>NW_026777025.1:0-600000 GCF_030936135.1 Gavia stellata
TCTCCCACCGACTCTCTTTTTTTTCAAGTGCTCAAGTATCAATTTTACAATTGATAGGACTTGCAACTAGAACCTTGCAGCGTTTGTTGTACTTAGTTATGAAATGAAATTATTAGAGATTTAATTGTTAGCTTTACATATTCTTGGTCAGCAAAACTCAATCATGGTATATTGAAATAGGACTTTTAATCCTTTGCTTTCAGTAACTTTAAAAGTATTACAAAGAACGACAACAAAATCTGTGTTTTGCTTCTTTATTCATTTAAATTCTTTTTGAAACAGCAGTGTATTGGCTTTTCTAGCTGATGGCTATATTTATCTGATGGCTATATTTATCTGATGGCTATATTTATATATCCCAGCTTTAGACTTCCTCCTCGTTTATCATCAGCAATGGGAGACCAAGTCCACTAACTTAAAGCTTTTTACGGGAGAATTAAATGCTTTACTATCAAATCTTGCCTTTTGTGAAAACAAGAATGAATGTGCCATGTATCATTGAAGAATGAACTGGTGATTCATAAGTTAGCCCAGTCTTAGATTCTGTGCTGAAGTTTGTTCTTGTTTGGCTCCACTGTGCTGTAACCACCCCTGTTAGTTTGTCAGCAGTTTTGGAAGTGTTGTTCTGGGACACTACGATCATTTCTCAAGGTTCTGTACATCTGCATGATCCTCTTTATTCATGTTGTCTACTGCCTTGTTGAGTTGTGTAGGAACACAAAACTTCCATCTGGTTTGACTTTTCTCACGCTTCAGCTGTTACCGCTCTCTTACACGTGAAGTGTAAGCTAGAGAGAAGAGTTGTGTGTTGTAGGGATGAGGGTTGTAATAGGTACTTTGCCATGATGTTTTTTTCTTATGTGAATCTTTGGTATTTTTAATTGCAGAGGCTGTCTCTTCTATGGCCCTCCAGGGACTGGGAAGACACTGGTTGCTCGTGCACTTGCTAATGAATGTAGCCAAGGTGACAGGAGAATAGCCTTTTTTATGAGAAAAGGTGCCGACTGCCTGAGTAAATGGGCAGGGGAATCTGAACGACAGCTTCGTTTATTGTTTGATCAGGTAAGGTGGAAACGTGCCACGTGTTCTGTCCGAGTTGTAACTGTAGTTTTCTGTGGTCAATATTTTTAAGAACTCACTCTTTTTTGGGTTTTGTCAGTTCCTTCCACTGAAACGGGATTGTCAGTGTTTCTTTTTTCAGTGGGTTTTTTAGGGGCTTGAAATCTTGAGGTGTATTGGGAAAGATTAATAAAGCAAATGAGAGAACCTCACAAAGTAACACACACCCCCTCAAAAAAACATCAAACAGCCACAAAAAAGGTTTCAAGAGGCAAGAGACGGTGGCTTTAGATCAGAGGGAAACAGATGCAGGCTGCAAGCATGGTCATTTAAATTCATAACAGAAGCTTGCTTCCAGAACCTCTAATTGAATTAAGTCCTGGCTCTGTTCTCGGTGGTTGCCAAATAGCTGTAAAAACTACTGGTATGATTTGTTTCCTGTCACCCAGTCTCAGCGGGTTGACATAGCTGCTGTCTTCTGTTACTCGTGCCACTTACTCCGTTAGCTCCATTAGTAGAGATCCCTGATGCTAGTTGGAAAAATCTAGCTCCAGTGACTTTCCAACTATGACGTTTTTCTCTTTAAAATTGTGCTGGTTTACTTATGTCAGTATTCCTGTGTTTTCATTCTAGGCCTACCAGATGCGACCTTCAATTATTTTCTTTGATGAGATAGATGGTCTTGCTCCTGTGCGGTCCTGTGAACAAGACGAAATCCATAGGTAGTACATTTTTTGTACCTACATAGAAGCTGCTTGATCTTTGTGAAAAGAAGACCACAACCTATTTAACTTCATGTGACACATTCATTTGTCCTGAAAACTAGTAATTCAATGCTACTAAACTTCAGATGGTTTTTAAACAATAATTGAAAACAATTCACTAAGCTTGATAGCAGCACAAGACCTGTGTTACCTTGTCTGTTTCTTTATGTCTTAAAACGAGTCTTTCAGTAAGGAGCATCTCATCAATAAAAGCTTGTCCTTTTTGAGTGGTCATTGGAGAAGGTCATGTAAAACGTAACAAAATTTACTAAACCAGTGAATGAAAATTATATTTTTCTGTTAGCTCTATTGTATCAACACTTCTGGCACTTATGGATGGGTTAGACAGCAGAGGAGAGATTGTGGTAATTGGAGCCACCAACAGGCTGGATTCTATAGATCCTGCTTTACGAAGACCCGGACGGTTTGATCGAGAGTTCCTCTTCAGCCTGCCAAATAAAGAGGTCAGAACTTAAACTCAACCCTAATGCTAATGTGGCAAAGTCCCTCTTTGTAACAAAATCACATAACAGTGCAGTATCACGGAGCAGTTAAAGTCGAAATCAGTGTTGTACAACTTGGACAAAAGAGGGATGTCTGGAGAGAGCTGCGTTGTGCTGTGGAGGGCAGATCTGGTACTGAATATATATGACTAAGATGATTTCAACAAGTAGGTAGTTCTAGAATTAATTTTGGTTTCACTGTGACCAGCCAAGAAAAGGGGATGCTGCTAGTCACTGAAATGTTTAAGTAAGGATCAATGTCTGAATTAGCTATAAATTACTGCTATCTCATCTAGAAAATGACAGAAATGGTGTGCACGCAAGAATTCCTTTTTGCTAACAACAACTTTTACCAAGGCTGGTGCTGGAGCAACTTAAGATTTTTCATTCCCAAAGTGGTTCATGTTTGCTTACTTATTTAATCCAATTAGGCACTTTCACCCTGAAGCACTCTTGCTCTCAGAAAAGATATTTTCAAGATTCACACACGAGACTGGACCCCTAAGCCACTGGACATGTTTCTTGAAGAGCTAGCTGAAAAATGTGTTGGTAAGTTTGAAAACAAAGTCAGTCCCTGCACGTGACTGAGTCCTAAGGAATCCGAGCTTGTACCAGGCAGCACCCGAGCTCTTGTGCCTTGCTGCAGCGTGAGGCAGCTGACACGCCTTGGGAGCAAACAAAGTTAGATGCTTCTTTTCTTGTCATTTTCTTCTTGTCTCTCAGAACATTAAATAGCTTTGGGGCATCTTCCTCAGGACTAAAGTTCTGATTAGGAGGCCGCTTCATAAGCGCAGGGTATCAAGCTGTGAGCCACATAACAAAACTTCTCTGCAGTTCGGTAACGCTTTGGATTATCTCTTAGCCTGTTAATTTTTAGCTGCATACAAAGTCTTTCAGTGTTGCACTTTGGAAACCTTGGCCTTGACTTCTGTGTTGCCTGAGACTGACATAACATTTGATTCTTGTTTTGTTTATTAGGATACTGTGGTGCTGATATTAAATGCTTATGTGCTGAAGCTGCCCTCTGTGCTCTGCGCCGCCGCTATCCTCAAATATACAAAAGCAGTGAGAAACTGCAGTTAGATATTGCTTCTATTAAAATAACAGCGAAGGATTTTGTCATGGCTATGCAGAAGACTGTTCCAGCTTCACGGAGGGCTGTGGCTTCACCTGGGCGAGCACTATCACCTATTTCAAAACCACTGCTTGAAAACACACTAGCAAGAATTTTACAAGCCTTGCAGAGAGTATTTCCCCACGCAGAGCTTGCTCTAAAGAAGGACCAACAGCAAGGTATAACAATAGTAGCCGCTTCTTTAAACTTCTGCCAAAGCAAAAACTTCTGATTTGTGCAATCAACATACAGAAACCTCTCAGCCATAATGACAGTAGGATTTTATAATATGCACATGCACGCCTTTATTTCAGGAATATCGTGCATAGTTTTTATTCTGGATTCTAAACTGAAGTGCTGGATGGGAGCTGTGAATGACTCGCAATACATGGGAGAGAACTACGCGTTCTCTCCTAGAGCACCCTGTTTCTGACAGTAGCTAATATCGTGTTTATCATTCGTAGAGATGGATTTAAGGTTTAATGTGTGAGGCACCTCTTTCAAAATAAATGTTTAAATGGGGGGAGAGGGCATTTTTACATGAATGCTTCTAATTCCTGTGAAGAATGTCGGAACCACAATACAAGTATAAGTGGTTTAAGCTAAATAGTGTTACAGCTATCGTGATTTTTAACCATAGTCTCTTAATTTGAATGTTTGTGGATCACACTGTACGCCTGCACATGAGATCAGAATGTTTCAGTAACGTATACTCTGGGGCTTGGCTTGCATAGCGTATGTGAGCTCACACTCCTGACTGCATCAACCCTGACCAAGTTGTCTGTCGGTTGGTGACAGCAAATAAATCGATAAACTCGCTGCACTCCTGATTAACGGAGATCCATGAATAGTTAGTTATTATCCTAATCCCTGGAGAATATCCTACCAGTATTACTCCCAGTAGAGCTGGTAGATTGTTTGCATTGGTGAAAGAGGCAGAAACCCACCAACAATATAAAAGCAGAGAGGCTAAGGGATTGGTAATTGCATCCCGTCTCCGTTGTCGGCCTTTCATGATCTCTTCCTTCGGGGATCTTTGAGGAGCCTTATTTAGAAGATGTGTTGGTCTGTATATTCTGACTCACTAGTCCTAGACAAAGGGAAGTCTGTGGCCACCACGTTCACTTAATTTCCCCACATCCAGTGGGGGAACCTGCTCCAGAAGGAAGTGGCCTTGTTGGGTTTTTCAGGTGTCTAGGAACTACAGAAGTTCCTAATCATCTTTATTCTAAGGAAGAAACCTCCTGTTGTTTTCACCAACAGAGAGAGAATACCTTATGCAAATCATGCGATGTAGGACAGCTTTGTAGAGACTTGTGCAATCTCCTTAGATCTGTGGTAGGATAAACTCTTCAGAAAATAACATTCTGCATGTGCCCTCAAATGAAGAAATACAATATAAGGGGTCTCCAGCACTGATTTAGAAGCTGTATTAATGTGAGAGCGAGATATGGACTATTCAGGAAAGTTAACAAACCTCTCTTGTCTTTCAGACAGTTTAAATCATATTTTAAGAAATTATGCGATTGACAGTGATGAGGAATCACCATCAATCTTTGAAGATAAGCCAACTCCTAAAATGCCTGGTAGACAAAAGGAAAAATTCCTCAATTTTAGCAGGTACATATTTGTCCCTTGATGTTTGCATTATTCAGATGGCCGTGTCTGTAAACAGTTTTGGTGTGAGGGGTGGTAGATGAAGAAGTAGAGAGGAGGGGTGTGGGGGGGTGATCAATATTTGCAAGAAGTAAGCGTGAAGATCCAGCTGGGTACTGAGGTTCTAATGGAGTACACTGCCATAACCCATCAAACTGAATGGCCCAGCCCTCTTTTCCTAAGTCAAAGTGGTCCACAGCAGACTATTAGAATGTGTTGATTTAATCCATGGCATTCCTTGAAAGACTCAAGACCAAAGAAACGTGCTACCTGTCCTTTTAGCTAAAAAACCCCTACAGATTCGTGTAGACATCTTTTGCCCTTCTAATTTCCAAGATTGTTAAACCAGCAGCGAATTATGTAGCAGAAACAGAACTGAGAAATGGTTTGTTAAAACACTGTGAGAAAAACTTAAACAATGTCTGCATTTTGTACCTTTAACCGACTAAGTTTATGTTAACTTTTTAACATTTTAATGTGGAAGTCATATAAGCTGACAGTTGAAAAAACAGATTATTGTCGTCACTGGTGGGTCAGTTATTTTTCTCACTTTCTATTGCTGCGCTGTCCAGAAAATCTTCTGACCTGCTGAGCTTGGTTAGGTCTCTATACCTTTGTCTTCAGCCAGCAAAGGTACAATAGTATTGTGGTGGAAAAAAACGAATGCTCTTCACAAATGTGTTTCATGCTAGTAAAGCAGGATTACTAGGAAATTAATAGACAATTCAAAGATGAAACATTAGAATGACTGAATAAAATAAATATACATCTTAATACATATTGAGTGTACTGCTGTAATTTAACCAGTCCATTTGTGTACTTCTTCAGATACAGCTAATGTGTTTCAGTGCCCACGTTAATTTTTTTCTAGAAATGTTGTTCTACTCCTTCCTTCCCACTATCTCCAGTAACTATGGCCAAATTTCAGCTAAACTAGACAGATGTAGAGATCTCACAGCTACTTAAACTCAAGACCTACTGAAAATCAGTGTCTACGGGCAGTGAGGAGATCCAGATTGGCGTGTGCTGAGAGATAGAGTTGTTATTCTCCCCCATATTGGGTTACTGATGAGTTGTCACATGTGTATTTAGCTGGACAGTCCCCCTGTATGATTTAAGAGCTGTTACTTAACCCAGCCAAGGAACAGCAGACATGCTGGGGATTGGCAGGATTTCTTAAGGGAGGTATGGTACAAGTTTTTTAAAAAGAAAATGGGCTTTGACAGTGTTCCTGATCACAGACCAGCTTATTATTTGCTGGAACATGGAGAGTATTTACCGAAAGGGAAAAAAAAAAGAAAGGAAGGTGTATAGGAAAAAACCTTATCATCTGTGTGCCTATTCATCACCTCATTTTTAAACTTGTTTTCTTCTTCCTGTTCTAGAAATGCTTATTACCAGCCAACATCTTACAGGCCACGATTCTTACTAGTTGGAGAGCCAGGATACGGGCAAGCTTCTCATTTGGCACCTGCAGTAATACATGCCCTGGAAAAGTTTCCAGTCTATACACTAGACCTATCTGTTTTGTTCGTTAGCATCACATCATCGGAAGAAACATGTGCACAGGTACCGTTTTTTCTCTTTAATCTCATAGGATTCATGAACTGTATATAAACTAGTAAAGTAAGCAAAATTCATTGTTAATGGAGGTGGCCTGGTTTGAATGTGCTGTTAGGTTTACTTCTGTCTGAAAAGCCACTTTTCTGCTAGATCAAATGATACCAAATGAGGATGTTACATGTGGCCGTATCTTTCATTCCAAAGGAATGGAAAGTGAGGATGTTGCTAGCAGCTCGGGAAGCTGGGAGGTGCTGCTAATAAACCCCTCTTTATAGCAAGAAGTCCTCCCCATCTCGGTGGGATCCAGAAAGTTGTTTTCATTGCTGCTTAAGAATCTGTGCTCCCAGTAGATGGCTCTGCAGCAGCCTGACTGCCTGTCATGCACTTTTTGTAACCTTCATTTTCATTATATTTGTAAGGCAATCAAGCTTTTGGGGAAAAGAAGTGTTTCTTTTCTTATATATACATATACAGCTTGTACTGCTGCAGTATATGCAGTAAAAGCGTTAAAATTCATGGAACGCTTATGTTTGTTTTTCTTATACTATAAATTAAATATAAGCAGATTTAGTGCTGTTTTCCTTTTTACTTTTAGGCAGGAAATCCCTTTCATTGTTTGACACCACTGTATTAAAATATTTTCACCTTTAGTAGCAGCATTTGAGAGCTCTACAAGTAAGGATGGACATGTTACATGACTGGATACTCATTTGTCACATAAGAGGAACAATTCCTTTTGTGTTATGTGATGGTTGCACCTGCGGTCATATAACTAGCATGTCTAGTCACTGCCCGGATATACCACGTGCACTTCCCATCTTGTGACAGGAACTCCCTGAATATTGATAATCTGAAAGGGTGCACGGAGAAATTTGTCATGTGAAAGGACTGTTGCCGCTTCCCTCATGTGGTAGATGCACGTCCTCTTCTGTGATCGAGGTACCATCTGTAGGCAATGGCTTGTGGTCTTCCAAAGCACGTAATCTGGTCTGATTGATAATGAGAGGCTGTGAGTGATTTAGCTATTCAGGCAGCTATTCAGACTGGTCACCTCTTATAAAATGTACGTGAAGTTATGAATTGTAACCAGGCTTCTTTCACAGTGTCAGCCCTCATCTTTTCACATAGGTCTTTGCTTGTTCAAACTGTGCTTCAGAGTGACTTGGATATGTGCGCACTCTGAATTGAAAATGGTGCAGTCAGAGTCGTGTAGTGATTTACCCAGGCTAATACATCTTGCTCAAGGGTTAGTCTTGTTTTTTCAGGCACACCACCACAGCAGCTGAGTTGTAAGGCTCTTTAGGCATTACCTTACACCTAAGTAGTTTTGAAATCAGGCAGAGATTCAGGTCAGTTTCTGTCTGTGTAGCAATGTCCATATTTGAGTAAAGTGAAAATTTTACCTTATTGTTAAGGAGTTGTTCTTTTGTTGGATTGTTTTGATGTTTTGGCTGCATGTGCTCCTATTTCATAAGACAGTTTGACTGACGCGTAGTTATTTATTAGCCTGTTGTACATGGTTTAGTTTTCTTATCCAAGCTTTCATTTTACCAGTTGATGCGAGAAGCACAAAGAACAGCACCAAGTATCATTTATATTCCACATATCCATTTGTGGTGGGAGGCTGCTGGAGCTACATTGAGAGCTACTTTTACAACACTACTGCAGAACATTCCAGCATTTGCTCCAGTTTTGCTGCTTGCAACATCTGATGTGTGTCATGCAGATCTCCCAGAAGAGGTACTTCTGTTGATACTTTTCTTACTTTTTTTAGTCAGTTTTTTGTTAATTTATAAATCCTTTAAACGTTGGAGTACTGTGCACTCTTAAGCAAATTCATACTGTTATTACTCAGGCACCCTAACCAGGTCTCTTAAAATTTGCTTAGACAAAACAATGCTTGAAAGCATTTGCCTAAAGTGTTTTCTGAGTAAAGAGCTTGACTTTGACCCAACTTTTTCCCCCTTCTCACACACTCATGCTCATTAGACAGACATAAACATTTACTTCAGACAATAATTCCAGTGACTTCAAGATTGTTAGGTATGTACTTAGGCAAGAATATACGGTGCTTGAAATGTACATGGGAAAAAGATACTTTTACTGAAAAGTGAAAGATAGTTTTACAGAGAAAGTACGATGGTCACACTCTTAATGATAGAATGTAATTTCAAATTTAAATTCTTTATTAAAAATTTCAATTTCTTTCTTCATATCGGTGAAAGCTTTACAAATCAGAAAGCTAAGTTCCAACTTCTGTTTAAGTAACTTGGAAATCTATTTTTAGTTGTATTTCTTAACAAAATTCAGTAAGAGTATGTGCTTAGCTTTCTAGGTATCTGAGAGTGTGCATTAAAGGAAGGTGTTCAAAATGTGAATATGCTGCTCTGATTATTTTGTCTCATTTACTGGGGGGGAGAGAGGGGGTTGCCTAGATGTGTTTATCATCAAATGCTTTGAAAGGGCTTAACTTTCTACAGAAATTCTTCTACGGTTAATAAATTCTTTCTAAAATAAGTATTGAAATTCCTTCCATACTTTCTGGTAGTAGAGATTGAAAAATGGAGTAAAACTTGGAAGTGTGCAGCTTTAGACACCTCATTTAAATTAATTTAAAAAAAACCCACAGCACCTTACCAAAAAAGCCCACACTTGTCTCCTGAATCCTGCCTGTTCCTTCTATAGCTGCCATAAAGATTCAAACTAAAGGACAGCAAGGCAGGTAAATACAAAATAAGCAGTCTAGGAGGTGCTGAATGTCAGCACTTTATCAGTGTATCATAGGGTCCCTTCATTGAGCTTTAACTCTAGAGGTGTTCCTTAGAGAAGATACTTTAATTTGCCATGCTAACCTATGAAAATCCAGCCTTTTAAGGCCAAGAAGATACCTTTTCACAGTTTGTCTTATCAAGGTGATTATTCAGTTTAATTTGGAAAGGCACTCATCTTTTTGGAACAGAACATGAATTTGTGTGACCTTACATCTGAAATATCTTTTCTCCTCGTGCTTTAGATAAAAGAATTGTTTATTAATGATGATGAAGTGTTCAAAATCCAGTTGCCTAATGAGGAAGAAAGAAGAACATTTTTTGAGGACTTAATTGTAAATCAAACTGCTAAACCTCCTGCATCAAAAACTAAGACAGGTGAGGATATTCTACATAGAAAACTTTGCTAACTGTAAGTTAACAGCTCTACAGCATTTGCTTTGGTGGTAATTTTCTATCAATAATTTTTCATAGGCTTGTATTTGAGTACCGTAAATTGACTAAAAGTTTCTGATTCTTTTAAGCTTGGCAGTACTTGGAAGTACTGCCTGTAGCACCACCGCCTAAGCCTCCACAGCTGACAGAGGAAGAAATAAGACAGCTGGAGGAGCAGGAGGAGGATATATTGCGTGAACTTAGGATTTTCTTAAGGGATGTGACTCGTAGACTTGCCGGTGACAGACGTTTCAGAGCATTTACAAAGCCTGTCGACCCAGAGGAGGTAAATTAGTGTTGATCTGTAATACCATTTTATCTGCGTGTATTCATAATTTCTGCGTGTTTATATTTCTCAGAGTTTGTGTGCTCTTTATAGGAAGGTTTGTCTTTGTTTTTAGGACCGTACTATTCTGATTTTTCAAGAAGCAGAAAGTTTGCTTTTACTTTTGCTGACTCCTTGAGGCCCTCAAGTGTCTGTTATTTGAGTTTCACTGAAAGCCCCGGGTTCCTTCTGCAATGCCTTCAGAACTTTAGAGTATTTCAGTTGGAAGGGACCTATAACGATCATCTAGACCGACTGCCAGTTAGACCAACTGCCAGTTAGACCGACTGCCAACACAGTTCACTCATGAAAAGGCTTTGACATGTAGGCATGTTACAGCACTGAAAAGCAGAGAGATCTCTTTCTTTATAATTATAAACAGTATCTATAGGACTGTTTTAATAAAGCCTAAAGCTCTTTAATTGACTTTCAGTAGTTTCTGTGAGAACAGGAGTAAGAACAGCAGTTTTTAAAATAAATTCCAAGATTCTATTCTCTGTTTCGTCTGGGGCTCCTCCGTATAAGATCAACCATAAGGGCTGTGTGGTTTCTTCTTCCTCCCATACACTTCTGTCTTTTTTTTTTCTCATGTAATGTATTGAATAAGTCTAAGCCAGGGGCATATACTTGGAAGTCAGCTGTCGTTTTAATAGAGCTTTGCATTTCAGCAAAGTCCTGTTCCCCTAAACATCCACTGACTTGTCTTTCCCTTTACTTCTAGTTTCTGAGATGTAAATAACCTAAACCTAGATGTCCTCATCTCTACTAGTCATTAGGCTCCTTTTATGGTCTGAGTAAAGAAATTGGCACCTCTCGGTCCAGTTATCTCATGCAAAAGTAGATGCCTAGGACAGATACTTCAAAGGTGCATTCCTGCACCTTTTTCTTCCCGCCAACAACAAAGAGAATCTCGGGTGACTCTACTGAGAAAGCTTTCTTTGCTGTGATTTTCTGAAGCGAAGTGAAATGAATCCCACTCTGGGTGTCTGCTCCCTTCTCTGCCCCACATGTGCTTCTGACCTCCCTGCTTCTTGTTTTTCCCTCTTCTGGTCTGTCTCTTCAAAGCCAGTTGAAATAGCCCTTCTATTTTCAAGCAACTAACTGGTTAATTTCCATATCTTTGGATGTGTCATAAATATTTGGGGCTTTGAAGAAGTCCTTTATTTTACGTTATTAAAATAATTAATGTTGGTAGATACCGTGTTAAATCTCTGAACACGCATATTTCATTTGTAGGTACCTGATTATGACGCAGTCATTAAACAGCCCATGGACCTTTCGGCAGTTCTCTCGAAGATTGACTTGCACCAGTACCTAACTGCAGGAGATTTCCTAAAAGACATCGATCTAATCTGCAGCAATGCTTTACAGTACAACCCAGATAAAGACCCTGGAGGTAAGAATGTGTTTTGATCCCTAATTTGGAAAAATTAAAAATGTATAAATTGATAAACGTCGTCTGTGGACAGTAGACTTGGGATTAGATCATTTTAAACATCCACAGAGAGCATTTCTTGCCAGGTTGTAAATGTTGTAGCATTAAACTACTTGGACAAGAAATTGTGATAGAAGTGTTGATCAGTAACTAGTGCTTTTGCTTTAATGATTAACTTTTATGTTGTTATGCTGAAAATATTCACTGAGATAACCCTTCAGAACCTATCTATGAAAAGCGCAAAATCTTTCGATAAGTAATCAAAATAAAGGATTTCATCGGCTGGTAGAAAAGACTCAGTTCTGACTGTAAAATTTCAGATCGTCTCATTAGGCACAGAGCTTGTGCTTTGAGAGATACTGCATATGCCATCGTGAGAGAGGAAATGGATGAAGATTTTGAACAATGCTGTGAAGAACTTCAAGAACCTCGCAAGAAAAGAGGTATGGTTTTTGACGCTAATGATTTTAAGACTTGTCTCGGTATTTGTAACCAACAATGCAAGACACAATTCTTTGCTATCTGTTCTTTGTTGCAAGGTTGTAGCTCTTCGAAGTATGCTCCGCCTTACTACCGTGTAATGCCAAAGCAGAACTATGTTCCTGGCTGTGAGAAAACAGACCCAAAGTGTAACGAAAAGATGAAGATGCCAGCAGCGCCTGTAGATTCCTGTACACCGTGCTCTGAAGGCAAGTTGCATTTTATTCAGACTTTCTTGGAGAAGGTGCTAAAGTCACTGATACCTTCTCTGGTTTTGTGACATAACAGGTTTCGGTGATGCCTGGTTCTTCGTGCCAGAGGCGTTCAGTGTTTTTAATTTGCTTCAAAACGTGAGATAAATCCAGAGGTCATTCATTCGATATAGTTATGAAGTTCAAGTACAGTGGATGGTTTACACTGTAAGACACTGGACTTGATGACCCAACTGACATTTAACGGCTCCTAAATTGCTCTCTCTTGAAGTCAAAAATGTTGTACATGGCAGTTTCTGAATACTCAACTAGCTTTTAGTTATGAGAAACAGTATTTTTCCCTTCCCTGCCCTCAAATGCTAAAATCTATGCCACCTCTTAGTGTGATTTCCAACTGAAGGGGGAAAGGGCAGAAAAATAGGGGAGCAATAATAATAGATATGTAAAGGAAAGACAATTATTTCCCCACTTTTCCTGTGAAAAGGACATGAAAGAACAAAGGGACTTGGGTCTCTTTCGGCTAAAACGCATGACATGGTGTGAACTTTCCTGGTCTCCATAACAGGACTAGGAATTTTGCCATTGACTTCACCCATGCGCTTTGTGCAGTACTCCGTCGATACAAAGAACGGTGGGTTTTTCTGAAAGGCAAAAATGCTAAGTTTGTTTTAAACAAGGTTAACAGAAAGCGTGTGAGGTGTAAGTCTTCACAGGCAAATTTTTCTCCAGCAAATATTCCCTTAAAATTGTCTCTTTAACTCTGCCCAACATGTGTTTAGCTTCTGAAGTTTACAGCTTTATAACCGATTTGAAGAAGGGCTCATCTCCAAATGCTTTTCTGTTCATCTATATTAGTTCACGTAGTAAGACAGTAAGCAACTTCACCTAATAACCTTGCTTTCTGGTAATACTTCCTATCTAAAGTAAGAATTTTCTGCTCATAAAATCTTGAAGCTGATGGTTTTGTGAGTGAAATTCTGTAGCTGGCTTTTTAAAATCTAATAGCAAATTGACCTCATTAACTTGCAACTCTTTCTCTAGACATATGTAGGGAGACAGACAATGTTACCTGAGCTCCTTTGATAATTTTCCTTGTAAGTCAAGTAAGATGAGTGTGCTGGTTTTGGCTGGGATGGGGTTAACTTTCTTCATAGCAGCTAGTATGGGGCTGTGTTTTGGATTGTATGGGGCTGTGTTTTGGATTTGGGCTGGAAACAATGCTGATAAAGCAGGAATGTTTTAGTTACTGCTGAGCAGGGCTCACACAGCACCAAGGCCTTTTCTGCTCCTCACACCACCCCACCAGTGAGTGGGCTGGGGGTGCACGGGAAGTTGGGAGGGAACACAGCCGGGACAGCTGACCCCAACTGACCAAAGGGATATTCCATACCATATGACATCATGCTCAGTATATAAAGCCGGGGGAGGAAGAAGGAAGGTGGGGACATTCGGAGTAATGGCGTTTGTCTTCCCAAGCAACCGCTACGCGTGATAGAGCCCTGCTTCCCTGCAGATAGCTGAACACCTGCCTGCCGACGGGAAGTGGTGAATTAATTCCTTCTTTCGCTTGCTTCTCCGCGCAGTGTTCTTTTGCTCTACCTATTAAACTGTTTTTATCTCAGCCCACGAGTTTTCTCACTTTTACTCTTCTGGTTCTCTCCCCCACCGCACCTGGGGGGAGTGAGTGAGCGGCTGTGTGGTGCTTAGTTGCCAGCTGGGCTTAAACCACGACAATGAGGATGCTGGATTTTGAAGGAAGAACTGTTCTGGTAATGTTTTGGCTTACTTTTTCTGATATCTCTTTGTAGAGATGTCAAAAAGGAAACGCAGAAAGAACAAAGCGTCTTCAAGTATCGCAGCAAAGAGGAGGAAATTTTAGTTCAATAAAGAGAATAAAGTTCCAGAAAACCAAAATGAAGTAGAGAGTGCGGAAGAGTCTCCAGAAGAACATGTTTCTAACATGGATTGCACGGAAGTTGAGTCCACACAGGATTCTTCTATGGAAGAAAATGGAAGCGTACTTCAAGAACGACAGAAAAATGGGAATGAAAATAAATCTGGGTCAGAAAATGAAAGAGAGAGGGTTCTCCTTGTGGCTAAATCTGCTTCTGAAAAGAAGAGTGTCATGCTTTCTGAACATTCAGACCTAAGAGGGGACAGTGAAATGCCAGATTGCCAAATAGCAGAAAGTTCTGAAGATGGAGATTCAAATGGTAAGTGAAAGGTCAAACAGGTCCTTTAGCTCCTTTTTCTTCCTGAGGAGGATTACACTGTTTATTAGGTTTTAGCCTTCTTTAATTCCATTCTGCTGTTTCTGTTGCATCTCTCTAAAATCAGCACACAGTGTTTCTTGCATAATCGTGCTGCCCCTCTAGTTATAGTAGCCAAACTCATGTTTGTCTGCAGCTGCTGTTCTTTTGATTCTGAAGTTTGTTTTTCCAAATGGTACCTAATTGAAAAACAGTCATTGACTTTCTTTTATTGTATGAGTATTGTTCCACTAAGGAGCAGCGTAAGTTAAAAAGCTGTACTTCAAGCAATGTGGACCCAGAGTCACATGTGGAAAAGAAGACTTCTGTCCTAATGTTTGCAATGCAGGATGTGTTTCCTAACCTAAATTACTTTGGAGTTTTACCCTGCAGTGCTGTAATGGCAACGTGACTCTATTTTTTTTCCTGTTTTTACCCTGCCTTTTTCTCTAGTGCTTTTCTGTGTGCCTGAATTTCTAATTCTTATGGAGCACTGGCTTTTGCCAGAAAGAAAGTAAAAGTCAAGCATTTCTCAGTGAAAAAATGGTAATGGGTCTGTCTCTGTGGGTGGTGGTGGGACCGATGGCGGATAAGAAGGTGGAGCCGACGGAACACAACAGGATTCCCCACCCTGTGGGTTGGGCGGTTGGAGCCCTGCCTCCTTTCTTAACTGTGTTCCTTCCGCATTGGAGTCAGACTGCAGCTGTATCCTCGAATCGGGAACTTCCGGATCTTTACCATAAGCGACAGAGGAGATACTCCCCGTGCGCGAGTCAGCCGCATGCTGTTCTGCCAGATTTTTTACCTCCTCTACAGTCTTACATATGGGCCCCGACATTCCCTTGACCGCCGGTAAGCCAAAAAATCGGGCAACAGGTCCCACTTTATTCTCAGCGCGCTTGGGCAGATCGGGGGCAGACTCTGGGGCAAGCATCTGCGCCGCAGCGCACGCGATCTCTCGTTCTGCCTTCATAGCCTTTAATGTGTCTAGTACAATCCGCCACAGCTCCCTCACGGATTTGATTTCTTTTTCAGTCTTTTCATCTCTATCGATAAGCTTGTCCCACATCGAATTCCCCACTTCACGCCACTCAGATACCGAAAATATAGTATGAGTGTCCTTAAAGTGCCCTAAACACTGTCCCAGCTTAATCAATTTACAAAGCTGTTTCACCGTTGTCTCAACTCCTCTCTTAGAGAGTATACTCGCGAGCAACGTAGCAGCTGCCTCACTTTCCATGATAGCAGCTCTTCCTTGGGAGGCAGGTGGCCAGTCTGCTCCGCTGTCTTGCCCCGGGCACTTATGGGGCAGCGCGTCTCCCAGTCGCTGTTTTCCCAATCCCTTCTTATAATGCGCTTACCGCATTCTTGAAGAGTTGCGCCGTAACCATCCTAACCATCCTCTGCTACCAGATGTCGGAAGGTGATCGGATCTTCTAAGCGCAGATTGGAAAGTGCGTCCCGGAGTAATGACACTTTTCAATGTGAATATGATCATTCTCCTTTATTTGCGACAAGCATCAAGCTTATATAGTTTACAATGTGTTCACGCGAATCACAGTGTTTAGTGATTGGTTAACTAGCATTGTCCACGCGCTGATTATGCTTTGCTGATTGGCTCACGCTTCTTGGCTTAGTTCCGCAAAACTTCAACTTAGTTTCGCTTTTTCTGCTTGCACAGCTGCTTGCTCAGCTGCTTGTAGTTGCCTTTCTTCCTGCTTGCTCAGCAGCGTGTAGCATGAGTTGCTCAGCTCCAAAGCACTATGGCCTCGTTCAGCTAACCATTCCTCCACATTCCTTTATTACCTTTCCAATGTAATACATTACATTAAAATGTAAATTTTCAATATAATTTTTCATCCTCCTGTGCTTGCCTTGGCCACATAACCAATACACCTAGAGTGGGGTGTAGCTAGCTACACCTAGCTCATGTACAGTTCTTATTTTAAAGTCTTAAGGCTCATGCTGTTTTTCAAGTGTAAGATTGTTAATGATCAAAATTATTCTGTGCTTAAAATAGAGCAGACAAAACCCCCCAAAAAGGTGATTCATTTTTTATTAACACCCATCCAAACAATACAGATAAAAGAAAAAATTCTGCATAGTACACAGATGTTGGCACAAACACACTAGAAAGAACCAAACAAAGGAAACTAAAACATGCGTAAGAAACTAAGCACGGAGGGATTGCACAGTTAGGCATTCAGTGTCACCAGACGTTGTGTGTGTGAGGTGACATAACAGCAATGTATCATGCCACATACTTTATCACACCTGATACAAACTTTTATTCTCATAAACTTACACTTTGCCTATCCTCAATTTTTTAAAAAATAGCTGTCAAATTAACAGAGACATTTTCTCTGCTGGTTTGAAGAGGCATACATCTTCAAAATGGGGTACTGCTTTGCTTTTACTTAAACATACTTATCACTAACAATATATTCACTTTTATGTAATAAACAGATGTAATTCTCCCCAGGTAACTAGAACACTATTTACAGTTTAATTCAACTACAAGCCACCTGACCTGTAACTAACAATTTATATTAAAATGCAATTCTCTGGTATCAAGAAGATTGTCATTATTAGAAGCAAGACTCAACTTTACCTTAGAAAGTTACAGTAGTACATCTTGCTTTGTTTCAAGTTAGGTTTTTTTGACAGGCAAACATATGCCATAGCAAAAGTTCTTATGTTTGTGGAAAGAGCGTTTCTCCCACATACTTTCTTTAGGTTGTTAATTCTATGAAAGCCACTTGAGGTGCCATCAGGTAATTAAAAAAAATTACCTCTGAACTGCATTAAGAGGTTTCTAAAGGATTTACTTTTCATATACCAAAATGAGATTTGGTTTAAAACCTTTATGTAATATGCAATTGACTATACAGCACCACAAGCTACTTCAGAAAAATGTATTCCCACAAGCTGGAAAACGATGGTAAAAGTGTATCAAGTTTTCAATTGTTTCCTTTTAAAGAGAGGTACTGAAATTATCTGGGAGATGTTCGTATCTGCAGCATTCCAAAGGCAATCACAGCAGTATGTCACATAAAAATATGTATATAGGAGACAAATATGAAATAAAAGCAGTTGAAGGACTTTATTTCAGCTTTCTTAAATTTTAAGGTATATTTGTTTCATGTATGTATAAATATATAAGTAGAAGTAATCTCTATTGAATTATGCACAGGTAACAGCATGCAATGAAAAGAAAACATGAGAGTAGAAGTCGAGTACGCTGAAATCAAGTATCACTGAGCATAACTGAAGGCTGTAATTTCTTTCTTCATTTCCTAATAAGAAAAAAAGACAAACTAGCAGTCAGCATAAATATAAGTTTAAGAGCCCTGTTTATTTCTTCATAAAAAGAATGAAGAATCTGTACATACATACAATTGTCAGTAATATTTAGCAAATACATGTGCTACCACCACCACAACGTCTTTCTATACCCACTAGCTTCAAACGCATCCTTATGCATCCAAAACAGAGAGTAGGCTAGCGAGACTGTATGGCTCTGTATCAAGAGACTATGGATCTGTATCAACAGTGGTTTCAACAATTAGAAAGAGGAGACAGTTCCTGAAAAGCCACAACTAAAAGCTGGAAATGTTGTTTTCTGCACTCTGAATAATGACTTGTCGAAGTCTCTCTCTTCATACAGTAGAGCTTGCTCCTGACTGACCTACACAGTCACTCGGAATAGGAGATTTTTTTTTTTGTTAAAGCTAAAGGTAGAAGTAGAAAACAAAGAAATCAAGTCCCTTTTAATTTAAGCATTAAAAGTTAAGTCACAAAAGCTCACAAGCCCTGAGATAACAAATAAATCCCTTCTCATGCTAAAACACATCCTTATCCTAGATGAGAGAAGGGCGCATTTTTCAGGAATGGCCTCCCTGAAGCCAAATAATCCTCACTGTTGCACAATGGGAACAGAGCATCTGTTCTAACTCTTCATCAGACCTGGAAGAAGAGATCGAGATGACCAGGGCTGAAAAGAAGAGGCTTCCCCTTTTTTAAGGCAGACTGAGAGGCATAAAAAATTTTATCTATTCTCAGGCACAAGCGTCTCAAAGACAAATGGATTCAAGGATATTGAATCTGAAGACTGAATATCCAACCTATCTAAATTGACTCAATACTGGGAATGCCTGACTGGGACCACAGGTGCTTCTGGAAGATTTCTGCTGAGTTCTGACAACTCAGAAATCTTCTCTTACAGGAAGAGATCACAGAATCTCACTCATTAGCATGAAACTGGCATAGGCAGAAATCTCCCCTATGTCAAATTAAAGATCATAGAATCGTTTAGGTTGGAAAAGACCTTTAAGACCATCAAGTCCAACCGTTGACCTAACACTGCTAAGTCCACCACTAAACCATGTCCCTAAGCGCCTTGTCCACATGTCCTTTAAATACTTGCAGGGATGGTGCCTCAGCCACCTCCCTGGGCAGCCTGTTCCAGTGTCTGACAACCTTTTCAGTGAAGAAGTTTTTCCTAATATCCAATCTAAACCTCCCCTGGTGCAACTCGAGGTCATTTCCTCTTGTCCTGTCACTTGTCACTTGGGAGAAGAGACCAGCACCCACCTCCCTGCAACTACCTGAAAAGAGGTTGTAGAGAGCAATAAGGTCTCCCCTGAGCCTCCTCCAGGCTAAAAAACCCCAGCTCTCTCAGCTGCTCCTCATAAGACTCGAGATGCTCGAGCCATGCTAGTTAAAAAGGGATTCTGGTGAGACTACAGAAAAACCTCAACGTCTTGTTATATTTCATACTTAATTTCTTTTCAAGAATAGAATGACTACTATACCAAGTATTACCATGTCTGACTGCCTGTAAGGGGAGAAAGAGGAAGCAACAGACTGTGAAAAGCACCCTCCTTTCATAGCCCCCCACACCTAAAAAGGTTCTGGAGAAGGACTGTTTGCAGACTGAAGTTTACTGCTTTGAGAGAGCTGTGTGGATGGACCCATTGTCTTCAAGTTGAAGCCTTTTCCTGCTGAAACTGCCAACAATTATGCCAAATACAACAATGGTTTTGCAATATGGATAAATGTCTTCCAGACTGAAATGAAAAAGTCTTGTGACACAGGCGACTAAGCAGTAAAGAGTAATGCTAAATAAGCATGATGTCCAGCGTGCACGCATACATATGCATAACACACACATGCATAACAGTGGTAGAAAGTGCTATAAGACAAAAAAATTTACCTTCACTAATTCGGTTTTGTCGTAATCTTCCCGATGTTGGTAAATGCACTGACTAAGAACAGCATATAGTTTTACCAAGTGAAATACATTGAAGTTCTTGGTTATCACAGTGACAAAATGCAAGAGTTGCTGAAGAAAAAAATGGGAACTACAAGTTTAGAATAGCGCAAGATCCTTTGAATAGGCTCTTTAGGTTTTCAGAAGCTAAACAATAACAATGCAACAAAGTGCCATCTTACTTTCTTATAATTTTAAATAAAATATGAGTGACACTTCAGAGAACAGATTAAATATCTTGCAAGATTTAACTGGAGAAAATGAGTTAATTTTTCATACTTCAGAAAAAAGGAAGGCTTACCTTTCAGACAATATTTTATTACTAATCAATCTATCACATCAACTATCATAATTGCGAATCAACTGCTTCCAGAACAGCCGGGAATGACACAATCCACTTTGTCGTAGAGTTGCTGCCGCAGCAAAGCCACTGTAGCATTTCATTAGAGAAACTGTTGCTGCAATGCAGGGCACCGTAAAATGGACCTTTGGAAGGCGGGCTACAGGTCTTCTAGATACAGCTGTCCCAGCTGGAAACAGAAGCATCCTTAGGTGCTCACCTTTGCCCATTAGCTGAACGTGTACTGTGCCTACAACTCTGAACACACTGCTCAAGTGTCTAAAGCAGACCAGGAAGCAAAGTTAGATCACTTAGCTCCTACCTTTAAACTGAAGAGTGGATAAACTAGCAGAGTGACTCTGCCTGGAGCAGATTACTAATCTCTCACACAGTCGTTTCTGTTACCAAAGACGTAAATGTGATAATCTCTGGGAAAACAGCAGTAACAAGCTAGTGGCAGCACCTTCTTCCCCTGCTGCGCTGTTCAGCATCTGTGTTGTGTGAGGCTGTGTAGCTTAAAAGAGCAGCCACACCAAATGAAAATATTACTGCCTCACAAGTGCCCGTCATCAAACTGCCTCCCTCAGATCAGCTAGCACAAAATTTGAGTATTCCCCTCAACTTCACTCTATACAACGTGCAGTTAAGACGCACAAAAACCATGCAGTGTGCTTTCAGCTGCTGCAAACAGAAAAGGTAGGATGTGACAGAGGTGTATGGTCAACATCCCATGTGAAACTATTTCTCATTGCTGCCACATAGATGATGGCATGCTCTTCTGTATGTTCATAAAGTTCTAGGACTGTTACCGAGCCAAGAAACAAACAACAACAACAACAAAAAAAACCCAAACAAAACCAAGCAGCTACATTTTGGAGGTTCACCTAGCTTATTCGCTGCCGGTGAGTTCCAAAGAGGCTCTCTGGTATGAGCGGCTAGTTCCAATGGCACCCATGTTAATGAAACAAGTTTTCTAAAAGATGCATTTCATGACGGTAGCTCTCCTCATAGCTGAAACATATCTAAGCTGAAACATATATATAAGGGCTCTACAGTACCATTTCTCCAGTGGGCAATAACTTCGTAGCAGCCTGACTCTATGAAAAACCTGTGTGGCTTCTCTATATACACAGGCGGACATGAACAACAACCCCCCCTGAAATCTGCTTCCTGAGGAACCCAGCTTTAAAAAGTTAGTTTCACCTCTACAAATTAGGTCACAGCTTAAAAATGTGATGGAAATTGTGTTGACAAGCCCTTTCACCAAAGGGGATTCCTATCTGGTCACATTGTCCCCACACTGGGGAAACATCCATGTAATATTCCCTTTCTCATCATGGCAGGTAAACAGTAGCCCTGCTCTGCACTGGCCAACTTCCAGGACTCCAACCTAGCAATTTTGCTAAGTTTGCTCACTGCAGTATCCCCTGAAGATCAGGTCCTTGTTCTACCCTCTCCAGTTCATGCGAAGGAACCTCTTTTACCCCCTGCAGCTGGGCCCATTTTTAACCCTTTCCCCAACTGTAGCCTGGAATAGCAACTTCTCTCCTACGAGGGACTCGAAAACCCTTATCACACTGTAACTGAATGAATGCAAAATTCTGACACTAGATTTTGAAAGAATTTCAGAAAAGTAGGTATTAGTGTTTTATCCATGATGAGCTTTATGCCAAGCTGTGAACTTCAGGTTTAAAGTCATCGCTGCCAGAAATAAAGGTCCTTTTCAGGTTCCTAATAAATGAAAACATGCAAAAGACAAAACAAAACCCCCAAATACATCATAAAAACATGCCTGCTTTATAACTGTGTGAGTTGTGAAGTCTGTTTCCGCGTGTCACCTGCCAGGAAAGACTGGGCCCTGTCCCAGTCCAAACTGGATGCCCTGGCCCCCTCCAAGGACAGACTGGGATCATTCCCAGTCCAAACTGGATCCCCTGGCCCCCTCCCAGGACAGACTGGGCCCTGTTCCAGTCGAAACTGGAGCCCCTAGCACCCTCCCAGTACAGACTGGGATCATAACCAGTCCAAACTGCATCGCCTGGCCCCCTCCCAGTACAGACTGGGATCATTCCCAGTTCCAACTAGAGCCCCTGGCCCCCTCCCAGGATAGACTGGGTCCCTGTCCCAGTCCAAACTGCATCCCCTTGCCCCCTCCCAGGACAGACTGGGACCATTCCCAGTCTAAACTGGATTCCCTGGCTCCCTCCCAGGACAGACTGGGCCCTGTCCCAATCCAAACTGCATCCCCTGGCCCCCTCACAGGACAGACTGGGATGATTCCCAGTCCGAACTGGATTCCCTGGCCCGCTCCCAGGACAGACTGGGCCCTGTTCCAGTCTGAACTGCATACCCTGGCCCCCTCCCAGGTCAGACTGGGCCCTGTCCCAGTCCAAACTGGATGCCCTGGCCCCCTCCCAGGACAGACTGGGATCATTCCCAGTCCAAACTGGATCCCCTGGCCCCCTCCCAGGACAGACTGGGCCCTGTCCCAGTCCAAACTGGAGCCCCTAGCACCCTCCCAGTACAGACTGGGATCATAACCAGTCCAAACTGCATCGCCTGGCCCCCTCCCAGTACAGACTGGGATCATTCCCAGTTCCAACTAGAGCCCCTGGCCCCCTCCCAGGACAGACTGGGTCCCTGTCCCAGTCCAAGCAGGATCTCCTGGCCCCCTCCCAGGACAGACTGGGCCCTGTCCCAGTCCAAACTGGATCCCCTGGCCCCCTCCCAGGACAGACTGGGCCCTGACCCAGTCCAAACTGGATTCCCTGCCCCCCTCCCAGGACACACTGGGCCCTCTCCCAGTCCAAACTGCATCCCCTTGCCCCCTCCCAGGACAGACTGGGCCCTGTCCCAGTCCAAACTGGATCCCCTGGCCCCCTCACAGGACAGACTGCAATCATTCCCAGTTCCAACTGGATCCCCTGGCCCCCTCCCAGGACAGACTGGGATCATTCCCAGTCCAAACTGGATCCCTTGGCCCCCTCCCAGGTCAGACTGGGCCCTGTCCCAGTCCAAACTGGATTCCCTGGCCCCCTCCCAGGACAGACTGGTCCCTGTCCCAGTCCAAACTGGATCCCCTGGCCCCTTCCCAGTACAGACTGGGCCCTGTTCCAGTCTGAACTGGATACCCTGGCCCCCTCCCAGGACAGACTGCGATCATTCCCAGTCCAAACTGGATCCCTTGGCCCCCTCCCAGTACAGACTGGGATCATTGACATTCAAAATTGGATCCCCTGGCCCACTCCCAGAACAGACTGCGATCATTCCCAGTGCAAACTGGATCCCCTGACCCCTCACAGGACAGACTGGGCCCTGTCCCAGTCCAAACTGGAGCCCCTGGCACCCTCCCAGGACAGACTGGGATCATTCCCAGTCCTAACTGGATCACCTGGCCCCTTCCCAGTACAGACTGGGATCATTGACATTCCAAATTGGTTCCCCTGGCCCCCTCCCAGGACAGACTGGGATCATTCCCAGTGCAAACTGGATTCCCTGGCCCCCTCCCAGGACAGACTGGGATCATTCCCAGGCGAAACTGGAGCCCCTGGCCCCTCCCAGGACAGACTGGGATCATTCCCAGTTCAAACTGGATGTCCTGGACATTTCCCAGGACAGACTGGGCCCTGTCCCAGTCCAAACTGGAGCCCCTGGCACCCTCCCAGGACAAAATGAGATCATTCCCAGTCCGAACTGGATTCCTTGGCCCCCTCCCAGGACAGACTGGGCCCCCTCCCAGTCCAAGCTGGATCCCCTGGCCCCCTCCCAGGACAGACTGGGATCATTCCCAGTCCAAGTTGGATCCCCTGGCCCCCTCACAGGACAGACTGCAATCATTCCCAGTTCCAACTGGATTCCCTGGCCCCCTCCCAGGACAGACTGGGCCCTGTCCCAGTCCAAACTGGATCCCCTGGCCCCCTCCCAGGACAGACTGGGATCATTCCCATTCCAAAGTGGATTCCCTGGCCTCCTCCCAGTACAGACTGGGATCGTTGACATTCCAAATTGGATCCCCTGACCCCCTCCCAGGACAAACTGCGATCATTCCCAGTGCAAACTGGATTCTGTGGCCCCCTCCCAGGTCAGACTGGGCCCTGTCCCAGTCGAAACTGGAGCCCCTGGCCCCCTCCCAGGACAGACTGGGATCATTCCCTGTCCAAACTGGATTCCCTGGCCCGCTCCCAGGACAGACTGGGCCCTGTCCCAGTCCAAACTGGAGCCCCCGGCCCGCTCCCAGGACAGAGTGAGATCATTCCCAGTCCGAACTGGATTCCCTGGCCCCTCACAGGACAGACTGCAATCATTCCCAGTTCCAACTGGATCCTCTGGCCCACTCCCAGGACAGACTGGGCACTGTCCCAGTCCAAACTGGGTCCCCTGCCCCCCTCCCAGGACAGACGGGATCATTCCCAGTCCAAGCAGGATCTCCTGGCCCCCTCCCAGGACAGACTGGGCCCTGACCCAGTCCAAACTGAATCCCCTTGCCCCCTCCCAGGACAGACTGGGCCCTGTCCCAGTCCAAACTGCATCCCCTGGCCCCCTCCCAGGACAGACTGGGCCCTGTCCCAGTCCAAACTGGAGCCCCTGGCCCCCTCCCAGGGCAGACTGGGACCATTCCCAGTCCAAACTGGATCCGGTGGCCTCCTCCTAGGGCAGACTGGGATCGTTCCCAGTCCAAACTGGATCCCCTGGCCCCCTCCCAGGACAGACTGGGATCATTACCAGTGCAAACAGGATTCCCTGGCCCCCTCCCAGGACAGACTGGGCCCTGTCCCAGTCCAAACTGGAGCCCCTGGCCCCCTCCCAGGGCAGACTGGGACCATTCCCAGTCCAAACTGGATTCCCTGGCCCACTCCCAGGACAGACTGGGCCCTGTCCGTCTTACAACTGGAGCCCCCGGCCCGCTCCCAGGACAGAGTGAGATCATTCCCAGTCCGAACTGGATTCCCTGGCCCCCTCGCAGGACAGACTGGGATCATTCCCAGTCCAAGCTGGATCCTCTGGCCCCCTCTCAGTACAGACTGCAATCATTCCCAGTTCCAACTGGATCGCCTGGCCCCCTCCCAGGACAGACTGGGCACTGTCCCAGTCCATACTGGATGCCCAGGATCCCTCCCAGGACAGAACGGGCCCTGTCCCAGTCCAAACTGCATCCCCTTGCCCCCTCCCAGGACAGACTGGGCCCTGTCCCAGGCCAAACTGGATCCCCTGGCCCCCTCCCAGGACAGACTGGGATCATTGCCAGTCCAAACTGGATCCCTTGGCCCCCTGCCAGGACAGACTGGGATCATTCCCAGTCCAAACTGGATTCCCTGGCCCCCTCCCAGGACAGACTGGGCCCTGTCCCAGTCCAAACTGGAGCCCCTGGCCCGCTCCCAGGACAGACTGGGAGCATTCCCAGTCCAAACTGGATCCCTTGGCCCCCTCCCAGGACAGACTGGACCATGCCCAGTGCAAATTGGATCCCTTGGCCCCCACCCTGTAAGACTGGTCCCTGTCCCAGTCCAGACTGGATGCGCTGGCACCCTCCCAGGACAGAATGAGATCATTCCCAGTCCGAACTGGATTCCCTGGCCCCCTTCCAGGACAGACTTAGCCCTGTCCCAGTCCAAACTGGATCCCCTGGCCCCCTCTCAGGACAGACTGGGATCATTCCCAGTCCAAACTGGATCCCTTGGCCCCCTCACAGGACAGACTGGTCCCTGTCCCAGTCCAAAATGGATGCCCTGGCTGCGTCCCAGGGCAGACCCGGATCATTCCCAGTCCAAACTGGATCCCCTGGCCCCCTCCCAGGACAGACTGCAATCATTCCGAGTTCCAACTGGATCCCCTGGCCCCTCCCAGGACAGACTGGGCCCTGATCCAGTCGAAAGTGGATTCCCTGGCCCCGTCCCAGGACAGACTGCGATCATTCCCAGTACAAACTGGATCCCCTGGCCCCATCCCAGGACAGACTGGGATCATTCCCAGTCCAAACTGGATCCTCTGGCCCCCTCCCAGGACAGACTGGGATCATTCCCAGTCCAAACTGGATCCTTTGGCCCCCTCCCAGGACAGACTGGGATCATTCCCAGTACAAACTGGATCCCTTGGCCCCCACACTGGAGAGACTGGTCCCTGTGCCAGTCCAGACTGGATGCCCTGGCACCTTCCCAGGACAAAATGAGATCATTCCCAGTCCGAACTGGATTCCTTGGCCCCCTCCCAGGACAGACTGGGCCCCCTCCCAGTCCAAGCTGGATCCCCTGGCCCCCTCCCAGGACAGACTGGGATCATTCCCAGTTCCAACTGGAGCCCCTGGTCCCCTCCCAGGACAGACTGGGATCATTCCCATTCCAAACTGGATTCCCTGGCCTCCTCCCAGTACAGACTGGGATCGTTGACAATCCAAATTGGATCCCCTGACCCCCGCCCAGGACAAACTGCGATCATTCCCAGTGCAAACTGGATTCCGTGGCCCCCTCCCAGGACAGACTGGGCCCTGTCCCAGTCGAAACTGGAGCCCCTGGCCCCCTCCCAGGATAGACTGGGATCATTCCCTGTCCAAACTGGATTCCCTGGCCCGCTCCCAGGACAGACTGGGCCCTGTAACAGTCCAAACTGGAGCCCCCGGCCCGCTCCCAGGACAGAGTGAGATCATTCCCAGTCCGAACTGGATTCCCTGGCCCCCTCGCAGGACAGACTGCAATCATTCCCAGTTCCAACTGGATCCCCTGGCCCCCTCCCAGGACAGACTGGGATCAATCCCAGTCCAAACTGGGTCCCCTGCCCCCCTCCCAGGACAGATGGGATCATTCCCAGTCCAAGCAGGATCTCCTGGCCCCCTCCCAGGACAGACTGGGCCCTGACCCAGTCCAAACTGAGTCCCCTTGCCCCCTCCCAGGACAGACTGGGCCCTGTCCCAGTCCAAACTGCATCCCCTTGCCCCCTCCCAGGACAGACTGCAATCATTCCCAGTCCAAGCAGGATCCTCTGGCCCACTCCCAGTACAGACTGCAATCATTCCCATTCCAAACTGGATCCGGTGGCCTCCTCCTAGGGCAGACTGGGATCATTCCCAGTCCAAACTGGATCCCCTGGCCCCCTCCCAGGGCAGACTGGGATCATTCCCAGTCCTAACTGGATCACCTGGCCCCTTCCCAGTACAGACTGGGCCCTGACCCAGTCCAAACTGGATTCCCTGGCCCCGTCCCAGGACAGAGTGCGATCATTCCCAGTACAAACTGGATCCCCTGGCCCCGTCCCAGCACAGACTGGGCCCTGTCCCAGTCCAAACTGGGTCCCCTGGCCCCCTCCCAGGACAGACTGGGCCCTGTCCCAGTCCAAACTGGATCCCCTGGCCCCCTCCCAGGACAGACTGGGATCGTTCCCATTCCAATCTGAATCCCTTTGCCCCCACCCTGGACAAACTTGTCCCTGTCCCAGTCCAAACTGGATTCCCTGGCCCCCTCCCAGGACAGACTGGGCCCTGTCCCAGTCCAAAATGGATTCCCTGGCCCCCTCTCAGGACAGACTGGGATCATTCCCAGTCCGAACTGGATACGCTGGCTCCCTACCAGTACAGACTGGGATCATTGACATTCCAAATTGGATCCCCTGGCCCCCTCCCAGGACAGACTGCGATCATTCCCAGTTCAAACTGGATCCCCTGGCCCCCTCCCAGGACAGACTGGGATCATTCCCAGTCCAAACTGCATCCTCTGGCCCCCTCCCAGGACAGACTGGGGCCTGTCCCAGTCCAAACTGGATCCCCTGGCCCCCTCCCAGGACAGACTGGGATCGTTCCCATTCCAATCTGAATCCCTTTGCCCCCACCCTGGACAAACTTGTCCCTGTCCCAGTCCAAACTGGATTCCCTGGCCCCCTCCCAGGACAGACTGGGCCCTGTCCCAGTCCAAAATGGATTCCCTGGCCCCCTCTCAGGACAGACTGGGATCATTCCCAGTCCGAACTGGATACGCTGGCTCCCTACCAGTACAGACTGGGATCATTGACATTCCAAATTGGATCCCCTGGCCCCCTCCCAGGACAGACTGCGATCATTCCCAGTTCAAACTGGATCCCCTGGCCCCCTCCCAGGACAGACTGGGATCATTCCCAGTCCAAACTGCATCCCCTGGCCCCCTCCCAGGACAGACTGGGCCCTGTCCCAGTCCAAACTGCATCCCCTGGCCCCTTCCCAGGACAGACTGGGCCCTGTCCCAGTCCAAACTGCATCCCCTTGCCCCCTCCCAGGACAGACTGCAATCATTCCCAGTCCAAGCAGGATCCTCTGGCCCACTCCCAGTACAGACTGCAATCATTCCCATTCCAAACTGGATCCGGTGGCCTCCTCCCAGGGCAGACTGGGATCGTTCCCAGTCCAAACTGGATCCCCTGGCCCCCTCCCAGGACAGACTGGGATCATTCCCATTCCAAACTGGATCCCCTGGCCCCCTCCCAGGGCAGACTGGGCCCTGACCCAGTCCAAACTGGATCCCCTGGCCCCCTCCCAGGACAGACTGGGATCATTCCCATTCCAAACTGGATCCCCTGACCCCCTCCCAGGACAGACTGGGCCCTGTTCCAGTCCAAACTGGATCCCTTGCCCCCCTCCCAGGACAGACTGGGATCGTTCCCATTCCAATCTGAATCCCTTTGCCCCCACCCTGGACAAACTTGTCCCTGTCCCAGTCCAAACTGGATGCCCTGGCCCCCTCCCAGGACAGACTGGGCCCTGTCCCAGTCCAAAATGGATTCCCTGGCCCCCTCTCAGGACAGACTGGGCCTTGTTCCAGTCCAAACTGGATCCCCTGGTACCCTCCCAGGACAGACTGAGATCATTCCAAGTCCGAACTGGATACACTGGCCCCTACCAGTACAGACTGGGATCATTGACATTCCAAATTGGATCCCCTGGCCCCCTCCCAGGACAGACTGGGAGCATCCCCAGTGCGAACTGGATTCCCTGGCCCCCTCCCAGGACAGACTGGGCCCTGTCCCAGTCCAAACTGGAGCCCCTGGCCCCCTCCCAGGACAGACTGGGATCATTCCCATTCCAATCTGGATCCCTTAGCCCACACCCTGGACAAACTTGTCCCTGTCCCAGTCCAAACTGGATGCCCTGGCCCCCTCCAAGGGCAGACTGGGCCCTCTCCCAGTCCAAACTGCATCCCCTGGCCCCCTCCCAGGACAGACTGGGCCCTGTCCCAGTCCCAACTGTATTCCCTGGCCCCCTCCCAGGGCAGACTGGGCCTTGTCCCTGTCCAAACTGGATCCCCTGGCACCCTCCCAGTACAGACTGGGATCATTCCCAGTCCGAACTGGATACGCTGTCTCCCTACCAGTACAGACTGGGATCATTGACATTCCAAATTGGATCCCCTGGCCCCCTCCCAGGACAGACTGCGATCATTCCCAGTTCAAACTGGATCCCCTGGCCCCCTCCCAGGACAGACTGGGATCATTCCCAGTCCAAACTGCATCCCCTGGCCCCCTCCCAGGACAGACTGGGCCCTGTCCCAGTCCAAACTGGAGCCCCTGGCCCCCTCCCAGGATAGACTGGGATCATTCCCATTCCAAACTGGATTCCCTGGCCCCCTCCCAGGACAGACTGGGCCCTGTCCCAGTCCAAAATGGAGCCCCTGCCCCGCTCCCAGGACAGAGTGAGATCATTCGCAGTCCGAACTGGATTCCCTGGCCCCCTTCCAGGACAGACTGGGCCCTGTCCCAGTCCAAACTGGAGCCCCTGGGCCCCTCACAGGACAGACTGGGCCCTGTCCCAGTCTAAACTGGATCCCCTGGCCCCCTCCCAGGACAGACTGGCATCATTGACATTCCAAATTGGATCCCCTGGCCCCCTCCGAGGACAGACTGCGATCATTCCCAGTGCAAACTGGATTCCCTAGCCCTCTCCAAGGACAGACTGGGCCCTGTCCCAGTCCAAACTGGAGCCCTTGGCCCCCTCCCAGGACAGACTGGGATCAAAACCAAATCATATTACCACAAAGCAGTGGTAAATGCAAGTCCCGGTGAGAAGCTTATAAGAGACCTGAAGGCTGAAAATAAGAAAGTGTTGTCCAGTCTGGCTGGGCTCGGGAGCACAGGGCCACCAACAGCCGACGAAACACGTACGTATTTCAGCATAAATAGCAAGTAGATTTTGACTTCCCCAAGCGTTATCAGGAGGCATCTTTGGTAATCTGTAACATCGAGGAAGTGTGGTGGGAATGCAGCTGAGGTAGGTCCACCGGTGGATTTCTTACAAAGTGGGTGGCAGAGAACATTTGGAACAACTGTGAACACGCTGCGTGGCTGCCACGGTGCTGGTCCTCGTTCCTCACGGGGTTTGCTATCTTACACGTAGATACCCTGGTTAAAGCTGTTCAGAAGAGGTGTGGTTTTTGCTGGCTGAGCATGAGCGGCGGATCCGGAGCACACGGGCAACGAGGGAGTCCCGGCTGGAGGAAGCCCGGAAGGAGTGGGAGCACCAGTATGCCGCCGTGGCTCAGGCGAGTTTCCCAGTAACAGGCACTGTAGCCAGATACCTTAACCTGTGGTCTGATGTTTTCCCCTTCTTGTCATCTTTAAGATTTGTTACTCACACACCTCTCTGCCAGCAAGGCCCCGACAAGACCTTCCAGGGGCTTTTAAGCCTGGGTAAACTGGCAATAATGTAGCCCTTGGTTAGGGGTCCACAATGTAATATCAAATCTCTCATGAGTTCAGCTGACAGAATATGCTGTCTACTTCTAACTACATTGTAGTTTGTGGTCTTCATTTTGTCGTTACAAGAAATTATTACGGAAATAAGAGATGCCAGTGAATGCACCGAGCCATGTCGAAGCAGCTCAGGCTTGTGTCGTTTCAAAGTCCTTGACAGGGAGAACCAAAGATATTCCCTGTAAAACCAGCCATGAGATAAACACCCTAGAACATGGGGCAGACGCGTTCTTTGTTCTTTTTCTTAAAAAAGGGTAATACTGCTTTTAATTTGGGGCATGTTTCTGAAAGCAACCGATCTCAATGTGACTTATTTAGCCAGACAGAAGCATTTCAGTAGGAGGCTGTGGCGTGTAAGAGCCAAGGAGTGCGTGACAGGCTGCTCTGGGAAAGACGGGGTCTGATGGTGACTTGCTTAATAAATCGTTCAAGGCAAACCTTCACTGAAAGGCCGTATGCTGCTCCCCTCCCAGTTGCTCTTCGTGAACCGTTTCTTTGCTTCAACATGGGTAACTGCCAAAGGGAGGCGTCAGGAAATTCGCTATCTGCGTAGAGCGGCGATCACGGCAAGAGGGCTGGGTTTAATGGGGAGAGCACAGCTTTACAGGAATCCAGCGCGTTTTGTGGGGGTCTCTTGATTTTTGCACGAAGCACGCATCACGCAGCAAAGTTACTGCCTTAAACAAAAGTGCTTGACTTCTTCCTTAATGAAGGAAGGTGACTCCGGGTCTGGAGCTGTCTGCTGCTCGTAAAAGTATGTTTCAGAATGAGCTATTCAAAAGCCGTGTGGGCACGGTGCTGGGCAGCCTGCTCTAGGTGACCCTGCTTGAGCGGGGGGGTTGGGCCACGTGGGTTCCAGGGATTGGAATCCTCTTTGTTGTGATTCTGTGATTCCGGAACTTGTGCTGAGAGGGGCAAGCGGTGTGGTACGCTGGAAATGCCTTGTTAACTCCTGTCTCCCTGTGCTGGAAGGCTGCGTGTGTGTTCTGTACTGAGACACTTGGCACCTTTATCCGTCTGCCCAGGTAGACCAAGCAATGTCAAAAAGGGGCACGGTGCTGGGCACGGTGCTGGGCAGCCTGCTCTAGGTGACCCTGCTTGAGCGGGGGGGTTGGGCCACGTGGGTTCCAGGGATTGGAATCCTCTTTGTTGTGATTCTGTGATTCCGGAACTTGTGCTGAGAGGGGCAAGCGGTGTGGTACGCTGGAAATGCCTTGTTAACTCCTGTCTCCCTGTGCTGGATGGCTGCGTGTGTGTTCTGTACTGAGACACTTGGCACCTTTATCCGTCTGCCCAGGTAGACCAAGCAATGTCAAAAAGGGGCACGGTGCTGGGCACGGTGCTGGGCAGCCTGCTCTAGGTGACCCTGCTTGAGCGGGGGGGTTGGGCCACGTGGGTTCCAGGGATTGGAATCCTCTTTGTTGTGATTCTGTGATTCCGGAACTTGTGCTGAGAGGGGCAAGCGGTGTGGTACGCTGGAAATGCCTTGTTAACTCCTGTCTCCCTGTGCTGGAAGGCTGTGTGTGTGGTCTGTACTGAGACACTTGGCACCTCCATCCATCTGTCCAGGTAGAACAAGCAATGGAAAAAAGAGCGTAATTTCAGAACTGGCTTTAGGAACTTTTGCTAGCTTAGCCACATTAGGCAGGGACTGCAACTCTTGAATGGCAGTATAGTTGTGTTAGAGAATAACCATAGGAGGTAGCTGGGTAAACTGGCTGAAGTGTCAAATTCCGATCTGTGTTGGTTTTGTTTGTTTTCTCATTTAAAGGGAAATCAAGGCTACGGTCTGCATCAGATACAGGATCTTAGCTGTTGGGGGCTGTTGGGCTAGAGAGCTAAAATTCTTTCTTCTTCTCTTTCTTCTTCTTCTGGGTACTCAGTTATAGCTTTCCAGATATTGCTGTTTAAAAAAAGTAAAGTGGTCCTAACATAACTGTGAGAGCATGGAATGTTGTCAAACGTTCTTTGTTTCTGCAGATGGTTCGTGCTTGCCGAACTCCGGAGTCGTTCACATGACTTGCACCGGCTTGCAGAAGGAGGTGATCTTTTACTGTATCTTTATTGAGACTGTCAAGAGATGTACCTTTTCTAAGTTTTCTCTTGCACTGCTTTCAGTGTCAGAGACCATTCTATGCTCATCCTGCCCATCCACATGCAGAATCGCAATTGTACCCTGCCACTTTTATGCCAATGGTAACGTTTTCGGTCCACTCTTGGGACTGTAAAACTACCATTGTCTCCTGTTGAAGCACGATCAGGGATTGAGTGTCTAGAACGGAATACAACGTTGCTGTAGGAGCAAGAACAAAAATGTCGTGGAAGGCGGCGAAAGCTGTTACTTCTATATTACCCATCAGTCGAACTGCCTGCTTAGGCTTCAGTTAGGGTTTGGATCCCTGATTAACCTGAAAAAGGAGGACAGAATGGAGAAAATGAAAAATTATTTGACTGCTTAAGAAGCAATGAATTCTTTGTTCTCCCAGACTTGGCCAAATCATAACTTCTGAGCCACGGCACAGATTGTAACAAATAATTTTGAATTAAGTTTGAGCTCACTAAACATTTCCAACGTCAACCAGCTTCTGCGCAAACAAGCATAGCAAGGGTCTTCCACAGTGTGATTTAAAGTTGTGTGTCAGTTTTGGCTTCGATAGAATGCATTTTGCGTCAGTGTTCGGGGAAAAAGAAAGGCCTGTGTATTGACAGAGAAGATAGAAAATACTTAATTAAGCATTGCAAGGGCTGACATTTTGTTTTACAGGACTTTTTTTATAAACTGTAACTGTTAGTTTGGCTGCCGTCTTTAAGACTCTACATAGTAATGCTTACTGAGATGGCTAACCTAAAGGGTATTACTGACGCAAGCTTTCTGACAGTTTCAGTGAACATTTATGTTATTTCTCGTAGTGCTTATCCAGAACCTTAGTGACTGAATAATAACGCTGTCTTAATCTGTAGTTTTTGATTGATGTTTCAGACCTTGAAATTTTTGAAGAAATCTGGTCCTTTGACAAGTGAAGCCATTCACGATAGCTACAATAGGTGTCTTGCAGCTGGCTTGCTGTCTCCAAGAGTAGTCGATGTCCAGCCATCCAGTTTGAGTCAGGTGAGCGCATATCAGGGAATCAAGGGGGAAACACACCCATCTTGTCTGACGGGGCTCCAGAGGCTACAAGACACGATAATCTGATTTTCCTATTATGTGCAAGTTGCACTGAAATGCAGGTGGTGACTTTAGTGAGCAGAAGTAATAGCAGTCCTAGATCCAAGCTACTGAGTTTGACTGGGCACAGCCCTAACAGATCTGTCTTTAGAGACCCATCTATTAATTCTGTGCCACAGCTACGCACCAGGAAGCATCTTTCCCTCAGGACAACCTTTATCCCTGTCAGTTTCTCAAAGCATTAGGTTCAGTGCAGTAGCTGACGATGGGGGTGTCTCGCTAGGATGTGAGCTGTTGCAAACATCAGCTTGCTGCACTATACCCGATCATTTGCTTCCAAGGAGGTGGGCCGTGGTAAAGGATTACTGTTGTCAGCTCTACCTGACAATTTCCTCACCGCTTCCCTTCATTTTCCCATCATCACTCGGCTTTTCTGTGGCCTCTCAAAGCAGATCTTCACCTCTGTAGCCTTTGCCTTGCGCTCCAGTAGCACAATTTCCCCCGCTTAGACAGCCCTCTTGTTACTGCAACACCTTGGCCGCCTTTATCTCATGACGCCCTCTCCCTTCGATCCTCTTTATCCCACCATGGTGACTTCAGCCCCCTCTTTCCCAGGTTTTCCATTTGCAGCGCACCACCCCTGCTCTCTCATCTGAAGAGTTTCATGAGAGATGGAGCCTTTGTGATGAACAGCCCATCCTCACCCAGGCAGCATCTAAGCGAAATGATCAGCTGGCTAGTCATCATACAGTGGAGCAATTAGTAGGAAGGGGAGAGCGGTCTTCCCACTGCCCTCATCTTCCTGTCTACCGGATTCTTTGCCAGATTTGTGGAAGTGTCTTAGGGCAAATAACACTTCTGTGCAATGTGGTAGCTAAAATAAATTTCTTGGCCAGCTGACCTAGCCCAGAGACTGCTTATTTTGCAAGCCTGATGTAGACTCTTACATTCAAATTAGATGTTCTGCTGTCAGCTCCAGTTTGGGAATAACTTGGGAAATCAAGGCATTTTTTAATAACCTTTGCTGCATTGTGACTGTATCGTTCAGAGACTTGTTAGGCATTTGAGCAGGGATTTCTTTTGAATGTTAGTAAGGCAAATTTCAGAATTAGGGTCAGGAAGCCTGGTTTGGAGTTTTGTTTGCCACCCTACGTAGTATTTGGTGTGTTTCCTTGTCTGAAAGCAGCTTTCAGAAACAGAAGGAAGTATCACATGTGTATTCTAATGTGTAGAAATCGCTTTGAATGCAATGATTTTACCCAGAAGGGAAAGAGACTTTTGAATTACGTTTCAAACAAAGAAACAAACAAAACCCAACCAAACAAAACAGTGAAATTTTATGAAGGATCATTTCAGCTGAAAGAAGTATCAGAACACCAGCTGAAATAAACTACTCCTTAATATCGCATGCCTGTGCGTACCTGTGCATTATCCTTCTGAAGGATTACCAGCACGTTAGAATACAGTATTTGAACAGCCTAAAATTTAAACCTATTAGAATTTAAATGGTTCACTTCTTTTCTGTCATTTGAGAAAAGTATTACTTCATGTTCTGGGTGTCAGAACTGCTTCATGTCTTCACAGTCTAGAAAGCTGCTTGACCTGAGCTTCACTGTTCCCACGCAAAGAGGGTATTTGTTCTGTCCCCTTCACGCATTCCTGATGGCGAGCTCATGCGCACAAAATGCGTAATGGGTATTAGCAGAGGATGTTACTGAAAGTAGTTACCTGGAACTCAGGAAATTGAGACTATAATGCAGAGGCGTGCAAATAAAGATTAGAATTAGCCTTCGGTAAGTTGAAATGTCAGAGGAAAAGTTTAATGTGTTCCTCAGACCAAGCAGCAGTCCAGCCTGTGGCTAGAATTCAGAAGAAGAATGTGGAATTAGTTGCAGGTGTACTACTTGACTTTGTGCTGTCTGCATGAGTATACCAGTAGAAGCAACCATTTGCTGTTGATGGTTCAGCTATTGAAAGTATGTAAGATTCTCATTTTACTTTGTCTGTTACGTTTAGAAGGAGCAGTTAGAAGCGGTATTGTCAGCTGCTGTCCAGACAGGTTCTTTAGAACTTCTGACTGGGTGCATTAAACAGTGGGCATCTGAAGGTAATACTTCTTTACATTGTTTTTATGTTATATATTGGTTAGTTTGAAGTTGTTGATTTGTTTCTTTTTTGTTGTCTCTTTTTAAAGAGCAGCCAAGTTCTGCTGCTAATTTACGGCTTGTTCTTGAGTGGACATGGAACAAAGTGATCTCTACAAAAGAAGAATTGGACCAAATAAGTGAGTACTAGTGTAGTCATTCCACAAACATAAAATCATTCCTTCTAATTGAGCTTATCCAGTAATCTGCTGGTATATGGTATTGCACATGGTTCTTTAAGTGTGCTTTGAAACTCTGAAATTGCTCTGTAGGCTAATGCTTTAATGTTTGTTCTTGAAAAGGTGTTCCGCTCTTTGATGGCTCTTGCAACTTCATTGACCCACAGACGTTACAGTCTCTTCAGCACTGCCAGTTGCTTTTGAGCAACCTTAGGACAGTCTTAAACTGTTTTCTAACAGAAGCACAAGAGCTGACTGAAAAAGGTTTGTCATAGTATTATTAAATCTTTGGTATGCTTTCTTAAGGTTTGGAATTATGCTTGGGTTGTAATTGTGGGAACATGAGCTTTTGTTGGGTTTGGTGATTGGAAGACGGTTAAATTTAGCTGGGCGAAGGGGCTTAAATCTGAGAAGCTGGGACGACCACTCAATATGCGTTGAGTTCAGGGAAACAGTTTCTTGTGGAGTTCATGCAAGCGGCTAGGGGAGACTACGCTCAGCAAGAAGCTATGTAAGCACCTGGGTTGAAATTGCAGCACCTGAATGTGGTAATGCTCAACATGTTTCTTTTTAATTCTTAGCCAGCAATTTATAATTGCATGCAAATATTGAATTGCAAATTACTAAAAAAGATAAAGGAAGCGCAAATGAGTGACTTGTAAAGTAAGTTACTTGAGTTTCTGTAGCTTTTTAGATCATAAGTTGTTCTTGGAATATTGAGAAAAAGAAAGACTGTCCCTTTGCTCTAGTAAAAATCTCTGCTACTTGAAAACCAGGTGTCGTCTTCCTGCGTGTATTTAATAGTTCAGGCTTAATTTTGTTTTATGTTAACCTTTAGTGAATCTGGTTCTTTGGAGGGGTTGCTTTCTCTTTTGGTGGTAATTGTGGGTTTTTTCTTCAAATAAGAAAGCGATACAGAGTAGAAAATGCAAAGACGAGAGATTTCTACCGGGTTATTTTTGTATTTTCTATGTAGTATGATGAAGGGAGTTTTGTAAAAAGGAAAGGAATTGTGTAACAAAAATCATCCTATGCCTTTTTTTCAGGTTTTGCAGACTTGACAAACAAGAAGGTGGTAACTAGCCTCATTTCTTTGTATGCACGAGTGGTCATCTGGTTCTGTCGAGCCAGTCTCCTTCCAGAGGGTTTAGGTAAGCATAAACCGTAAGACATTTGTACCAAGGAGACTGTCCAGTAAGTGATTCCTAGGAACACGTGCTTAGACACGCTTTTGTAAATGTTTTGTCAGCAGCAAATCCTGTTGGTTCAGTGACAATGTATGCCGAGAAGCTCTGGTGGTGAAATTGAGATTTTACAGGTTTTTCAAATACATAGCGTAGAATAATGCAAGCAGTTTCTTTCCTGGATGTTTTTTAGAAATAGCAATAAGGCTCTGATTCAAGGAGCTGCTGGTGTCCACAGCTTGAAATACTTGGGATTTTAGACAATTTTACTATTAGGCAACAAAAGCCTGTTGGAATGCTTGTTTGTACAGTAAAAGCACTACCTGCATGTTTTGAACTTTTTATGTATTGCTTGAGGAAACAATAGGCCTTGGAAATGCTTCTTTATTTGGATGGATTATAAGTTCTATTGTCAGCCCTAATTGTCTTTACAAATGCTCACATGACATGTTTAAAAAGCCATTCCCTTTGAGAACTGGTGTTTTTTATAGTGAATTTCAGCTAACGCTACATGTTCTGAATGCTACATCAAGTGCAAGCTTGAAATGGCACTTGAGACAAGAAGGAATTGAGTTTTGTCTCTTACATCTCTTCTGGCAAAGGCAGAAATGGGCTTGGCTTCTTTCAGAGTTGGTGATGCTTACCTTGTGTCTGCCTTTGTAGTCAAAAATTTTAGTCGAAAAATGTGCTATTGTTTCTTTAACTTGCTTTTACGTTATTGCCTGTAGATGATGATATGCATTTGTCTCGACCTTTCTACAACTATCCTCTGATTCAGAGCTACTATGCTGGTCAGCGACAGAAACTCGAGCGTTTGTCAAGGTAAGCCTTACTGGAAAACTCTGGAACACTTCCACTGCAAATTTAGAAGTGGAAGGGAACAGCTTTTATCTCAGCCATTGTATTTGCTGTGCTTAATGCATTTGCCGGCCATACTCGTGACTTCAGTGATGCATGTGTTCTCTTGAGCCCAGGGGTTACTTGCCCATGGTAAAATCCTTATATATCCCTCGGCTTAGTACCACTTGTTGGTATCATCGTTTTTTGTAGGGTACTTAATTCATTGGCTCATCTGTATAATTTGTCACTACTGGAAAAGATCACGTGACCAGGCTAGGATCAGTCGTGTCTGGTTCAGGAAAGCACAGCGTTCACAGAACAATTGTTTTGGACACAGAAGAAAGCATGTTTAAAAAGAAAACAAATCATCTCTTTTATGGGCTAGTAATAGATGGTAATAATTGTATTGGCCTAAAGCTCCTACTCGCAAGTACCTTTGTGTAATTTCGTAAGACAGTCAGAGTTACGTGTAGTTGGCACACCTAGCACTCTATCGGCTAGTGCATAGAAGTCCCTTCCTAACGTAAACTCTCTTTCCTGGACTAGCTTACTAGCATATATGTGATAGGCCTTGGATTAGACGATAATAGATTTTTCTTTGGAAATGGTACTGGAAACTAAGGAAAGACCTAAACAAGCTTAGGCTATGGCACTGTGAAGAAGAGGCTGCAAGATGAGTTAAGGTGGAAGCTGCAGCATATTAGGTATTGACTGTAAAGTTCATCTTTCTGAGCTTAATTCTCAAGTAACTTGCACACAGGCTCATGTGATCCTTAGAAGCACACAAGCTCTGGTGTGCTTTTGGCGCTTGCTGTCGTCGGGAAATTAAAGGGTAGCGTCGCAGTCAGCAGAAGGCTGTGATGGACTTGTGAGGAATGTAATTGTTAAAAGTTCAGCCATCCGTAATTGTAATTCTATTTTGACCTCTGTTAATAACTGAACATGATCTAATGAACATCTTTCACCTGACTCAGAAATTTCTTTCACGTGCATTTCAAGTTCTAATCGTGCCTTTGTATGTCTGTTACTTTCTTTGACTCCTGGGAGCTTTTTTGTTTGCTTTTGACTGGAGGAAATCTGTTACACTGCGAGGGTGGAACTTGTGGTTTACTCTGCCTGAATCCTTGCTACCTTCTGTTCCAGAGGAAAATGGGATTCTGACTGCTTGATGATTGATGGAATGGTTTCCCAGTTAGGAGACCAAGTTGAGAAGTTGTGGCGGAGAGATGAAGGAGGAACTGGGAAATATCCACCTGCTAGTTTACATGTGAGTGTTATGTTCACAGAAAACAAGAATGACAACAGCAACAACAACAAACCCTCACCCCCCCAAAAAAAAACCCCACCCAAAAGGCAGTGATTTATGAAAGACAGGAGTTTTTAAAAAACTTTCAATTTTTCATTTCAGGCACTGCTGGATCTCTATTTGCTAGAAAGCATTGAAGAAAGCTACAAGCATGCAACTGTATCCTTTCTAGTTATTTTTATTACACCTTCAGTATATGCACGTAAATGTTCTTAAATGCTTGTCACCTACGTGTTTCATAACATTTTTTAATTTATCCTTCAAACACAATGCAAGTGAAAACATTTCGTTTAGAATTAAGTCCTAGACAGAAGCATTGTTTTATTTCTTTGTACTGTGCATTTCTTTTTTCTTTTTTTTTTTAATGTTTTGTTGCAAAGCTTTTGTTCTGTTAAAAGTGCACGCCCACAGAATAGTAAACAGAGGGAAAAGTCATTGGGCAGAAACTTAATTTCTAAGCTGCGGAAATATCCAGAATTGCTTTTGTTGTTTGTTGCCTAAGCCGAGAGGAGAGCCTAGAGAGCAAGGGGTTTAAAAACTGTTGTACCCCAGAGCTGTCTTATTAGAGTACGTCCCTAAAAACGGATGTCAGAAAGCGAAGATGACACTGCCAGTGAGTGATCCACATACTGGTGTAAATCCCATTTTAATCATTCCGAGCTGAGTTGTGTTGTAAGGACACCATAATTTACATTGGTTCATATACTCTGGAAATGAGGAAAAAAACCAACTGTAGAATTTGTTTGCTTTAATAACTAAGCGTGGGATGTTCCAATGTTTTGAATGTCCAACTGGTAGCTCCACTGACTAAAGAGGGAGCCTGAGTTTCTAACTGAAGTAGTTAAATACCCAAAGTTAACCTTTTTGAATGCCTTACAGAAACCAAAGAGCCTTTCTTTCTGGTTATTTATTCAGAATGCAGTTTTGTGGTTAGGACCCAAATGTCGTCAGGTTAGAATAGCTTAAAACAGCAAGACTAAGCCATTAGTATTTTCTGCTTCCTACCACTTGCATATCCTTACTTCCTGATGTTTTTCTAAATGTTATGTGATAAATTTTGGTCTTACAAATTTATTAGCCTTAATTAGATACGTGATACCAGACAATTTACTTGCTGCTAGATGTCATGCATTCCTTTCCGAACAAAACAGAAACTTTAATCGACTCCTTCCCAACTGCCTTTGCTATCCCTTGGGGTCTTGTTAAGCTTGTTCAAGGTTTCTGGCTTCTAGATCACAATGATTATGAAGTAAGTATGTAACAGTTTAGCAAGACATACATTGCAGTACAAAGCGATAATCTAGAAAGCAATTTTAATAAATTGGTGCTTAGCTAGTAACAGGTGATAAAACATCAGAAGCTTTTTTGTAATACTGCCACGACATCTTCAGCAATAAATTATGCTTTGAAATGTTTGTTTCAATGACTTTGACAGGCAGTTGGTGAAAAGGAAGACAAAGTCCACTTTAATAATGCTTGATATTTGACTTTTCAAAGCCATCCGTTTAGGCTGTTTTCAGCAGACCAGTTGAGCACTTTCTCCAAAACAGTGGTTTAGGTACTTTAAATATTAAAGCTAAGATCATAGCAGCCAGAGTTGAGACAGAAGACTACAAAAGTGACTTTTCAACCTAATCCATGTTCTTTCTGATGCTGAAGGTTGTTCTTTGCCTGTCACAGCGTTGATGGAATCGGTTAGTCTGGGAGAAGAACTTATTATTTAGTAGTGTATTTATAACAAGCGGTGTTTGTATGCAGAGATTTGATGGACCTAGAAAAGTGTGACCTACTCCTTTTAAAACACTCACTTTGTTCTGTATGGCTAACTGAATGCTCTAATGCTTTTTCCTGCAAATACTTGTTATCTACATGTCCCATATCAGGTATTTCATTGGTTAGTCACCTAAGTTTATTTAACACCCGTTCACCCTTCCTTAAGAAACTTTTGAATATTTTTGTTGCCTGCGTGTATGTATGTATCTTAGTAAACGTGATCTCTGACTTCTACAGAATTCGCTGGCCCTGCTCTTTCATCCAGCTACAATCAAAACTGTGTCATGGCAACATATGAGAATTCTTCAGTCCCTCATGTGCCAAGGAGAGCATAGGCGAGCCCTCAGATACGTACAGATGATGAAGCCCTCAATGTCAAGCAGTAGTGAAGCGCGGCTTTTCCTCACTGTGCTGTTGTCCAATAGGTAAAGAAATATATCCCCCCGTTTTGGCGCTCAAATATTGTGACAGGTGGAGAACAAATAATACAAATCACGACGCCCTAAATCTCCTTTAAACTTTGAATACCACAACTTTGGGGCATCTTTTTGGCTATACTATTAATATTCCTTTACGTCTCACAAAAATTAATTGCAGGTGCATGGTGGAGGCTTGGGGTCTGTTGAAGCAACATACCACTAATTTAAACCCAGAAGAGCTGTTAAAACACATGTTTGAAGTCTGTCAGGAGGTGGGACTAATGGAAGACTTACTGAAGCTACCTTTCACAGGCCCTGAACGAGTAAGTGTGGACAAGAAAATAAAAATCTTAATCGTCTCTTTGAACAGAGAAGAGGCAGATTCATAATCGATTTTTGAAATGTGTTATTTCTCATAGGAGTGTTTGGAGAAGTTTTTACAGACCACTGCTGGTGTTCAGAATCGCAAACTTCTTTTAGTCCAGCATCTGCAGCGTACCAACTATATCCCAGCACGACAGTTGAATCAGACAATGAAGGTTAATCGCATGGTAAGTGTCAAGTGTGCAAGGTTCTCTTAGGTGTTACTAACCATTTTTGATAGTACTCAACAATGCTTGGGGTTTTATACCGTTCTTTGAAATACTAGGAATAAGCTTCTACACCTTAAGTTACAGCCGAACCTAAAAGTTGAACAAAATATTCCACTACTCCAAAGCGTGTGCTGATGGGTAGCACTTGCTGCTGTTCTGTGCGGTGGATGCATTTTACTGTATCTGCAGAGGATGTTTATTCACTCATTAGAAATAGCACAGGCAGTTCTGTGCAACGAACTTCTTGTAATTCGTCAGCGTTCTGCTTTACGCTTTTCATGCATCAGAATGATCGTGATCCTCGCTTGAGAGAGAGAGCACTTGCCAGAAATTCTGTATTAGACCAATATGGCAAGATCCTTCCTAGAGAAAGGAAGCTGGATGTAGAGAGAGCCAAGCCTTACCATTTGCCTTCATCTGTCTTAAGAGAAGGTAATTTTTCGGGGGGGAAATACAATGGACAGCTAACCATCGCTTTGATTACACGAGGCTGAGGGTTTTTCCCTCTCGCTTTACAGTCGCAAGACCAAAGCCATTATCAACAGTAACAAAAGAAGCTAATGCAGGAAACGTGCACCCAAGAGCAACTTTCATCAGTAATGTATTGTCCAAAATTGGAGAAGTATGGGTAGCAAACGAGCAGAAAAACAGTTTCTCACTGCATGATAGGTAAGCAGCCTTCTAACAAAGTTTAGTCTTGAGCTACATGTTTGGAGAGAGAGAGAAAAATCCATTTGAATTGCGTTAGCGTTTTGGAGGGAAGGTGCGCCTGAATAGAGCTTTGTCTGGCTTTTTTGCGCATACAATATGTAGCATTTAAGAATCAATACATCGTAAGTAATATTTGGAGAGTGAGTTTTTCTGCTATGATAATAGAGCGGAAAAGAGGCTAGTAGTTGTCAGATGATTTTCCTGCAGGTGGTATGGTCAAATAAACTTGGATTCTGGTATGTTTGGACTTCAGGGGAATGAAAGTCATTTACATTTTCCTTTTAATTCTAGTCCTGGAGTGACAGAACCACCAGTCATAACACATCCTCTCCCTGATGCAGAGTCGCGCAATGCATCTGTTGGGGCACGAGTTAGAGAATTTTTAGGAAAATGTTCCAGGTATAGTAGATCTACACAATGAATATTTCAAAAAGGTGTTGCTTCTCATATATATATATTTGTGTACGTGTGTGGGTGTGTACACTTCCTGTGCTTGCAAAGCGTTCTGTTTGCATTTAGTTTTGTGTCTGTTAAAGAAAAGGCCAACTTAGGGACACAACTAAGTGGAGAATTTGAAGTGGTCCCAGCATTGAAATGTGGATGCATTTTCTTCTGACACGAGAATGACATCACTTGTGCAACTTAACATTGGATTACTCTTGCCTCAGAGGCAGTGATTTAGGAAATTAAGTATGAAATGCAACGAAATAATTGAAAAGAAGAAAATGCCTCTGACTTGTTGGTGGGCCTGAGACATCACCCCAACAGGGAGGGTTCACCTGTATTTCTTGTTCATGGAATGTTTTTGTTACGTACCATCTCAGATTTCTTGAACGCAGCATGATTCTTTCCATTGATTTATTTCTTTTCGTATTTTAAATTGTGTCCCTTAACAGATTGCTGGATTTGGTGGTTCGTCCTGTTCCTTCACGCTCTGCAGCACGGGGTGGTAGCTCACATTCACCATGCAGAGCTTCTACTTCATTAATGCCATCCAGCCCACTGAAACCAAATACGCATGGTTCCGTCTCACAAAAGAAGTTTTCAGGAGCATCAGAGCTGAATTTACTAGAGACTCCTCTTGTGGTTAAGGTTCGTACTGTAAGAAACCGGTAACAACCAACCAAACAAAAAGCCTGTAAACTTTGTTTAAAATGAAACCACCAGAAAAGTCTTTAGAAACAAACACTGATTGGTCTTGAGGAACGGAAAAAGGTTTTCGGTGTCCCAGACTTCAGATGAAGTTAAATAGGCTGTCAGTTAGTTAGCTCGTCTCGGCTTTGGGAACAGAAATCTCAGAAATGGAGCATGTGATTGCGTACACTGAATACTCTGGTCTCTGTCCCTTAACCGCATAAACTTTTCTCTGTAGGAGAGAGTACATTGTATGTTTCTAACTTTACATTCCGTGGTGATGTGAAAGGAAACGCAGTATTTCGCTGTCCTCAGTTTTGTCTCGCTCAGTTGGAAGTTAGTCTGTTTGGTAATTAATAATGCATTAACAGATGTTTTTTAACTCTAGGTCATTGAAGATAGTGCGGGTAAGGCACAAACCTCAGAAGCTCCTAAGAGAAGAACAATAAGCGTTCCACATGCTAAACCAGAAAAAACGGCTACTCATGAGCAAACACCCGCCCGGACGGCTGGGGAATCAAGCACACCCAGGAGTACAGGAGGGACAGGGCGGTGCGGCAGGAAGAGACGCGCAGTATTGGAGGAGAGCACGGGGGAGGAGGCCTTCCCCCAAGGACCTGGTGGCAATCCTTTGCTGCCTGAAGGCATAAATCCACCAGGACGTGCCAAAATACTTAGAATTTTAGCAGATCGTATGGCAAGAATATGCCCAGTGTGCAAACAAGGCCACAGATAGATAAGCAGTTTAATTCCCCCGTCAGAAGTTCCTTTTGTTGGGAATTGTTCCATTGTTAGGCAATGCTTGTAACCTGTTAGCCTAGGCCAAACAGAAAATACTACCAAAAAAATAGAATTTCAAGTAATAAGCTAGCATTTGTTTCTTATTTGGTTTGTACTTTTGTCTTCTGTGCAAAACTTCCGGTTTTCCATTCCAGAAATGCTTTTTTCACCAAAGTAGTCAAGGTACTGAGCCTCTTTGATACGCTTGGCAAGAACTGTACCATGGTTCCTTTTGAATTAAAGCTGTTCCTAAAAGAAAACGCATTTTCCAGTGCACTGTGCTATGCGGCTGACCGGTATGTGAGGTAGAGGGAAGAAGGCATGTGATGGTTACTGATCCGTCCCTTCGTTCAGGTCACTTCCTCCTTGGCTCTGTTATCACCGGGCATGGTTCAAGAGCAGGCTTCTCCCACAGCAGTCATGGATGCCCTGGCCCCCTCCCAGAACACACTGGGATCATTCCCAGTCCAAACTGGATCCGATGGCCTCCTCCAAGTATGGACTGGGATCATTCCGTCTCCAAACTGGATCCCCTTGCCCCCTCCCAGTACAGACTGGGATCATTCCCAGTCCAAACTGGATCCCCTGGCCCCCTCCCAGGACAGACTGGGATCATTCCCAGTCCAAACTGGATCTGGTGGCCTCCTCCCAGGACAAAATGGGCCATGTCCCAGTCCAAATGGGATCCCCTGGCCCCCTCCCAGGACAGACTGGGATCATTCCCAGTCCAAACTGGATCTGGTGGCCTCCTCCCAGGACAAACTGGGATCATTCCCATTCCAAACTGGATCCCCTGGCCCCCTCCCAGGACAGAGTGGGATCATTCCCAGTACAAACTGGATCCCCTGGCCCCCTCCCAGGACAAACTGGGATCATTCCCAGTCCAAACTGGATCCCCTTGCCCCCTCCCAGGACAGACTGGGCCCTGTCCCAGTCCAAACTAGATCCCCTGGCCCCCTCCCAGGACAGACTGGGATCATTTCCAGTCCAAACTGCATCCCCTGGCCCACTCCCAGGACAGACTGGGATCATCCCCAGTCCAAACCGGAACCCCTGATCCCCTCCCAGGACAGACTGGGACCATTCCCAGTCCAAACTGGATCCCCTGGCCCCCTCCCAGGACACAATGGGCCATGTCCCAGTCCAAACTGGATCCCATGGTCCCTGCCCACTACAGAATGGTCTGTGACCCAGTCCAAAATGCATCCCCTATCCCCATCCTAGGACAGACTGGGATCATTCCCAGTCCAAACTGGATCCCCCGGACCCCTCACAGGACAGACTGGGATCATTCCCAGTGCAAACTGGATTCCCTGGCCCTCTCCCAGGACAGACTGGGATCATTCCCAGTCCAACCCGGATCCCCTTGCCCCGTCCAAGGAAGACTGGGATCATTCACAGTCCAAAATGGATCCCCTGGCCACCTCCCAGGACTGACTGGGATCAATCCCAGTCCAAACTGGATCCGGTGGCCTCCTCCCAGTACAGAGTGGGATCATTCCGAGTCCTAACTGGATCCCCTTGCCCCCTCCAAGGACAGACTGAGCCCTGTCCCAGTCCAAACGGGATCCCCTGGCCCCCTCCCAGGACAGACTGGGATCATTCCCAGTCCAAATTGGATCCCCTGGCCCCCTCCCAGGACAGACTGGGATCATTCCCAGTCCAAACTGAATCCCCTGGTCCCCTCCCAGGACAGACTGGGAGCATCCCCAGTCCAAACTGGATCCCCTGGTCCACTCCCAGGACAGACTGGCCTTGTCCCTGTCCATACTGGATCCCCTGGCCCCCTCCCAGGGCAGACTGGGATCATTCCCATTCCAAACTGGATCCCCTGGCCCCCTCCCAGGACAGGCTGGGATCGTTCCCAGTCCAAACTGGATCCCCTGGCCCCCTCCCAGGACAGACCGGGATCATTCCCAGTCCAAACTGGATCCCCTGGCCCTCTCCCAGGATAGACTGGGATCATTCCCAGTGAAACTGGATCCGCTGGCCCCCTCCCAGGACAGACTGGGATCATTCCCAGTCCAAACTGGAGCCCCTGGCCACCTCCCAGGACAGACTGGGATCAATCCCAGTCCAAACTGGATCCCCTGGCCCGTTCACAGGACAGACTGGGATCATTCCCAGTCCAAACTGGATCCCCTGGCCCCCTCCAGGAACAGACTGGGATCATTCCCAGTCAAACTGGATCCGCTGGCCCCCTCCCAGGACAGACTGGGATCATTCCCAGTCCAAACTGGATCCCCTGGCCCCCTCCCAGGACAGACTGGGATCATTCCCAGTCAAACTGGATCCGCTGGCCCCCTCCCAGGACAGACTGGGATCATTCCCATTCCAAACTGGATCCCCTGTCCCCCTCCCAGGACAGACTGGGATCATTCCCATTCCAAACTGGATCCCCTGTCCCCCTCCCAGGGCAGACTGGGATCATTCCCATTCCAAACTGGAGCCCCTGGCCCCCTCCTAGGACACAATGGGACCTGTCCCAGTTCAAACTGGATCTCCTTGTCCCCTCCCAGGACAGACTGGACCCTGTCCCATTCCAAACTGGATCCCCTGGCCCCCTCCCAGGACAAACAGGGATCATTCCCAGTCCAAACTGGATCACCTGGCCCCCTTCCAGGACAGACTGGGCCCTGTCCCAGTCCAAAGTGGATCCCCGGCCCCCCACTGTGGACAGAGACGGATCATTCCCAGTCCAAACTGTATGCCCTGGCCCACTCCTAGGGCAGACTGGGCCCTGTCCCAGTCCAAACTGGATCCCATGGCCCCCTCCCAGTACAGGCTGGGATCATTCCCACTCCAAACTGAATCCCCTCGCCCCCTCCCCGGACAGACTGGCCCTGTCCCTGTCCAAACTGGATCCCCTGGCCACCTCCCAGTACAGACTGGGATCATTACCAGTCCAAACTGGATCCCCTGCCCCATTCCCAGTATGGACTGGAATCATTCCCAATCCAAAGTGGATCCTCTAGACCCCCCCCAGGACAGACTGGGATCATTCCCAGTCCAAATTTTATCCCTTGGCGCCCTCCCACTACAGACTGGGATCATTCCCAGTCCAAACTGGATCCCCTGGCCCCCTCCCAGGACAGACTGGGATCATTCCCAGTCCTAACTGGATCACCTGGCCCCTTCCCAGTACAGACTGGGCCCTGTCCCAGGCCAAACTGGATCCCCTGGCACCCTCCCAGGACAGACTGGGATCATTCCCAGTCCAAACTGGAGCCCCTGGCCCCCTCCCAGTACAGACTCCGAGCATTCCCAGTCCAAACTGGATCTGGTGGCCTCCTCCCAGTATGGATTGGGATCATTCCCTGTCCAAACCTGATCCCCTTGCCCCCTCCAAGGAAAGACGGGCATCATTCACAGTCCAAACTGGATCCCCTGGCCCCTTCCCAGGACAGACTGGCATCATTCCCAGTCCAAACTGGATCCCCTGGACTCCTCCCAGGACAGACTGGGATCATTCCAAGTCCAAACTGGATCCCCTGGCCCCCTCCCAGGACAGACTGGGCCCTGTCCCAGTCCAAACTGGATGCCCTGGCCCCCTCCAAGGGCAGACTGGGCCCTCTCCCAGTCCAAACTGCATCCCCTGGCCCCCTCCCAGGACAGACTGGGATCATTCTCAGTCCAAACTGGATCTCCTGGCCCCGACTGAGGAGAGACACGGATCATTCCCAGTCCAAACTGGATCCCCTGGCCCCTCCCAGGACAGACTGGGATCATTCCCCGTCCAATCTGGATCCCCTGGCCCCCTCCCAGGACAGACTGGCATCATTCCCAGTCCAAACTGGATCCCTTGGCCCCCTCCCAGGACAGACTGGGATCATTCCCAGTCCAAACTTGATCCCCCGGCCCTTTCCCAGGACAGACTGGGATCATTCCCAGTCCAGCCTGAGTAAGCAGGTCTGACCTCAGAGCTGACTGTGCTGTGAGTAGCACGTTGGACTGGAGACCTCCTGAGCTCCTGCCCAAGCTGAGCCATTCTATGTTTGTACAGGCAGTACATAAAGAAATGATAGCTAGTTGGTATTAAAGCGTTATTGTTGTTGCTTTAGTAAATAACTTAAATGCTAGTTTTTGGGGGGGGTGGTTTCTGTGTCTTCAAGTTAATGATTTTAATAGCGCTTTTTTGATAGCATATCCTTATACCCAATGGTCTCTCTTTTATACAGCTCAGGGAGGACAGTCTTCATCCCTGTTTGGGTGTATTCAGAGCAATCTTTTCATCCTTTTAGTCGAAGTTCATAGAGCTAACATAGCTCTGAGTTTGTTATACACAAATGTAAAGTTAATTTGGCGATTTTTACCTTTGCTTTACCTCCTGCAGTGGAGGAGAAACGTTTTTTGGTAGTAAGACAGGGCAATCACTTTTTTTATTTACCTATCACTCACCTAACAACGACCTGCAATATTTTACAGGAAGGAAACTTCATTTACTGGGGAAGGCAAGGTCCCTTTAGGTCGGCGAGACTTTCTTAAGGACTACAGGGATGCTGCTGGTCAGCTGCTAGGTGAATCCAGAGCCATATTCCAAGTGTGACAAAGAAATAACGTCTTCTGAGGAAATACAAATCTATTCGTGTTCAGGCCCTGGTTTTTTATGTGATGCATCTTTCACTCTCTACCTGTTCTCCTCCCCCGGCGGGGGCCGGAGGGAGAGCCTTTCGCGCTAGCTGTGGGACGCACAACAGGAGCAGAGCCATCAACATGTGCGAAGTCTTTGTGAGGGACCGCGCGACATTTGCGTGTCCCCAGTCGATGAGCTCAGCAGGTGCGCGGGGCCCTCCTCCGGTAGAGGGTGAGGAGGAGGCACTTCCGCGTAGTATTTCTCCGGTTTGGCTTAGAACCGCTCACTGCCGCTTTTTCCGCGTCCTGCAAGGGGTTCCGCGGCAGACTCTTTTTTTTTCTCTCTTTTTTTTTTCTTTTTTTCTCTTCTTTTTTTTTTTTCGCTCTTTTATTTTTTTTTTCTCTCTCGAGATCGATGTGCTGCGGGTTTGATTGTGCATCCCTGGGCAGCGGGGCCGCGCACCAGTGGGGAGGGCCGGGCCCATGGCGGCCTCCCGCCTCCGCCGCGCTGCGCGCCCGGCACGGCGGCCCCGCACCCTCACCCGCACCGGCACCGCCGCGCTGCCGGAGGCCACGTCTGTCCAGCTGGGTTTGGCTGGCGGGTGCCGCGGGCGGCGCACCACAAGACAGTCCTGTAGGGTTGGTAGTCATGAACGCCGCAGCAGCAGCACGTCGCTCTGCTGCATTTCCCTCAAAGTCTCTGAGGTGAACCTCCGCGCAGTGGAGAATTTGACCGCCTCCCTGGATCCCTTCCAGCGCCTTCGAGGTAGACAGGTCATAACTCAGTCCTCTCGTAGAGAGCAGATGTCGGAGAAACGTGGGCACTGCCGCCTCTTAACCTCCAAAGTCCCGCCATTCCGAGACAGAAAACAGCGTGTGCGTGTCAGAAAAATGACCCCATCGCTGTCCCAACCTAATTAACTTGACCAGCCGCTTTACAGGTGCTTCAGTCCCTCTCTCAGAGAGGATTCCTGCAAGCAACGTGGCCGCAGCTTCTGTTTCCATAGCCGCGCCTGAGGGGTGAGGAGCGACCTCACACACCGGTGTCTGCCCCACTTCTTGTGCCCGAGCAGCACCTCCCTCAGCCGTGGTTTCCCACTCCCCTCCTCTAGCTGCTTACCGCAGTCTCGGAGACCTCAGTCGAGCTGAACCATCCTCTGCTACCAGATGTTGGAGAGGGAGACGGACCCGGAGTAACGATGGAATCTCAATATGAGTATAGTCGTTCTCCCCTTTATTCAAGCTTAGAGTATATATAGACAGATGCCAAGAACACGCGTCCGCAACAGTTGTATGATTGGCTTACAGCCTCTGTTCACGCGCCAAGGCGGCGAGTGAGATTGGTACAGTGCTCTTGTGCACGCACAGGAGCACTTCTCCTCTTCGTGGATGTAGCTCCTTCTTCTTGTTTACCATTCCACTGTCTCTTATCACAACAGGCTTTCAAGGACAGTTAACGGTTTCCTCTGAGCCTTCCCTCTCATCAGAGACTGGGTTGCTCATGGGAATCAGATCGTGTCCCTTGTTACTAAGCCATTCCTCCACAGAACACCACCATGGTTCCAGAAATTCCTTCATTTTACTAATGACTAAAGCCAATCATCTTGCAAACCTACAAACAGCGGTCCCAAGGGAGGCCCTTTGAGCTCTCCTGGACCGCAGCGGGCTGCGACCAGCATCTCCCTCCAAGTGGGACGCCTCTCAGAGCTCGCAAACTCTCCAGTTTGTGAAATTTGGAGGACTGCCACCGAAAGCTGGTGACGAAACCTGGGCTGAAAACCTCCCCTCCTGGAGGCTCAACCCTGGCCCCCTGAGAAATACTGAGACATTTGAAGTGAATATTTCACGGAACTCGAGGGGAATTTTTAACAGGTATACCTTTGTATATGTATCTATAGCTTTATGTCTGTGTGCGTGCGTGTGTGGATCAATCTGTAATCAGGCTATTGTTGTGATTAGCTTGCTTCAGGCGATTGTGATTAGCTCGCTTTGTAAATCCTAAAATTAATCCATGATTAAGTGCTGCCTATAACTTATAATTTACCTCAAACGGTGAACGAACCTCAAATTGCTGCTAAATACACATAGTCCTTAGATGAAACGCATTGACCGAGTCTGGGACTAGGATTACACCTAGCCGCACCTAGACTGCTCTCTGAGAAGGAGCTTAGAAAGCAAGGGGGTCAATTCCGACCCTCGTGACTCAACGGGAGGAACTCTTCATCCCTTGTACCTTCTCTTTTCCTTTAGAGGTAAAGCGTTGACCAAGCCTTGGAGTGAGTCTGGGTTCAGCGGCAGCTAATCTCCTCTTTGAGAAGTTTAGAAAGCAAGGGAGTCCATTCTGAGCCTTGTGACTCAATGGGAGGGTCTTCCTTATTCTTTACCCCTTTGTTTCTCCGCTCTCTCCCTCTGTATAAATCATTCTGAGTTGATTCTCATTTGATTTCCCTTTGTATGTTTTAGTAAGTAGTAGAGTGAACCTTGCCATCGAATTCTGTTGAGTCGCATTTTTATAAACTTCTATTAAAATCGCTTTTCCCAATACCCTTGATGGTGATTCTTTAAGCGGCCTAAACCACTCATTTATGAGAAGCCCTCAGCAGGCCCTACTAAACGTCCAGGACACTTGATTCCTGCTATGGCCTTCCACGCTCAGTGACTTTCCCCTGGGAGATGGTAAGTGTGCAGCAACGGTAATAAGTTTATTCTTGCATCTCAATTTCAGCGTGGTTGCAGAGGGACTTCCAGGAGAGACCATCTTCTAGGAAGGCTTTTGCTAAGTGTGATGACGTTAACAAGCACCTGATGCCACACAGGTTCATTTCTTTCTCAGTCCTAACTCAGGAATGCTTTGAACATTGACTGCAAAATGTTCCCATGCAACACCCCACCTTCATTTGCTAGAAGTGGGCATGGGATGAGGAGGCACAGCCAGCCAGGTAGATGTGACCACAGGTGGATGGGCAAGGAGATCACTAGAGACACTTGCTTCTATCAGTTTCACTTTTCTGGGCGTGATTTACATAAGACCCCAGCAGCTGTTATTCAATGATGCACATACTCTGTCCTGTACTTCTAAAAAGTGCTCTAGGGCTAATGGATTCTATATTACCATTTGTGATAATAAATTGATTTCTTCCCGTAGGGCTGTAATACTAGCTGCGCTTTCAGTAATGGCTTTTTCTAATTCCCTTGACACATTTGCAATAGCTCTTTCTAGTTCTGCAACCCCTAACTGTGGGATAAAAGCTGTTACAGACAGGTGGAACTTAGTGCCACATGCTATCAGAGGGCTGTAACACTTTTTCTTGTAGATAGCAGTAGATAGACCCAGGGGTCTCCTTTCAGACTAGCGACAAACCCTTCTTGGCAGCAGGGTGGTATCCTTCCTTTCTTCAGTGAAAATTCCTAACGTAGATGCCCGTCCTTGTACCACTGAGAATTCAATGGGACAGATACCCAGGGGAGTTGATTTCTGGAAGAGGATGGGCTTTTAGGGCATATGCAACAGTTGGGCTTATTTGCCTCTCCTGCTGTAGCTGGACTGTGGCTATGGCCGGATTATGGAACGAATATGTATAATCCATATTCCACCACTGGCTTTTAAGCAATGCTACCCTATTAAAACCTGGGCTTCCAAACCACTACGAACAGGAAAAACAAACAGACACAAAGAGCAAAACCAACTCTCCCTTGGATATAGAGGACAGCACTGAAATCAAAAGGCTTTCCTGACTTAGGAAACCCAAAAGGCATTGAAAGATCTAAACTAAGCTGTCGTGGAAGCTCGTCCTCGTTAGCCGAGGGCCCCAGGAAAAGGCCGCTGCATCTCCCCAGGCTGCCTTGCCCTGCCTGGCTGCTGAGAGGAGGGGACAGCGGGTGGTGCCAGCCTGGGGTGACAGGAGGGACAGCGGGCAGTGAGAGGCCTGGGGGGTGACAGGACACCGGGCGGTGATGGGCCGGGGGGCAGCAGGGACACGAGCAGCCGGGGGCAGTGACAGGCCCGGGGCTGACGGGCGGTGACATGGACTGGTAACGGCCCTCCCCTATGGGGCGCTCAGACTTCGGAAGAAGATGGCGGGGCCGCCGCGCTCACGTGACACGGGCCTGTTGTCAAAATTCACTGGGTGCGGGGGGCTGTTGTGCGTGCGCAATGGTTGTCGGCCCAGAAAACCCTCTGCGGAATGTTGAGGCAGGGGAAACCCCTCTGCGGAATGTTGAGGCAGGGGAAACCCCTCTGCGGAATGTTGAGGCAAGGGAAACCCCTCTGCGGAATGTTGAGGCAGGGGAAACCCCTCTGCGGAATGTTGAGGCAAGGGAAACCCCTCTGCGGAATGTTGAGGCAAGGGAAACCCCTCTGCGGAATGTTGAGGCAGGGGAAACCCCTCTGCGGAATGTTGAGGCAGGGGCGCCTGAGTCGCCACAGCGAGCGGTTGGGCCTGGAAGTGCTGTGTGCGAGAGAGGGAGTGGGTCTGAGCCGGGGCTGCAGAGGCCTCTCCCCGTTGCCTGACGCCCGCCTGGGCTGCGAGGAGGAGCTCGACCTCAGGGGGTGCTGCTTTCCCCGACCCTCTCAGTGGGCCCTTCCTCAAGCCGCCAGCACAGAGGTCGTGACGCGGTCTGCCGTGGTAGACACCATCGCAAAGCAGGCACCGTCTGGCCCCGACCATGTCGTGCGTCCACTATAAGTTCTCCTCCCAGCTGAACTATGCCACGGTCACCTTCAACGGCCTCCACATCTCCCTGTGCGACCTCAAGCGCCAGATCATGGGCCGCGAGAAGCTGAAGGCGGCCAACTGCGACCTGCAGATCACCAACGCCCAGAGCAAAGAAGGTGCGTGGGGGCAGCCGGGGGGGGAGTCAGCCTGGGGCCCATCCCGCCGGCGTGCGGGGGACCAGGAGGGCAAGCGGCGCTAGGGCTGAAGCGGGATGGGAAGCGGTAATGCGATTCGGCCACGATCGGTAGCTGTGACTTGTGTTGGGGGCCTCACAGAGCTGTTCTTTTGTAGTTGCTCTTCCGACAGCTACCTTCAGATCTGTGTTTTAGACACGGAGCTAGGCGTAGAAGGAGACGTGGTTGACGTGCGACATGTAGTGCTTACCAAAGTTTTGGTTTCCTGGAATTCCTCTAGGTAAAATGATAAGGAAATGTGGGAGGATATCTTATAAAAACAGAGTAAGCTGAAAGTGATGCTATTGAACATCATTGTATCATCCATTTCTAACTGTGATTTTTTTTTCCTGGTACTACATGCTAACCACATCAGGGCAATACTGAGGTTTTACGGCAGAACATTTATGGTGAATATACGTAAGAAATGTTCTTAGAGCAGTCATAAATTCTTTTAAATCTAATAAATGGTGCTTCTTTCTCAGAGGTGATAATGGTTTTGGTATGACATTTCAGTTTGGTAATCTGCCATCTTGGTAAGTTTAAATGTGATTAAAGACTCTGGGTTGTGACTTTTCAGAAATAAAAAGACTTATAAAGTGTTTTCAGTCCTTAAAGTTCTTTTTTTTTTTTTTCCTGTGGTTCTCTGACACTCTTACAACAGCCTTTCTTTGAAATGTGGACTAGTGGTTTTTTTCCTCTTCCTCTTTGATGTATTAAAACTTAAACAGAAAAATATGTACGCTGCGGTAACTGTAACTTCAGCCCTGGCCTTTCAAGTGATTGGACTTAAAGCTCGCTGTGTATCTACAGGTATTGAAACTATTTCAGGAGAATGTCTGCGAAGAGACTTAAGGGCACAATGTTAGGGGTCTTAGGGATGCCATTGCATTGCATGACATGTGTAGGTAGAGAGACATTTCACAAGGCTTGAATTTTTCTAGTAGTATTGAACAAAATGGTCAAGACCTTTTGAAGAGTGTTTAATTTGCTTTAAGGGCTTTGCTGCAGAAGGGTCTCTGAATTTTGTCATCAGTTGCTAACGTACCTCCAGCTTCACAAATGCTAGCAGGCTGAATGGCCGACTGGCTGACGTCAGTCAGTCCTGTAGTAGTTGGGTCTGTGTCAAACAGAGCCTTAAAACCAGAATGCTGGATGGTAATAAACTTTGAAGGAGCCCAATTATTATCACTAGAAGAAAAAATGTTTTGAAATAGGCCAAGCACGTGGGTTCTGTTATAGCAGGTGAGGAACAGAACGCAACATTTCAGAAGAAAAATTTATGCTCGTAAATATGTTCCCCCACAAAGCGTTACTCTACTATCCATAATAGCCATTTTACAAAATGTGTTGCTTTGTTTTCATATGTAAGCCGAAGACAGTGAAGACAAAGTATCTGCTTCACTAGGTTCTGCTAAATGTGGCGTTGCCTGAAGGCGAAGTTCAAGCAGGAGTACCTTTCCTGCTTTAAAGAGCATCACTCTTGTTTAACAGCGACAAGATCCTCCTCTAGGCAGGTTGTGTTGCACTTTGACCTTTGTAAAATGAGCATAAAATCTTACGCTTGCTATATTAGAGACACAGGTGCTTACTGAAGGAAGGGGTAAGGGTGTTTTCCTTGTGAAAACGCAACAATCCCCCAGGGGTTTTCAGAGCTAAAGCTGGAGAATACATTTCAGTGTCATCTATGTCTATGTCAAATTTTTGGTTTAGATGGGTAACCATGAATTTCAGTTGTTATTAATCAGATGTAGATGCTTAAACTCACCTTCGGAAGATAAAGGAACAAACTAGGCCCGGATATTCTGCCGAAATGGGATGTTTGGAATTCTTACATGTGGTCATGAAGTATTGGGTTTTTATAACATAGTCTGTGACTGACTAAACGCTGACGTGATCTTGGAAAGAACCAAGTGGACCTTGAGTGAAGATGGCCTACTTGTTCAGATTTTTCCGAGTACTCCTCTAAGCTTTTACAGTTCAGTAACTGTTACTTTTCATAATGGAAATCTAGTCATAGAAGCAATGCTAATACAAGCTAAAAGTAAACAGGATTTTAAGTATCAGTGGAAAAAAAATTTCTGATGGACTCTTTCTAAGATGCTGGGAAAGCAAAATGGATGGTTAGGACCCATTTTAAAAGGTCGGGGGGTGTGTGTCCTCTTCCACGCTTACTCTAGAGACACATTCTAGAAAGGCAGAATTCCCTTCAAAAAGCCTGTACTCAGGAATGAGGCATTTAAACTTGCCTCCTTTGAATTTGATCTGAATTTCTTGACCTGTTTTTTATACTAGATGTTCTCACAATATAGTGGAAGGACTGCAGACTCCAGAACTCAGGTCTCTTGAGTACTCTTTCCTGCCCTGTAACATTCTGACTCCAAGCACTTGGAGAATGTGCTATTCTGCTTATCAGGGAAAATACAAAAAAAATGCTAGAAACCCAAAAATGGGGCTCTGAACTGGTCTTCATCCAGTGGTTTGTGATCTGGACCAGAAAGAATCCTCTAGCCCTGCCAGTTTCGTTTCCATTTCAATGGAAAGCACTGAGCAGCTGAGAAGCGTGGTTGTTGATGGATTAAGCTCCAAGAAATAGGCAGCAATGGCAGGGTCTCTTCTCTGTTCTGTCAGTCTGGAGCACTAGCAGTGTAGGTGTATCAGTTTTAGTCAACAGCCACAAAAGCGCTGGCACAGAGTTTTCATGCTTTAGCTAAGTGCCTGTTTTGTTGCGGGGCAAGCTAGTTAGACTTTAGAGTCTTGTTTATGCAGGTGAGACTTTGTTGTGCTTTGGTTTTCTCCAAAGATCTATTGGTATTGTAGCCTAATGGAAGCAAAAGCAACTTAAGCTAGGTCAGGAAAGAACCTTGTGCATTAGCAGGCTCTCCTTTCGTGACCTTTGAGACTCTTTCGCTGTTGGCGTTCAAACTATTGTAAAAAACTGGAAAAGATTTTGCTGCTTGTGTTTGATTATCAAACCTGAAGATTTCTTGAAATGTACCGTTAGTGTGTTGGGACGGTAACAGCGTGATGTTACGTATAAAGTTTTGCTTCTGTATCCCTAAAGGGATTCTCTGAGGTGCTATATAATTGCAGATTAATACACATTCTTAGGAATTGACTCCTGTTTTTTTCTGGTTTTATGTTGTTTTCAGAATACACCGATGATCGGGCCCTGATTCCTAAGAACTCCTCAGTAATCGTTAGAAGAATCCCTGCGGGAGGAGTTAAAGCTACCAGCAAAACCTGTGTTCTGTAAGTATCCATAAAGCACATTCAGATGGGCTCTTTCTTGTTAAAGCTGCTGACAAGTTTTGTTGTCGTGGGGTAGATTTTAATGCATCTGTCCCAAAGTAGACTTACATTTTTGGGCCTGCTGGGACATGGGGTTCGAACTCCAACATTGGTAACTTGTGCAATGATTCTTTTGTGTTTGTTCTTGGGGTTGGTTGTTCTGAGGGCCAAGTTGTAGACCCCGTTTCCTCTCGGTGGAGAGATTCCTCATTCTGTGTGTTTGCTTTTATTGCTTTTATAGTAGAGGGAGATACGCATTGTAGTGTAAACTTCGAATTTGTTGCCATCTCAGAAGAGTCTGATTCTGAGTGTTTGACTATTTCTGGCATTTGGAGGAGCAGGGGGTAGGATATGGCAGGTTTTCTTTTGCCCCAAATCTGGGGTTTTTGCATACTAGCTAGAGAGGAAAGACCAAGGTTGCCTGCTGATGAACCACGCAAACAAGAAGTGGCATTCATAAGTGATTCCTCTTAGTTTCCTAAAGACAATGCCCGTTTCAGGCAGAGAAAAAGAACAATATCCTAAAGTGTACTGCCTTTTGTGCGAGTACGATGAAGGAACAGTGAATCCTTTCCAAACCTGAAACTGCGTAAGCAGTTTAGGACCTTCCCAAATGTTACTAGCTGTCTGTCTAAGCCTGCTTTTCCCCTAAGCTGATATCTCTGCTCCAGGGTTTAATTCTGTGTTCCTAAGATTTACGGAGGACAGAGAATGGGGTATATTGATTACAATTACAGCTATGCAAATGCAATCGTGACTGCAGGATTATGGCTGTCATTTCTGTATTCATACAGTCCAGTTCTGTATCAGCTACATTAGCATTGTTTGAATGGTCATGTTTTGCAGCCGCCTTAAAGATATGCGTCTCCACCACAATGAGTAGCTGTTACTAGCTTGTGGTTTTGCCACGTCTTTGTAACGTGGGTTCTCAAGAAATAAAGTAGACTGATGAGTTACAGTGTGTCTGGAAGAAACAGTACAGCAGCATCCTGGTGTTCATGAAGCATTTGCAAGCAAAAACCCCTGAAGTTATGTGGCTCTGCACGTAAACTCTGGGCATATTAGTGCCATGGTTGTTGCACTGCTTTCAGGCACTCGCTAGTAATTCCGGATGCCACAGCATGGTGCTTATAAACACGGCCTTGTTTGGGGGATTAATTGAAATACGTATGCTTAGTGCTGCCTTGTCAGTGCATCCTCTGTTTCTGGTTGGATGGTGCCCTCTCTTGGTATTGTAATGCTGCCCTAAAATGAGAGGATAGGTGCTGCAAGCATCAAAGGTCAAATAAATAGCTGGATGTGGGGATAAGGAAAGAATGGCACCGCCGTTCTAACGTTGAAAATTAACCAGGCAGATCAACTTTCTATTCCTTCAGCTGGAAGCATTGCAGAAACAGCTGGTAGAGTGGTTAGTGTTTGGGAATGCTGAATGTGTGCTGAAATGGTGGAGAGGCCTTCAAAGTGCGCTACTCCCCTTGTAGTATGTTCCTCAGGTTCAGTGGATGAAGAAACCCATGTGTGGCCATCTAAAGTATTTCCTCATGCTTCCTCGTCTTCAGGACGTACGTGGCCGTAGCTGCGAGCCTGGTGCTGTTGTAGTAGTGGCAGGAAGCATGAGCCTTTCTATTTGTGCCTCAGTTCCACAGCAGCCTCGGAATTGCCTCTGCTCATGGGACACTTTGGATGATGTCTGAATTGTTTGTTAACTACATCAGTGGTTGAATGTCTGATTCATGATGAGCAGCCTGCAGATACAGATCAATGAGTATGTGGAATCTCAGCAGGTTTTCAAACGCAATAAATATTTCCTAAGATATTGTAGCATGTTCAAGATTATCTTAAAGCAAATTCTGGCAATTAAGACCTTTTTTTTTTTTTCCCCACAGGGCTCCTAAATCGCACAAAATCCTAGGAACTGCTTTCAGGTGACATTTCTACTACTATTCTTAGTTAACATAGCATATGTAACACATGTAGTATTTTGGCATTTTCATGGCTAAGTGTGGTCGCTATCTGAACACAGTGCTTGGGCTTCCACAAAGAAACACTGTTCTAAAGACTATGCTGCTGACATTGTTGTTATTTCTTTGTCAGAGGACTGATTTTTTACTCTTAAGTAAACTTGCACTTCAAAGGGTCTCGACTATCCCTGTTCTTTCTTAGAAACTGAAGCGCTCTCTCTGGTGCCTATTTGTAAGACTAGGGGCATACAGCTTGGCTAAAGTTACCTTCAGATGTTGATGCTCGATTATTTAAGAACACAAAGCTGTACTACAGACTTCATATTTTAGATACTTAATGCAGCAGAGACAAAATATCTGAGGACTTCCTCTTGCACTGTTGTGTTCTAGATCTGTAAGTCTTAGAGGAATTTGTGACAAAGTAGAAATGGGATTTTGGGTGGTTTTATTAGTGGCACTGAGTGTTATCAAAAGAGAGAAGAGTTTATGTATATGAATAAATTTCCATATTCACTAGACTATGAGAAGATAATGTTTCTGATGTTGTGGTTTTACAACATGCTTTCACTGCTCGATGTTGGGTACAAATGCTTTATTTGAATTCTGATCACCTTTATTTCTTCTTCTAGAAGTCGAACTGCGCCAGTGAGCGGAACACCAAAAGCAGTATGTAAAAACACAATCTCAGGCTTTTTCCTACACACTGCACTTCATTCTAAACAATGTAGCCTTGTATTAATTTTCCAAACATTAGCTTAATATATTTTCCAGTAAATATGTTGTAAATAGCATGTCCTTGATTCAACATAGTAAAAACTGAGTCATGCCATCATTTGCACAGTTCTCATGGGAATCTTGGTATTTGTGCCTAGTAATGCATTGTATTTCATACCGACTATGCCAGAATATTTCCTGTGTGACTGTGTGTTGTACAGATAATGTATGATGGTTTTTAGAACGTGTTAGAACATGGCGCCATGTTCTGCAGCTGTCTGTCTACTGCTAGTACTCTGGATGTTTGTATCGGTTGTTGTGTGCTTTTTCTTTCTCGCAATACAAATTGTTTGGAGTGTATTTTTTGCCATTTTCACAGCCTATCACTTAGCTGTTGTTTTTAAATACCTTTTTTGCCTAATGGTTCTTGAAAGTGTTATCAAAAACAGCTGAGAAACCATTCTTGTTAAACTTGGTACTCTTTCTTAATTTTGACTTGGGGCTTCAAACAAATACCAAAACCAACATATCCCGTACGTTGTGAGGACAGTTCTGTGCAGCTAAATGATTCCTTTTCAGGTCCGTAAATACTTGGGTATTTGTTCCAAAAACTGTATAATTGAAATGATATTGTTAGGGCCCCTCTGAGTACGTAAATGCCTTTAATAGATGGCGGTGAATTTAAATAGCATTGCTACACAAAGTGGTATTGTCAAGTTCTGCATTTGATCACTTCATCTGACTAATCAGTTTAGCTTAATAGTTTGCCTGCAAATGAAAGGATCTAAAACCCAGTGTACAAATTATGGCACAAGGTTAGAGCCTGGTGCATTAGTGGGTGTAATCCCTGTCATTTCTCTTAACTTCTGCCTGCAGCCCATTTTTGGATCTGGGTGACTTCAGGGCTGGATGCTGCTTTAATTTCCCAAAGGTTAAGCCCTTCTTTAGTATAGCACCATTCTGAATTTACATTTGGAAAAGGGGCAGCATTTTTCTTCAGGTTTGAAAACACTGTCATTCTGCTGCTAAAATATAAATAAGTAATAGAAGGAAATACTTGACTGGTAGTGGTCTAGATCTTGATTTGCCACTTGGCTCGAATACGATGTGTAACTCTGCATTTCAAAATATTCCATATACTGTAAAAATGTCCATGTGGTGTTTTTAATGCCTCTCCTTGTGAGTTTGAGTTAGTTTAACTGGCCTAGTGACCCTAGTAGTCAATGTAATGCATTTATATAAACCACGTTTATAGTATTTGATCTAACTCTGACGGGTTTTTCTTTCCTGAAAACAGTTATTTTTCTCTTTGTATCCTTGCATGTGTATAAACACAACTCACGTGTTCAGAAAAAAACCTTCTTTTAGCCTCGTGTGTTCCCTGGCATGTCTGCATTACATTTCTAAGTAGCATCTTACCATAAGCTAACATAGATGTCTCAAAAAACAAAAAAAGAAAAGTAAAAACCCTGAGGTGGGAGGGAAGACTAGTTAGAACTAATTAAAGCAAATGAAATTCGAGGCAAAATCATTCCCTTCTTCTTTACTCTGACTGTTCCTGGTTTGGGTTGTGGGTAGCCACAGGGTGGGTGGAAGCCTTGCATCTCTCCTTACAAGCCCTCTCTCTCTCTCCCTGTCAAAGCACAGCAGCCTCAGGTGCTTCTAGTGCTGGAGACACACTGAGCTTTATTCTTAAAGCTAGCTCAGGTCTTGGTCTAAAGGGTGGGGGGTTTCTATTGTTTGGTTGGGTTTGTTAATACACGTATTTCTGTATGTATTTCAAAGCAGAACCTGGATCTTAGTGTGGTGGGAATAAATCACTGGAAAGCTTGGCAATTGTTGTTGAACAGTAAAGCAGCAAAGTGAAAATGAGTTAACATTTTTTTAAAAAGGATGCACAATAGCTTATACTTTGACTCTTCATTCTCTTGCTCTTATGTCAGCTGGCAACCTAGACTTCCACATTTGTGCTGCTGTCCTACCGTTAACTACAGCCAAAGCAAGAAAGGGGATCCTTTTTGGTTTAGAATTACGAGTTCAGCAACTGCAAGGAGCTCTAGTTGGTGTTTGTCCTTAGAGGCTGCAGAAATGCAGAGAGTTGTGCCCATTGATTTAGCACTGTCAAGCACAGCTGGGATCCTTCCTGGCTGAATTTTTAGTTTAGCCAAGCTATCAGGTTTTAGAAAACCACTGTAATTTAAATGTGGCACTCCAGCAGTGAGAATAGCCTTTTCCTCCTATTTTGCCTCCCCTTTCCCACTTGCTTTGTGTTCGTTGCTGTTTAGTCTTCTGTTTGAAATGGGAGTTAATACATTGACTGTCGAGTCTGGGGTTTTACATTTGTTTGTTGGTTGGGGTTTTTTTTCCCAATTCTTCTGCAGTATTATCTTGGGGTTGTATACAAGTTTCATGGAGATGTTGTTTCAACGTGACTGACTGGAGGGACTGGCAGGATATAATTCCATGGAAATTTAAAGGAAAAAACAAAAGACCCACGAATGTTGGATCACTGGAAGATGGTTGTTGCGCAAACATTCTAAATAGCACATTAATTATCTATTTGCTGCTTTTGGTAACTGTTCAGTAGAAAGGAGTGCTATCACCTCCTCGAAGAAACGAGACTGTTGCCTGCAGGCCAGAGCATAACTGCTTCCTGAAAAAATACAAGAACTCACTAATAGTTTATTAACTGTTATGTTTCAGTTACTGGTCAATACCAGACTGTTTAATGCAAGACTCCAATTGAGAGGTTTCCTAATTACTCGTTGGGTTCTGAAAAACCACAGAATGATAGTGGCTGTGCCTGCCAGGAGAAAGCATAGGCCTGTCTTTCCCACATGTAAAAAAGAGTGGCATACGGTGCATGAAGCTTCAAAGTACTTGGTCAGGCTTCCTTTTTAATAGAACTGGGTGCAAAATGTTCTGAAAAGAAGGAAAGGTGTGTCTTATGGTAAGACTTGCAATGGTCTCTTTTCCCAGATCTGAGTGTTCCTCTCCAAAGGCACATTTTCCTTCTCAAATAAACTTAAATATGTTTTTTAATCCTTTTAAGCAGAAAATTGACAGATTCCTTACCCCTTCAACTTTTAAGGACTTGTGAGCATTTGACAAGGGTCCCTCTCTGAGATACCGCGGAGCAATAAATTGATCTCAGGCGGGTTTGGTTATTTTAGTTTCTTCTCACTAACCACATAGGCACTCTTAAGCTGTCATGGGTTTGGACTTTGTTTTGAACAAGTGCAAATCACACTAGGTTGGAAATGCCTCTTTCAGGGACACTCAGAGGATATAGTGCAGACTTTCAGGCTACAGTAGAGGTTAACTATTGCTCTGTTTTGACTGTAGAACTTGAATATGTGTTTATTTTTTTGTGAACAGATTGATGACCCTTCTGCACCTCTTTCGCTGGCCCAGCTTATTAAGGTACATACATATTCTCTTCAAACAACATTTGCTTCGTACTTTTAGACCTTATACTGTGATCTAGAGCTGGATAACCTTTGTAATGTGAGCAAAGTTTGAATTTAATTTTCAATAATTTAAAGTATTTATTTTAACTGTAAAAAGTCTGTATGTTCTGCTACTATCCCGTAAAGAGTAGTTGCCAGTTTGGGAAGATAGAAGGGGAGTACCTTTCCAGGCTCAACGTAACGTTGCAGTATTACTCATCTTCAAGACGCAAAGAAGCAGCACTTCAGAAGCTGTTTACTGTTTTTCATATGTTTCACTAATTTTGTGTTGGAAACTAACAGGATTTTCACAGAAGAATTTAATTGGCTGTAAGTTATGGACATTTCAGGGGGGTTTGCAAGAGCCAAAAGAGAAGCGTTTCCGGAACGTGGACAATTGCATGGCTGTTTTTGGATTTCAAGTCCTTACAGTTGTAGATCCATTCTTTGAATGCTGCACAATTTCTTAAATTGTAGTATATAGAGTGTGGACAACACAATCTAATTTGCTTGATCGCAGACTGTGTAAATTGCATAAATGTACCTAATTGTTTAGAGGAACATACCCAGGTGCATGTGTGGCATATTAGCAGGTGTGAGCTTCTGAAACTGCTGTAATGCCATGTTTTGCTACGGAACTGCTTGCATTTTTTGCTCAACAATGGGTAACTTTGTCTGGGAAAGCACTAGCGATCGTGCTTTGTGAAAAGGCACAGTGCTAGCCAATGAAATGCCTAGTCTTTAGAGTTACAAAGATGAGAGAAGGCAGGGCCTAATGCAGAGGAGCTAGTTCTTTCATCTGAAAAGTGAGGCAGGGGTTCATTTCTAAGAAAGAGAAATCTCTTCCCTCTGGTAACTTCTTCCCACTCTCAGTGCAGAAATTAAATTGTGTACATTTGGCAAAAAAAATCCAAAAAAATTAGTTTGGAAGGTAACCTCCAAAAGAAAGCGGTCTCCATTAGTGCTGTCCCTAAACGTGTCCTTGGTTCTGTAAACTCATGTGAAGTTTTACTCTGAAATGTGAAAACCTGTCCAAGTGGAGTACACATTTCAGCTTTTGAGAAAATTCAAGTATTTCAGAAAAATGCAGGAACATAACCTAAAGCAGCTCAAAACTATTACTTCCTCTAACCTCTTTAGTGCAGGCTGGCTTAGCGTGGAGGCAATGCGTTGTAAGAAGTTTTCTGTTTTATTCTTACTGTGTATTAAATGCCATATTGGAGATTTGGTCTATTCCTAGGAATGTTTTGTGGGGTTTGGATGTGTTTTGTAAGCCATTTGGGTTCAAAGAAATTAGTCAAGTATCTGTAAAGTTTTCTCTATATGTTAATGGAGATGATTTCATAGATGTCGACCTGGATTATGTTACTATTGAGAAAAAACTGTGTCTGTGAAACTCCCATTTAATAAAACGTGGAAACTAGCTGGTTGCATGCTTAGAAAAACAAAAACATGAGAGGTTGATCTGAATGATAGGTGCTTGAAGGTCCACATCATTTACAGTCACTCCCTTAGACCCTGCTTGTGCCTGGACCAGTGTGTAATAAAAAGGTTTGAACAAATACTACTGAAGAACAATCAGCTGGCTTCATTAAGTTGAAGTTCTAGTTCTGCATAAGGTTTAGATTACAATTTGTATGTTAAAAGGCCACAGTCATCTGGAAAAAAGTGCAGGTTTTGCTTACTGTAGTTAACTCACTTTCCATGAAGAAGTTAGGAGGCGGGGGGGGGTGGGGTGGGGCATGCAGTTGTGACTGCCTGCTGCACATGATGGTCAAATTTCTACTGGAAAGCATCTTTTGTCCTGCTGAGGGATTATAAAAAGTTGGATTCCTTTTAAGGCGTCTGTGTCTGAAGCTGACTTTCAGCAAGCAGAAACAACTCCCCCGACTCTTGTGTGTCTTTTAATGCTGCAAAATGTAAATAATGATACTTGCATACATCTTTCTCAATTAAATGTCCAGTGGACATCTTCCCCTGCACATAGTCTGGAGCTTAAAAATCAGTTTAAACATAGGGGATAGTCTCATTTTTTCTACACATCGCTTCAGTCCACTTGGAAGAAAATGGGATTGCTTACAGAGGTCTTTACATAAGGTCCAAACAGCCTAAGCTTTTGAGTGCCCAAGAATGCTCTTTTCAAGTAGGTTAAGAGGCACATAAACAGCATGGAATGGCATCAGGACTCCCCAGAACGTCTTCAGGGCAACTATATTTTATATAAGCAGCTGTTTTCATGCAACCTCAGCTAGCGTTGTGCTGCTCTTTACAGGACTGGGTGAGTGGTGGTGTCTTTGGCTGGGTGGGCTTAAATGTGTTTCTAACGTGTGTGTCCAATAATTACCTCTTCGACAGACTGCCGATCTGGCTGAAGCCAATGCTTCTGAAGAAGAGAAAATAAAAGCTATGATGATGCAGTCTTGCTGTGCGTATGATCCAATCAAGTAAGTGTTGATAATGTCAAATCTGTCCTTTGAAGCTGATGGAAAAATTGTAGAGATGTTTGTTTCAATACGAGAGACACACACATACCTTGTTCTTTTTTTCCCCAAAACCTTTTAGTTACATGAAGAAACCCTTGGCTCCGCCTCCACCATCATATACTTGCTTTCGTTGCGGAAAACCGGGCCACTATAGGAAGAACTGCCCAACAACTAGGGTAAGATTGTGGGGGACTTGTGGTGTGACTTAGTTTTTCATTTTTTTATCTTGGCAGTTAGGTAACAAGTCCATGAACGCTCCTAGGAAGAATTGTTTCTCTTGGGGTGAAATATAGAGGTTATGTGGCAATTTTGCAAAGCCCTTCAAAATTCAAGGGAAACCTGGAATCACAAATGTGAAATTTTCTTTTTTCGAGGTCATAGACATTAAAGGTGTGCATAGAGCTTTCTCTGTGAACTTTCATGCATATTTTTATATATTGCAATATTAGGGGAAATTTTTATGCTTTTGACTCTCTTTAATGGCAGTTCACAGTTTGTAGTATTTCGTATAAGAATAGGCGGTTTCTGTTGACCCCATCTATTGAATATTTGCATGTGTTAATTACACAAGTCTCTGGGTGAGTATTCATGCCATTTAATGTTAGTCACGGAATGTATGTGCTTGAGCTATGAATTCAACCTTCCTGTCTAGGTGGTGAATGTAAGTTTCTCCAGTGACTGATTCAGAGCACCAAATTAAGCTCTCACTCTGAATTGCGCTGTGGAGGAGCAGCGGGTTTGTGTCTCTTCTCTGAATGGATGGTGAGCTGAGGGATATTTCACCCTTAAGGAACCTGAAGATGAGCCAAAGAATGTCGATTGAGTTCAAAATGCTGCTCAAGCCTTTGGAACGTCTTGGCTATATTCATGTAGGAAAATCAGTCTTTTAGTCGAGCAACCCTTACACTAGGCAACAGGAGAGGATTACAGGCTTTTGCTGCTTCAAATAATCATTGAAATGCCATTTTACGTGTGGGTCTTAAGATGAGATATGTCTGCATTTCTTTTCTGAACAGGACAAAAATTTTGAGTCTGTTCCCAGAATTAAAATGAGCACCGGAATTCCAAGGAGTTTCATGATGGAGGTGGAAGATCCCAATACAAAGGGTGCTATGCTGACAAGCAGGGGAAAATATGCAATCCCAACGATTAATGCGTAAGTATGGCATTAATTGGACTGACCAAAAAGTGAGCGAGAGAAACCATGCGTAAATGTTTGAGTGGCAGCGCAACCAAGTTGGCCAGTGTACTACTGTGTGCTGACAAGAGGGGCTGTTTGAAAACGCACTTGGTAGCATTTCTGGTTTTCTGTCATGGATCTCCTTTTGTAGAAGCTGTGACACAGACTTCTTCCCTTTATAAAACGTAATTACTTGGAGACTAACTTTCTCCTGAGCCTGCAATTTACATTTACCCTCTGGCAAAGAGAGGTGAGATTCATTTCACCTGCTTTCTAGCTGTCAAAAATGACTTGTCTAGTCTGAGCTAATGTCTTAGTTGATCCAATGAATGGCAGAGTTCTGCAGAAGGAAAATTGTCCCCCCCTCCCTCTTCTAGTGTGGTGGCTCGAGGAAAGTAGTTTAAACTAAATGCCTACGTTTTAGAAGGCAAATGTAGAGTGAGGAGAATTCCATTTGTTATCTTCCTTGGATTAAATCCAAAGCTCGGAAAAGTTTTCCTTTACCCACCTCTAACTGTTTTCTTTTTCCTTCCCCACCCCGCCTCCAGGGAAGCTTATGCTAGAGGAAAGAAGGAAAAGCCTCCCTTTCTACCAGAGGAGCCCTCCTCCTCCTCCTCTTTCTCCTCCTCCGCCCTCTCAGATGATCCTCTTCCAGAGGAGCTGTCATGTGTCATTTGTAAAGATATCATGACTGATGCCGTTGTTATTCCCTGCTGCGGAAACAGTTTTTGTGACGAATGTAAGTGTTACTCCCATGTTTGTTAATTCAAAACATCACGTCTGATCTTCTCAAAGCAGAAAGAGGCAATAATGAAATGACTTTGTTCCCAGTTCCGTTTAATACTTAAGTATACCTGCGGTAGTGCATGGCTCCCCCCCACCCCATCGTGGGCCGCTCTGACCGTACCAAGCACTGCTGTTACCTGACCGAGGCTGGTAGCGGGAGCGGGAACAATGGAATAATCAGTCACTCCCCGACAGCCCTGGACATTCCTTATCAGGATCGTAGCCCAAGTGGAATGACACCACCGTTACCCAAATTCCATCACTTTGCTAGTGACTAAAGCCAATCATCTTGCAAACCTTTAAACAGCGGTCCCAAGTGAGGCCCGTTGAGCTCTCCTGGACCGCAGCGGGCAGCAAACAGCATCTCCCTCCAAGTGGGACGCCTCTCGGAGTTCGCAAACTCTCCAGTTTGCGAAATTCAGAGGACTGCCGCCGAAAGCTGGCAACGGGACATGGGCTGAAACCCTCTCCTCCTGGAGGCTCAACCCTTGCCCGTTGAGAAATGCTGACAAGTGAATATTTCATAGAACTCGAGGGGAATTTTTAACAGGTACCTTTGTACATCTCTCACTCTCTATTTGTGACTGTGTGCGTGAGTGTGTGAATCAATTTGAATACCCGATAACAAGCACAGTATAAATATTACCATTTCAAATCTGTAATCAAGTCACTGTTGTGATTGTAGTAAATTCTATTCACTCACTGTGCAAACGTTAGACTCATCAATGATGAAGTGCTGCTAAAATCTTGTGATCCGCCTTAAACTGTGAATGAACCTTAGATTGCTGCTAAATACATAGAATCCTTTAGACATGAACCATTGACCAAGTCTGAGACTAAGTCTGGATTCAGCCGCACTTAAACTCCTCTCTGAGCAGGAGTTTAGAAAGCAAGGGGGTGCATTCTGAACCTCGTGACTCAACGGGAGGGTCCTCTTTACCCTTTTGTTTCTCCCGTCTCTCTGTAGAAATCATTCTGATTTGATTCTAATTCCATTTTCCTTTCTATGTTTTAGTAAGTAATAGAGTGAACCTTGCCAATGAATTCTCATCAGTCACCTTTTCATAAACTTCTATTAAAATCCCTTTTGCCAATACCCTTGACGGTGATTCTTTAAGTGGCCTAAACCACTTGTTCGCCACAATACCCTGGATAGGAAAGGACTCTTCTCATGGAAAGGAAAAAAAAAGGCAGAGAGCTTTTTTCCCTTTCTGCGTCTCTAGTTAAATCCTCTTTACGTGCAGAAGAACGAGTGTGAGAAGAATGCAAAATTGTGCAGGTGATTACAGTGTTGGATATCGAGCGCATTTTGTTTGTCCACAGCCTGTTCTCTCATACAAAATTATATAGCCAGCTCCGGTGACTTGCTGTGGTCTGCCACAAATGGATGGTTAGGCATTTAATCCACATTCTTCTCCACAGGAGAGTTGCTTAAAACCTTCCCAACTCAAACCTACTAATGGCTTTTTGAGATGTGTTTTATTCATGAACGTTGTGGTTGGTGACTTCTCACTGTACTAGGTAGTGCGAAAAAGGCTAGTCGAAACATCAAGACATCTTCAAATGTTACAATAGTGAAATATCAAAACTGTAGAGTCATTTGCTGCATACTAGAAATCTTTTGCACGATTGAACATTTAGAGCTTCATGTTCCTTCAATTCAAGACCATAGTCACCCATTAATCATATGCGTGTTTTTATAATTGATTAGAACCCCCCAAAATTTCCTTAGTTTGGCTGAAAACTATTTTGACGATTCTAATGATTCACAGGTATTAGAACAGTGTTACTGGACTCTGAGGAACATACATGCCCAACGTGTCATCAGACAGATGTTTCTCCTGATTCTTTAATTGCCAACCAGTTCCTACGCAAGGTAACCTGATGACTGTTACGTAAACTGTTCGTAGGAAAAGTCTCTGTAAAAAGCGGAAAGGGAAGAAAATAAGAATTTCCATCTCCTTAAGCAAGGCTGAATTGAATGAGGCTCAATTTACTGCTCAAATACATTATCTGTTGTCACAGAAGCTTACAACTCTTGAGACAATCTGGCAAATTCAGGTCACCCTTTTGTTTGACATGATTGCCTCACTTTCAAGTTTGGGATTTACACAGAAGTACTTTAAATACAGATACTCTGAGTTACCAATCATTAATATCAGGGTTTAATGTGATGTGTTCATGTACCTGTATGCTGATTTATTTTAGGATTGGTAGCATTTACCAAGCAAGGACGCAAGGAATTTTACTCTGTGCAGGCTTTTCTCCGTCTGTCTACTGAAGTTTCATACTACCTTTCTGTCAATGTTTTTCTGCCTCTAGGCTGTGAACAACTTCAAAAATGGTACTGGCTACACAAAAAGGCTCCGTCAGCAGATTCAACAGCCACAGCAGCCGCCACTGCCGCCACCTCCACCACCGCTCATGACTGTTATATCTCCTGCTGCTCTGGTGAGTGCTGCTGAACTTTCTAAATCTTCCCCTCTGACAGTCAGCAGTTTGTTGGAAGAGAAGGGAAGTTGTATCTCAACACACGCAGTCATTCTTGTATTTTAGTAGAGCTTATTTTCCAACTCTTTGCATTGATTCACAAGGGCTGTCGGGTTCCCGGACAACCTGCGTTACCAAGTCTTCTGGGCCCCCGAGGACAATCCATACCCACAACTGGTAAGTACCTGTAACCGCAGAATTTCTTTGAAGAAGCTGTCTTCAGAGAAACTGAATGGGATTTTTTGCTTTTTCCTCTCCCCACTCCAAAAGGTCGTCCAATGAGAGCCAGTACAACTCGCTCAGCAGGTGGCAGACCAGGCTGGGAACTGTAAGTATTCCGCAGACATTCAGTATCTTACCACTTGTAACCTGTTAAATGAGGCGGTAACACATAACTTACACAACAGCTGATTTATAATGAAATAAGTGTGCACAGACTGCTGTGGAGAACACAAAGGGTAATGAATTTTTAAATGGCTTCATTTGAATTGGCATTAACAAAGGGGTTCGGCGCTTGCAGTAAGATTGTTGAAAAACCACCTCCAGTACATGACTTAAAAGAGGACTCTGAAAAATGAAGGCTTTTTGGGGAAACCGTAATTGCATATAAAAATGAAATACAGTTAAAGGATCAGGTGGAAAGCCACCCTTTGGTTACTGGCTGAATAGGGCTGGAGAAGAACTTGATTTCCCAATAGGAATCAGCCGCCAACATTCTTTTTTTAACAACTCAGTTGATACTGATTGACCAAACTATTGGAAAAGTCAACGCTGTCATTTTATGGCAAATCTGAATTTCTTCAATTTAGTCGTCTCGCATGGCCAAGCTGCTTTCTCTCAGCTGGCGAGAGAGGAGTCTATTGTAGCTATTATTGCCGTGTCAAGTTAGTCCTTCCTTTTGGTATATGTCTGTTATACATCGATTGTCAGGGTGCATTGCATTTATAAACTCTTAAAGATAAATCAAAACAAAACCCAGGACCCATCCCTTGTTTCCTCCACCACCCCAGGCACTCCTCTTCCGCTGCGGGTACCACCACCACAGTTTCCTGCTCAGTTTCCACCTGGTCAGCCTCCATCTGCTGGGTACACTGTCCCCCCTCCAGGAAATCCCCCAGCTCCTGCAAGCATGTCATCAGCTTGGCTACCAACAGCAGTACCAACGGCTCATGCAAATACCATCCCAACGACACAAGCACCTCCTTTATACAATCACAGGATCATTTAGGTTGGAAAAGACCTTTAAGAGCATCGAGTCCGACCGCAAACCTAACACTGCCAAGTCCACCACTAAACCCTGTCCCCAAGTGCCACATCTACGCCTCTTTTCACTACCTCCAGGGATGGTGACTCAACCACTTCCCTGGGCAGCCTGTTCCAGTGCTTGATAACCCTTTCGGTGAAGACAATTTTTCCTAGTATTCAATGTAAACCTCCCCTGGTGCAACTTGAGGCCATGTCCTCTCGTCCTATCACTTGTTACGTGGGAAAAGAGACCAACACCCACCTGGCTACAACCTCCTTTCAGGTAGTTGTTGAGAGCGATGAGGTCTCTCCTGAGCCTCCTTTGCTCCAGACTAAACAAATCCCGTTCCCTCAGCCGCTCCTCGTAGAACTTGCTCTCCAGACCCTTCATCAGCTTTGTTGCTCTTCTTTGGATGCGCTCCAGCACCTCAATGTCTTTCTTGTAGTGAGGGGCCCAATCCTGAACACAGTATTCGAGGTGCGGCCTCAGCAGTGCCGAGTGCAGGGGGACGATCGCTCCCCTAGTCCTGCTGGCCACTCTGTTTCTGATACAAGCCAGGAGGCTCTTGGCCTCCCTTATCTAGGGAGGAGTTTTACAGAGAACAACGGAGACTTAAAGAGGAGTAAGTGTTTGGCTCAATCAAGTTGCATTGGGTTTCATTTTTGTATTTCAACGGTGTATCGGACTGCAGTTACACTGAAGTGCATGTGACATAAGCAAAAATAACACAGTGTTTTCTCCACCGTGCTTTTGCGTTGCAGATGGTAAACATCCAAAACTAAACCAAGACAAACGTCATTCTAACACTTTCCCTAAAACTTGCAGGAATTCTAAACTGTTTTTGCTTAAATTGGATGTTCACCTTCTGCATTTGCATGCAGTATACATTTTCTCATATGGGCCATGTTTTGTTTCTTGGTGTCTGCCTGTAAGAAAGGTCAAACTCTAATTGTAATAAAGGTCAAACTTGTTTTAACAGGGAAGAGAAAAAGTCCAAGCCTGAGGAGTTTACAGATGATTTTGCTAAGGAGCTGATGGAATATAAAAAGATTCAAGAGGAGCGCAGGTGCTCGTTTTCCAGGTAACTGCTTTGCACGTCTGTAATGGGGAAGCAGACTGTCGAGAAAAATTGGGAGGAGTTCCACTCCACCCCTCTATCGTTAGGTGGACTGGATGAGTCAAGGGATTAGCAGTGATAGGAGTTTCATATTCCTAGAGGAGTGAGAGGAGGCTCATATTCCTAGAGGAATGGCATTGAGTCATAGTGCAAGAGGCTGAGCTCAGAAGCTTTTAGATAGGACTTTTCTTGAAATGCGGTCACTATCCTTGGTTAGAGCCAGAGGTACGTGCAAGATATTGCTAGGATGTCTGGCTAGAAGTGTTGATTAAATAGTCCTGTACGTAGGATTGCAGTACAAGTATTTTGCATCCTGTACAATTTGCTAAATAAGTAGTGAAGGTAAATAGACTAAGCTGGCATTTTAAAATGGAGTTTTACTCTCTTCAGGCTAAATGGCGTTTTCTTGATGTTTGATAGTGCACTGTAGCCACTAAGACTTGCTCTTTTTGCATCTTACTGCAGCAAAAATGAGTTGCACCCCATGTCGTTGCGGAGTAGTGAAAAATGTGCGTGTTCACGTACCAGTAGAGGCCAGGATACACCACCTGAAACCAATCAATAGCTGTGGGAGTTTCATGTGCTAGAAGGGAGTGGAAATAGCCTTACCCGTCCTGTTTGTTTTCACACTACCAAAGCAGCAGCTCTTCTGTCTTGTAAGCAGAACCTTTTACATGTGATCAAGATCTTCAGTTTGCAGGAGCATTATGGCAACAGCTGAAAGAAGCTTTGACATAAGCATATGGAGAGGGAGAAGAAAACCAAACCAAATTTGGGAAGGAAAAAAATGGGAAGAGTGACTGTTTTGAATTAACTTCATTTATGTTTCTTGTGGTTTTTTTAAGGTCCAAATCTCCCTATAGGGCTTCATCTCCTAAGAAAGGCAATATCAGAAAACGAGCTGAAGCTTCCCAAGGGAAGGCAGAGAGAGATTGTGAAAAATTTCCTCGAATGGAACCACCTCTGAAAAAAGTGAAGGGGCAGTCGCCAAAGACAGGCAGTGTTAAAACGTCTTCCTCTTAAAAGGATGTTTACCGTTTTTCATATGTTTTGTTAATTTTGCATTAATTTAACTAAGACAATGTTCGCAGAGGATTTTAATTAGCTGTAAGTTATGGACATTTCGGGGGGGTTGCAAGAGCCAAAATAGAAGCATTTCTGGAACATGGACAATTGAATTGCATGGCTGTTTTTTCTCTTTGGTTACTAGCATGTGCATAAACACAACTCACATGTTCATAAATAAGAGTTCTCATTCTTTTAGACTCGTGTGTTCCCTGGCACGTCTGCATTACATTTCTAAGTAGCATCTTACCATAAGCTAACACAGATGTCGCAAAAAAAAAAAAAAAAAAAGGGAAGAGTCCTGGAGTGGGAGGGAAGACTTAGTGTTCATTCATAGTAATTAAAGTAAACGAAAGACAAAAGACAAGGCAAAAACATTTCCCTCTGGTTTGCTCTGACTGTACCTGCTTTGGGTTGCGGGTAGCCACAGGGATGCTGCTGTCCTGTTTTAGAAAACCACTGTAATTTAAATGTGGCACTCCAGCAGTGAGATTAGCCTTTTCCTCCTATTTTGCCTCCCCTTTCCCACTTGCTTTGTGTTCGTTGCTGTTTAGTCTTCTGTTTGAAATGGGAGTTAATACATTGCCTGTCGAGTCTGGGGTTTTACATTTGTTTGTTGGTTAGGGTTTTTTTTCCCAATTCTTCTGCAGTATTATCTTGGGGTTGTATACAAGTTTCATGGAGATGTTGTTTCAACGTGACTGACTGGAGGGACTGGCAGGATATAATTCCATGGAAATTTAAAGGAAAAAACAAAAGACCCACGAATGTTGGATCACTGGAAGATGGTTGTTGCGCAAACATTCTAAATAGCACATTAATTATCTATTTGCTGCTTTTGGTAACTGTTCAGTAGAAAGGAGTGCTATCACCTCCTCGAAGAAAGGAGACTGTTGCCTGCAGGCCAGAGCATAACTGCTTCCTGAAAAAATACAAGAACTCACTAATAGTTTATTAACTGTTATGTTTCAGTTACTGGTCAATACTGGACTGTTTAATGTAAGACTCCAATTGAGAGTTTTCCTAATTTCTTGTTGGCTTCTGAAAAAACACAAAATGATAGTGGTAAAAACATAGGCCTGTCTTTCCCACATGTAAAAAAGAGTGGCATACGGTGCATGAAGCTTCAAAGTACTTGATCAGGCTTCCTTTTTAACAGAACTGGGTGCAAAATGTTCTGAAAAGACGGAAGGGTGGGTCTTATGGTAAGACTTGCAATGGAAAGAAGGTGTCTGTTTCCAGATCTGGGTGCTCCTCTCCAAAGGCACATCTTCAAGAACTGTTGAGCTGGTAATACAGAAATGTTGTATGTGCTTTCCTAAATATATGGAGAAGGAAGGATTAACTGGAGTGAGGAATCCTCTTCTGCATGTAGGTATTTTTTCCCCCCCGAGACTGCTAAAACTGCTCCCTTGAATTCTTCCACCACAGGAGGGAATAAAGGACAGGAGCTTTTTCCCAGGAGGGGTTTTAATCTGTCTGCTGATCGATTTAGTGGCCTCTTGAGGAGAGCTGTTCAGTTTACACGGTGAAATGTTCTTCTACGTTTTTGAACAACTTCAGACATAATGAGCAGCGATGTGTCTTTCTGATAATGTTTTACTAGTGTAAGCTTAACTGCTGCTGCTTGTGGCGTAATGTAATTCAATATACTGGAAAAGGAGCAAGATAAGAGTTACCCTTTTTACTTGTGGAAAAACTGCCCTTCAGCATTAGTTCTCACTAAACACTGCAGTCCATTACTAACCAGTGGCCTGAGGACTTCATTCCTGCAAGCTGTTCCAGTAGGTAGCTGGGAGGGAGGAGTGTGGTTGCAGTGGAGAAAACTATTACAGGATTGTGCTCTGAATCCATGTTTACATCATCATTAGAAATGGGTTTTGGTCTGATAGCATGGAGAATAATATTAAGTTTTCACAATTCCCAAACAAACTGGGATAGTATGGCCTGTGGTCTAATAAAATACAAGAAACCCGTTTTCTCAGTCTTTATGGGCTACTCTGTCGTGGTAAACACCTTCATTTCAATAACTTCAGCAGTTTATTTTTTTCTAGGCAAAGTGGTGGGTTACTTTAATGGCTGATGTTTTGGATTGGTGTTTTTATTTGGGTTTTGTGGGGTACAGTGAGTTTGGCATTTTTAAACTTACTGACAGGAGGGGCAGAGTTCATGTTTCAGGGCTGATATACCCGTGCTTTATTTTGACAGGCAACTATACTGTGTTCATAAAGTATAGCCCTGTGCATTTATAAATGATGAGATATTAACTGATTAATTTACAAACTACACTGAAAAACAGTTTCCTGTAGTGATGCTTCCTTCTCAAATAAACTGAAATATTTTTTTAAATGCTTTTTTAGCAGCAAATTGACAGCTTCCTTACCCCTTCGACTTTTAAGGACTTGTGAGCATTTGACAAGGGTCCCTCTCTGAGATACTCCGGAACAATAAGTTGATCTCAAGCGGGTTTGGTTATTTTAGTTTCTTCTCACTAACCACACAGGCACTCTTAAGCTGCAATAGGTTTGGACTTTGTTTTGAACAAGTACAAATTACACTAGGTTGGAAATGCCTCTGTCAGGGACACTCAGAGGATACAGTGCAGACTTTCAGGCTACAGTAGAGGTTAACTATTGCTCTGTTTTGACCGTAGAACTTGAATCTGCGTTTACAATTTTGTGAACAGAGTGAAGTTCCTTCCCTGACTGCACACGTTCCCACCCACCCGGCTGTCACCAGTCCCAGTTAGGGCACAGAGAAACACCCGTGTTTCATGCACGTGCCTGCACAGAAACCCTCGCAGAGGGAAAAAATTCCCTTGGGTATCAAATACAGAAATCGCACTGAAAACCTTGTCCTCTGCTAGAGGACATATCCATAAGTCTCAAAAGGGGGGAAATCGCTGTGACTGGAACCAGATTATAGCAACGGAATTCAGGTATCCCTGAGGACGGGGACGGAGACTCACCCTGGTCGCTGGGATACGCGTCCTGGCGAAGACAACGGTGCTGTGCGAGGGCCTTCGAGTGGGCAGTGACACGCGGAAACAAACTTCACAACTCACACAGAGTTATAAACAGGCATGTTTATGGTGGCGCCGGGTGCAAGGGGGATTTCTCCTCCTAACATGCACACCGGGTTAAAATCATGACAGGTATTTAAAACGGTTAACAAAGTTAGTTACGCCTCCTGGTTCTACCCCTTAATTAACTCTTGGTTAATACTTTTCTTACTTCATCTTAAAGTTACAGTTCTCTTTTAATTCGCCACGCATGCACAGAGAGTAGGGGCCTTAAATGTGTTGGGGCTTTTCTCGCTAGGAGGTGTGTTCCTTAGCATTAGAATGAGATTATAATGAGACAGGTTAACTCTAGGGCACTATTTTGGCAGTCCATTGTATTTTTCTACGATTCGTCCTTGTGCTAATCGTTATTGCTAGTTAGCAGAGAGTTAGAGAAGACAGTCTGTATCTCTAATATGTCTAAATGCCAGGTGCAGTTGTTATGAAGCATCTTCTTTACATTCTTCGTACTTGCTTTTAACCCTTGTTTTTCAAGACGTCCTGTAACATTCCCCTCTTTTCTTTCCCCTAAGCAAATTCTTTTGATTTTAAAAGCCTACCCCTATTGGAATGAATCTCACTCTAATAAGAAAACTATTGCATCATGAAAATTTTAAAAGTTTGTTAAAACAAGTTGAAGAAAGTGGAATAAAGACTTTAATTACTGTCCATCATGATGCAGATGGGATGTGTTTAGGGGTTATTCCCCGTCAGCTACCAAAATCTTAAACATAATGACCCACCCGATATTGGTGTTACTGATAGCTGTGACAACATTAACAATAGTAAATCTTACCCTTTGGTGTAAACTCAAGGAACTTACTGGACAAGTGTGGACACTAAAAATAATGATGAAACATAACAAACCACTTTTAAAAGCCAAAGAATTTGCTTAGGGGACAGAAAAGGGGAGAATGTTACAGGACTTCTTGAAAAATAAGTATTAAAAGCAAGTAAGAAGAATTAGAACAATGTAAAGAAGATGCTTCGTAACAACTGCGCCTGGCACTTAGACGTATTAGAGATAAAGACTGTCTTCACTGACTCTCTGCTAACTAGCAATAACGATTAGCACAAGGACATATCTTAGAAAAATAGAATGGACTGCCAAAATAGTGCCCTAGAGTTAACTCGTCTCATTATAATCTCATTCTAATGCTAAGGAACACACCTCCTAGCTAGAAAAGCCCCAACCCAATTAAGCCCCCTACTCTCTGAGCATATGTGGTGAATTAAAAGAGAACTGTAACTATAAGATGAAGAAAACTATTAACCAATAGTTAATTAAGGGGTAGCACCAGTAGGCGTAACTAACTTTGTTAACTGTTTTGAATACCTGTCATGATTTTAACCCGGTGTGCAAGTTTTGAGGAGAAATCCCCCATGCACCCAGCGCTTCTTTATTTTTTATTATTTTTCTCCCTTCTGTATTTTGCTCCTTTTTGAAGAAAAAAAGGGTTAAGAAGAAAGTCAGCATTTTTATTTACTTTCTTTCCCCATGCTCCTCTTCTTGTTCGCCTCTTATGTTGGCAGACACAGGACTCATTCCTAACTGAAAATGGGTAATCTGTTTCTCTTAAGCCGGGCGGGGATTTGGGAGATAGTATATGTCTCAGAGGGTTGAACGTTTAGCTTTTCTTCTAAGGTTTATACAATTTGCCACTTGTTTGTGAACTACTTTGCCCTGTACCTTCCTCCTCATTGGTTTTGAGCCATGTGGCCAATTTCAGACCAATTTGATGCAGCGGGCAGCAGAGATCGGAAAAAAATGAATGCTCAGGAAAACAAACTTCATTAGTTTTCGCAGCTCATGGAATCAGCTTGTTTAAACTCCTCATCTAATGACGATAGGAGAAGCAGAGGGAAATACCGCCTTTATCCTGAATTTTGCAAGCACCTTAAGTCTGCAGATGTAAGCTTTCAACGTAAGCGGAATTCACCTGGAAAGTGGAACACTCTGGGAATGAGTTTCTAAACATGGTAAAGCCAGAATAACTACCCCATGCTCAGCCGTACTCTCTCTTAATTTTTGTTCTATCCTTACGAAGTCTAACAATATTTTTTCTTATTTTAGTGAGAAATTTTGACTATAAATATCTCTCCCCAGGTAATGGACTTGCTGTCTAAAACCAGGAACCTGGTGGGCGCAGGATTAGAGAAGACCAGCAGCAAGGTCGTTATGTGGACAGTTTGAAGGTGGTGCCTTGTCGTAATTACGCGCAGATCGAGAGGAACAAGGGAGTAAGGTGAGAACAACGGCTACGACTGCCACCAGCAGTCGGTCTCACGTGGTCGTCACCATGCGATTCAAACAGGTGTAGTGTGTGGGCACTGTTTCCTCTGTTCAGTGTAGCTGTTTAGCCCTCTTAATGAATTTAGTCCTGTTAGATGCACCATAAAATGAACTCGTGGAAGTTTTTGCAGACACGAAAGCCAGGGTGGCTCTGTTTTACCTAGACCCACCATTGTTTATTGCCACCTCCAGGACAGCGAGCAGATGAGAGCATGTTGGGTTTCCTCACCCTGGGCTGCAGGGTCAGCCTCGCCAGCCCACCTTTTTGGCGCTCGCACCCTGTCCACCACTGCTGCTCTCGGAGTGAGGATCACCAAAGGCAGAGACGTCCTAAACCACTGCCTGTTTGCAGATGGACTCCGTCTTTAAGATCCTCTATGTCCCAAACATGACAAGTGGTCTTGGAAAATCTCTCACTGGTGTCCCGAAATAACCTACGGTCACTGTTTATCTGTGGTAGCTGCTGCTTGCCCGTTAGCGAAACGCAGAACTCCTGGCCTCAGTACAACAAGCGGCCCTATAGCGAGCAAGGTCATACAGCGCGGCACAAGTGTGGGGCAGTCTGTGGCACCTCCCCGAGCCCGCCTAAGGGAACGCCGCAGTGGGGCAGCTGCAAAGACATGACCCCAGAGGGTCACAAGGCCCGAATCGTGCTGTCCTCGCTGTGTGTGCCCGGGGCCAGGCGGAGGGCTGCTGGGTGACCGTGGTGCTGCTGCTGACGCATGGCCGAACCATCTCAGAGCAGCCGTGTCGGGGGAGACGACTGCTCGCGGCTCCGCTCTGGAAAAGGGGCCTTGCTCCTGCCATCGCTCCCCCAGTTTTTCCCCTTGGTAGACAGATACCAGAACTACAGGCTTTGTTGAAGTCCCCTGTCGACAGAGGCAGAGAGGTGTCTGCAGGGCAGCTTACACAGGACAACCCTGGGCTGGGGCCGGCTGAGGAGGAGGGGGGTCCGGCTGGCCCGGACGTGCACGACCCATCTCGGCAGCACGAGCGAGCTCAGCACCCCACGGCTGCTCGCGCAGGCAGCTCCAAAAGCTGCTCAGCCCTGGCAGGCAGGGCCAGTCCTGGGCTCATCTGGAAGGGGAAGAGGAGGGAGACGTCTTCTTTGCAGCCAGGGGAGGTTGGGAGCCAGGGGTGTTTCCATACTCCCTTTCTGCGGGTGCAGGGGATGAGCGGTATTGCCTGTTGCTTAATCCCGAGAGACGGGAGGTCATTTCTTTTCAGGCACACCTTTGCAGTTCTCATATTTAAAGCAATTCTGCACATAGAAGGTGTTCCAATACCGGTAACTATCCCAAGATATTTCCTCTGAGTTTCTGCAGAGTATCGTTTTCTGTATCTTACTTAATAATGTCTGAGCAATTGATTTGGTAATTGTTCCTGCTGTGTTGATACCATATTTTAACAGATTTTTCTCGACTGAAGCAATCACCAAACGGTCAGTTATAAATCTGGTGGGCTTGGCAGGAAGCAAAAGGCAAAAATCCTCAGGACTGGGAAGAGACAGATTGAAGGCAGGAACACGTGTAAATCTAAGTCTAACCACATTAAGAACTGTCATCAGGTTTTTTGGGTTTTTTTTTTTTTAATCCTTTCCTGTGAAGTAAAAAATAAATTTCTAGATATGAAAAAAATCTTCCCTCCATTCAGGATTCTTTGCTGCATGGTTAATCAATGAATAAAGCCTGAGATGTACATAAGCACAAATATAGTGAAGCATGTACGTAAGCACAAATATAGTGAAGCATGTACATAAGCATGAATATACTGAAGTTTCTAATCTGGTAGCTTTCCCCCTCCGTGCCCCCCTCCCACACCCCCCCCCCCCCGCCCCCCAATTTGATTTTGATAGTTAACGCTTATATCGTTCACATCTTTTCACTTTATTTTCCCTTAGCACTCTGGCCGAGGTTGCTACGGAAAAGAAGGTGCTGCATATCCCATGCAGGGACTCGGTCCTGAGGAAACAGCAGGGCCCATCATGGTAAACTGATTCTTGAATTTATAACCTAGTTTACCTGTTGAAATAGAATTGCATGGCTCGAACGTTGGTGAAAGTGGGTGTAGCTTCAAACTTAACTGTTTGCTTTCTATGCAACATAAAGGTGAGAACCCTTCTGCTGGTCAAAAGTTTCTTGCCACTGTTAAACGCACTACTCAAATGGAGAGCACTTCTGTTTTCAGAGCAGAAATGTGGCTGGCACAAAATCTCGCTCGCTCGCTCGCTCGCTCTCTCCATTAGAGATACAAACCCCATTTCTGCTGAAAGAGTTTTTGGCATATTTGTAAAAATGTATCTAAATGCAGATAAATCTAGCTAGATAACTCATAAGCACGTGTTTTATAGAAAAGCCATGTTCTTTACATAAAACTAGGCAGTATTACGAAACAGCTACTTTGTTTCCTGAATGCTGAGATTATTGTTTGTGCTGCGCACCAGATATTGCATTCCTAAATAAGATGCAGCTCCCATAGGTTCTTCTTTGTCTCAGGTGAATTAACTGTATCCTCCAGCATCTTTGAAGAGGTATTTTTGTTAAAGAAAGTACTATCAAGTGAAAGATGGAAGGATACAAATAGAAAATGTGCCCATGTGAAAACGTTGCCTGTAAATGCTGGTAGTCCTAAAACAGTTTACTTGAGCTTCTTCAAATGCTAACTCCCGTAATTCACCAAAGATGTTTTGAACAAATTTAAGGACAGATTCTTCAACTGTTACTTGTACAAATACCATCAAAGTGGTTTTGCGAGGTTGGTTTTTTGCGTTGATGCTAGCGTAAGCCAGAGTTACCAGGATTCAAGTGCCTCCAGTATTAATTTTTGCAAAAGCCACCTGTATCCTCTCATCTTTCGGTCTGTCGGTCTGTCGGTCTGTCTGTCTCATTTCTTGTGAAAGTGTTAAAAAGAGTTAAGTTATAGCCAGATTGCGAAGATGCTAGGGTTCTCCTTTTATGTTTAAGGACCTTAATGGTTGATTTTTCCATGTTAATGCTTATCTGATTTTTGGTAGTGTTGACAGCTCTTTCAAAACGCCTCCTTCAAAATGTAATGTCAGTTCATACTTTTCATATGCTTACAGATTGCGGACGTGAGTCCAGCAGACGTCTGTTATGAAGAAACTCTGTCAACTTTACGATATGCTGAAAGGTACACTTCCGTAATTTTTCCCTCTCTGGTCTTGGTGCAAATTGCAGCCAGGTGCTGGGCAAAACGACAAAAGATACCAGTTCAAAGTGATTGACAGCTCAGGATGAAGAAAGAGTGAATCTGTCAGTAAGCAAGGGCAGCATATGAAGAGCTTATTCTGTATTCTTATTAACGAACGGCATATATTTTCACAACTACGTTGTATGACAGCGGTAACTCTTTTTCCTGAGAATTCTGGGTCTCTCTCACAGGTGTGACTTAATTCAGCATCTTTCCTTCCCTTTCTCTCCCAGCACCTCTAAAACTAAGCTGTAGTTTGGGGTCCCACAGACCAAACATGGCTGAAACATAGAACATACAGATGATCCCTGCTGCCAGGCGTTTGTCGTCTCTGTTTCCCAATCCCAGATCCCAGCGATAGTGCCACGCAGAGCTATTCCTTCCTGCCCAGGAGCCGCTCGCTCCCCGGCCACTTTCCCAGTCCGTCGGCTCCTTCTGGAGGAGAGGGTTCCCTCTCTCCTCCCCTTTGCTCTGCTCCTGCCCTTTCTGGGGCTCAGCACTGAAAACCGCTCTCTTTGCAGTCCTTTCAGTCAGGCTTTCTCTGGGACTCCAGCACTAATTCCTTCTTATTCCAGCTCCCATAAAAAGAGGTCAGGCACTTACATGTCTCTTATCCCAAAGCGGATGGATCGTGGCTCTGCAAGCTCGTAGCCGCAGCAGCCTGGCTGTTAGGAGATATCAGGAGCAGAAGATTTAATGTTTCCAGCACCAGTTCAGTCCTGCAAAGAGCTGAATTGCTTTCACGTGCCGATGAACGCAGACCAACAAACTCCCCACGCCTGAGCCAGCTCCATGCCGGGGCAGGTGGACTTGTCTCTGCAGGGGATTTGTCTGCCTACCTGGCGTACCCACAGTTACAGTGGATGAGGGCTGGTTTTCAGGTATCCCATTCCACATTGCCCCGCATACTGGAGGCACAGCAGCTATGGCTACGTTGCTGCCGGTTAGGGTTAGCTGGAGAAGAGAAGGTTTTTCCTGGGCTGGCAGGGGCAAAACCAAACCAGGCTGTGATTGCTGGTAACAGTACAGGAGGGGGCATCAGATGCTTCCACCCGAGGAGCAAAGTGGCCGTGAGACCTTTTCGCTACATGGGATATTTCTGAACACGGAAAAGAACAAAAGAAGGGGGCGGGGGGGGGGGGAGAGAAAAAAAAAGAAGAGTAATTTTTGACAGGAAATCTTGCTGTTTGCTGGGATTATCTGGGTACCGGCTTCTGTTTTGTCTTTTATGTATTTTCATATTACCACAAAGCAGTGGTAAATGCAAGTCCCGGGGAGAAGCTTATAAGAGACCTGAAGGCTGAAAATAAGAAAGTGTTGTCCAGTCTGGCTGGGCTCGGGAGCACAGGGCCACCAACAGCCGACGAAACACGTACGTATTTCAGCATAAATAGCAAGTAGATTTTGACTTCCCCAAACGTTATCAGGAGGCATCTTTGGTAATCTGTAACATCGAGGAAGTGTGGTGGGAATGCAGCTGAGGTAGGTCCACCGGTGGATTTCTTACAAAGTGGGTGGCAGAGAACATTTGGAACAACTGTGAACACGCTGCGTGGCTGCCACGGTGCTGGTCCTCGTTCCTCACGGGGTTTGCTATCTTACACGTAGATACCCTGGTTAAAGCTGTTCAGAAGAGGTGCGGTTTTTGCTGGCTGAGCATGAGCGGCGGATCCGGAGCACACGGGCAACGAGGGAGTCCCGGCTGGAGGAAGCCCGGAAGGAGTGGGAGCACCAGTATGCCGCCGTGGCTCAGGCGAGTTTCCCAGTAACAGGCACTGTAGCCAGATACCTTAACCTGTGGTCTGATGTTTTCCCCTTCTTGTCATCTTTAAGATTTGTTACTCACACACCTCTCTGCCAGCAAGGCCCCGACAAGACCTTCCAGGGGCTTTTAAGCCTGGGTAAACTGGCAATAACGTAGCCCTTGGTTAGGGGTCCACAATGTAATATCAAATCTCTCATGAGTTCAGCTGACAGAATATGCTGTCTACTTCTAACTACATTGTAGTTTGTGGTCTTCATTTTGTCGTTACAAGAAATTATTACGGAAATAAGAGATGCCAGTGAATGCACCGAGCCATGTCGAAGCAGCTCAGGCTTGTGTCGTTTCAAAGTCCTTGACAGGGAGAACCAAAGATATTCCCTGTAAAACCAGCCATGAGATAAACACCCTAGAACATGGGGCAGACGCGTTCTTTGTTCTTTTTCTTAAAAAAGGGTAATACTGCTTTTAATTTGGGGCATGTTTCTGAAAGCAACCGATCTCAACGTGACTTATTTAGCCAGACAGAAGCATTTCAGTAGGAGGCTGTGGTGTGTAAGAGCCAAGGAGTGCGTGACAGGCTGCTCTGGGAAAGACGGGGTCTGATGGTGACTTGCTTAATAAATTGTTCAAGGCACACCTTCATTGAAAGGCCGTATGCTGCTCCCCTCCCAGTTGCTCTTCGCGAAACGTTTCTTTGCTTCAACATGGGTAACTGCCAAAGGGAGGCGTCAGGAAATTCGCTATCTGCGTAGAGCGGCGATCACGGCAAGAGGGCTGGGTTTAATGGGGAGAGCACAGCTTTACAGGAATCCAGCGCGTTTTGTGGGGGTCTCTTGATTTTTGCACGAAGCACGCATCATACCTTAAACAAAAGTGCTTGACTTCTTCCTTAATGAAGGAAGGTGACTCCGGGTCTGGAGCTGTCTGCTGCTCGTAAAAGTACGTTTCAGAATGAGCTATTCAAAAGCTGTGTGGTCACAGTGCTGGGCAGCCTGCTCTAGGTGACCCTGCTTGAGCGGGGGGGTTGGGCCACGTGGGTTCCAGGGATTGGAATCCTCTTTGTTGTGATTCCGGAACTTGTGCTGAGAGGGGCGAGCGGTGTGGTACACTGGAAATGCCTTGTTAACTACTGTCTCCCTGTGCTGGAAGGCTGCGCGTGTGTTCTGTACTGAGACACTTGGCACCTCCATCCGTCTGCCCAGGTAGAACAAGCAATGTAAAAAAGAGCGCAATTTCAGAACTGGCTTTAGGAACTTTTGCTAGCTTAGCCACGTTAGGCAGGGACTGCAACTCTTGAATGGCAGTATAGTTGTGTTAGAGAATAACCATAGGAGGTAGCTGGGTAAACTGGCTGAAGTGTCAAATTCCGATCTGTGTTGGTTTTGTTTGTTTTCTCATTTAAAGGGAAATCAAGGCTACGGTCTGCATCAGATACAGGATCTTAGCTGTTGGGGGCTGTTGGGCTAGAGAGCTAAAATTCTTTCTTCTTCTCACCTTCTGCTGTAGATCTGTGCTTCTCGGAGAGCTTGTGGAGCATCCGCACAACCTCTGCAAGACAATGTGTAGGGTGCACTTGTGTGAAGTAAGCCTGACTCCAGAATTCTGATACAGACAGTCTCTGTTGTGCTAGTGGCTTTTGAGACTAAAACTTTGGTTTTGGATTAAATGTAGGGGTTTTGCCTAAAACATTTGGGGGAGGTTTTCTGCCTAAGTGGGAAAGAAATGACCCAGTGGTACTCACTAAATCACCGGCTAACTCGCTCACAAAATCCTCTTTCTGCAGGAGTAAAATATGGCAAACTTCTGTCAAGCTCAAAACTATTTATGGCTGACATGAGTCTATTTTTGCATTGTTTTCTTTATTTAGAGTGAAGAATGGGAGAGCTAACGGCTCGGGCAACGAGCAGTCTGCTGCAGTTTCCAGAGGTGACTCTTCAGGCACTTGGGGAAGATGGCATACCCCTAGATTCTGTGCTGTGCGGGAAGCTTTCTAGAGGTGAGCATTTTCCCTTAAATTTGGTGGTGGTATAAAGCTGTTACGGCCTGGAGGTTACCTGAAGCATAGGGTCATAGTATCAACTGTGTCAGGTTGGCGCTGTTAAGATGCATCAAGTTTGGAGAGAACAAAAAGGATGTTGTAACGATTGAAAATGCTAATATTAAAACACTAGTATAGTTAAACTTTGAAATTACAACCACGTGCACTGATCTTGTGCATTAGATTAATGTAATTAAGTAAATTAGATTAATGTAATTAAGTAAATTAGAATAATTTACTTAAACCTGCTGAGTCAGTGAGCCCTCCTCAATTTCTGCTTAAATACAAGGCAGTTTCCCAAAAAGTAATAGTGTGGTTCGGGCCGTATTTATTTGCACCAGCTCAAGCTCTATGACCGTCATAACATCACACGCAGAAATAGTTCTCCCACAATGTTACAGCGGCAAAAGCCCCTGCTTTTTCTTTTCTAGTCTGAATAAAAACAGAAGGAAGAGGGCAGCACTGTTAAGCGCTGCAGCCGTATTTCCAAAGTATTTAATAGGATGCAGATGAGTAGGCAGCGAGAGCTGCTGGAAGTGGCTAAGCAGATTAGGTAGTTGACTTTCCAGGTGATCTGAAAGCAGAGCTGGGTGCCGAGCTGGATGTCGAGGCTTCTGTCAAGACCAGGTAGAATCTATCTGCCTAACTGTCAATGCAGTAACGGAGTTAATACTTCCTTCGAGTTTGAAGCAGTTCAGTGGAGCAAATGTCTTAAATTCTTTCTGTGATCGGCACGTGTAAAAGTTTAAATTTACTAACGCAGTGCCCGTTTTAAGACAATTTCTTGCTGAAGTCCAAATCCCTGCCCAAAGTAGGCACGCGTCAAGTGAAATTTATAAACTAAAAATGAATTGGCTTAGATTTGTTATGTTTGAAGTATGCTTTAAGACTTGTATTCCCGTCTGTATGTAGGTGATTTCTAGCAAAACCAAGCCGACTATGGTATAAAGACTATAGATCAATATATTGTAATCTTTATCCCAAACGATCAAAATTCTTCAGTGCAGGAATGACAAGTACAAATGCAAAATAAAAAGGTGGTTGATGTTAAGATGTGTTGCTTGAGGATTTCTATGGGTGATTTTAGAGAACCGACCAGAATTAGGGAAGTCGGTCTTCCTCCGTTAGGGCCTTTTATTGAAGGAAAGGGGCAGTGACTGTGACTTTTTTCAGATGTTTTGAGTCTTGTGTTGGAAATTTGCTTTAGTCGGCTTTCTTTTCTCTTACAGGGAGAAATGGCCTAGCATGGTTGGCGTGTGGTCCTCAACTGGAGGTGGTGAACTCTGTGACAGGAGAGCGGCGCTCTGCATATCGTTTCAGTGGAGTAAATAAATGGCATCCCACTGTTCGTGTGGTAAAGGAGTTTTCCTGGCAGAGAAGAACTGGACTACTGGTTGGGTTGGAAGAAGCAGCGGGAAGTGTTCTCTGTCTGTACGACCTTGGAATATCGAGAGTGGTTAAAGCAGTTGTTCTTCCAGGAAGGGTACGTACTTTTTAAGCGGCGAAAGGAAGCTTTTATGTTGTTAGGTGCTGCATAATCCTGCTTCAGGAAAAGCTTTGGAGCGCCTCTTTGTAGGAGGTGTTTTGTTCTGTATTGCATTAACGTACTGTCACTTCAGAGAATGCAGTCGAGAGAGCCTTGATGTAAAATCTTTGGCATAACGGTACCATTATCTTCTGAGTCTACTGAGAGTAAACCAAATTTCCTGGTTTTATTGTAGAGCACATAGTTACCTAATTCTCCGCTTCCATAAAAAGGCATTGAAAAATACCTTTTCCTGGCCAGAGTGAGAAAGGAAAAAACCCCACTCTCAAGCGTCCGTAGCATGCGTTTCCTAAACGGTTAATTTCTGTTAGAAATAATGTCTTTAAAATACCTCAAACTTCCACAGTTGTGCTGTAAATGACTGAGACACATTCCCTTGAATCTCAGGCTAGCAAGCAGGTCTGACTTCAGAGCAGAACACATTTTTGTGTTGACTTAAGTAGGAAAAACGAGCCTTGAGTGAGGTATCTGACAGACTGTTGAAAGATTGACTTTCAGTCTGAAGTCCTTGAATCTCTGCTCATTGAATATTGTGTTTGTGTAGGTGGGATGCACTGGTGTGATGTTACTCATTTTTTTCTGTCTTCTGTAACCCATAAACTCAAGTGTCGTAATGTCCCCTAGTCTCATTGTCTTAATGTAAACAAGAATCAGCATCAGTTAATAGAAAACCCAGATTCCCTGTATTTTTCTCACCTTAGAATCTGCCACAAATAAATACTTTTCTGATACTCAGCTTTCCATAACATGATTTGGTTTAACCTCCTAGAATACAGCTGGAGGGAGTTTTGTTTGTTTGTAGTGCTACAGCGTGATTACTAGCAGTAAGCATTTGTATTGTGGTAATTTCTAAAGATATGAGTTGGGTTGGTGCTCCGCTGTGTTAGTTTGCCTATCATCTTGATAAATCTTAGAGTTTGAGGTGGAAGGACAAGCTGTGTGCTGACATCAGCGTATAATCAGCAAGTAAACTATGTTTGTGAAAAAGGTCATAGCTTTCTTAAGTTTTATTTCTTTGATCTACGTAAGCAGGGAATAGGAAAAGGAAAGGTTAAGAAGGATCACGTCACATACCGAATCTGTGTCTAGCAAAGTGATTTGAAATAGAATGTAGTTAGACCTGCCCGTTGTATTGGGGAGTTCTTCTATACCGCAAGACAATGGTTCAGGAGAAAATACGAAGAAGCCTCGGGGGGAAAAGTTGGCTGTTGTGTGATAAAGGTTATGGATTTTGGAATAAAGCCAAAGCTTACCTGAAGTTCTGCTCTTATGCCCTCAACGCTCTTGATGACAAGCATGTTTGGCCTGTTGCTTTCATTTTGCTTCCTATCTTTTTGCTATTAGCTTAGTTAGATCAGCATAGCCAGGCCACAGGTATTGCTAGTCGGACTGTTAACTTCTAAGTTGTGAGTGGGAGTAAGGGTTAGCAAAAACAAGTAGATAAAACTTGCCCTTGGCCACTGTGCCTATGCTTTGAATTTATTCTGTAACTCATACTTCCAAATTATACATTACGTAACATGCGTTTTTAATCTGCCTGAACGTTTCTCTGATTTCCGTAATGATTATTTTTAAAACTAAACTGCAGACCTAGTCTTAACATCACGTTCTGCAGTTTTTGTTGTTACTGTTTTAAGGCTTTGATGAGCACCTTAATTTCTGGACTGTTTTCCGTGTGGGTATATCTTCAGTGGACAACTAAGTTCTACAGGTTAACCCTAACTTTGAGCAACTCTGGTCCAAGGTGTCAAGCCATTAGTGTATTAATACAGGGTATTTATAGTGACTGTATGACTGCCTTTTAGTGTAAGAGTAGATGTGTAGTCATTCAGAGAGCAAAGGAATGAGTTAAAAAACCCAAACTCACAAGCTGAGAAAGAATTTAGGCATAATTTTTTTTTTTCTTTTTTTTTCCTTTTTTTTTCCTTGGTCTCTTCTCCCATGTATCTAGCAATAGAACGAGAGGAAACGGCCTCAAGTTGCGCCAGGGGAGGTTTAGACTGGATATTAGGAAAAATTTTGTTACTGAGAGAGTGGTCAAACATTGGAAGAGGCTATGCAGGGAGGTGGTGGAGTGACCATCACTGGAGGTGTTCAAAAAACGTGTAGACGTGGCACTTTGGGACATGGTTTACTGGGCATGGTGGTGTTGGGTTGATGGTTGGACTTGATGATCTCACGGGTCTTTTCCAGCCTTAATGGTTCTGTGATTCTGTGCTCTCTAATTGCCCTCTGGATATACAGGTGAAATGCCGCAGACAACTGAAAGAGTTAATGGAGTATTATTTGAACTGGATTCTAGTAAAAGCAAATCTGAATTTAAAACATTCATTATATTGAATTGGTTTCTAATGGTTGTATGTTTCAGAACTATGGGAGGGTTCAAATTTTGCTGGTTTGTATGAGGCAGAAGGGTAGCATTCAGATTCAGTGAGGTGAGAAAAGCATCCTTTCTTCATTCCCAGAATGAGCTGGCAGTAGTCTGGGAGAATATGAAAAGCCAGTGCATAGCGCGGTGGAAAAATATGCAGTTTCAGGAGCTTCTACGTGGAAAACTGAAGTGTTAAAACCAGGCAACATTTTTGGAAGACCGTATGCAAAAATGGAAGAGATTCCTTTGGGGCCAGTTGTACAATGAAAGAAATCTTAAAAGAAAAAGAAGTTAGAAGGAACACTTGACCTTTGGCTAATTCTGCAGCAAGATATGTACAGTATTTTGAAGATTGGAAATTTCATTAGCTTTCCTATAAATCTGACAGAAACGCAAGTTGTCCAAATTACTGTAGGTACTTCTAAGATTAGAATTCTCGTGACCAAGATGAAAGGTAAATTCTGTGGTAGATTTCCAGGCAGTGTAGTCCCTGCAAGTGCTTGATATGGGAGAGGAGAAAACTTTGGGGCTTAGGGGTTTGGTTATTTTTCCCCACCTCTTGGGGGGTGGGGTGGGGGGGCGGGGGAAATGTATTAAAAAATGGACTGCCTTGTGATGCTCACTTCTCTGTTTTACTTTCCTGTCAAACTGTGCTGTTGATGTAAAGGTTCCTGGTTTTGTTGTGCTGCTTTTTGTAAGAAGGCTAAACCATAGCCTCTGTTCTTTTGTTGTATAGCTTTAGTGCCGGAGTCTTTGTGCGCTTGTATCTCTGCTAGAGCAGTCCGTATAGTCCTGGGACGTGTTGCAGGTGCTGAAAGGTCTGTCTTCCCCTTGTAATAAAGCTGCGTGCAGACTGCTCCACATGTTCAAGAGCAGCGTGCGCTTCTTCCTTAGCTGGAGTTAGCTCTTTCTCTAACAAGCTGCTGTTCTTTTTGCCGTTGTTTTAGGCTGGCTTTTAAAATTTCTGTTAACATTCCTAAAAGTGCTGGTGTGCATTTACACCTTTTCTGACTTTATCTGGTGGATATTTTTATTCTAAATGAGGACTCGTGTAAATTTTGCTAAGCTACTATCTCCCTTCAACACTTTCCACAAATGTTTCATTCCCATGGAAAATGGTGTGTCTACCATGCAGCTTGACCGCTGCCTCATCTGACTTACAGCCATGATCTCTCCGAATACCTGTTTGGCAAAGAAGGCGTAGACTGTATCGCAGTGCTGATGGGCTGTGGGAGAACTAGGTGTAGCTTTGTCTTTCTAACTTAAGTCCCTTAAATAGGATGAAGTTTCTTGCATCTACCTGGTTTTCTGTGTTTAATTCTTAGAGTTAATTATTTCTAAGTAGGGAGTGGCAATTGGTAAGCTGTAATAATAGAATGGACCTTTTCAGCTGAAGTTAATTCAGTTAAATATTAACTTGTCGCTTTCCTGCAGGTAACTGCCATAGAACCTGTAACTAATCACGGAGGACCCAGTACGAGCACTCGGCACCTACATCAGAGTCTGCGATGGTTCTTCGGAGTGGCAGCCGTGGCTACAGATGTTGGTCATCTACTTCTCGTTGACCTTTGTTTGGATGATTGTTCTTGCACTCAGAATGAAAGAGAAGCATCGGGTAAGCTTGCCGTTTTTAAGCTTGAATTTAAAAGTCAGAAATCTTGTGTCTTTTAAAGAAACTATATGCATCCCGCTTTGAAGATACTCGTGTGCAGACATTCATGGCTACTGGTTACAGGCAGCGGTTTGACATCATGTAGTCCTGAAGTGATTAAAAATGGGAGTGGCTTAATACGCCTTCTAATGTTATAAATGCCCCCCTCCCACCAAGATCCCCATGTCACTATGATTCTTGCCAGTGAGGTGTAGGAATTTTCCCATCTGAGTCAGTGCAGCTGCCTGATAGGAAGTTGTGTCAGAGGTGCCCTGTTTCTTGGGAATGTTCTTCTGCTTCTGTTAATTGACTTGGGGCAAATTTTAGGCTTGTTTTTTAAAATCAACCCGACTTATCAAAAGTCATGCGTTTGGATGAACGAAATCTCTGATTTCTGTATTCAGATTGCATGGACTGTTTTGGCTATTACAACAGTGGCTTCAGGAGCTGATGTCACTTCAAATAGCTTCGTCATGAGGCCCAAACTCCTGATTTACAGAGTCCAAGAAGAATTTGTCTATGAAGGCTACACTTTTACCTGGTTTTGAACGACGAGTGAGAACAACTTTCCGATCAGAGAGTTGTTGCGTTCTTTGAAAACGTACAAAATGGAAATGGCAAAACCAGTGTTGCATAAAGGGGTATTTTGCCTGGGACGGTAGAATTAGGTTATACACCTTGTCACGTCAGTGTTTAAAATGCAACCTCAGTGGCATAACGCATTCATTATTGCGTGGTGTTGGGTGTCTAGGTCTGGAAGCTGTCACTGGAATTCCTGCTGAAGTTGCACAAAGAAGAGAAACTGTGGCCGGAGAAGGGAGACATCTCTGTTTGGAATTACAAAATCCTTCAGGAACAGCAGTATCAACCCTGTGCTACATAAGCAGAAGCAATCAGCTCGCTGTGGGTTTTTCAGACGGCTACCTGTCACTATGGAATATGAAAACTTTGCAGAGGGAGTAAGTAGGCCTTTACACTTGGCCATGCCTGGAGGTGCAGGGCTCTCAATTTTTTGCTTAAGGAAGTATGTTAATTCAAAGAGAACTTTTTCGGGGACTGAAATTCTGAGTATAGTCTTGGAAGGTTTAGAAATCCTCTTCTGAAATAACTGTTAAGTCATACATGGACTAAATGGGACCGCCTTCTCCCCAATGGACTAGGATCGTTTTCCATATTGTGCCTGTGGATTGAGGAATTGTGGAAAGCACGCTTCTTTGGGTTATGCCAAGCAGTTAGGATGTGATAGAGCTGGTTTCCATACGACAGTTTGTTCTATCAGTAGTATTCAGTGAAAGCAGGAAATGTGTGTATTTTGACGAAACAGATTTTAAAAATTATTTTTCAGAAGAAGTTCCTGCAATTAGGGCATATGTTGAAAGGCTTAAGTATGTTAATAATGTGATTTAACCTGTAGGCACCACTCTCAGCTTGAAGGAAGAAGGATTCCTGTCTATGCTGTTACTTTTCAAGAGCCTGAGAATGATCCTCGCAATTGTTGCTACTTGTGGGCTGTTCAGTCTACACAAGAAAGGTGAAGAAAAACTTACTATTAGCTACTGAATTAATTTTTTTTTTATATACATATATTTGTTCACATACAGTTAATACCTGTATATTTGTTTTGTTTGTTTAGCTGTGCGGGAGATTCTCTCAGGTAGGGAAGCTGTTAAGCTTACAATGCAATTTTGACAGGATTCAACGGACGTGAAGGAGGGACCTAGGAGTTCCTCTCTTCTGAAAGAAGGCAAAGCAACAGTGGCTGTATTTTAGTGCTTGCGTTCTTAAGTGTTTTCCTTTGTTGCTTGATGACTGCTTCATGCTTTGTCTGATATTCACACCATGGTATTAACACAGTAGTTGAGGCTGCACACCTAGAACACTAACCGTGCCGCCATAACAGCCTGCTGCCCCGAAAGGAGGGAGGTGACGGTACTGCCCATTACCTTGTGCCAACTTAGCAGTCTCTGGAGCCTTCATGAGCCAGTTCAGCTCACCTGGCAGAGAACAATCACTGTTCAGCAGAAAAGTCAATGGCTTCCTGCTGGGCTAATGGATGAAATCGATATGTGGAAGGGTGCAGCATATGCAAGAGAGGGACTGGAACTCTGGTGGTGAGGGAAGGAGAGAAAGGTATCTCTCTCTCTCTCTCTCTCAGCATCAGCAAGCTATTTAATCAGCTCAGCTGTTCATAGGGTGGTAATCTTTTTAAGTTTGACTTTAAAGCAGTTTTGATTGAGAACTCTTCCCTGTGAAGAACTATTTCCGACAATTTTTAGCCCATACAACACAGTAAAGCTTTCAAAGGGTATGGTTAGCATTTGCCCCTGAAGCGGTTAGTGTCAAAATTTCCTCCTTTCTGTTTCAGCGGCCAAATGTGACCAATTATCATGTCTTGGGAAGTGCTGTTTGTCTCTTCAGCAAGAGAGCGCTATTAAGAAAACTTCAGTCTAGATCTAATAAAATGGTAATGAGGACTATAAAGCAGCTTTGTAATCAAATTTCATAATGTACACCTCTTTCAGTGAAGGTGATGTTGTGAGTTTACGTCTGTTGCAGTTAGCATTTGGTGACCGAAAACGCTTGGCATCAGGACAGGTCATGTATGAGGTAAGACGTGCACGTATGTGAAAGGATGAAAATCGTAGTTTTCTCTAAGCGAGTATCATATCAATTAAGTTGGCAGGGGTAATATTTACCATCAAAATTCAGAGGTGACTAAAAAACCGTAATCTTTGGCTGCGTCTTCTTGGGCATGGCCTTTGTCCATACTTTTTGACAACAGCTCACGCCATTTCATACTGCGGCGTCGTGTGTTCCAACTAGATTCATCTGCAGAGAGCCCGTATAAATTCAGTTGCTGAGGAGGAAGCAGCTTTTACAAATAAAATTATTCTTCATTTAAACACCAGATTAATGGCATGTCAGAAGAGAAGATAGGGCTTTGAATAGCTTTGTTTAACCAAACTGCAAGCTTCTGTCTGTCTCCCTTTCTTAAAGTAAGGTCATGCAGCTTTATTCTTTTCTGATCTTTGGGTTTATATATTCTTGTTTCTCTTTTGAGCTCTGTCAGCAGGACTTCAAATGAACTGTGTCTACAGTGTCTCTCTTAAGTGTTGGTCCTGAAATGTAGGAGCTCTAAAGATATCTCCTTCTACTTTTTGGCTGGGTTACCTATGAAATCTACTCTTAAAGCCAGCAAAATACGTCAATACAGGAACCGGTGGTATGATTTGGTCAAAAGAGTAGACGTAAATTGTTAGAACTGGCTCCAATGATGATGATGTGTTTAAAATAGAGGTGAGGTATCATTATATCTCAGAGATGTAACAGATAGCAGACGCATCTGTATAATGTATAATTCTCTTCGGTAGTATATTTGAAACTCTTCCAAAATCTTTTTGAGGGGGAAGCGATCTTAATTCCGAGCAATTCTTTCCTCCACTTTTGATACTTTCTCTTCATGTTCTCAATAGGTATGCAATGAAATAGGGGTGATTCTTGCATCGTGGTACTCCGTTTCAATAGGGACGGGGCGTTTTGATTTTTTTGAATAAGTTTAAATGTTGACCTTTTTCCTTATATATGGGAAAGCTCCTTCCTCATCTGTAAATGTTGCTGTTGAATAGATGAAGGTTAGGCGTTTGGAAAAGGTGGTGTTTCTTTAAAATGCATTACCTATCCTGGTGACAAGGTATAAATATCTTCAAGTCATTCAGCGTGGTCTAAATATGGATGTCATCTCCTTATCTTTATGTGCATTTTTTATGACACAAATGTACGATGCTCTAGAGGAACAGAGCACCCTGATTGTTTTTTTTCCTAATTTTAAATTAAAATTTAATTTGGTGGGGTTTTGTTGTTGTTGTTGTTGGTTTTTTGTTTGGTGGTTTGTTTGGGTTTTTTCTTAATTGTAGAGCGGCTATTTGTCCACAATACACACATTCATGTGTTGCATTGTAGACAGTTTGAAGGAATGCTGTATTTGGAGAGGCAGTATTTCAGTTAATGCTTGCTTAGAAAATGGTGGTATCAGAGGTTCAACACAATCCTGCTGGAGTTTCTGTATATCCCAACGTAGTTTGCTGACTCCGTAGGAATTCGTGATCCTAAACGCATTGCCCATGTGCATCCCACGTCCTCTCTGTTTTTCCCTTTTGCTGTTGGGTGTGCTCGGTGAAGGAACTGAGGGATATTTCACCCATTAGTCTCTGACCAGGTTAGAGGAGGAGCTGGTAAGAGCTTACGTGGTTTGAAAGGAGATTGCTAAGCAGTAAGAAGTTCTTATAGCTACTAGAGAGAGAGATGCGCTTTCACTCTAGTGGTGAGCTTATAGAGAACACCTCTCAAAAGAGCTTTAGCTGCTGTAATGCCATGACTTCTCTACCTACCTCAGTTCTGTTCTCAAGACATGGAGCAAAGAGCTTTGCATGCATATGACGTGTTGCATTATTTCGGATATCTCTTTGTAGATATATATTTAGGTTTGTAAAGAAACCTTGATGTTGCAAGGCATTCTGCAGAACATGTTTAGAAATGAATAATGTTAGGGAAATGCTAACTTTTGAAAGCGTGCAAAGCCTTTGCAGCCAAGCTTACCCGTTACGATTTGGCACTTAATTCTCTTGCATGTCAGCTGTAGTTTCTATTTGCCATCAGAAATAAGCGCGTGGGAAATATACACTAGAATATGCATATTATATTAGAGATATACGTTCTTTCGTATTTAGGTATAATGTATGTTTTTATCTCCAAATGACCTTTTCTCTCTCCTTTCATTTTTTCCCCAGGGTTTGGAATACTGTGACGAAAGGTACAGTTTAGATCTCACGGATGGAGCCATTCCCCTGAGAGGGGAGGCCAGCAATACCAAATTACTCAGCTGTCAGACTGTAGAAAAATTTCCCAACCATGCTGACGGAGAGGATAGCATTAACAAAGGTTTGTTCTGATGTCCGCGTTTGGCTATTCTAAAATAAATGGGTTCGGAATCTAAGCGATGAATGCTGCTCTGTACCCACAGTCTGCAAGTTTTAAGTATCTGTATAGACTAGCTTGTTGGGCTTATTTAAAAAGAAAAATTGGGTGCTTAAGTTATGTGGGACTCCTTTAAAGGAAAAAACAGCCTTTATTTTATGCTTGCTGACATGCCATAGCGATGTATGGTGGGGTCATGTCAGTGTTCTATTCCTCCAGCTGTTGTCTTGGAACAGTAAGATCATTCTCTCCCTTGCTTAGGAATGTTACCTTTCTGTCTCCTTTTTATGAAGTTTGAGGCATGGAGAAATACCTGTAATTTTTCTGATGGTTTCTAATGAGCTTTTTTCCAGAATCTGTTCAAGTTAAGTTCTAGGCACACATGAGCTTCTGCTGGATGTGGGTTGAGGCTAGCAATGAAGCTGTCTTCTGAATGATGAAAATAATTGTTATCTTCAAAGGCAGTTTCAGGGGCTAACAAAACTGAAACGGCACAGAAGTTCACAATGCAACATAGTAAAGTGTGCGAGGATCCCTAAACGGTAATGATGAATTCAAGAGAGAATCATTTTGCCAAACAAAGTGTCGTCTTGTTCCTTGCCCCATTAGGGTGAACGATATACCACATACTTTGCTTACATCTGGAGAATGCATTCTCCCCAGAGAAGAAAGACCATTCCACTTACTGAGAGAACTGGAGTGCAGCATTGTCAATGTTTTATGTTACAGTCTTTATTCCGCTTTCCTGTTTGTTGGGTTTGGGTTCTTTTTGTATTTATTTTTGTGTGCTAGTTGTGTTCTTTCATTCTGAATATGCTGGAGAGGAGCTATTCTTAAAACTTGTAATTGACTCAGATCTGGAAATTAATAATGCCAGCTGAGCAATACAAGTGTATACAATACGTATTTGTCTGCTTTCTAAAAGTAGCAATGTATGTGTTGCTAGCACATCTTTTTTTGCTAAACTGTTCATCTAGCTAAATGTCTTGGTCAGCTCTTCATGTATGGAAAACCGAATTAGCTAATAAGTGTGTATTTGATTTGGCTTAGAACTGATACAGTTTGAATGAGAAAAAGGGGCAGTATGACTGAAACCTACCACAGGGATGTTTGCTACTCCGTGCATCATTTTTTTTATTATTCTTAGCAAGTGGTGTGTTTCAGGAGTGATAGAACAGAATTAAGCCAAAGTAGAAAGTGGTGTTTTAAAAATATCAGCTGTATCATATTTTCTACAAATAAGAAACAATGTCTTGTCTTTTCCAGTAATATCCCCTGACACCAGCGTATCAATCTTCAGTTGGCAAGTGACTACATGTGGTCAGAGAAAACCATCTACTTATTTGGGTGTGTTTGACATTAATCGCTGGTATCATGCTCAAATGCCAGATTCACTAAGGTAGATTTTCATTAAGTTATTCTCAACGTCCCTGCAAATAATGCATTTGAAAGTCGGCGTTCAGCTTATGCACTTGTTTTCTTTAAGGCCAGAAGAGTTCCTTCATGATTGCCCCTATTTTGCACTGTGGTCACTGGATACTGCAATAAGTATGACTTCGCCAAACCTCATTTTGGATATTCTGGTCCATGAGCGGAGTCTAAGTCGGGGACTTCCTCCTTCTTATCCACCACCGGAGCAGTTTTTTCATCCAATCAACTATAATTTTGGTACGTATTTCACCGCTTTTAACAGTGAGAAGCGTAAATTGAGGTCCAACGCCATTTACTGGTTCTCTTGTTCGTTGTTTTTCACTCAACAACCAAACCAAACCAAAAAACCCCAACCCCCCACAAACCCAGCTCTGATTACATTGTACCAGCAAGGTATGTAATGTTGTGAAATGCATCTGACATTCTGCTGAGTTTTAGGGTTTGGTGCTTTTGTCACGTAGCCGGTGAAGTGGTGATGGTTGCAAAATGAAATGACTTTGAACTGAAGCTCAAAGCACAGCACCTCGATAGCACTAGAGATGAAATTTCTACACGCAGTAATAATTTTTTAAAAAAGGTTTGCCTGCGATCTGACAAAGAAGATGGGTTATATCAGTTATAGCTTTCCAGATATTGCTGTTTAAAAAAAGTAAAGTGGTCCTAACATAACTGTGAGAGCATGGAATGTTGTCAAACGTTCTTTGTTTCTGCAGATGGTTCGTGCTTGCTGAACTCCGGAGTCGTTCATATGACTTGCACCGGCTTGCAGAAGGAGGTGATCTTTTACTGTATCTTTATTGAGACTGTCAAGAGATGTAACTTTTCAGAGTTTTCTATTGCACTGCTTTCAGCGTCAGAGACCATTCTATGCTCATCCTGCCCATCCACACGCAGAATCGCAATTGTACCCTGCCACTTTTATGCCAATGGTAACGTTTTCGGTCCACTCTTGGGACTGTAAAACTACCATTGTCTCCTGTTGAAGCACGATCAGGGGTTGAGTGTCTAGAACGGAATACAACGTTGCTGTAGGAGCAAGTACAAAAATGTCGTGGAAGGCGGCGAAAGCTCTTACTTCTATATTACCCATCAGTCGAACTGCCTGCTTAGGCTTGAGTTAGGGTCTGGATCCCTGATTAACCTGAAAAAGGAGGACGGAATGGAGAAAATGAAAAATTATTTGACTGCTTAAGAAGCAATGAATTCTTTGTTCTCCCAAACTTGGCCAAATCATAACTTCTGAGCCACGGCACAGATTGTAACAAAAAATTTTGAATTAAGTTTGAGCTCACTAAACATTTCCAACGTCAACCAGCTTCTGCGCAAACAAGCATAGCAAGGGTCTTCCACAGTGTGATTTAAAGTTGTGTGTCAGTTTTGGCTTCGATAGAAAGCATTTTGCGTCAGTGTTCGGGGAAAAAGAAAGGCCTGTGTATTGACAGAGAAGCTAGAAAATACTTAATTAAGCATTGCAAGGGCTGATATTTTGTTTTACAGGACTTTTTTTATAAACTGTAACTGTTAGTTTGGCTGCCGTCTTTAAGACTCTACATAGTAATGCTTACTGAGATGGCTAACCTAAAGGGTATTACTGACGCAAGCTTTCTGACAGTTTCAGTGAACATTTACGTTATTTCTCGTAGTGCTTATCCAGAACCTTAGTGACTGAATAATAATGCTGTCTTAATCTGTAGTTTTTGATTGATGTTTCAGACCTTGAAATTTTTGAAGAAATCTGGTCCTTTGACAAGTGAAGCCATTCACGATAGCTACAATAGGCGTCTTGCAGCTGGCTTGCTGTCTCCAAGACTAGTCGATGTCCAGCCATCCAGTTTGAGTCAGGTGAGCGCATATCAGGGAATCAAGGGGGAAACACACCCATCTTGTCTGACGGGGCTCCAGAGGCTACAAGACACGATAATCTGATTTTCCTGTTATTTGCAAGTTGCACTGAAATGCAGGTGGTGACTTTAGTGAGCAGAAGTAATAGCAGTCCTAGATCCAAGCTACTGAGTTTGACTGGGCACAGCCCTAACAGATCTGTCTTTAGAGACCCATCTATTAATTCTGTGCCACAGCTATGCACCAGGAAGCATCTTTCCCTCAGGACAACCTTTATCCCTGTCAGTTTCTCAAAGCATTAGGTTCAGTGCAGTAGCTGACGATGGGGGTGTCTCGCTAGGATGTGAGCTGTTGCAAACATCAGCTTGCTGCACTATACCCGATCATTTGCGTCCAAGGAGGTGGGCCGTGGTAAAGGATTACTGTTGTCAGCTCTACCTGACAATTTCCTCACTGCTTCCCTTCATTTTCCCATCATCACTCGGCTTTCCTGCGGCCTCTCAAAGCAGATCTTCACCTCTGTAGCCTTTGCCTTGCGCTCCAGTAGCCCCATTTCCCCCTCTTAGACAGCCCTCTTGTTGCTGCAACACCTTGGCCGCCTATATCTCATGACGCCCTCTCCCTTCAATCCTCTTTATCCCACCATGGTGACTTCAGGCCCCTCTTTCCCAGGTTTTCCATTTGCAGCGCACCACCCCTGCTCTCTCATCTGAAGAGTTTCATGAGAGATGGAGCCTTTGTGATGAACAGCCCATCCTCAGCCAGGCAGCATCTAAGCGAAATGATCAGCTGGCTAGTCATCATACAGTGGAGCAATTAGTAGGAAGGGGAGAGCGGTCTTCCCACTGCCCTCATCTTCCTGTCTACCGGATTCTTTGCCAGATTTGTGGAAGTGTTTTAGGGCAAATAACACTTCTGCGCAGTGTGGTAGCTAAAATAAATTTCTTGGCCAGCTGACCTAGCCCAGAGACTGCTTATTTTGCAAGCCTGATGTAGACTCTTACATTCAAATTAGATGTTCTGCTGTCAGCTCCAGTTTGGGAATAACTTGGGAAATCAAGGCATTTTTTAATAACCTTTGCTGCATTGTGACTGTATCGTTCAGAGACTTGTTAGGCATTTGAGCAGGGATTTCTTTTGAATGTTAGTAAGGCAAATTTCAGAATTAGGGTCAGGGAGCCTGGTTTGGAGTTTTGTTTGCCACCCTACGTAGTATTTGGTGTGTTTCCTTGTCTGAAAGCAGCTTTCAGAAACAGAAGGAAGTATCACATGTGTATTCTAATGTGTAGAAATCGCTTTGAATGCAATGATTTTACCCAGAAGGGAAAGAGACTTTTGAATTACGTTTCAAACAAAGAAACAAACAAAACCCAACCAAACAAAACAGTGAAATTTTATGAAGGATCATTTCAGCCGAAAGAAGTATCAGAACACCAGCTGAAATAAACTACTCCTTAATATCGCATGCCTGTGCGTACCTGTGCATTATCCTTCTGAAGGATTACCAGCACGTTAGAATACAGTATTTGAACAGCCTAAAATTTAAACCTATTAGAATTTAAATGGTTCATTTCTTTTCTGTCATTTGAGAAAAGTATTACTTCATGTTCTGGGTGTCAGAACTGCTTCATGTCTTCACAGTCTAGAAAGCTGCTTGACCTGAGCTTCACTGTTCCCACGCAAAGAGGGTATTTGTTCTGTCCCCTTCACGCATTCCTGATGGCGAGCTCATGTGCACAAAATGCGTAATGGGTATTAGCAGAGGATGTTACTGAAAGTAGTTAACTGGAACTCAGGAAATTGAGACTATAATGCGGAGGCGTGCAAATAAAGATTAGAATTAGCCTTCGGTAAGTTGAAATGTCAGAGGAAAAGTTTAATGTGTTCCTCAGACCAAGCAGCAGTCCAGCCTGTGGCTAGAATTCAGAAGAAGAATGTGGAATTAGTTGCAGGTGTACTACTTGACTTTGTGCTGTCTGCATGAGTATACCAGTAGAAGCAACCATTTGCTGTTGATGGTTCAGCTATTGAAAGTATGTAAGATTCTCATTTTACTTTGTCTGTTACGTTTAGAAGGAGCAGTTAGAAGCGGTATTGTCAGCTGCTGTCCAGACAGGTTCTTTAGAACTTCTTACTGGGTGCATTAAACAGTGGGCATCTGAAGGTAATACTTCTTTACATTGTTTTTATGTTATATATTGGTTAGTTTGAAGTTGTTGATTTGTTTCTTTTTTGTTCTCTCTTTTTAAAGAGCAGCCAAGTTCTGCTGCTAATTTACGGCTTGTTCTTGAGTGGACATGGAACAAAGTGATCTCTACAAAAGAAGAATTGGACCAAATATGTGAGTACTAGTGTAGTCATTCCACAAACATAAAATCATTCCTTCTAATTGAGCTTATCCAGTAATCTGCTGGTATATGGTATTGCACACGGTTCTTTAAGTGTGCTTTGAAACTCTGAAATTGCTCTGTAGGCTAATGCTTTAATGTTTATTCTTGAAAAGGTGTTCCGCTCTTTGATGGCTCTTGCAACTTCATTGACCCACAGACGTTACAGTCTCTTCAGCACTGCCAGTTGCTTTTGAGCAACCTTAGCACAGTCTTAAACTGTTTTCTAACAGAAGCACAAGAGCTGACTGAAAAAGGTTTGTCATAGTATTATTAAATCTTTGGTATGCTTTCTTAAGGTTTGGAATTATGCTTGGGTTGTAATTGTGGGAACATGAGCTTTTGTTGGGTTTGGTGATTGGAAGACGTGCCAAAATACTTAGAATTTTAGCAGATCGTACGGCAAGGCCAAACAGAACAGCCTAGGCCAAACAGAAAATACTACGAAAAAAATAGAATTTCAAGTAATAAGCTAGCATTTGTTTCTTATTTGGTTTGTACTTTTGTCTTCTGTGCAAAACTTCCGGTTTTCCATTCCAGAAATGCTTTTTTCACCAAAGTAGTCAAGGTACTGAGTCTCTTTGATAGGCTTGGCGAGAACTGTACCATGGTTCCTTTTGAATTAAAGCTTTTCCTAAAAGAAAACACATTTTCCAGTGCACTGTGCTATGCGGCTGACCGGTATGTGAGGTAGAGGGAAGAAGGCATGTGATGGTTAATGATGCGTCCCTTCGTTCAGGTCACTTACTCCTTGGCTCTGTTATCACCTGGCATGGTTCAAGAGCAGGCTTATCCCACAGCAGTCATGGATGCCCTGGCCCCCTCCCAGGACAGACTGGGATCATTCCCAGTCCAAACTGGATCCCCTTGCCCCCTGCCAGTGCAGACTGGGATCATTCCCAGTCCAAACTGGATCCCCTGGCCCCCTCCCAGGACAGACTGGGATCATTCCCAGTCCAAACTGGAGCCCCTGGCCCCCTCCCAGAACAGACTTGGAGCATTCCCAGTCCAAACTGGATCTGGTGGCCTCCTCCCAGTATGGATTGGGATCATTCCCAGTCCAAACCGGATCCCCTAGCCCACTCCAAGGAAAGACTGGGATCATTCCCAGTCCAAACTGGATCCCCTGGCCCCCTCCCAGGACAGACTGGGATCAATCCCAGTCCAAACTGGATCCGGTGGCCTCCTCCCAGTACAGAGTGGGATCATTCCAGTCCAAATTGGATCCCCTGGCCCCCTCCCAGGACAGACTGGGCCCTGTCCCAGTCCAAACTGGAGCCCCTGGGCCCCTCCCAGGACAGACTGGGATCATTCCCAGTCCAAACTGCATCCCCTGGCCCCCTCCCAGGACAGAGTGGGATCATTCCCAGTCCAAACTGGATCCCCTGGCCCCCTCCCAGGACAGACTGGGATCATCCCCAGTCCAAACTGGATCCCCTGGCCCCCTCCCAGGACAGACTGGGATCATTCCCAGTCCAAACCGGACCCCCTGGCCCCCTCCCAGGACACAATGGGCCATGTCCCAGTCCAAATTGGAACCCCTGGCCCCTTCCCAGGACAGACTGGGATCATTCTCAGTCCAAACTGGATCTCCTGGCCCCGACTGAGGACAGACACGGATCATTCCCAGTCCAAACTGGATCCCCTGGCCCCCTCCCAGGACAGACTGGGATCATTCCCCATCCAATCTGGATCCCCTGGCCCTCTCCCAGTACAGACTGGGATCATTCCCTGTCAAAACTGCATGCCCTGGCCCCTTCCCAGGACAGACTGGGATCATTCTCAGTCCAAACTGGATCTCCTGGCCCCGACTGAGGACAGACCTGGATCATTCCCAGTCCAAACTGGATCCCCTGGCTCCCTCCCAGGACAGACTGGGATCATTCCCCGTCCAATCTGGATCCCCTGGCCCCCTCCCAGGACAGACTGGGATCATTCCCAGTCCAAACTTGATCCCCCGGTCCTTTCCCAGGACAGACTGGGATCATTCCCAGTGCAGCCTGAGCAAGCAGGTCTGACCTCAGAGCTGACTGTGCTGTGAGTAGCACGTTGGACTGGAGACCTCCTGAGCTCCTGCCCAAGCTGAGCCATTCTATGTTTGTACAGGCAGTACATAAAGAAATGATAGCTAGTTGGTATTAAAGCGTTATTGTTGTTGCTTTAGTAAATAACTTAAATGCTAGTTTTTTGGGGGGGTGGTTTCTGTGTCTTCAAGTTAATGATTTTAATAGCGCTTTTTTGATAGCATATCCTTATACCCAATGGTCTCTCTTTTATACAGCTCAGGGAGGACAGTCTTCATCCCTGTTTGGGTGTATTCAGAGCAATCTTTTCATCCTTTTAGTTGAAGTTCATAGAGCTAACATAGCTCTGAGTTTGTTATACATAAATGTAAAGTTAATTTGGCGATTTTTACCTTTGCTTTACCTCCTGCAGTGGAGGAGAAACGTTTTTTGGTAGTAAGACAGGGCAATCACTTTTTTTATTTACCTATCACTCACCTAACAACGACCTGCAATATTTTACAGGAAGGAAACTTCATTTACTGGGGAAGGCAAGGTCCCTTTAGGTCGGCGAGACTTTCTTAAGGACTACAGGGATGCTGCTGGTCAGCTGCTAGGTGAATCCAGAGCCATATTCCAAGTGTGACAAAGAAATAACGTCTTCCGAGGAAATACAAATCTATTCGTGTTCAGGCCCTGGTTTTTTATGTGATGCATCTTTCACTCTCTACCTGTTCTCCTCCCCAGCGGGGGCCGGGGGGAGGAGGGAGGGGGGGGGGCGGGGTCGCCGGGCGCACGCAGGACGGGCGCACGCGCGGCGGTGGCGGCGGCGGCACAGCCGGGCCCGGGCTGCGGCAGAGAGATGTTCACCCCCTCCCCGCTCCCCACTTCGCGCCACGTGCTGGCGCGGGTTTTTCCTTCCCGAATAAAGCCTAATACAGCCTTTCGCGCTAGCTGTGGGACGCACAACAGGAGCAGAGCCATCAACATGTGCAAAGTCTTTGTGAGGGACCGCGCGACATTTGCGTGTCCCCATCGATGAGCTCAGCAGGTGCGCGGGGCCCTCCTCCGGTAGAGGGTGAGGAGGAGGCACTTCCGCGTAGTATTTCTCCGGTTTGGCTTAGAACCGCTCACTGCCGCTTTTTCCGCGTCCTGCAAGGGGTTCCGCGGCAGACTCTTTTTTTTTCTCTCTTTTTTTTTTCTTTTTTTCTCTTCTTTTTTTTTTTTCGCTCTTTTATTTTTTTTTTCTCTCTCGAGATCGATGTGCTGCGGGTTTGATTGTGCATCCCTGGGCAGCGGGGCCGCGCACCAGCGGGGAGGGCCGGGCCCATGGCGGCCTCCCGCCTCCGCCGCGCTGCGCGCCCGGCACGGCGGCCCCGCACCCTCACCCGCACCGGCACCGCCGCGCTGCCGGAGGCCACGTCTGTCCAGCTGGGTTTGGCTGGCGGGTGCCGCGGGCGGCGCACCACAAGACAGTCCTGTAGGGTTGGTAGTCATGAACGCCGCAGCAGCAGCACGTCGCTCTGCTGCATTTCCCTCAAAGTCTCTGAGGTGAACCTCCGCGCAGTGGAGAATTTGACCACCTCCCTGGATCCCTTCCAGCGCCTTCGAGGTAGACAGGTCATAACTCAGTCCTCTCGTAGAGAGCAGATGTCGGAGAAACGTGGGCACTGCCGCCTCTTAACCTCCAAAGTCCCGCCATTCCGAGACAGAAAACAGCGTGTGCGTGTCAGAAAAATGACCCCATCGCTGTCCCAACCTAATTAACTTGACCAGCCGCTTTACAGGTGCTTCAGTCCCTCTCTCAGAGAGGATTCCTGCAAGCAACGTGGCCGCAGCTTCTGTTTCCATAGCCGCGCCTGAGGGGTGAGGAGCGACCTCACACACCGGTGTCTGCCCCACTTCTTGTGCCCGAGCAGCACCTCCCTCAGCCGTGGTTTCCCACTCCCCTCCTCTAGCTGCTTACCGCAGTCTCGGAGACCTCAGTCGAGCTGAACCATCCTCTGCTACCAGATGTTGGAGAGGGAGACGGACCCGGAGTAACGATGGAATCTCAATATGAGTATAGTCGTTCTCCCCTTTATTCAAGCTTAGAGTATATATAGACAGATGCCAAGAACACGCGTCCGCAACAGTTGTATGATTGGCTTACAGCCTCTGTTCACGCGCCAAGGCGGCGAGTGAGATTGGCACTTCTCCTCTTCCCGAATGTAGCTCCTTCTTCTTGTTTACCATTCCACTGTCTCTTATCACAACAGGCTTTCAAGGACAGTTAACGGTTTCCTCTGAGCCTTCCCCCTCATCAGAGACTGGGTTGCTCATGGGAATCAGATCGTGTCCCTTGTTACTAAGCCATTCCTCCACATCAAACACCTCACGGGGCAGGAGCCCAAAGGGGAAGAGGGCAAGGGGTTGTCTTAGAGGGCCACTCTGAAACAGGGTAGAGTCCTTCTGCCATGAAGGAAGATGTTAGGGAAATATCTACGTGAAAGGAAATGGACAGTTTCATATGGTGTCAACACAGGTGAAGGAAGCCACATCCAGGGCTATGTTTCATCTTGTGAGGGGTGCCACTGGCAGGTTGTGGTTCTCTGTTCAACCTCCCTGGGTTAGACGAGGAAGCATTTATAGGTCCTACTGAAAACAAGCCAAGTAACAGCAGCAAGAAAGATTAGCAGTAGGTAATTAACTAATTGTACCTCTTTGCCCACCATGATAAGGGGCTATGTATAGTTACTGTGAAAAAATAGTGCCTTCATAAAAGTAAAAGTGCTGTGGTGGTTGTTAAGATTACTTCACCAAAACTTTTCTTCTTCTTGACAGCGACACTTATGAAATGTTTGGGTGCTCTGTTAATTTATGAGTAACTGTCATTAAATCAGTGTAGTTGCAGAGTTTCCTTTTGTATTGCCAAAGCCTCTATGAAAATAATTTTTTTTTTTTATATATAAGCACTGAGAAGTCTCAACTTCCACAGTGAAACTGGACAACTTGCTAATGAGCAAAACTTTTCAGAATGATAATGATGGTTATTTTTCTTCTACAAAATGTTATGGTCTGAGGGGGACAAGTTTTCCCTCCCAATACGTTCCTCCATAAAAATTTCCCACAACCAAGCTGTTCAGCTAACTCAAAAGTAGGAGGCAAATAGTGGTAAAACTAGCCTTCGAGTTTTAAAAAAAATATTTTTCTAGTATAGCTTTATGCTGCTATTTAAAAACTTGCTTCTATATTTATCGCCTTTGCCTTCAGAGTTGAGGTCTTTAACATGCTGCAGTGTGATACGATGTTTCCTTCAATTTTTTTTAAAAAGTTTCAACGTTAAAACTTAGTCCAAGTGTATCAGGGGATCTGTCTGTCTGTCAGTTTTTCAAAGCAGTTCCATTTTGAAGTCAGTGGGGATATCTGTTCAACGAGGAGTGGCATAATATGGCCTAGGGCTACTAAGGTGCTTACTTGGTAAATGTTACAGGAAATGTGTTCTGATTATCGCACTCTTTCTCTTTTTGCCGAGTGCCTTACTACCAGGGATACTATCCATTAACTTCTAGTTAATGGTTTCCCCATGAATGTCTTTTTTCTGCCATAGTGGTATCAGTTGAGAAGAGGGAGGGGAATGTAGTCTGACAGCTGTCCCTCTTGTAGAGCAGCTGGTGCTTCTTCAGCAATTGCAGAACACCACAGAGAAGGGACAAGAGTCCATAAAGAGGCAGCTCGTCACCCTTGGCATTTTAGGTCAGATACTCAAGGCGGTATATTAGTGCTGCTTGACTGACTTTGAAAGAAGTCAGCTGGTTTACTGTGTCTAAGGTCTTTGATCTTTTTAGATACTTCTAATGTGGACAGAGTTTGTGATGTTTTGTTCATTAAGGTTGATAGTAAAGCAACAAGGATTCTTTTAGTCCTGGAGCCTTCCAGGGAAGACCTGGAAAACTGAAGCTGTTTATAGAATATAACACAATTTCTTTTAGCCCATGTGAGCATCTACACATTGGTAGTGTTGCCAAGCAGTTTTAGCAAACACACTACTGAGTTTTGAATTACAGCTTGAGCAGTACAAAAATGAAGATAATCCTTAATATTTTGGCCAGCTTATCCTGTATGAAAACTAGATTGGCAGGCTTCATAACTTCTACCTAGCACCTGAATGAGTGCTCTGATTTTTTCCACATAGTGATCAACACAGCAAGACAGCAGCTTTGATGTGTGTGTTTATTCCTGTGTTCACCAGTGCAGCCTCCTCTTTCTGTTTCTTCATTTACCTGTTAAGTGTAAGTTCATATTCAGTTGTTTCAGCTCCTTTCCACAAGAATATCTTTTTTCTCAGTCACCTTTTCAGTGCCAATAACAATGGGATTTTCATCTTTCATTGGGTTGCTGCGTGCTACTGCATTCAAGTAGTAAAGAGAATCTGTTCTCTTTGCCCTTAACACTTGTTTTACAAAGGGATACACAAGAAGTAACCAGAGCCAGCTGTTCTTCTGACGTAAATAGGCAGAGCTTTATTGCCACTGGTAGAGTTATGCCCAGTTTTACAATCTCATGGCATGCCATAAATGTTTTTGCTCTCTGAACTAATGTATTTGAAAGCATTTTCCTGCATTCTACACCTTGCTGTAGAAAGGTAATGTTTCCAAGTGTTACCCTCTAAGCAGCTGATCACTTGCTCAGCTTCCCACACTTTTGCTTTTAACCTCCTCTTCATGACTGACGAAGGCAGTTTTAGTCTGGAAGATAAGGTTTTTCTACTATGATGTATATGGGGAAAACAGCTTTTTAAAATCCAAGCAGACTGGGACCTGCAAATGTTTCCCTATATAAAAGTAGCAGATGAGGAAGGATAATTATGTGAGTGCAAACTTGAGTAACTCATTAAATGCACTAAAAATATGAAAGTAGTCTCTTGACTTGACATTGAGATTAGTTAAAAAATAAAAGCAGCTGCTTTACCATCGTAAACAAAGAATTCAACGCTTTCCCTTATTGTCTTGCCAAGCTGCTGTTTAGTCTTATCTTTTAATTAAACCTGAACTTTAAAATACATGTGTCTAGCATGCCAGTTTATTAAATGAAATATCAATAGGCACACAGTATTCTCAGCAATTAGCATTCTGTACAGAGGTTTCTGGGTTTTTTTTCCTCCTCACGGAATGGACACATTAAAGTCCCCAGTTTCATTGCAACTCAGTTTAAAGTCTTTGATTAGAAAGAAACAGAAGTTAAAGCCTTGTGCTGAATTTTTTTTTAGCTTCAACTAGCTTTATTTTCTACTGCAAAACCACACCCAACCCCTTTAATTTTGTGTTAAACAGAGACATTACTCGCAAGAAATGAAAATCAGAATAACAATCTCTACTTCTGATCAATTCTTGATAGGGAATTAATAACATCTTCATTCTCTCAGAAGGAAAACTTGATCTGATACATTTGCTCTAATTCCTAAATAATTTTTCTTTTTTTTTTCTTTTTTAAACTTTTTAAAAAATTGAGTCTCACTGGGGAGTTGGAGGTGAAACCCTAACTACAGTGAAGCCAGCGGGAGCTTTGCCATTTACTGAAGGCCAGTTTTCACAGGGTTCCTCAGATGGGACTGAATGAAATCACAAATCACCCCCGTAATAACTATGCAAGCACATCGTTTTGATCCAGATGTAGTTATTAATTCAGGGAATGGAAGTAAAACCCCATGACTTAGATGACGTAGCCCACTGCACTAGAACCCAATTCAAAGTACGGAATGTCAAAGAATGCAATTTCTGCCTACAGTGACTAAAATCCACATCATTGCGGGACATGGTTCAGTGGGCATGGTGGTGTGGGGTTGATGGTTGGACTTGATGATCTTACGGGTCTTTTCCAACCTTAATGATTCTGTGATTCCGTGATTCCGGCATGTCCCAGCCCGGCAAAGGGCTTAATTCTGTCCTAAAATAAGAAATGGTGATGGGACCACTGATATTCTTGTAGTTAAATGTATACTTTGCTAGGCTGAGCCTCAAGTATTTATAAATAATAGAGAAATTAAAAGATTAGTCCCCAAATGACTGGATGGCCAAAGAAAGAGTTGAGTATATAAAAAAATTTGCATTGGTGTCCAAACACCTATATTACCAATAGAAAAAAGCATGTATTCTGAACTCCAGTGACATAAAAATGCTTTCACTACCTTGAAAATATTAACATTAAAGGCCACTCTTTTGCTCAAATATACATGATGACTGCTCTTTCATTTCTGTTCAATACAGAATTACTGTGCAATTTTGTGCACGTTAATAATACAGCGTGGCTGTAATGCTATAATGCCTTATAACCTAGAGTAAACACAGTATATTTATCTAATACAGAATGATGTCGTAAGCAATGAGGCTAAAACAAGCATCTAAGAAGGTATTCATGATGGAAGCAAACAGGACTGTTTCCAGTAACTTTGTGCAAGTGTTAGGAAGGCATTTAATCGGCAAAATTAATTGGAATTAATTATACATGAATCTTGTGGCACATACAGCAGCACTCATTGAGAATTCATAGTCTGGAACAGAGGATGCCATCCTAACCATTATACCCTGAATGTGCTTATGGACACTTTTTGGAGGATTGCAAGGTTCACAGTTAGCTTTATAGAGTACACTGTTATTAGGAGAAATATCTGGGATTTCTGAATCACTGATGATGCTTTTCAAGAACCCTTGGGAACTTGTGAATTCCCTGACAGATGAGTGAGGATAATACACTATCCTTATCAAGAGGAAAGGGGTAAGACTCAAAAAATGAGATCACTGGGAAAATTTAGAAACAAATAACTAATAAATCTGCATTTTAAAAAATCAGGAGATAATACAATGATAAAAAGAGCCATTATAAGTTTTTAAAAAAACAATTCTGTCAAGCCCGTTTTATTTCCTTCTTTGACAAGGTAACCAGCATAATATTTAGAAGAACAGGAAACAGTAAAAGTAAGAAATCTGAATTTTGGTATCACTTTTTGACACTGTTCAACGTGACATTCTCATAAGCAAGTTAAAGAAATATGGTCTAGCTTTAATCCCTGTGAAGAGGATGCCCAACATGGATCAAAAAACTCCCGCTTTAATTAGTTTAAGTACTGGGCTTCACCTGGGATACCACTTTTTAAGGAAGGGGCAGATAAACAGCATAACAGGCCAAAAAGAATGATAAAAAGTTTAGAAAGAAAAGTTAAAGAAAAATCTGTAAGTTTCACTATACAGGAGGATGTTACACTAAGGAAGGTAAACAGGTTTTTGCGTCACTAATTGATGACAGAAAATCAAAAAGTATATTACAGAATCACAGAATGATAGGGGTTGGAAGGGACCTCTGGAGCTCATCTAGTCCAACCCCCCGCCAGAGCAGGTTCACCTAGAGCAGATTGCACAGGAATGCATCTAGGCGAGCTTTGAATATTTCCAGAGAAGATGACTCCACAGCCCCTCTGGGCAGCTTGTTCCAGTGCTCTACTACCCTCAAAGTAAAGAAATTCCTCCTCATGTTTAGATGGAACTTCCTATGACCAAGTTTGTGCCCGTTACCTCTCGTCCTGTCACTGGGCACCACGGAAAAAAGACTGGCCCCATCCTCCTGGCACCCACCCCTGAAGTATTTATAAGCATTGATAAGATCCCCCCTCATTCTTCTCTTCTCCAGACTAAAAAGACCCAAGTCCCTCAGCCTTTCCTCATAAGAAAGATGTTCCAGTCCCCCAATCATCTTCGTAGCCTTTTGCTGTACCCTCTCCAGCATTTCCCTGTCCTTCTTGAACTGGGGAGCCCAGAACCGGACGCAGTACTCCAGATGCAGCCTCACCAGGGCAGAGTAGAGGGGGAGGATAACCTCCCTCGACCTGCTTGCCACACTCTTCTTGATGCACCCCAGGATGCCATTGGCCGCCTTGGCCACAAGGGCACATTGCTGGCTCCTGGTCATCCTGTTGCCCACCAGTTCTCCCAGGTCCCTTTCCACAGAGCTGCTCTCCAGCAGGTCAGCCCCTAACCTGTACTGGTGCATGGGTTTATTCCACCCCAGGTGCGCTACCCTACACTTGCCTTTGTTGAGTTTCATAAGGTTCCTCTCTGCCCAGCTCTCCAGCCTGTCCAGGTCACCCTGAATGGCAGCGCAGCCTTCCAGTGTGTCCCAGTTTTGTGTCCTCAGCAAACTTGCTGAGGGCACACTTTATCCCTTCATCCAGGTCATTGATGAATATATTGAACAGGACTGGAGAACAAAAAAAATTTAAAATGATATATTAATATCAATATTAAGTAAATTAAATAATTTAATAAATGATCAAGTAAATAATTAAATCAATCATCAATATTAAATATAACTATTAAATCAATATTTAATACCAATATTAAAATGAATATTATGTAAATATTCATTCACATAAAATCAGATTGGATATTAAAATCTTCCAAAATGTTATGGAGGATAAAGTATTGAGATGAGATACACGGTAATGTTCAGAGATTCATGGAGTCACAGAAAATTCAGGTGGGAAAGGCCCTTCGGAGGTCATTTGTTCCACCTCCCCACTCAAATCAGATCCAACAAAAGCAGATTGCCCAAGATTATGTCCAGTGAAGTTCTGATTATTTCCAGTGACGGAGATACCACAGTCTCTCTGCGAACCTGTTCAGGTGTTTCATCATCCACATGGTGGAATTCTTTTTCCTTGTATCTTACTGGAATTTCCCATGTTGCAACTTGTGTCCATTGCCTCTTATCCTATTATTTTGCATCTCCAAAAGGAGTCTGGCTCTGTCTTCTCTATGCCATACCACTAGGCAACTGAACTGTGAAATTTCCCCTGTTACAAGTATTATAAACAGGGGGTCTTTGTAATGAATCACTTTTACTCTGAGTGGAAACATGTCCCTAATTTTATTTCCAGGAAACAGATTGAAAAATTTTTGGCTCCAGAGGCAAGAGGTAATTTATACTGAGGCTTACAAGGTGTAGACAGATTGAGTCCCTTTATTTTTCACCAACCTCAACCAAATAAATTTCAGCTTTAATTTTGGAATATGAATGTTGTGAACTACAAAGCCCTGGTTGGTATTATGTGAAGGGTTAATGAAAGGACGAATATTTTAGAAAGACCTACATTATTTTTCAAGCAGTATTTCTCAAGCATGAACCATGTGAGAAAGCTTGGGAGATATAGAAGGAAATGTTGCAAATTAAAATTACCAGGACAATGTTTAAAAACCAGACATTTTAAAGAAGTTAAATAGAAGAAGTTGAATCTTCTGCAGTTGTGGGCTTAGAAAAGATCTGAGATGAAAATTTAAATTACCAAGCATTTAAGACAGAGGAAAAAAGAAAAGTAAAAGGTGATATGTACTCTGTATAGATGCTTGTAGAAAAAATGAAACTTAAAGCAAAAATCTGGGCACTCCGAAATGAGAAATAAAAGTGATACAGAGAAAGACACGGGAATAAACTTCCCAGGGAAGTGGTGGAGTCACCATCCCTGGAGGTGTTCAAGGAACGTGTGGATGAGGCATTGTGGGACATGGTTTAATGGGCCTGGTGGTGTTTGTTGGCTGATGGTTGGACTTGATGATCTTACAGGTCTTTTCCAACCTTAGGGATTCTGTGATTCTGTGATTTTGTGAAATGAAGATTCCAAATGGTGGGTAAAGTTCTAATCAGCTGTATATGTTCATTTTCAATAAAAATGTCTAATGAGGGCATAGAAATGAAATCATAAGAGTTCTGCTGGAAGCAAGAAAACAACTATCAACAAGAATCAGACGAGAAAGAGCAAAGGGTAAACAAAGTGATGTTTGATAAGAATGTAACAAAACAATGGTAAACAAGCAGATTCGTAAAATATATATGGAGAATATGAAAATAATGAGGAGAAAAGGTCTGAAATTTCAGAAATAATGTTTTTAAAATTCATGGAAACCAAGAGAGTCGCTTAACACTCTTGGAAAAGTAGATTTGATAGCTATATAAAAGAAGAGCTGGAAAATTATTGCATAACTGCCTTAATGGTGAATTATTCTAGAAAATATTTAAACAGAAAAAAGAGACAGTTAAAATATTGTGTACTTTTCAACTAACATATATATATATAAAAAGCTCACATGAAAAGTTTGTGAGCATTTGTTTCTAAAAGTGACACCAATCAAATGGAACTCCATTCTTCAGCAGTGTTTGTGCATATCTTCAATGTTTTCAATAGGTTAGACAGAAGAGCATGGACATTGGAGGAAAATGGACATGGTTGGGTTTGAGTCTTTACTCAGTTCCTACCTAAGTATGGAACTCATTAAAGCCAAAGGGAGCTTGCCTGATTCAAAAATGGATTCTTTATTATCCATTAGATAGGTGAATAAGCACGCCATGATTTCGGTCTCTATTGAAAAAAATGGTTTTTCGGAATTGTTTCTCTGAAGTCAGCACTTAAAAAAGTCTTTTTTCATTTCAAAGAAGAAGAAAAATAAGCCATTTCTAGGTTGTTTTTAACATCCCACATACCACTGAAATTCTGCCATCTCAATCTTACAGCTGGAGAGTCAGCAGTGTTGTCATTTTTGGTCACGGGAACTTAGTTAAGGAATTATTGTCCTCTTCAGACAGTCCTGCTGACATACATCTTGCCAAGTTACTCACCCATTTTGTTCTCCAAGGATGTCCATCCTATTCTTGAAGCATCTTTCCATGTTATGGGTAGCTGAAGTATGATAATGTTATTTTTCTGTGACATTGAAGGCAACGTGTAAAGCAAATGCTGCTTTTCAATTTTGGTTGACCAGCTATCATGATGGGCCTTTAAAGTACTTTGGCTTCAGGCTACAGCATGAAGGTTTGGTGAAACATTGAGGAAAGAAGGAAAAGTCTTGTAGATACAATCAGGATATTATGCAGTGTTTACAATATAATTTTCTATCTGACCTTTTCTACTCAGACTGTCCTGCTTAATTTTTTGTGAAGAAATGTGCTTAGTCCTATTTTCAAGATACCATTTTGGAATACATCAATTATCATGATTATGCTGAAATGAATTTGTAGTTCAAGGAAATGTATTATCTCTCTTCTCCAGGTTTGGATTACCTTTCCTGGGAAAAGAACAAATAGCTGCAAACGTCTGTTAGTCATGATAATACATAAATTGAACAGCTTTCCAGGATTACATTCATTATTTTGCTCTGCAGCCATAGTAGATTTCTCCTTTAACTTTCCTTCACAGATGTGTATCTTCAGCTAGCTTCAAAATAAAAATTATAACCTGTTCCTGTAAACAGTGACACATGTCTGCAGTCTTGACAAGATATTCATGATTTGTTGTGTGAGAAATGAGGAAATAGAAAATCTTTAACTATGTCTTACACAATAGTGCCACCGTATCCCTGGAAGCATTTTGGTCCTCTGCTCAGGAGGACAGGCACACCACATAAAAGATAGACCAAATTTTTTAATGTTGCTGACCCTATGGCCATCTTCATATTGAGCTTCACCAATAATTCTTGGAGAAGACTTGATCTAAAATGCACAGTGTTTTAAATCCTTCTCCTTGCAGTGCTTGTCTTTCAAAACATGCCTGTAGGAGAAGGTGGTAATAGCAGCAGACAGTCGCTCTCTAACTGTAATGCTCAAGCCTGCAGCAAATCTGATTTTGGTTGCACCCTCTGCCAGATGATATCTTTTTTTGAGAGGAGAAAATTCACCCTCCCTCTTGCTGAAATAATTCTAATTAAATATTAATTGAGCCAGAGAGTGTGCTCACAGGCAATCAAAATTAATGGTTAAAGCACCCACGAGCAAAAATTTCAGTTTGGGTCATGCTGAATATTTGGAAGTATTCAGTGGAGTCAAAACTGGAGCTAAATTCACTAAGATAATTCACGCTTCCTTGTGCTTATTTTTCTGCCTATATCCTCTCTCTATCTCTGTATGGTTATTAATGCAGGGCATAAAAACGAGAATGGCTTCAGCATGGGCTGCAGGGGAGCTTGTTGCCTTACAGCTTGCTAGCTAGGAAATTCTCATGGTCATTGTTAGTTCACTGGATTTTCTCCTCATTAATTTATTCACCTTTGGAGTCCATGTACGATCTTCATACCCACAACAAGCCAGTTATACTGGAAGCATGCAAAAAGCATGCAAAAAGCATGACTGAGAATAATCTATGAACAGTGTGAAAAAAATTAGGGGCATAAACCAAGACACAATGAATTAGTTCCTTGTGAAAAATTAATACAAGGCATTAGACCTGGCACTCAGTACTGCCGTCCAAGAAAGGGAGAAGAAAATAGAATTAAAAGAAGAAAAAAAGTTCTGCTTGTAAAAGTGACTTTTCCAACCTTCTCCCTTGCCTGGAGGCAACATTGAGAAAAAAACCAGGTGTTAAGTCTGCTTTACAGTGGCCATGTGGCAGATATAACTTCTTCACCAAAACAAGATCCCTATCCTAGGCCAAGGAAAAAACCCCGGTCTGTAGAAAGCTCTTAGAGCTGGGTGAGCCAAGGTAAAGCTGAACGCATGCAAAGCAATCTTGTTGGAGGGGTTTTTTTTTGGTTAATAGTAGTTTGAGTTTGCTAGGCTTGAAAACCTGAAGTAATAGATCAGCTTTAAAGTGGATTTACTGGGTCTCACAAATTTTAAATAAGTTCCAATATGAAAGAGAGTGAAGAATTATTCCCCAAATAACAGGATAAAAGCAGTATAATCTTGGCGAGATGTGAGAAATCATCTCTTATCATAAAAGGAAAATCACTTTTAACTGACGTCAACAATCCATGAGATTTAATTATTTATGAGATCTGTTTGGTGACTACTTTGTTTCTAAACTGTTTCCGTATCACTTGCTGTTCTTCACAGTTTCTCAGCTACTTCTCTACTCTCTAAAATTCTCTCTACAATCCTGTTAATGTTTCACTTTTGGGGCTGCTTGATTTCTTCCTTTTGCTGTCACTATAACCTACTCTCCAGCTTCTGGCTAACGGGCCTGAGACTAAATGGGAGAGGTCTGAGTGCTGGTTTAAGGATCTGCATTTGACTGGGGATGCAAACTGCCTGTGATTATACTAGAGATCACTGTCAAGGAAAGAAGCACTGGTCCAATCTTGAACTAATGTGGTATGCCCAAGAGTGTTAGCAGCAGTGGGCTGATACGAATACTCCTGTAGTAGGATGATCCTGGTTTTGTTGGGAGAAATGAATGTAATGATTGAACAGACCTGTAGTCTCATCACTGATCTTTTTCTTTTTGCATTCAGAAAAAAACAACCACCCTTTTATCACCACACTCATTTTTGTGGAGGTTTACTGCACTCTTTTCCATGAAGAAAACAAAGAAGTATCCTAGCATCACAGGGACAAATATAATTAACGTACTATGCCATGTGTAAGTGGCTTCCCCGGCCGACCAGATCTCTCCTTCTGTGCCATTACAAGTGTCATCTGTCTGAGGTCATGTAGAGCATTCATGTAAAAGGGAATTACAGCGATTCTGTGCTGTATCTCTCACTCTGCCGCAAAGTCCATTGAATCTAATGGAAGACTTTCTGAAGACTTCAGTAGTATTTTGAACACATTTTTTCCTCAGACTTTTGAGCGTAATGGGTGTATGTAGGTGCTCATGAATATCTATCCCCTAAAGACATTCTGGCAGAAACTTCTTTCAGGCTCTGATACCAGAGAATCTTGGATGTGAGTTTAGGTTCTTTATTCAGCCAAATGCAGAAAATTCATGAGGTCTCAGGGGTTTGTTCCTCCAATTTTCACAAGTGTTAGTAGTTCCATCATGGGCTGCATACTGCAATTTACTGATTATATCAAAGGAACTGAAATGCTAATCGCAGGTGAGCTGCTGACTGTGTCATGAGAGGCTTCTAAAGTCTTTCAAAGTTACTGAAACAGGTGTTGTGAGGGATAAGAACATCAGACTAAAGCAGGAAAAAATCATATCACAGAAGCTTTGCTTCCGCAGTCATTTGTGCTGAGCAGATTTTCTTGTGCCATCCAAGTTAGCATGTGGCTTTACATCACTTTCTTGTTTTTAAAATCAGTCTCTTGCTCCCACAAACTTCCAGACTAAGTGGACAAAGCCAGAAAGTGAAACTACACAGACCAAAAAAATTACAATAGCAGTGGCAGAGCAGTTATCAGCCTCTCTTTTGAAACTTCTAAGCAGGGCACTAACCTTTGTGTTTGCTTTTACAAGACAGACAAATATCTGCTAGGAACTAGATGGAGGTCATCCACACATTCCATATGGGTCACTGAATAATGATCGCAGCGTAGCAACTTTCATTTTGAATCAGTAACGCAGAGGTGAAAAGCACCGTTATTAATGCCGCATGCACTCTAGGTCTCTGCTTTCATTTCTTCATCCTACTAGTTCTAGGAACCCTTAAGAACCTGGTTACTTTTAGGGCTGAGCAGGCTGCTTTTTCTGACCTTCAAAATGTATTTTGAACCTTAAAAATTGTCTGGTCACAGTTGCAAAAGGGATGCATCTGGCAGGCAAATTTATTATGTATGAAAAATACTTTTCAGGGAGCAAAGGAAATGAGTGTATAAGAAGAAAGAGAATAAGCTATATTCTTCATTATATGATAAGAAACCATAGAGTAATGAAAACAAGTAAATACACTGTGAAAATCAGACAAGTAATAATAAAGCTTCTTTCCAAACAGATGGTTTGTTTTTATTCCAAGAGATACATAAAATATTTTATTATCTAAATTCAACTTTCTCCTTCATCTCGTGACATGAGAGGAAGGAAGAAAGAAAGGAAAAAGGAAAACACAGTGATGGAATACGCCATTTCAAAGAGTCAACAAAATGCCCAGGATTGGATGCTGTTGTGTGATATGCACTCCAGAGTATTTGGTATCTGGCAGGCTTAATTCTCAAGTAACAGTCTGGTGGACCAAGAAATCTGAATTCTCAGAATTCTCATGGAACTGAATTCTCATGTAATTCTCATATGGGCTTATAAAGATCGATGCTGAGACTAAACTATAAATATCAAACTATAACTGTACAACAATTAGAGCGTATTTTTGCTATTTTATTATTAGGCTGGATTAGTTTTCAGTTCAGGAAACCCCACCTATCCTTATGTTGCCTTCAAATAATGACAGCGTATGCTTACAGAACTCACTGGTGATGCTATAAAGTGAGCCAATGTACTTATTGTAATTCATGGGCTTTTTTCCAAGAGAATGTCTATCTAAATTTTAAGTTTCCCAGTAGGAAAACTGGAATAAAGAAAGCAACTCCTGGGACATTATTTCTTGAACCTGAAACCGTCTCCCTGTTGGCTGAAACCACTTACTGAACTTCACACATCTTTAAGTGTTTCTTTTGAGGCAACCAGAAGATCGTTCATGTTTGGAATCATACCTTTCTGTCTGGTATTTAAATGGACAGTGAGACTAAATCTGTCTTCATTAAACCTAATTTTTTAATATCTTCCTGCCATAACAGTTAGCCAGATGTGCTGCTTCCTCATATTTACTAATTTTATAAAAGTAGCTGAATAGAATTTATTTTTCTGACAAGAATCTAGTCATGCTGTGAAAGGTACTTTTGGTCTTGCTTTATTAAGCCCGTGTTGTTATTGCATTTCATCTTGAGAGGTGCTCCAGGTGCTCAGAAGCCTTGAGAGCCAAGCCTCTAATGAGTTTCAAGGCACCCTTAGAATTCACCTAAGTGAAGTTTTCTATGTACATCAAGTCATCAAACAAAATTACTCTCACTGCTTCCCAGGGGTAATAGAGCTCTGCAGCTCCAAAGCTGAGTCTCACAGGATGAATTGAGCCCATGGTCATTTGGGTAACGGTGAGGCAAAGGTCACTCTGCATACAGTGGACTGGGCTTGCTTCGGAGTTTTGTGCTGACCTCAGTGAGCTGCCCGAGTTCATTGCAGGCTTTTCAATGCTAGTCAATGCACATTTTGAGCTGGCTGCCCTGTCAGTGTGCACACGGCAGTTCCTGGAGCATCGTAACATGTTAACCTACTGCAAAAACTACTGCTCTAACACGCTCTTGGGGCCAATGGAGCTGCACTGTCCTTGTTATTGACTCTGAATCCTCATCGGAAATCTGGTATTTTGTCAAAAAGTTTTCCTAGAGACTTTGTGCCATAAGATAACCAGAAACAAAAAGCCCTTTTCTGAGGTGTCTCCTCAGAAAAGTGAATATATCCCTTTATATTTTATTAAATAAGTATATACCATATTTGACTTGAGCAAATGAATGAATTTCATAGAATCTAATAACTGAGCCAATGACTCAAATATAAAGTTCTTTTGACCCATGGAGAAAAGAAGTTCCAGTACAGCAATAACAGTAAAAACAAAACAGCAGTAACACCACCTCCACCAATACCAACAGAAAATAAACTGGTAATAACGTTTTCCTAAAACATATTAAAGATTATAAATGTATTTTAAAAATTTTGTGCTCAATTTAACATTTAGTCTTACACAAAACCATAAATTTAAATTGCTGGAATACACACCTTAGCAATATACTTTACCAAGGGCATATGTTTGTTTTTCCACTCCTTGACATTTTTATTTGAAGGGTGGGTTTCTACTATTAGTCTGTAAACAGGGGCAAGCAATTTGTCTACCTCATACACCTCAGTAATCGGTCAGTGTGGGACCAGCACAGGATTTTCTGGCTTGCAGAATCACCTTGAGATATTATCAATCAAGCACAATCAATCAATCAATCATCAGGCAATACTTTCAAATTTTTAGGCAACCTCACTTTGTTCCTGTCTTCCACCAGTGCTCACAGCAAAGCTCTATCAACAAGGGCCTTTTTGCAGAATAAACTGAAAGCTGAAAACTTTGTTTCTTCTGATCTTTCTAATCAGGGCAGTACAGTATATTTATTAATAGCTGTTGACTTTCAAAGATAAAAGTAGAAAACATCTTTTTTGTTGTCAATCTCTTATTATCATTAAAGCTTCAATAACTTCTGAAAAACAACCTAGCTTACAAGTGTTCTCTTTTAAAATTTAAAAAAGATTATTTAACTTGGAAAAACACTCAGTAAATCCTGACTGGCTTCCCCAGCGTGTCTTGGCTGTATTTCTCCTGCTCTTTTCGGTTTTACAGCAGAATGACTAAAATTCTGCTCTTCCCAGGACTCTCATTAATTTTATATACAACCAGGGTCCATTCTCCAGTTCCCTGCCTTTTGCAGAGAGGTAACTTATGGGCCAGCACATGCCCTGTACTTGACAGCATGTGTTCATGACCACTCATGAGCACAAAGGTTTGTCTCCTTGCCCTCTCCAGGAGCCTGACACAAGCCTGAGTCTGGCCACGACAGTGGCTGTCACGTGTAGGACGGAGTAAGTGCTTCCAGCTCAAAATAGGGGTGGTTTTTTTTACATGTAAAGTAAATGACACTTATGGCACAAGGCCTTTCCTGGAATCTCACTGCCTCTGTTGGCTACTCTGATATTTTTCCACAGAACTTCATTCTCCTTAGATTTCAGAGCTTATCTTTTTACTGTGTACACAACTTAAAAATTGTATGACATTTGTCAGGTCATGTCCACTGGTTTCGTCAAAACTGGAACAAAATGTTCACTAGGAACCAAAAGGTGCTTCTTACAGGTTTCTTACCAGACAATTGCTGGGTGTGCTGGATGTCTGCAAAAGAGCAACAGGTGGAAGAGAATGTGCCAGCCCCTCCGCCTGTTTCCTCTGCTGTGGACCGGTGCCGCTGCATCGGAGAGGAGGGGGAGACCAAAGCCTGCCTGGAAGCCTGCCCTGTGCCAGGGAGCCTCACCGGGTCCCTCAGGCAAATGCAGGCTCCGGACACAGAGACAGCAGTGTTCTGGGTCTGTGCTGGTGCCTGGGGTAGCACTGCAAAATGCAGGCATGGGGGGAGGATGAAGTGAGGCAAACTGAATATAGCTTAACAGTTAGGGTGTTTTCCGGGGAGGAAAGTGACCCAAGGTTCTCATTTCTGTGTTTATTTTTAACCCAGTAATGGTCTCCTGTCAAATGCATGCACATCTCAGGGAACGGGGTCTGAAACCCCAGCTCCATCCCCTATAATTGCTGTCCCTCTCACTCCATGATTTCTGCACTCCTTGGCTGCACAATGACCTCTCAACAAGAAGGGCTGAGACCAACCATCCTCTTCCCTCTTCCCTTTTTCCCCTTTGTCCTTTCCCTTATACCTGCCGAGGTGCTGGCTAGAGTCCTTTCTAGAGGCACGGTAAAGGAGACGAGATAGGGATATGGTCAGACACCTCAGAGATGTGTCTCTTATCACCTTGCCAGGAGTTATGATAGGTATGTATATTGTAACGCAGAAGTCCACCTATGTGTGCATGAGGAGAGGATGGAGGAAAAAGATATGCTGCTGCTGTCATTCTCCCTTTTTTTTTTTTTTTTTTTAAGGAAGGCCAGCACTCCTCTATTTAATGCCTGTACACAGAAGAGCTTTGAGCAGAATGGGTACCAAGTCCATTATTTTAGGGCACTGTCCCTCACATCTTTGATTTGTAAGCCATCATTTATTTTAAGGGTTTTCCTTTATTTCATTCACATGAATAAGTGGAAAGCTCAATCAAGACCTTTGCAGAGTAACACAAAGCCATGTTACGTCTAATTAAACTTGCTTCAGAATTCAAGCTGGAGAAGCTTAACGACAAAGGCTAACTGCAAAGCTGAGGAAAGAAAAGTTAACCTACTGCACTACACATCACACATGAAACGGCAAGTTGTGGCTGTGCCTGCAAGCTTATGTCTACACTTACTAAAACATGATGTTATACCACATTTCTACTTTTTGCACTTTTAACACAGGTAAGGAAATGGCACTCAAGGAAGCTTTTGGAAAGTCCAATGATGGGGCATACACAACTTGGATACAACCTGTTCCAGTGTCCTGGACACTTGGATACAACTTGGATACAACCTGTTCTGGTTTTGTTGTAAAAAAATTCTTCTTTGTGTTCAGTCTAAACCTACTCTCTTTCAGTGTAAAAATGCTTCCGGTATACAGGCACTGCTTTGTTTTATTGCAAAGGCTGAGTACTGTGTTCATGGTATGGCTTAAAACATGGTAGGAAGCCAGCCTCTTCTGGTTGGACTGCGAAATTTGTTCTGAGATGACTTGCACACTCTCTGGAAATTTCATCGAGGCTCAGCAATCTATAAATAGTGGGGCATGTTGCTGTTGAGGAAGCTTTGGTGTACTGTGAGCTCTGAACTGCTGAGCAAATTGAATGAGGGAAGCTTAGAGGTGTGTGATAGACCTAGACGGAATAAGACAGATTTCCAGTCAGGTTATGACAAGGTGTGGTGGGTGACCCCTGCTAGATACCAGGTGCCCACCAAAGCCACTCTATCCCTCCCCTCCTCAGCTTGACAGGGGAGAGAAAATATAACGAAAGGCTCGTGGGTCGAGATAAGGACAGGGAGAGATCATTCACCAATTACCCTCACGGGCAAAACAGACTCGACCTGGGGAAATTAGTTTCATGCATTACCAATGAAATCAGAGTAGGGTAACAAAAGAGAAATAAAACCTAAATCTTAAAACACCTTCCCCCCACCCCTCCCTTCTTCCCGGGCTTCACTTCACTCCCAAGTTCTCTACCTCCTCCCCTCCGGCGGCACAGGGGGACGGGGAACGGGGGTTGAGGTCAGCTCATCACACCTTGTCTCTGCCGCTCCTTCCTCCTCAGGGGGAGGCCTCCTCACACCCTTCCCCTGCTCCAGCGTGGGGTCCCCCCACGGGAGGCAGCTCTCCACGAACTTCTCCAACGCGAGTCCTTCCCACGGGCTACAGTTCTTCACAAACTGCTCCAGCGTGGCTGCCTTCCACGGGGTGCAGTCCTTCAGGAGCAGACGGCTCCAGCGTGGGTCCCCTGCGGGGCCACAGCTCCTGCCAGGAGCCTGCTCCAGTGCGGCCTGCCCACGGGGTCACAGACTCCTTCGGGCATCCCCCTGCTCCGCCGTGGGGTCCTCCACAGGCTGCAGGTAGATATCTGCTCCACCGTGGACCTCCGTGGGCTGCAGGGGGACAGCCTGCCTCACCGTGGTCTTCATCACGGGCTGCCGGGGAACCTCTGCTCAGCACCTGCAGCACCTCCTCCCCTCCTTCTTCACTGACCTTGGTGTCTGCAGAGCTGTTTCTCTCACATACTCTCGCTCCTCTCTTCTCCGGCTGCCGTTGTGCAGTTGTTTTCCCCCTTCTTCAATCTGTTATCCCAGAGGCGCTACCACCGTCGCTGACTGGCTCGGCCTTGGCCTTGGCCGGCGGCGGGTCTGTCCTGGAGCCGGCTGCGTTGGCTCTGTCGGACACAGGGGAAGCTTCTAGCAGCTTCTCACAGAAGCCACCCCTGTAGCCCCCTCCCCGCCTCCAAAACCTTGCCACGCCAACCCAATGCACTAGCAGACCTCAGGGTGGGCTAGCCAGCGAGTAGGAGGAAAACCCATCTCTGGAAAGACTCGGTGTCTCAGGCAGAGGTGAGGGGGGGAGCCCAGGGTCTGGGCACAGACGACAGCTGGGCTTGAGGCTGTGCTGATCTTCTGGGGCTCTGCAAACGTGGCTGTGCGTGCGAACCTACGGAGTGACAGCACGCCTCTGGTGTCACTCGTGAGCTTAACCTGCAACAAGCCGGAGAGGAGGCTTTTGGTGAGCTGCCATAGTGCTAGATGGGGGGTGTTAAAGGCACGGCCCCGTCTCTGGCAGCCTGCGTAGCCAGCCATGGTGTTGTCACGCACGGGCGTGGTGCAGGCTCAGCCTCGCTAACGGGAAAGCAGTAGCCACGTCCGCTGGTCTGGGACAGAGACACCCCGGGTCTGGGGTGCACCAGGCCGGGCTCCTGCGGCCAGGAAGGAGGAAGCCCTGGCTTAGCAGATTTGTCACATCCCTTCGCTCCTTGACAGGCACTGCCATCAAACGTTAAGCTCCGCAATAACAAATCCACTAACTTCCAAAAGAAACCTCTTCTGTCATGGTAAGACTACGGTTAAGAATTAAAAGTAAAGAAAAAGACCCAGGACATGATTTTTTCCTCTGTGCAAGCAGCAAGAACTGTCTATAATAGGAGTAAGCTGACCTCAAATAGGGTTTTGCATTTCCACGTTGATACGGCGAGCGAGATGGGCAGGAACGAGTTTTCACTGTTGTGTTTATCACAGGGGCGCACAGTGGGTGATGTCAAAGGAAAACAGAAGCATGTTCACAAATGGCATCCCCGCATCTTTTCTGCTGGCACAGAGCTGGGGAGGCTGCTTGGGGAAAACAAAGCATTCTTTTTAAGGGAAGTAACTGTGGTGGTGCATTCCTTCCCCCTCTCCCCTGCACCGCTCTGCCATCTCAGAAATTCCCTGGCCTTTGTGTAACGAGCTGGGCGCTTAAATACTTGACTAAGGCCAATCATCTTGCAAACCTACAAACAGCGGTCCCAAGGGAGGCCCTTTGAGCTCTCCTGGACCGCAGCGGGCTACGACCAGCATCTCCCTCTGAGTGGGACGCCTCTCAGAATTTCACAAACTCTCCGGTTTGTGAAATTTTAGAGGACCGCGCTGAGCTGGCGGCAAGTGCTGGGCTAAAACCCTCTCCTCCTCGAGGCTCAACCCTGGCCCTTTGAGAAATGCGGAGGCATTTGAACTGAGTACTTCCACGGAACTCAAGGGGAATTTTTAACAGGTATACCTTTCTACATACATATATATGTGTGTGTATATATATATATACACGCATATGTCTTTGTGCCTGTGTGCGTGCATGTGTGAATCCATTTGAGTCCCCGATCACAAGCATAGTGTAAATATTACCATTTTGTATCTGTAATGAAGTCTCTGTTGTGATTGTAGTAAATTCTATTAACGCACTCTGCAAATGTTAAACTAATCAATGGTTAAGTGCTGCTAAAATCTTGTGATCCACCTTAAATTGTGAAGGAACCTTAGATTGCTGCTAAATACCTATAATCCTTTAGATATAAAGCGTTGACCAAGTCGGGGACTAGGAGTGGACCTAGCCGGTCTTCCCTGAACCTCGTGACTCAACAGGAGGATTTCTTTATTCCTTACACCCTTTCCTTTAGACATGGACCGTTGGCCACGTCTGAGACTAAGTCTGGATTCAGCCGCACCTAGACTCCTCCCTGAGAAGGAGTTTAGAAAGCGAGAGGGGTCCATTCTGGACCTCGTGACTCAATGGCAGAGTCCTCTTTACCCTTTTGTTTCTCCAGTCTCTCTGCCTAAATCGTTCCGATTCAATTTTTATTTGGTTTTCCTTTGTATGTTTTAGTAAGTAGCAGAGTGGACCTTGCCATCGAATTCTGTTAAGTCGCATTCTATAAACTTCTGGTAAAATCGCTTTTGCCAATACCCTTGACGGTGATTCTTTAAGCGGCCTAAACCACTCATTTGCGACAGTACCACAGGAGTAAGTCACAAGCAGCCTTCAGTAATCAGGGTGGTGTTTTTGTAGGCAGAAGGCACTAGTGCACGGGGGGAGTGAAGCTTTCTGCTTACAGCAGTGCTAGAATCCACCCGACTACAAGCGCAGAAGGGTGCTGATGGAGTGGGAGCATCCAGCAGCTCCAACAGCTGTCCTGCAAGGCTAAAAAGGTCGCTCCTACTGTATAGGAGAGGTATGGCACTATAAAGCTTCTGTACTCTATAAAGGCGAACAGAAGAAAGCATTACTTTTCTTTACCGAGGTGCTGGAAAGACTTTCTCATGAATACCCTGTGCAAGGGTGAAGTTAGGAAGCATAACGGAGATTAAAGTTCAGCTCACTTTATGGCAGGTAAAGGAAGATCAGTGTTTGAACAGTTGTTAAAAAAAAGGAAGGTTTACTAGAAACTAACATTTTTGGTTCTCATGTTAGGGATCAGTTAATTGCACCGGTGACAAATCATCGTTTTAGGTTTTATCTGGAAATCTACCTGTACTACATCAACTTTTTATTCAACACTATTTCATAGGCTCCACTATGGCTTTTACTGTAAGTTGCTCCATACAGTCACAGTTTCTATTTTTGCTAATTTGAAATGACCCGAGTCTTTTAAAGTGCAACCTGGAAAGATCTTGGAAATAAATGACACTTTGTGCTAATCCCACCTGGTACTGCTTGTTCTTTTCCCAACTCCGGGTGGCTTTGGAGAGTTCTTTGCACACAACGGGCACCAGGCCTCTGTTTGCACCGTATCTGATCATCGAATAGCTCTTCCCTGAGCCGGTCTGACCATATGCCAGCAGAGTAGTGTTATAACCCCGCCAGGCTTTCCCCAGCACTCCTTGACCAAGATCGCAAAAGACCTCTCTCTAAAAAAAAGATCAAGTGCATCCTCTTCATAGATGAGCGAGCAAATGCATACACGAGCACTGCTCTCCGCTAGGGGTGCTCCCACTAATAGTTTAAATCAGGAATCAGGATTTGCAAACACACTTGAAAGTGGTACTGAGTTCCAGGATGACAGAAATGTAGACAAAACCTACATAATGCTGCAAACCAGTAAACTGACAAGTGCCAGTCGTTTGTATTACGCTTACATGCGTGTTAGTAATGGGAGATAAACGAACCGACCGGTCTACAAGTGTGTGTTAGCTAAAACTGCTTTTAGTTGGTTCTTGGAATAAACTCTTACCTGGCCAGCGTAAACTCTTGGGTCCTGCTGAGATGAGCATACCATTCTTGCCCTTTAGGAAGCCGCTATGAGACCAATAGGCTAGTTCAAAAGTAAAGGTTTTCCTGGGCCCTCGATTCCTAGGGTCACATATGCTTGTGCTGGTGGTGTTCCTAGAAATCACACACCTACTCCCTGCATTCTTCTCTCTCTGTGTGTTAAAATTACAATTGTACTATCGCAAGACAAGCGATCAGTCATTCACTAATAATTCATGGTTTAGTCTGGATTTAAACCAAGTTCAGCGGCAACGCACACCACACCAATGACTGCTGTGGGAGAAGCCTGCTCTTGAACCATGCCAGGTGATAACAGAGCCAAGGAGGAAGTGACCTGAACGAAGGGACGCATCAGTAACCATCACACGCCTTCTTCCCTCTACCTCACATACCGGTCAGCCGCATAGCACAGTGCACTGGAAAATGCGTTTTCTTTTAGGAACAGCTTTAATTCAAAAGGAACCATGGTACAGTTCTTGCCAAGCCTATCAAAGAGACTCAGTACCTTGACTACTTTGGTGAAAAAAGCATTTCTGGAATGGAAAACCGGAAGTTTTGCACAGAAGACAAAAGTACAAACCAAATAAGAAACAAATGCTAGCTTATTACTTGAAATTCTATTTTTTTCGTAGTATTTTCTGTTTGGCCTAGGCTAACAGGTTACAAGCATTGCCTAACAATGGAACAATTCCTAACAAAAGGAACTTCTGACGGGGGAATTAAACTGCTTAGCTATCTGCGGCCTTGTTTGCACACTGGGCATATTCTTGCCGTACGATCTGCTATAATTCTAAGTATTTCGGCACGTCCTGGTGGATTTAGGCAGCAAAGGATTGCCACCAGGTCCTTGGGGGAAGGCCTCCTCCCCTGTGCTCTCCTCCAGTACTGAGCGTCTCTTTCTGCCGCACCGCCCTGTCCCTCCTGTACTCCTGGGTGTGCTTGATTCCCCAGCCGTCCGGGCGGGTGTTTGCTCATGAGTAGCCGTTTTTTCTGGTTTAGCATGTGGAACACTTATTGTTCTTCTCTTAGGAGTATCACAGATTTCCGCTCTCCCTCCTGAATGTATGTCTTCCTGAGCAGAGACAGATTCTGTGCCTGCCAAGAGATTGTGTGCCCCCTTCCGAGCACTTCTTCTAGGAGTGACAGGAAGTTGAAATTTTCTTTGAGGCAGCGATGGTTTAGACAGATCAAGGACAGAATATCCTGAAGCTTCCAATGAACCCCTCTTTCTTTTTATGCCTCTATTAGTAGGCACAGGAAAAAGGAGATGGTCACTAGGCTGCATCTCTTGATCCTTGACAATATTTTCAGTAAACTGTAAAAGAATGATTTCCCGTTTTCTTGCACTTCTGCTGGGACGGACTGCCATTTTTTGTCTCATGATCAGTGTCATTCTGGCCAGTTCCCTGATCTCCTGCTGAACGTTTTCCTCCTCTAGTCATTTTGGAAGCAGCAGAAGCAATAATGCTACCTCCAGCAAGAGAAGTTTCCTCATTAGCCACTTCCATGAGCTCAGATGCGGCTTCCTTTGCTCTCTTTAATCCACTTCTTGGAGTAACAGCTATGGACTGCGTACTGACAGGCGATGTTTGCCCATCAGAATGGCTGCTTTCTACTTTTTCTGAATTGGCCCGTTTAGGCTTCCTACCTCTCCTAGGAGTAACAGGGATCACAGGTATGTGCTCATCATCTTGAGCATTTTCTTCTGTTTGAAGGCTAGAAGTCTCAGATGCTTCTTTTGTTTGCCTGGTACTTCTCCTAGGAGACAGCCCTAACAAAACAGGTTTGGCTGTCTTCAGTAGTTGCTGATGGCCTGCCGATGGAATACTTTGACTGCTAGTCAGTTGTTCCCTTGCGCGTCTTCTAGGAGTGACGGCATGCTCTACTTGACGTGTGCTGGTTTCATCTTCCACTTCTTCTGGCACAGTTGGTAAGGGAGCTTTTGCCTTCTGGGATCTAGTTTCCTTTCTGCCTGTGGTTTCATGAATAGATTGTTCTACAACTCCAGATGTCAATTCTTTAATTCTTGTGCTTTTGATTACATACAATAAGTTCTCAAAAGCTACCTTAAGGGGTTCAGGCACATATGGGAGTGACTCTGCAATATTTTGAGATTCCTGATCACTAGTTACAGGGGACACTGAATTTGTAACATGTTCTTGGTTTTCAGTATTTCCTAAACTGTTCACAGGTTTTTCCCCTGTTGTTGTGCCAGACGGTTTAGAAGCATTTAACAGTGTAGGGTCTCCCATCTCTGCTTCACCACCTTCTCCTTCCAAGACTAAAGGAAAATTACTCTGCTCTCCATCTCCCTCAGCTGCATCACATTCACCATCTTGGTTAGCAGGCAAATCCCATGGAAACTGTTGCTCTGTGGTATTATAGCTGTATTGAAGATTGCCTGACGAATGTAGTTCACTAGATGGTGATGCTTCAGGTGCTGCTTCTGAGGTTTGTACCTTACCCGCACTATCTTCAATGACCTAGAGTTAAAAAAAGTCTGTTAATGCATTATTAATTACCAAACAGACTAACTTCCAACTGAGTGAGACAAAACTGAGGACAGCGAAATACTGCGTTTCCTTTCACATCACCACTGAATGTAAAGTTAGAAACATACAATGTACTCTCTCCTACAGAGGAAAGTTTATGCGGTTAAGGGACAGAGACCAGAGTATTCAGTGTATGCAATCACATGCTCCATTTCTGAGATTTCTGTTCCCAAAGCCGAGATGAGCTAACTAACTGACAGCCTATTTAACTTCATCTGAAGTCTGGGACACCGAAAACCTTTTTCCATTCCTCGAGACCAATCAGTGTTTGTTTCTAAAGACTCTTCTGGTGGTTTCATTTTAAACAAAGTTTACAGGCTTTTTGTTTGGTTGGTTGTTACCGTTTTTTTACAGTACGAACCTTAACCACAAGAGGAGTCTCTAGTAAATTCAGCTCTGATGCTCCTGAAAACTTCTTTTGTGAGACGGAACCATGCGTATTTGGTTTCAGTGGGCTGGATGGCATGAATGAAGTAGAAGCTCTGCATGGCGAATGTGAGCTACCACCCCATGCTGCAGAGCGTGAAGGAACAGGACGAGCCAGCAAACCCAGCAATCTGTTATGGTACACAATTTAAAATACAAAAAGAAATAAATCAATGGAAAGAATCATGCTGCGTTCAAGAAATCTGAGATGGTACGTAACAAAAACATTCCATGAACAAGAAATACAGGTGAACCCTCCCTGTTGGGGTGATGTCTCAGGCCCACCAACAAGTCAGAGGCATTTTCTTCTTTTCAATTATTCCGTCACATTTTGTACTTAATTTCCTAAATCACTGCCTCTGAGGCAAGAGTAATCCAATGTTAAGTTGCACAAGTGATGTCATTCTCGTGTCAGAAGAAAATGCATCCACATTTCAATGCTGGGACCACTTCAAATTCTCCATTTAGTTGTGTCCCTAAGTTGGCCTTTTCTTTAACAGACACAAAACTAAATGCAAACAGAACGCTTTGCAAGCACGGGAAGTGTACACACCCACACACATACACAAATATATATATATGAGAAGCAACACCTTTTTGAAATATTCATTGTGTAGATCTACTATACCTGGAACATTTTCCTAAAAATTCTCTAACTCGTGCCCCAACAGATGCATTGCGCGACTCTGCATCAGGGAGAGGATGTGTTATGACTGGTGGTTCTGTCACTCCAGGACTAGAATTAAAAGGAAAATGTAAATGACTTTCATTCCCCTGAAGTCCAAACATACCAGAATCCAAGTTTATTTGACCATACCACCTGCAGGAAAATCATCTGACAACTACTAGCCTCTTTTCCGCTCTATTATCATAGCAGAAAAACTCACTCTCCAAATATTACTTACGATGTTTTGATTCTTAAATGCTACATATTGTATGTGCAAAAAAGCCAGACAAAGCTCTATTCAGGCGCACCTTCCCTCCAAAACGCTAACGCAATTCAAATGGATTTTTCTCTCTCTCTCCAAACATGTAGCTCAAGACTAAACTTTGTTAAAAGGCTGCTTACCTATCATGCTGTGAGAAACTGGTTTTCTGCTTGTTTGCTCCCCATCCTTCTCCAATTTTGGACAATACATTACTGATGAAAGTTGCTCTTGGGTGCACATTTCCTGCATTAGCTTGTTTTGTTACTGTTGATAATGGCTTTGGTCTTGCGACTGTAAAGCGAGAGGGAAAAACCCTCAGCCTCGTGTAATCAAAGCGATGGTTAGCTGTCCATTGTATTTCCCCCCCGAAAAATTACCTTCTCTTAAGACAGATGAAGGCAAATGGTAAGGCTTGGCTCTCTCTACATCCAGCTTCCTTTCTCTAGGAAGGATCTTGCCATATTGGTCTAATACAGAATTTCTGGCAAGCGCTCTCTCTCTCAAGCGAGGATCACGATCATTCTGATGAATGAAAAGCGTAAAGCAGAACGCTGACGAATTACAAGAAGTTCGTTGCACGGAACTGCCTGTGCTATTTCTAATGAGTGAATAAACATTCTCTGCAGATACAGTAAAATGCATCCACCGCACAGAACAGCAGCAAGTGCTACCCATCAGCACACGCTTTGGAGTAGTGGAATATTTTGTTCAACTTTTAGGTTCGGCTGTAACTTAAGGTGTAGAAGCTTATTCCTAGTATTTCAAAGAACGGTATAAAACCCCAAGCATTGTTGAGTACTATCAAAAACGGTTAGTAACACCTAAGAGAACCTTGCACACTTGACGCTTACCATGCGATTAACCTTCATTGTCTGATTCAACTGTAGTGCTGGGATATAGTTGGTACGCTGCAGATGCTGGACTAAAAGAAGTTTGCGATTCTGAACACCAGGAGTGGTCTGTAAAAACTTCTCCAAACACTCCTATGAGAAATAACACATTTCAAAAATCGATTATGAATCTGCCTCTTCTCTGTTCAAAGAGACGATTAAGATTTTTATTTTCTTGTCCACACTTACTCATTCAGGGCCTGTGAAAGGTAGCTTCAGTAAGTCTTCCATTAGTCCCACCTCCTGACAGACTTCAAACATGTGTTTTAACAGCTCTTCTGGGTTTAAATTAGTGGTATGTTGCTTCAACAGACCCCAAGCCTCCACCATGCACCTGCAATTAATTTTTTTGAGACGTAAAGGAATATTAATAGTATAACCAAAAAGATGCCCCAAAGTTGTGGTATTCAAAGTTTAAAGGAGATTTAGGGCGTCGTGATTTGTATTATTTGTTCTCCACCTGTCACAATATTTGAGCGCCAAAACGGGGGGATATATTTCTTTACCTATTGGACAATAACACAGTGAGGAAAAGCCGCGCTTCACTGCTGCTTGACATCGAGGGCTTCATCATCTGTACGTATCTGAGGGCTCGCCTGTGCTCTCCTTGGCACATGAGGAACTGAAGAACTCTCATATGTTGCCATGACACAGTTTTGATTGTAGCTGGATGAAAGAGCAGGGCCAGCGAATTCTGTAGAAGTCAGAGATCACGTTTACTAAGATACATACATACACGCAGGCAACAAAAATATTCAAAAGTTTCTTAAGGAAGGGTGAACGGGTGTTAAATAAACTTAGGTGACTAACCAATGAAATACCTGATACGGGACATGTAGATAACAAGTATTTGCAGGAAAAAGCATTAGAGCATTCAGTTAGCCATACAGAACAAAGTGAGTGTTTTAAAAGGAGTAGGTCACACTTTTCTAGGTTCATCATATCTCTGTATACAAACATGGCTTTTTTATAAATACACTACTAAATAATAGGTTCTTCTCCCAGACAAACCGCTGTGACAGGCAAAGAACAACCTTCAGCATCAGAAAGAACATGGCTAGGTCGAAAAGTCACTTTTGCAGTCTTCTGTCTCAACTCTGGCTGCTATGATCTTAGCTTTAATATTTAAAGTACCTAAACCACTGTTTTGGAGAAAGTGCTCAACTGGTCTGCTGAAAACAGCCTAAACGGATGGCTTTGAAAAGTCAAATATCAAGCATTATTAAAGTGGACTTTGTCTTCCTTTTCACCAACTGCCTGTCAAAGTCATTGAAACAAACATTTCAAAGCATAATTTATTGCTGAAGATGTCGTGGCAGTATTACAAAAAAGCTTCTGATGTTTTATCACCTGTTACTAGCTAAGCACCAATTTATTAAAATTGCTTTCTAGATTATCGCTTTGTACTGCAATGTATGTCTCGCTAAACTGTTACATACTTACTTCATAATCATTGTGATCTAGAAGCCAGAAACCTTGAACAAGCTTAACAAGACCCCAAGGGACAGCAAAGGCAGTTGGGAAGGAGTCGATTAAAGTTTCTGTTTTGTTCGGAAAGGAATGCATGACATCTAGCAGCAAGTAAATTGTCTGGTATCACGTATCTAATTAAGGCTAATAAATTTGTAAGACCAAAATTTATCACGTAACATTTAGAAAAACATCAGGAAGTAAGGATATGCAAGTGGTAGGAAGCAGAAAATACTAATGGCTTAGTCTTGCTGTTTTAAGCTATTCTAACCTGACGACATTTGGGTCCTAACCACAAAACTGCATTCTGAATAAATAACCAGAAAGAAAGGCTCTTTGGTTTCTGTAAGGCATTCAAAAAGGTTAACTTTGGGTATTTAACTACTTCAGTTAGAAACTCAGGCTCCCTCTTTAGTCAGTGGAGCTACCAGTTGGACATTCAAAACATTGGAACATCCCACGCTTAGTTATTAAAGCAAACAAATTCTACAGTTGGTTTTTTTCCTCATTTCCAGAGTATATGAACCAATGTAAATTATGGTGTCCTTACAACACAACTCAGCTCGGAATGATTAAAATGGGATTTACACCACTATGTGGATCACTCACTGGCAGTGTCATCTTCGCTTTCTGACATCCGTTTTTAGGGACGTACTCTAATAAGACAGCTCTGGGGTACAACAGTTTTTAAACCCCTTGCTCTCTAGGCTCTCCTCTCGGCTTAGGCAACCAACAACAAAAGCAATTCTGGATATTTCCGCAGCTTAGAAATTAAGTTTCTGCCCAATGACTTTTCCCTCTGTTTACTATTCTGTGGGCGTGCACTTTTAACAGCACAAAAGCTTTGCAACAAAACATTAAAAAAAAAAAGAAAAAAGAAATGCACAGTACAAAGAAATAAAACAATGCTTCTGTCTAGGACTTAATTCTAAACGAAATGTTTTCACTTGCATTGTGTTTGAAGGATAAATTAAAAAATGTTATGAAACACGTAGGTGACAAGCATTTAAGAACATTTACGTGCATATACTGAAGGTGTAATAAAAATAACTAGAAAGGATACAGTTGCATGCTTGTAGCTTTCTTCAATGCTTTCTAGCAAATAGAGATCCAGCAGTGCCTGAAATGAAAAATTGAAAGTTTTTTAAAAACTCCTGTCTTTCATAAATCACTGCCTTTTGGGTGGGGTTTTTTTTGGGGGGGGTGAGGGTTTGTTGTTGTTGCTGTTGTCATTCTTGTTTTCTGTGAACATAACACTCACATGTAAACTAGCAGGTGGATATTTCCCAGTTCCTCCTTCATCTCTCCGCCACAACTTCTCAACTTGGTCTCCTAACTGGGAAACCATTCCATCAATCATCAAGCAGTCAGAATCCCATTTTCCTCTGGAACAGAAGGTAGCAAGGATTCAGGCAGAGTAAACCACAAGTTCCACCCTCGCAGTGTAACAGATTTCCTCCAGTCAAAAGCAAACAAAAAAGCTCCCAGGAGTCAAAGAAAGTAACAGACATACAAAGGCACGATTAGAACTTGAAATGCACGTGAAAGAAATTTCTGAGTCAGGTGAAAGATGTTCATTAGATCATGTTCAGTTATTAACAGAGGTCAAAATAGAATTACAATTACGGATGGCTGAACTTTTAACAATTACATTCCTCACAAGTCCATCACAGCCTTCTGCTGACTGCAACGCTACCCTTTAATTTCCCGACGATAGCAAGCGCCAAAAGCACACCAGAGCTTGTGTGCTTCTAAGGATCACATGAGCCTGTGTGCAAGTTACTTGAGAATTAAGCTCAGAAAGATGAACTTTACAGTCAATACCTAATATGCTGCAGCTTCCACCTTAACTCATCTTGCAGCCTCTTCTTCACAGTGCCATAGCCTAAGCTTGTTTAGGTCTTTCCTTAGTTTCCAGTACCATTTCCAAAGAAAAATCTATTATCGTCTAATCCAAGGCCTATCACTTATATGCTAGTAAGCTAGTCCAGGAAAGAGAGTTTACGTTAGGAAGGGACTTCTATGCACTAGCCGATAGAGTGCTAGGTGTGCCAACTACACGTAACTCTGACTGTCTTACGAAATTACACAAAGGTACTTGCGAGTAGGAGCTTTAGGCCAATACAATTATTACCATCTATTACTAGCCCATAAAAGAGATGATTTGTTTTCTTTTTAAACATGCTTTCTTCTGTGTCCAAAACAATTGTTCTGTGAATGCTGTGCTTTCCTGAACCAGACACGACTGATCCTAGCCTGGTCACGTGATCTTTTCCAGTAGTGACAAATTATACAGATGAGCCAATGAATTAAGTACCCTACAAAAAACGATGATACCAACAAGTGGTACTAAGCCGAGGGATATATCAGGATTTTACCATGGGCAAGTAACCCCTGGGCTCAAGAGAACACATGCATCACTGACGTCACGAGTATGGCCGGCAAATGCATTAAGCACAGCAAATACAATGGCTGAGATAAAAGTCGTTCCCTTCCACTTCTAAATTTGCAGTGGAAGTGTTCCAGAGTTTTCCAGTAAGTCTTACCTTGACAAACGCTCAAGTTTCTGTCGCTGACCAGCATAGTAGCTCTGAATCAGAGGATAGTTGTAGAAAGGTCGAGACAAATGCATATCATCATCTACAGGCAATAACGTAAAAGCAAGTTAAAGAAACAATAGCACGTTTTTCGACTAAAATTTTTGACTAAAAAGACAGACACAAGGTAAGCATCAAGAAGCCTCCAACTCTGAAAGAAGCCAAGCCCATCTCTGCCTTTGCCAGAAGAGATGTGAGAGACAAGACTCAATTCCTTCTTAAGAGCCATTTCAAGCTTGCAGTTGATGTAGCATTCAGAACATGTAGCGTTAGCTGAAGTTCACTATAAAAAACACCAGTTCTCAAAGCACGCAGGAAGACGACACCTGGTTTTCAAGTAGCAGAGATTTTTACTAGAGCAAAGGGACAGTCTTTCTTTTTCTCAATATGCCAAGAACAACTTATGATCTAAAAAGCTACAGAAACTCAAGTAACTTACTTTACAAGTCACTCATTTGCACTTCCTTTATCTTTTTTAGTAATTTGCAATTCAATATTTGCATGCAATTATAAATTGCTGGCTAAGAATTAAAAAGAATCATGTTGAGCATTACCACATTCAGGTGCTGCAATTTCAACCCAGGTGCTTACATAGCTTCTTGCTGAGCGTAGCCTCCCCTAGCCGCTTGCATGAACTCCACAAGAAACTGTTTCCCTGAACTCAACGCATATTGAGTGGTCGTCCCAGCTTCTCAGATTTAAGCCCCTTCGCCCAGCTAAATTTAACCGTCTTCCAATCACCAAACCCAACAAAAGCTCATGTTCCCACAATTACAACCCAAGCATAATTCCAAACCTTAAGAAAGCATACCAAAGATTTAATAATACTATGACAAACCTTTTTCAGTCAGCTCTTGTGCTTCTGTTAGAAAACAGTTTAAGACTGTCCTAAGGTTGCTCAAAAGCAACTGGCAGTGCTGAAGAGACTGTAACGTCTGTGGGTCAATGAAGTTGCAAGAGCCATCAAAGAGCGGAACACCTTTTCAAGAACAAACATTAAAGCATTAGCCTACAGAGCAATTTCAGAGTTTCAAAGCACACTTAAAGAACCGTGTGCAATACCATATACCAGCAGATTACTGGATAAGCTCAATTAGAAGGAATGATTTTATGTTTGTGGAATGACTACACTAGTACTCACATATTTGGTCCAATTCTTCTTTTGTAGAGATCACTTTGTTCCATGTCCACTCAAGAACAAGCTGTAAATTAGCAGCAGAACTTGGCTGCTCTTTAAAAAGAGACAACAAAAAAGAAACAAATCAACAACTTCAAACTAACCAATATATAACATAAAAACAATGTAAAGAAGTATTACCTTCAGATGCCCACTGTTTAATGCACCTAGTCAGAAGTTCTAAAGAACCTGTCCGGACAGCAGCTGACAATACCGCTTCTAACTGCTCCTTCTAAACGTAACAGACAAAGTAAAATGAGAATCTTACATACTTTCAATAGCTGAACCATCAACAGCAAATGGTTGCTTCTACCGGTATACTCATGCAGACAGCACAAAGTCAAGTAGTACACCTGCAACTAATTCCACATTCTTCTTCTGAATTCTAGCCACAGGCTGGACTGCTGCTTGGTCTGAGGAACACATTAAACTTTTCCTCTGACATTTCAACTTACCGAAGGCTAATTCTAATCTTTATTTGCACGCCTCTGCATTATAGTCTCAATTTCCTGAGTTCCAGGTAACTACTTTCAGTAACATCCTCTGCTAATACCCATTACGCATTTTGTGCGCATGAGCTCGCCATCAGGAATGCATGAAGGGGACAGAACAAATACCCTCTTTGCGTGGGAACAGTGAAGCTCAGGTCAAGCAGCTTTCTAAACTACGAAGACATGAAGCAGTTCTGACACCAAAACATGAAGTTATACTTTTCTCAAATGACAGAAAAGAAGTGAACCATTTAAATTCTAATAGGTTTAAATTTTAGGCTGTTCAAATACTGTATTCTAACGTGCTGGTAATCCTTCAGAAGGATAATGCACAGGTACGCACAGGCATGCGATATTAAGGAGTAGTTTATTTCAGCTGGTGTTCTGATACTTCTTTCGGCTGAAATGATCCTTCATAAAATTTCACTGTTTTGTTTGGTTGGGTTTTGTTTGTTTCTTTGTTTGAAACGTAATTCAAAAGTCTCTTTCCCTTCTGGGTAAAATCATTGCATTCAAAGCGATTTCTACACATTAGAATACACATGTGATACTTCCTTCTGTTTCTGAAAGCTGCTTTCAGACAAGGAAACACACCAAATACTACGTAGGGTGGCAAACAAAACTCCAAACCAAGCTTCCTGACCCTAATTCTGAAATTTGCCTTACTAACATTCAAAAGAAATCCCTGCTCAAATGCCTAACAAGTCTCTGAACGATACAGTCACAATGCAGCAAAGGTTATTAAAAAATGCCTTGATTTCCCAAGTTATTCCCAAACTGGAGCTGACAGCAGAACATCTAATTTGAATGTAAGAGTCTACATCAGGCTTGCAAAATAAGCAGTCTCTGGGCTAGGTCAGCTGGCCAAGAAATTTATTTTAGCTACCACACTGCGCAGAAGTGTTATTTGCCCTAAGACACTTCCACAAATCTGGCAAAGAATCCGGTAGACAGGAAGATGAGGGCAGTGGGAAGACCGCTCTCCCCTTCCTACTAATTGCTCTACTGTATGATGACTAGCCAGCTGATCATTTCGCTTAGATGCTGCCTGGGTGAGGATGGGCTGTTCATCACAAAGTCTCCATCTCTCATGAAACTCTTCAGATGAGAGAGCAGGGGTAGTGCACTGCAAATGGAAAACCTGGGAAAGAGGGGGCTGAAGTCACCATGGTGGGATAAAGAGGATCGAAGGGAGAGGGCGTCATGAGATAAAGGCGGCCAAGGTGTTGCAGTAACAAGAGGGCTGTCTAAGAGGGGGAAATTGTGCTACTGGAGCGCAAGGCAAAGGCTACAGAGGTGAAGATCTGCTTTGAGAGGCCACAGAAAAGCTGAGTGATGATGGGAAAATGAAGGGAAGCAGTGAGGAAATTGTCAGGTAGAGCTGACAACAGGAATCGTTTACCACGGCCCACCTCCTTGGAAGCAAATGATCGGGTATAGTGCAGCAAGCTGATGTTTGCAACAGCTCACATCCTAGCGAGACACCCCCATCGTCAGCTACTGCACTGAACCTAATGCTTTGAGAAACTGACAGGGATAAAGGTTGTTCTGAGGGAAAGATGCTTCCTGGTGCGTAGCTGTGGCACAGAATTAATAGATGGGTCTCTAAAGACAGATCTGTTAGGGCTGTGCCCAGTCAAACTCAGTAGCTTGGATCTAGGACTGCTATTACTTCTGCTCACTAAAGTCACCACCTGCATTTCAGTGCAACTTGCACATAATAGGAAAATCAGATTATCGTGTCTTGTAGCCTCTGGAGCCCCGTCAGACAAGATGGGTGTGTTTCCCCCTTGATTCCCTGATATGCGCTCACCTGACTCAAACTGGATGGCTGGACATCGACTACTCTTGGAGACAGCAAGCCAGCTGCAAGACACCTATTGTAGCTATCGTGAATGGCTTCACTTGTCAAAGGACCAGATTTCTTCAAAAATTTCAAGGTCTGAAACATCAATCAAAAACTACAGATTAAGACAGCATTATTATTCAGTCACTAAGGTTCTGGATAAGCACTACGAGAAATAACATAAATGTTCACTGAAACTGTCAGAAAGCTTGCGTCAGTAATACCCTTTAGGTTAGCCATCTCAGTAAGCATTACTATGTAGAGTCTTAAAGACGGCAGCCAAACTAACAGTTACAGTTTATAAAAAAAGTCCTGTAAAACAAAATGTCAGCCCTTGCAATGCTTAATTAAGTATTTTCTATCTTCTCTGTCAATACACAGGCCTTTCTTTTTCCCCGAACACTGACGCAAAATGCATTCTATCGAAGCCAAAACTGACACACAACTTTAAATCACACTGTGGAAGACCCTTGCTATGCTTGTTTGCGCAGAAGCTGGTTGACGTTGGAAATGTTTAGTGAGCTCAAACTTAATTCAAAATTATTTGTTACAATCTGTGCCGTGGCTCAGAAGTTATGATTTGGCCAAGTCTGGGAGAACAAAGAATTCATTGCTTCTTAAGCAGTCAAATAATTTTTCATTTTCTCCATTCCGTCCTCCTTTTTCAGGTTAATCAGGGATCCAAACCCTAACTCAAGCCTAAGCAGGCAGTTCGACTGATGGGTAATATAGAAGTAAGAGCTTTCGCCGCCTTCCACGACATTTTTGTTCTTGCTCCTACAGCAACGTTGTATTCCGTTCTAGACACTCAATCCCTGATCATGCTTCAACAGGAGACAATGGTAGTTTTACAGTCCCAAGAGTGGACCGAAAATGTTACCATTGGCATAAAAGTGGCAGGGTACAATTGCGATTCTGCGTGTGGATGGGCAGGATGAGCATAGAATGGTCTCTGACACTGAAAGCAGTGCAAGAGAAAACTTAGAAAAGGTACATCTCTTGACAGTCTCAGTAAAGATACAGTAAAAGATCACCTCCTTCTGCAAGCCGGTGCAAGTCATGTGAACGACTCCGGAGTTCAGCAAGCACGAACCATCTGCAGAAACAAGGAACGTTTGACAACATTCCATGCTCTCACAGTTATGTTAGGACCACTTTACTTTTTTTAAACAGCAATATCTGGAAAGCTATAACTGATATAACCCATCTTCTTTGTCAGATCGCAGGCAAACCTTTTTTAAAAAATTATTACTGCGTGTAGAAATTTCATCTCTAGTGCTATCGAGGTGCTGTGCTTTGAGCTTCAGTTCAAAGTCATTTCATTTTGCAACCATCACCACTTCACCGGCTACGTGACAAAAGCACCAAACCCTAAAACTCAGCAGAATGTCAGATGCATTTCACAACATTACATACCTTGCTGGTACAATGTAATCAGAGCTGGGTTTGTGGGGGGTTGGGGTTTTTTGGTTTGGTTTGGTTGTTGAGTGAAAAACAACGAACAAGAGAACCAGTAAATGGCGTTGGACCTCAATTTATGCTTCTCACTGTTAAAAGCGGTGAAATACCTACCAAAATTATAGTTGATTGGATGAAAAAACTGCTCCGGTGGTGGATAAGAAGGAGGAAGTCCCCGACTTAGACTCCGCTCACGGACCAGAATATCCAAAATGAGGTTTGGCGAAGTCATACTTATTGCAGTATCCAGTGACCACAGTGCAAAATAGGGGCAACCATGAAGGAACTCTTCTGGCCTTAAAGAAAACAAGTGCATAAGCTGAACGCCGACTTTCAAATGAATTATTTGCAGGGACGTTGAGAACAACTTAATGAAAATCTACCTTAGCGAATCTGGCATTTGAGCATGATACCAGCGATTAATGTCAAACACACCCAAATAAGTAGATGGTTTTCTCTGACCACATGTAGTCACTTGCCAACTGAAGATTGATACGCTGATGTCAGGGGATATTACTGGAAAAGACAAGACATTGTTTCTTATTTGTAGAAAATATGATACAGCTGATATTTTTAAAACACCACTTTCTACTTTGGCTTAATTCTGTTCTATCACTCCTGAAAGACACCACTTGCTAAGAATAATAAAAAAAATGATGCACGGAGTAGCAAACATCCCTGTGGTAGGTTTCTGTCATACTGCCCCTTTTTCTCATTCAAACTGTATCAGTTCTAAGCCAAATCAAATACACACTTATTAGCTAATTCGGTTTTCCATACATGAAGAGCTGACCAAGACATTTAGCTAGATGAACAGTTTAGCAAAAAAAGATGTGCTAGCAACACATACATTCCTACTTTTAGAAAGCAGACAAATACTTATTGTATACACTTGTATTGCTCAGCTGGCATTATTAATTTCCAGATCTGAGTCAATTACAAGTTTTAAGAATAGCTCCTCTCCAGCATATTCAGAATGAAAGAACACAACTAGCACACAAAAATAAATACAAAAAGAACCCAAACCAAACAAACAGGAAAGCGGAATAAAGACTGTAACATAAAACATTCACAATGCTGCACTCCAGTTCTCTCAGTAAGTGGAATGGTCTTTCTTCTCTGGGGAGAACGCATTCTCCAGCTGTAAGCAAAGTATGTGGTATATCGTTCACCCTAATGAGGCAAGGAACAAGATGACACTTTGTTTGGCAAAATGATTCTCTCTTGAATTCATCATGACCGTTTAGGGATCCTCACACACTTTACTATGTTGCATTGTGAACTTCTGTGCCGTTTCAGTTTTGTTAGCCCCTGAAACTGCCTTTGAAGATAGCAATTATTTTCATCATTCAGAAGACAGCTTCATTGCTAGCCTCAACCCACATCCAGCAGAAGCTCATGTGTGCCTAGAACTTAACTTGAACAGATTCTGGAAAAAAGCTCATTAGAAACCATCAGAAAAATTACAGGTATTTCTCCATGCCTCAAACTTCATAAAAAGGAGACAGAAAGGTAACATTCCTAAGCAAGGGAGAGAATGATCTTACTGTTCCAAGACAACAGCTGGAGGAATAGAACACTGACATGACCCCACCATACATCGCTATGGCATGTCAGCAAGCATAAAATAAAGGCTATTTTTTCCTTTAAAGGAGTCCCACATAACTTAAGCACCCAATTTTTCTTTTTAAATAAGCCCAACAAGCTAGTCTATACAGATATTTAAGACTTGCAGACTGTGGGTACAGAGCAGCATTCATCGCTTAGATTCCGAACCCATTTATTTTAGAATAGCCAAATGCGGACATCAGAACAAACCTTTGTTAATGCTATCCTCTCCGTCAGCATGGTTGGGAAATTTTTCTACAATCTGACAGCTGAGTAATTTGGTATTGCTGGCCTCCCCTCTCAGGGGAATGGCTCCATCCGTGAGATCTAAACTGTACCTTTCGTCACAGTATTCCAAACCCTGGGGAAAAAATGGAAGGAGAGAGAAAAGGTCATTTGGAGATAAAAACATACATTATACCTAAATACGAAAGAACGTATATCTCTAATATAATATGCATATTCTAGTGTAGATTTCCCACGTGCTTATTTCTGATGGCAAATAGAAACTACAGCTGACATGCAAGAGAATTAAGTGCCAAATCGTAACGGGTAAGTTTGGCTGCAAAGGCTTTGCACACTTTCAAAAGTTAGCATTTCCCTAACATTATTCATTTCTAAACATGTTCTGCAGAATGCCTTGCAACATCAAGGTTTCTTTACAAACCTAAATATATATCTACAAAGAGATATCCGAAATAGTGCAACACGTCATATGCATGCAAAGCTCTTTGCTCCATGTCTTGAGAACAGAACTGAGGTAGGTAGAGAAGTCATGGCATTACAGCAGCTAAAGCTCTTTTGAGAGGTGTTCTCTATAAGCTCACCACTAGAGTGAAAGCGCATCTCTCTCTCTAGTAGCTATAAGAACTTCTTACTGCTTAGCAATCTCCTTTCAAACCACGTAAGCTCTTACCAGCTCCTCCTCTAACCTGGTCAGAGACTAATGGGTGAAATATCCCTCAGTTCCTTCACCGAGCACACCCAACAGCAAAAGGGAAAAACAGAGAGGACGTGGGATGCACATGGGCAATGCGTTTAGGATCACGAATTCCTACGGAGTCAGCAAACTACGTTGGGATATACAGAAACTCCAGCAGGATTGTGTTGAACCTCTGATACCACCATTTTCTAAGCAAGCATTAACTGAAATACTGCCTCTCCAAATACAGCATTCCTTCAAACTGTCTACAATGCAACACATGAATGTGTGTATTGTGGACAAATAGCCGCTCTACAATTAAGAAAAAACCCAAACAAACCACCAAACAAAAAACCAACAACAACAACAAAACCCCACCAAATTAAATTTTAATTTAAAATTAGGAAACAACCCAATCAGGGTGCTCTGTTCCTCTAGAGCATCGTACGTTTGTGTCATAAAAAAAATGCACATAAAGATAAGGAGATGACATCCATATTTAGACCACGCTGAATGACTTGAAGATATTTATACCTTGTCACCAGGATAGGTAATGCATTTTAAAGAAACACCACCTTTTCCAAATGCCTAACCTTCATCTATTCAACAGCAACATTTACAGATGAGGAAGGAGCTTTCCCATATATAAGGAAAAAGGTCAACATTTAAACTTATTCAAAAAAATCAAAACGCCCCGTCCCTATTGAAACGGAGTACCACGATGCAAGAATCACCCCTATTTCATTGCATACCTATTGAGAACATGCAAGAGAAAGTATCAAAAGAGGAGGAAAGAATTGCTCGGAATTAAGATCGCTTCCCCCTCAAAAAGATTTTGGAAGAGTTTCAAGCATACTACCGAAGAGAATTATACATTATACAGATGCGTCTGCTATCTGTTACATCTCTGAGATATAATGATACCTCACCTCTATTTTAAACACAACATCATCATTGGAGCCAGTTCTAACAATTTACGTCTACTCTTTTGACCAAATCATACCACCGGTTCCTGTATTGACGTATTTTGCTGGCTTTAAGAGTAGATTTCATAGGTAACCCAGCCAAAAAGTAGAAGGAGATATCTTTAGAGCTCCTACATTTCAGGACCAACACTTAAGAGAGACACTGTAGACACAGTTCATTTGAAGTCCTGCTGACAGAGCTCAAAAGAGAAACAAGAATATATAAACCCAAAGATCAGAAAAGAATAAAGCTGCATGACCTTACTTTAAGAAAGGGAGACAGACAGAAGCTTGCAGTTTGGTTAAACAAAGCTATTCAAAGCCCTATCTTCTCTTCTGACATGCCATTAATCTGGTGTTTAAATGAAGAATAATTTTATTTGTAAAAGCTGCTTCCTCCTCAGCAACTGAATTTATACGGGCTCTCTGCAGATGAATCTAGTTGGAACACACGACGCCGCAGTATGAAATGGCGTGAGTTGTTGTCAAAAAGTATGGACAAAGGCCATGCCCAAGAAGACGCAGCCAAAGATTACGGTTTTTTAGTCACCTCTGAATTTTGATGGTAAATATTACCCCTGCCAACTTAACTGATCCTCACTTAGAGAAAACTACGATTTTCATCCTTTCACATACGTGCACGTCTTACCTCATACATGAACTGTCCTGATGCCAAGCGTTTTCGGTCACCAAATGCTAACTGCAACAGACGTAAACTCACAACATCACCTTCACTGAAAGAGGTGTACATTATGGAATTTGATTACAAAGCTGCTTTATAGTCCTCATTACCATTTTATTAGATCTAGACTGAAGTTTTCTTAATAGCGCGCTCTTGCTGAAGAGACAAACAGCACTTCCCAAGACATGATAATTGGTCACATTTGGCCGCTGAAACAGAAAGGAGGAAATTTTGACACTAACCGCTTCAGGGGCAAATGCTAACCATACCCTTTGAAAGCTTTACTGTGTTGTATGGGCTAAAAATTGTCGGAAATAGTTCTTCACAGGGAAGAGTTCTCAATCAAAACTGCTTTAAAGTCAAACTTAAAGAGATTGCCACCCTATGAACAGCTGAGCTGATCAAACAGCTTGCTGATGCTGAGAGAGAGAGAGAGAGAGAGATACCTTTCTCTCCTTCCCTCACCACCAGAGTTCCAGTCCCTCTCTTGCATATGCTGCACCCTTCCACATATCGATTTCATCCATTAGCCCAGCAGGAAGCCATTGACTTTTCTGCTGAACAGTGATCGTTCTCTGCCAGGTGAGCTGAACTGGCTCATGAAGGCTCCAGAGACTGCTAAAGTTGGCACAAGGTAATGGGCAGTACCGTCACCTCCCTCCTTTCGGGGCAGCAGGCTGTTATGGCGGCACGGTTAGTGTTCTAGGTGTGCAGCCTCAACTACTGTGTTAATACCATGGTGTGAATATCAGACAAAGCATGAAGCAGTCATCAAGCAACAAAGGAAATCACTTAAGAATGCAAGCACTAAAATACAGCCACTGTTGCTTTGCCTTCTTCCAGAAGAGAGGAACTCCTAGGTCCCTCCTTCACGTCCGTTGAATCCTGTCAAAATTGCATTGTAAGCTTAACAGCTTCCCTACCTGAGAGAATCTCCCGCACAGCTAAACAAACAAAACAAATATACAGGTATTAACTGTATGTGAACAAATATATCTATAGATATAAAAATTAATTCAGTGGCTAATAGTAAGTTTTTCTTCACCTTTCTTGTGTAGACTGAACAGCCCACAAGTAGCAACAATTGCGAGGATCATTCTCAGGCTCTTGAAAAGTAACAGCATAGACAGGAATCCTTCCTCCTTCAAGCTGAGAGTGGTGCCTACAGGTTAAATCACATTATTAACTTACTTAAGCCTTTCAACATATGCCCTAATTGCAGGAACTTCTTCTGAAAAATAATTTTTAAAATCTGTTTCGTTGAAATACACACATTTCCTGCTTTCACTGAATACTACTGATAGAACAAACCGTCGTATGGAAACCAGCTCTATCACATCCTAACTGCTTGGCATAACCCAAAGAAGCGTGCTTTCCACAATTCCTCAATCCACAGGCACAATATGGAAAACGATCCTAGTCCACTGGGGAGAAGGCGGTCCCATTTAGTCCATGTATGACTTAACAGTTATTTCAGAAGAGGATTTCTAAACCTTCCAAGACTATACTCAGAATTTCAGTCCCCGAAAAAGTTCTCTTTGAATTAACATACTTCCTTAAGCAAAAAATTGAGAGCCCTGCACCTCCAGGCATGGCCAAGTGTAAAGGCCTACTTACTCCCTCTGCAAAGTTTTCATATTCCATAGTGACAGGTAGCCGTCTGAAAAACCCACAGCGAGCTGATTGCTTCTGCTTATGTAGCACAGGGTTGATACTGCTGTTCCTGAAGGATTTTGTAATTCCAAACAGAGATGTCTCCCTTCTCCGGCCACAGTTTCTCTTCTTTGTGCAACTTCAGCAGGAATTCCAGTGACAGCTTCCAGACCTAGACACCCAACACCACGCAATAATGAATGCGTTATGCCACTGAGGTTGCATTTTAAACACTGACGTGACAAGATGTATAACCTAATTCTACCGTCCCAGGCAAAATACCCCTTTATGCAACACTGGTTTTGCCATTTCCATTTTGTACGTTTTCAAAGAACGCAACAACTCTCTGATCGGAAAGTTGTTCTCACTCGTCGTTCAAAACCAGGTAAAAGTGTAGCCTTCATAGACAAATTCTTCTTGGACTCTGTAAATCAGGAGTTTGGGCCTCATGACGAAGCTATTTGAAGTGACATCAGCTCCTGAAGCCACTGTTGTAATAGCCAAAACAGTCCATGCAATCTGAATACAGAAATCAGAGATTTCGTTCATCCAAACGCATGACTTTTGATAAGTCGGGTTGATTTTAAAAAACAAGCCTAAAATTTGCCCCAAGTCAATTAACAGAAGCAGAAGAACATTCCCAAGAAACAGGGCACCTCTGACACAACTTCCTATCAGGCAGCTGCACTGACTCAGATGGGAAAATTCCTACACCTCACTGGCAAGAATCATAGTGACATGGGGATCTTGGTGGGAGGGGGGCATTTATAACATTAGAAGGCGTATTAAGCCACTCCCATTTTTAATCACTTCAGGACTACATGATGTCAAACCGCTGCCTGTAACCAGTAGCCATGAATGTCTGCACACGAGTATCTTCAAAGCGGGATGCATATAGTTTCTTTAAAAGACACAAGATTTCTGACTTTTAAATTCAAGCTTAAAAACGGCAAGCTTACCCGATGCTTCTCTTTCATTCTGAGTGCAAGAACAATCATCCAAACAAAGGTCAACGAGAAGTAGATGACCAACATCTGTAGCCACGGCTGCCACTCCGAAGAACCATCGCAGACTCTGATGTAGGTGCCGAGTGCTCGTACTGGGTCCTCCGTGATTAGTTACAGGTTCTATGGCAGTTACCTGCAGGAAAGCGACAAGTTAATATTTAACTGAATTAACTTCAGCTGAAAAGGTCCATTCTATTATTACAGCTTACCAATTGCCACTCCCTACTTAGAAATAATTAACTCTAAGAATTAAACACAGAAAACCAGGTAGATGCAAGAAACTTCATCCTATTTAAGGGACTTAAGTTAGAAAGACAAAGCTACACCTAGTTCTCCCACAGCCCATCAGCACTGCGATACAGTCTACACCTTCTTTGCCAAACAGGTATTCGGAGAGATCATGGCTGTAAGTCAGATGAGGCAGCGGTCAAGCTGCATGGTAGACACACCATTTTCCATGGGAATGAAACATTTGTGGAAAGTGTTGAAGGGAGATAGTAGCTTAGCAAAATTTACACGAGTCCTCATTTAGAATAAAAATATCCACCAGATAAAGTCAGAAAAGGTGTAAATGCACACCAGCACTTTTAGGAATGTTAACAGAAATTTTAAAAGCCAGCCTAAAACAACGGCAAAAAGAACAGCAGCTTGTTAGAGAAAGAGCTAACTCCAGCTAAGGAAGAAGCGCACGCTGCTCTTGAACATGTGGAGCAGTCTGCACGCAGCTTTATTACAAGGGGAAGACAGACCTTTCAGCACCTGCAACACGTCCCAGGACTATACGGACTGCTCTAGCAGAGATACAAGCGCACAAAGACTCCGGCACTAAAGCTATACAACAAAAGAACAGAGGCTATGGTTTAGCCTTCTTACAAAAAGCAGCACAACAAAACCAGGAACCTTTACATCAACAGCACAGTTTGACAGGAAAGTAAAACAGAGAAGTGAGCATCACAAGGCAGTCCATTTTTTAATACATTTCCCCCGCCCCCCCACCCCACCCCCCAAGAGGTGGGGAAAAATAACCAAACCCCTAAGCCCCAAAGTTTTCTCCTCTCCCATATCAAGCACTTGCAGGGACTACACTGCCTGGAAATCTACCACAGAATTTACCTTTCATCTTGGTCACGAGAATTCTAATCTTAGAAGTACCTACAGTAATTTGGACAACTTGCGTTTCTGTCAGATTTATAGGAAAGCTAATGAAATTTCCAATCTTCAAAATACTGTACATATCTTGCTGCAGAATTAGCCAAAGGTCAAGTGTTCCTTCTAACTTCTTTTTCTTTTAAGATTTCTTTCATTGTACAACTGGCCCCAAAGGAATCTCTTCCATTTTTGCATACGGTCTTCCAAAAATGTTGCCTGGTTTTAACACTTCAGTTTTCCACGTAGAAGCTCCTGAAACTGCATATTTTTCCACCGCGCTATGCACTGGCTTTTCATATTCTCCCAGACTACTGCCAGCTCATTCTGGGAATGAAGAAAGGATGCTTTTCTCACCTCACTGAATCTGAATGCTACCCTTCTGCCTCATACAAACCAGCAAAATTTGAACCCTTCCATAGTTCCGAAACATACAACCATTAGAAACCAATTCAATATAATGAATGTTTTAAATTCAGATTTGCTTTTACTAGAATCCAGTTCAAATAATACTCCATTAACTCTTTCAGTTGTCTGCGGCATTTCACCTGTATATCCAGAGGGCAATTAGAGAGCACAGAATCACAGAACCATTAAGGCTGGAAAAGACCTGTGAGATCATCAAGTCCAACCATCAACCCAACACCACCATGCCCACTAAACCATGTCCCAAAGTGCCACGTCTACACGTTTTTTGAACACCTCCAGTGATGGTCACTCCACCACCTCCCTGCATAGCCTCTTCCAATGTTTGACCACTCTCTCAGTAACAAAATTTTTCCTAATATCCAGTCTAAACCTCCCCTGGCGCAACTTGAGGCCGTTTCCTCTCGTTCTATTGCTAGATACATGGGAGAAGAGACCAAGGGAAAAACAAAGGAAAAAAAAAGAAAAAAAAAAATTATGCCTAAATTCTTTCTCAGCTTGTGAGTTTGGGTTTTTTAACTCATTCCTTTGCTCTCTGAATGACTACACATCTACTCTTACACTAAAAGGCAGTCATACAGTCACTATAAATACCCTGTATTAATACACTAATGGCTTGACACCTTGGACCAGAGTTGCTCAAAGTTAGGGTTAACCTGTAGAACTTAGTTGTCCACTGAAGATATACCCACACGGAAAACAGTCCAGAAATTAAGGTGCTCATCAAAGCCTTAAAACAGTAACAACAAAAACTGCAGAACGTGATGTTAAGACTAGGTCTGCAGTTTAGTTTTAAAAATAATCATTACGGAAATCAGAGAAACGTTCAGGCAGATTAAAAACGCATGTTACGTAATGTATAATTTGGAAGTATGAGTTACAGAATAAATTCAAAGCATAGGCACAGTGGCCAAGGGCAAGTTTTATCTACTTGTTTTTGCTAACCCTTACTCCCACTCACAACTTAGAAGTTAACAGTCCGACTAGCAATACCTGTGGCCTGGCTATGCTGATCTAACTAAGCTAATAGCAAAAAGATAGGAAGCAAAATGAAAGCAACAGGCCAAACATGCTTGTCATCAAGAGCGTTGAGGGCATAAGAGCAGAACTTCAGGTAAGCTTTGGCTTTATTCCAAAATCCATAACCTTTATCACACAACAGCCAACTTTTCCCCCCGAGGCTTCTTCGTATTTTCTCCTGAACCATTGTCTTGCGGTATAGAAGAACTCCCCAATACAACTGGCAGGTCTAACTACATTCTATTTCAAATCACTTTGCTAGACACAGATTCGGTATGTGACGTGATCCTTCTTAACCTTTCCTTTTCCTATTCCCTGCTTACGTAGATCAAAGAAATAAAACTTAAGAAAGCTATGACCTTTTTCACAAACATAGTTTACTTGCTGATTATACGCTGATGTCAGCACACAGCTTGTCCTTCCACCTCAAACTCTAAGATTTATCAAGATGATAGGCAAACTAACACAGCGGAGCACCAACCCAACTCATATCTTTAGAAATTACCACAATACAAATGCTTACTGCTAGTAATCACGCTGTAGCACTACAAACAAACAAAACTCCCTCCAGCTGTATTCTAGGAGGTTAAACCAAATCATGTTATGGAAAGCTGAGTATCAGAAAAGTATTTATTTGTGGCAGATTCTAAGGTGAGAAAAATACAGGGAATCTGGGTTTTCTATTAACTGATGCTGATTCTTGTTTACATTAAGACAATGAGACTAGGGGACATTACGACACTTGAGTTTATGGGTTACAGAAGACAGAAAAAAATGAGTAACATCACACCAGTGCATCCCACCTACACAAACACAATATTCAATGAGCAGAGATTCAAGGACTTCAGACTGAAAGTCAATCTTTCAACAGTCTGTCAGATACCTCACTCAAGGCTCGTTTTTCCTACTTAAGTCAACACAAAAATGTGTTCTGCTCTGAAGTCAGACCTGCTTGCTAGCCTGAGATTCAAGGGAATGTGTCTCAGTCATTTACAGCACAACTGTGGAAGTTTGAGGTATTTTAAAGACATTATTTCTAACAGAAATTAACCGTTTAGGAAACGCATGCTACGGACGCTTGAAAGAGTGGGGTTTTTTCCTTTCTCACTCTGGCCAGGAAAAGGTATTTTTCAATGCCTTTTTATGGAAGCGGAGAATTAGGTAACTATGTGCTCTACAATAAAAGCAGGAAATTTGGTTTACTCTCAGTAGACTCAGAAGATAATGGTACCGTTATGCCAAAGATTTTACATCAAGGCTCTCTCGACTGCATTCTCTGAAGTGACAGTACGTTAATGCAATACAGAACAAAACACCTCCTACAAAGAGGCGCTCCAAAGCTTTTCCTGAAGCAGGATTATGCAGCACCTAACAACATAAAAGCTTCCTTTCGCCGCTTAAAAAGTACGTACCCTTCCTGGAAGAACAACTGCTTTAACCACTCTCGATATTCCAAGGTCGTACAGACAGAGAACACTTCCCGCTGCTTCTTCCAACCCAACCAGTAGTCCAGTTCTTCTCTGCCAGGAAAACTCCTTTACCACACGAACAGTGGGATGCCATTTATTTACTCCACTGAAACGATATGCAGAGCGCCGCTCTCCTGTCACAGAGTTCACCACCTCCAGTTGAGGACCACACGCCAACCATGCTAGGCCATTTCTCCCTGTAAGAGAAAAGAAAGCCGACTAAAGCAAATTTCCAACACAAGACTCAAAACATCTGAAAAAAGTCACAGTCACTGCCCCTTTCCTTCAATAAAAGGCCCTAACGGAGGAAGACCGACTTCCCTAATTCTGGTCGGTTCTCTAAAATCACCCATAGAAATCCTCAAGCAACACATCTTAACATCAACCACCTTTTTATTTTGCATTTGTACTTGTCATTCCTGCACTGAAGAATTTTGATCGTTTGGGATAAAGATTACAATATATTGATCTATAGTCTTTATACCATAGTCGGCTTGGTTTTGCTAGAAATCACCTACATACAGACGGGAATACAAGTCTTAAAGCATACTTCAAACATAACAAATCTAAGCCAATTCATTTTTAGTTTATAAATTTCACTTGACGCGTGCCTACTTTGGGCAGGGATTTGGACTTCAGCAAGAAATTGTCTTAAAACGGGCACTGCGTTAGTAAATTTAAACTTTTACACGTGCCGATCACAGAAAGAATTTAAGACATTTGCTCCACTGAACTGCTTCAAACTCGAAGGAAGTATTAACTCCGTTACTGCATTGACAGTTAGGCAGATAGATTCTACCTGGTCTTGACAGAAGCCTCGACATCCAGCTCGGCACCCAGCTCTGCTTTCAGATCACCTGGAAAGTCAACTACCTAATCTGCTTAGCCACTTCCAGCAGCTCTCGCTGCCTACTCATCTGCATCCTATTAAATACTTTGGAAATACGGCTGCAGCGCTTAACAGTGCTGCCCTCTTCCTTCTGTTTTTATTCAGACTAGAAAAGAAAAAGCAGGGGCTTTTGCCGCTGTAACATTGTGGGAGAACTATTTCTGCGTGTGATGTTATGACGGTCATAGAGCTTGAGCTGGTGCAAATAAATACGGCCCGAACCACACTATTACTTTTTGGGAAACTGCCTTGTATTTAAGCAGAAATTGAGGAGGGCTCACTGACTCAGCAGGTTTAAGTAAATTATTCTAATTTACTTAATTACATTAATCTAATTTACTTAATTACATTAATCTAATGCACAAGATCAGTGCACGTGGTTGTAATTTCAAAGTTTAACTATACTAGTGTTTTAATATTAGCATTTTCAATCGTTACAACATCCTTTTTGTTCTCTCCAAACTTGATGCATCTTAACAGCGCCAACCTGACACAGTTGATACTATGACCCTATGCTTCAGGTAACCTCCAGGCCGTAACAGCTTTATACCACCACCAAATTTAAGGGAAAATGCTCACCTCTAGAAAGCTTCCCGCACAGCACAGAATCTAGGGGTATGCCATCTTCCCCAAGTGCCTGAAGAGTCACCTCTGGAAACTGCAGCAGACTGCTCGTTGCCCGAGCCGTTAGCTCTCCCATTCTTCACTCTAAATAAAGAAAACAATGCAAAAATAGACTCATGTCAGCCATAAATAGTTTTGAGCTTGACAGAAGTTTGCCATATTTTACTCCTGCAGAAAGAGGATTTTGTGAGCGAGTTAGCCGGTGATTTAGTGAGTACCACTGGGTCATTTCTTTCCCACTTAGGCAGAAAACCTCCCCCAAATGTTTTAGGCAAAACCCCTACATTTAATCCAAAACCAAAGTTTTAGTCTCAAAAGCCACTAGCACAACAGAGACTGTCTGTATCAGAATTCTGGAGTCAGGCTTACTTCACACAAGTGCACCCTACACATTGTCTTGCAGAGGTTGTGCGGATGCTCCACAAGCTCTCCGAGAAGCACAGATCTACAGCAGAAGGTGAGAAGAAGAAAGAATTTTAGCTCTCTAGCCCAACAGCCCCCAACAGCTAAGATCCTGTATCTGATGCAGACCGTAGCCTTGATTTCCCTTTAAATGAGAAAACAAACAAAACCAACACAGATCGGAATTTGACACTTCAGCCAGTTTACCCAGCTACCTCCTATGGTTATTCTCTAACACAACTATACTGCCATTCAAGAGTTGCAGTCCCTGCCTAACGTGGCTAAGCTAGCAAAAGTTCCTAAAGCCAGTTCTGAAATTGCGCTCTTTTTTACATTGCTTGTTCTACCTGGACAGACGGATGGAGGTGCCAAGTGTCTCAGTACAGACCACACACACAGCCTTCCAGCACAGGGAGACAGGAGTTAACAAGGCATTTCCAGCGTACCACACCACTTGCCCCTCTCAGCACAAGTTCCGGAATCACAGAATCACAACAAAGAGGATTCCAATCCCTGGAACCCACGTGGCCCAACCCCCCCGCTCAAGCAGGGTCACCTAGAGCAGGCTGCCCAGCACCGTGCCCAGCACCGTGCCCCTTTTTGACATTGCTTGGTCTACCTGGGCAGACGGATAAAGGTGCCAAGTGTCTCAGTACAGAACACACACGCAGCCTTCCAGCACAGGGAGACAGGAGTTAACAAGGGATTTCCAGTGTACCACACCACTTGCCCCTCTCAGCACAAGTTCCGGAATCACAGAATCACAACAAAGAGGATTCCAATCCCTGGAACCCACGTGGCCCAACCCCCCCGCTCAAGCAGGGTCACCTAGAGCAGGCTGCCCAGCACCGTGCCCACACGGCTTTTGAATAGCTCATTCTGAAACGTACTTTTACGAGCAGCAACCTGACAAGCTGAACTGCAAAAGCATTTGCAACATGTGCAACAGGCCCCGGTTTTTGGTGACTCTCTCCTACCAATTTAAGCATTCTCTCCACCACATAAGGAAAACACTACCACACCAGCAAAGCCTTGTCACCGTTATTTCTCTAAAACCGTACCTGACAGCTTACTAGGTAGAAGAAACAAAATTAATAGATGCCTGATTAAGTTCATTTCACTGTCCTAAAAAATCAAACCCCAGGCAAATCAATGCAGGAAAACGAGTTGATGCAGTCAGTGAATGAGGAGCTGTCCTCAGCAGAACAGGATACAGTCCTGTGTGCCCAACCGCCTGTGGCAGCTGCCAGCCAGGACTGATACAACCGTCCAGACTAAGAAGGCACTTGAACTACCACGTTTAGCCATACACACCTAGTGGGGTTCAGCATTCCCCACAGAATTAAGTCCCTAACTTTCCCATAAGTTTACCAAGCATGATCAGGAAGCAATCATTAGACCTGAAAGACTGACACCACGCTTCTTTCCATTGGCAGAAGTTCCAGACCCGGAGTCACCTTCCCTCATTAAGGAAGAAGTCAAGCACTTTTGTTTAAGGTATGATGCGTGCTTCGTGCAAAAATCAAGAGACCCCCACAAAACGCGCTGGATTCCTGTAAAGCTGTGCTCTCCCCATTAAACCCAGCCCTCTTGCCGCGATCGCCGCTCTACGCAGATAGCGAATTTCCTGACGCCTCCCTTTGGCAGTTACCCATGTTGAAGCAAAGAAACGTTTCGCGAAGAGCAACTGGGAGGGGAGCAGCATACGGCCTTTCAATGAAGGTGTGCCTTGAACAATTTATTAAGCAAGTCACCATCAGACCCCGTCTTTCCCAGAGCAGCCTGTCACGCACTCCTTGGCTCTTACACACCACAGCCTCCTACTGAAATGCTTCTGTCTGGCTAAATAAGTCACGTTGAGATCGGTTGCTTTCAGAAACATGCCCCAAATTAAAAGCAGTATTACCCTTTTTTAAGAAAAAGAACAAAGAACGCGTCTGCCCCATGTTCTAGGGTGTTTATCTCATGGCTGGTTTTACAGGGAATATCTTTGGTTCTCCCTGTCAAGGACTTTGAAACGACACAAGCCTGAGCTGCTTCGACATGGCTCGGTGCATTCACTGGCATCTCTTATTTCCGTAATAATTTCTTGTAACGACAAAATGAAGACCACAAACTACAATGTAGTTAGAAGTAGACAGCATATTCTGTCAGCTGAACTCATGAGAGATTTGATATTACATTGTGGACCCCTAACCAAGGGCTACGTTATTGCCAGTTTACCCAGGCTTAAAAGCCCCTGGAAGGTCTTGTCGGGGCCTTGCTGGCAGAGAGGTGTGTGAGTAACAAATCTTAAAGATGACAAGAAGGGGAAAACATCAGACCACAGGTTAAGGTATCTGGCTACAGTGCCTGTTACTGGGAAACTCGCCTGAGCCATGGCAGCATACTGGTGCTCCCACTCCTTCCGGGCTTCCTCCAGCCGGGACTCCCTCGTTGCCCGTGTGCTCCGGATCCGCCGCTCATGCTCAGCCAGCAAAAACCGCACCTCTTCTGAACAGCTTTAACCAGGGTATCTACGTGTAAGATAGCAAACCCCGTGAGGAACGAGGACCAGCACCGTGGCAGCCACGCAGCGTGTTCACAGTTGTTCCAAATGTTCTCTGCCACCCACTTTGTAAGAAATCCACCGGTGGACCTACCTCAGCTGCATTCCCACCACACTTCCTCGATGTTACAGATTACCAAAGATGCCTCCTGATAACGTTTGGGGAAGTCAAAATCTACTTGCTATTTATGCTGAAATACGTACGTGTTTCGTCGGCTGTTGGTGGCCCTGTGCTCCCGAGCCCAGCCAGACTGGACAACACTTTCTTATTTTCAGCCTTCAGGTCTCTTATAAGCTTCTCCCCGGGACTTGCATTTACCACTGCTTTGTGGTAATATGAAAATACATAAAAGACAAAACAGAAGCCGGTACCCAGATAATCCCAGCAAACAGCAAGATTTCCTGTCAAAAATTACTCTTCTTTTTTTTTCTCTCCCCCCCCCCCGCCCCCTTCTTTTGTTCTTTTCCGTGTTCAGAAATATCCCATGTAGCGAAAAGGTCTCACGGCCACTTTGCTCCTCGGGTGGAAGCATCTGATGCCCTCTCCTGTACTGTTACCAGCAATCACAGCCTGGTTTGGTTTTGCCCCTGCCAGCCCAGGAAAAACCTTCTCTTCTCCAGCTAACCCTAACCGGCAGCAACGTAGCCATAGCTGCTGTGCCTCCAGTATGCGGGGCAATGTGGAATGGGATACCTGAAAACCAGCCCTCATCCACTGTAACTGTGGGTACGCCAGGTAGGCAGACAAATCCCCTGCAGAGACAAGTCCACCTGCCCCGGCATGGAGCTGGCTCAGGCGTGGGGAGTTTGTTGGTCTGCGTTCATCGGCACGTGAAAGCAATTCAGCTCTTTGCAGGACTGAACTGGTGCTGGAAACATTAAAACTTCTGCTCCTGATATCTCCTAACAGCCAGGCTGCTGCGGCTACGAGCTTGCAGAGCCACGATCCATCCGCTTTGGGATAAGAGACATGTAAGTGCCTGACCTCTTTTTATGGGAGCTGGAATAAGAAGGAATTAGTGCTGGAGTCCCAGAGAAAGCCTGACTGAAAGGACTGCAAAGAGAGCGGTTTTCAGTGCTGAGCCCCAGAAAGGGCAGGAGCAGAGCAAAGGGGAGGAGAGAGGGAACCCTCTCCTCCAGAAGGAGCCGACGGACTGGGAAAGTGGCCGGGGAGCGAGCGGCTCCTGGGCAGGAAGGAATAGCTCTGCGTGGCACTATCGCTGGGATCTGGGATTGGGAAACAGAGACGACAAACGCCTGGCAGCAGGGATCATCTGTATGTTCTATGTTTCAGCCATGTTTGGTCTGTGGGACCCCAAACTACAGCTTAGTTTTAGAGGTGCTGGGAGAGAAAGGGAAGGAAAGATGCTGAATTAAGTCACACCTGTGAGAGAGACCCAGAATTCTCAGGAAAAAGAGTTACCGCTGTCATACAACGTAGTTGTGAAAATATATGCCGTTCGTTAATAAGAATACAGAATAAGCTCTTCATATGCTGCCCTTGCTTACTGACAGATTCACTCTTTCTTCATCCTGAGCTGTCAATCACTTTGAACTGGTATCTTTTGTCGTTTTGCCCAGCACCTGGCTGCAATTTGCACCAAGACCAGAGAGGGAAAAATTACGGAAGTGTACCTTTCAGCATATCGTAAAGTTGACAGAGTTTCTTCATAACAGACGTCTGCTGGACTCACGTCCGCAATCTGTAAGCATATGAAAAGTATGAACTGACATTACATTTTGAAGGAGGCGTTTTGAAAGAGCTGTCAACACTACCAAAAATCAGATAAGCATTAACATGGAAAAATCAACCATTAAGGTCCTTAAACATAAAAGGAGAACCCTAGCATCTTCGCAATCTGGCTATAACTTAACTCTTTTTAACACTTTCACAAGAAATGAGACAGACAGACCGACAGACCGACAGACCGAAAGATGAGAGGATACAGGTGGCTTTTGCAAAAATTAATACTGGAGGCACTTGAATCCTGGTAACTCTGGCTTACGCTAGCATCAACGCAAAAAACCAACCTCGCAAAACCACTTTGATGGTATTTGTACAAGTAACAGTTGAAGAATCTGTCCTTAAATTTGTTCAAAACATCTTCGGTGAATTACGGGAGTTAGCATTTGAAGAAGCTCAAGTAAACTGTTTTAGGACTACCAGCATTTACAGGCAACGTTTTCACATGGGCACATTTTCTATTTGTATCCTTCCATCTTTCACTTGATAGTACTTTCTTTAACAAAAATACCTCTTCAAAGATGCTGGAGGATACAGTTAATTCACCTGAGACAAAGAAGAACCTATGGGAGCTGCATCTTATTTAGGAATGCAATATCTGGTGCGCAGCACAAACAATAATCTCAGCATTCAGGAAACAAAGTAGCTGTTTCGTAATACTGCCTAGTTTTATGTAAAGAACATGGCTTTTCTATAAAACACGTGCTTATGAGTTATCTAGCTAGATTTATCTGCATTTAGATACATTTTTACAAATATGCCAAAAACTCTTTCAGCAGAAATGGGGTTTGTATCTCTAATGGAGAGAGCGAGAGAGAGAGAGGGAGAGAGAGGGAGAGAGAGAGATATTTTGTGCCAGCCACATTTCTGCTCTGAAAACAGAAGTGCTCTCCATTTGAGTAGTGCGTTTAACAGTGGCAAGAAACTTTTGACCAGCAGAAGGGTTCTCACCTTTATGTTGCATAGAAAGCAAACAGTTAAGTTTGAAGCTACACCCACTTTCACCAACGTTCGAGCCATGCAATTCTATTTCAACAGGTAAACTAGGTTATAAATTCAAGAATCAGTTTACCATGATGGGCCCTGCTGTTTCCTCAGGACCGAGTCCCTGCATGGGATATGCAGCACCTTCTTTTCCGTAGCAACCTCGGCCAGAGCGCTAAGGGAAAATAAAGTGAAAAGATGTGAACGATATAAGCGTTAACTATCAAAATCAAATTGGGGGGCGGGGGGGGGGGGGTGTGGGAGGGGGGCACGGAGGGGGAAAGCTACCAGATTAGAAACTTCAGTATATTCATGCTTATGTACATGCTTCACTATATTTGTGCTTACGTACATGCTTCACTATATTTGTGCTTATGTACATCTCAGGCTTTATTCATTGATTAACCATGCAGCAAAGAATCCTGAATGGAGGGAAGATTTTTTTCATATCTAGAAATTTATTTTTTACTTCACAGGAAAGGATTAAAAAAAAAAAAAACCAAAAAACCTGATGACAGTTCTTAATGTGGTTAGACTTAGATTTACACGTGTTCCTGCCTTCAATCTGTCTCTTCCCAGTCCTGAGGATTTTTGCCTTTTGCTTCCTGCCAAGCCCACCAGATTTATAACTGACCGTTTGGTGATTGCTTCAGTCGAGAAAAATCTGTTAAAATATGGTATCAACACAGCAGGAACAATTACCAAATCAATTGCTCAGACATTATTAAGTAAGATACAGAAAACGATACTCTGCAGAAACTCAGAGGAAATATCTTGGGATAGTTACCGGTATTGGAACACCTTCTATGTGCAGAATTGCTTTAAATATGAGAACTGCAAAGGTGTGCCTGAAAAGAAATGACCTCCCGTCTCTCGGGATTAAGCAACAGGCAATACCGCTCATCCCCTGCACCCGCAGAAAGGGAGTATGGAAACACCCCTGGCTCCCAACCTCCCCTGGCTGCAAAGAAGACGTCTCCCTCCTCTTCCCCTTCCAGATGAGCCCAGGACTGGCCCTGCCTGCCAGGGCTGAGCAGCTTTTGGAGCTGCCTGCGCGAGCAGCCGTGGGGTGCTGAGCTCGCTCGTGCTGCCGAGATGGGTCGTGCACGTCCGGGCCAGCCGGACCCCCCTCCTCCTCAGCCGGCCCCAGCCCAGGGTTGTCCTGTGTAAGCTGCCCTGCAGACACCTCTCTGCCTCTGTCGACAGGGGACTTCAACAAAGCCTGTAGTTCTGGTATCTGTCTACCAAGGGGAAAAACTGGGGGAGCGATGGCAGGAGCAAGGCCCCTTTTCCAGAGCGGAGCCGCGAGCAGTCGTCTCCCCCGACACGGCTGCTCTGAGATGGTTCGGCCATGCGTCAGCAGCAGCACCACGGTCACCCAGCAGCCCTCCGCCTGGCCCCGGGCACACACAGCGAGGACAGCACGATTCGGGCCTTGTGACCCTCTGGGGTCATGTCTTTGCAGCTGCCCCACTGCGGCGTTCCCTTAGGCGGGCTCGGGGAGGTGCCACAGACTGCCCCACACTTGTGCCGCGCTGTATGACCTTGCTCGCTATAGGGCCGCTTGTTGTACTGAGGCCAGGAGTTCTGCGTTTCGCTAACGGGCAAGCAGCAGCTACCACAGATAAACAGTGACCGTAGGTTATTTCGGGACACCAGTGAGAGATTTTCCAAGACCACTTGTCATGTTTGGGACATAGAGGATCTTAAAGACGGAGTCCATCTGCAAACAGGCAGTGGTTTAGGACGTCTCTGCCTTTGGTGATCCTCACTCCGAGAGCAGCAGGGGTGGACAGGGTGCGAGCGCCAAAAAGGTGGGCTGGCGAGGCTGACCCTGCAGCCCAGGGTGAGGAAACCCAACATGCTCTCATCTGCTCGCTGTCCTGGAGGTGGCAATAAACAATGGTGGGTCTAGGTAAAACAGAGCCACCCTGGCTTTCGTGTCTGCAAAAACTTCCACGAGTTCATTTTATGGTGCATCTAACAGGACTAAATTCATTAAGAGGGCTAAACAGCTACACTGAACAGAGGAAACAGTGCCCGCACACTACACCTGTTTGAATCGCATGGTGACGACCACGTGAGACCGACTGCTGGTGGCAGTCGTAGCCGTTGTTCTCACCTTACTCCCTTGTTCCTCTCGATCTGCGCGTAATTACGACAAGGCACCACCTTCAAACTGTCCACATAACGACCTTGCTGCTGGTCTTCTCTAATCCTGCGCCCACCAGGTTCCTGGTTTTAGACAGCAAGTCCATTACCTGGGGAGAGATATTTATAGTCAAAATTTCTCACTAAAATAAGAAAAAATATTGTTAGACTTCGTAAGGATAGAACAAAAATTAAGAGAGAGTACGGCTGAGCATGGGGTAGTTATTCTGGCTTTACCATGTTTAGAAACTCATTCCCAGAGTGTTCCACTTTCCAGGTGAATTCCGCTTACGTTGAAAGCTTACATCTGCAGACTTAAGGTGCTTGCAAAATTCAGGATAAAGGCGGTATTTCCCTCTGCTTCTCCTATCGTCATTAGATGAGGAGTTTAAACAAGCTGATTCCATGAGCTGCGAAAACTAATGAAGTTTGTTTTCCTGAGCATTCATTTTTTTCCGATCTCTGCTGCCCGCTGCATCAAATTGGTCTGAAATTGGCCACATGGCTCAAAACCAATGAGGAGGAAGGTACAGGGCAAAGTAGTTCACAAACAAGTGGCAAATTGTATAAACCTTAGAAGAAAAGCTAAACGTTCAACCCTCTGAGACATATACCATCTCCCAAATCCCCGCCCGGCTTAAGAGAAACAGATTACCCATTTTCAGTTAGGAATGAGTCCTGTGTCTGCCAACATAAGAGGCGAACAAGAAGAGGAGCATGGGGAAAGAAAGTAAATAAAAATGCTGACTTTCTTCTTAACCCTTTTTTTCTTCAAAAAGGAGCAAAATACAGAAGGGAGAAAAATAATAAAAAATAAAGAAGCGCTGGGTGCATGGGGGATTTCTCCTCAAAACTTGCACACCGGGTTAAAATCATGACAGGTATTCAAAACAGTTAACAAAGTTAGTTACGCCTACTGGTGCTACCCCTTAATTAACTATTGGTTAATAGTTTTCTTCATCTTATAGTTACAGTTCTCTTTTAATTCACCACATATGCTCAGAGAGTAGGGGGCTTAATTGGGTTGGGGCTTTTCTAGCTAGGAGGTGTGTTCCTTAGCATTAGAATGAGATTATAATGAGACGAGTTAACTCTAGGGCACTATTTTGGCAGTCCATTCTATTTTTCTAAGATATGTCCTTGTGCTAATCGTTATTGCTAGTTAGCAGAGAGTCAGTGAAGACAGTCTTTATCTCTAATGTGTCTAAGTGCCAGGCGCAGTTGTTACGAAGCATCTTCTTTACATTGTTCTAATTCTTCTTACTTGCTTTTAATACTTATTTTTCAAGAAGTCCTGTAACATTCTCCCCTTTTCTGTCCCCTAAGCAAATTCTTTGGCTTTTAAAAGTGGTTTGTTATGTTTCATCATTATTTTTAGTGTCCACACTTGTCCAGTAAGTTCCTTGAGTTTACACCAAAGGGTAAGATTTACTATTGTTAATGTTGTCACAGCTATTAGTAACACCAATATCGGGTGGGTCATTATGTTTAAGATTTTGGTAGCTGACGGGGAATAACCCCTAAACACATCCCATCTGCATCATGATGGACAGTAATTAAAGTCTTTATTCCACTTTCTTCAACTTGTTTTAACAAACTTTTAAAATTTTCATGATGCAATAGTTTTCTTATTAGAGTGAGATTCATTCCAATAGGGGTAGGCTTTTAAAATCAAAAGAATTTGCTTAGGGGAAAGAAAAGAGGGGAATGTTACAGGACGTCTTGAAAAACAAGGGTTAAAAGCAAGTACGAAGAATGTAAAGAAGATGCTTCATAACAACTGCACCTGGCATTTAGACATATTAGAGATAAAGACTGTCTTCTCTAACTCTCTGCTAACTAGCAATAACGATTAGCACAAGGACGAATCGTAGAAAAATAGAATGGACTGCCAAAATAGTGCCCCAGAGTTAACCTGTCTCATTATAATCTCATTCTAATGCTAAGGAACACACCTCCTAGCTAGAAAAGCCCCAACCCATTTAAGGCCCCTACTCTCTGTGCATGCGTGGCAAATTAAAAGAGAACTGTAACTTTAAGATGAAGTAAGAAAAGTATTAACCAAGAGTTAATTAAGGGGTAGAACCAGGAGGCGTAACTAACTTTGTTAACCGTTTTAAATACCTGTCATGATTTTAACCCGGTGTGCATGTTAGGAGGAGAAATCCCCCTTGCACCCGGCGCCACCATAAACATGCCTGTTTATAACTCTGTGTGAGTTGTGAAGTTTGTTTCCGCGTGTCACTGCCCACTCGAAGGCCCTCGCACAGCACCGTTGTCTTCGCCAGGACGCGTATCCCAGCGACCAGGGTGAGTCTCCGTCCCCGTCCTCAGGGATACCTGAATTCCGTTGCTATAATCTGGTTCCAGTCACAGCGATTTCCCCCCTTTTGAGACTTATGGATATGTCCTCTAGCAGAGGACAAGGTTTTCAGTGCGATTTCTGTATTTGATACCCAAGGGAATTTGTTCCCTCTGCGAGGGTTTCTGTGCAGGCACGTGCATGAAACACGGGTGTTTCTCTGTGCCCTAACTGGGACTGGTGACAGCCGGGTGGGTGGGAACGTGTGCAGTCAGGGAAGGAACTTCACTCTGTTCACAAAATTGTAAACGCAGATTCAAGTTCTACGGTCAAAACAGAGCAATAGTTAACCTCTACTGTAGCCTGAAAGTCTGCACTGTATCCTCTGAGTGTCCCTGAAAGAGGCATTTCCAACCTAGTGTAATTTGTACTTGTTCAAAACAAAGTCCAAACCTATTGCAGCTTAAGAGTGCCTGTGTGGTTAGTGAGAAGAAACTAAAATAACCAAACCCGCTTGAGATCAACTTATTGTTCCGGAGTATCTCAGAGAGGGACCCTTGTCAAATGCTCACAAGTCCTTAAAAGTCGAAGGGGTAAGGAAGCTGTCAATTTGCTGCTAAAAAAGCATTTAAAAAAATATTTCAGTTTATTTGAGAAGGAAGCATCACTACAGGAAACTGTTTTTCAGTGTAGTTTGTAAATTAATCAGTTAATATCTCATCATTTATAAATGCACAGGGCTATACTTTATGAACACAGTATAGTTGCCTGTCAAAATAAAGCACGGGTATATCAGCCCTGAAACATGAACTCTGCCCCTCCTGTCAGTAAGTTTAAAAATGCCAAACTCACTGTACCCCACAAAACCCAAATAAAAACACCAATCCAAAACATCAGCCATTAAAGTAACCCACCACTTTGCCTAGAAAAAAATAAACTGCTGAAGTTATTGAAATGAAGGTGTTTACCACGACAGAGTAGCCCATAAAGACTGAGAAAACGGGTTTCTTGTATTTTATTAGACCACAGGCCATACTATCCCAGTTTGTTTGGGAATTGTGAAAACTTAATATTATTCTCCATGCTATCAGACCAAAACCCATTTCTAATGATGATGTAAACATGGATTCAGAGCACAATCCTGTAATAGTTTTCTCCACTGCAACCACACTCCTCCCTCCCAGCTACCTACTGGAACAGCTTGCAGGAATGAAGTCCTCAGGCCACTGGTTAGTAATGGACTGCAGTGTTTAGTGAGAACTAATGCTGAAGGGCAGTTTTTCCACAAGTAAAAAGGGTAACTCTTATCTTGCTCCTTTTCCAGTATATTGAATTACATTACGCCACAAGCAGCAGCAGTTAAGCTTACACTAGTAAAACATTATCAGAAAGACACATCGCTGCTCATTATGTCTGAAGTTGTTCAAAAACGTAGAAGAACATTTCACCGTGTAAACTGAACAGCTCTCCTCAAGAGGCCACTAAATCGATCAGCAGACAGATTAAAACCCCTCCTGGGAAAAAGCTCCTGTCCTTTATTCCCTCCTGTGGTGGAAGAATTCAAGGGAGCAGTTTTAGCAGTCTCGGGGGGGAAAAAATACCTACATGCAGAAGAGGATTCCTCACTCCAGTTAATCCTTCCTTCTCCATATATTTAGGAAAGCACATACAACATTTCTGTATTACCAGCTCAACAGTTCTTGAAGATGTGCCTTTGGAGAGGAGCACCCAGATCTGGAAACAGACACCTTCTTTCCATTGCAAGTCTTACCATAAGACCCACCCTTCCGTCTTTTCAGAACATTTTGCACCCAGTTCTGTTAAAAAGGAAGCCTGATCAAGTACTTTGAAGCTTCATGCACCGTATGCCACTCTTTTTTACATGTGGGAAAGACAGGCCTATGTTTTTACCACTATCATTTTGTGTTTTTTCAGAAGCCAACAAGAAATTAGGAAAACTCTCAATTGGAGTCTTACATTAAACAGTCCAGTATTGACCAGTAACTGAAACATAACAGTTAATAAACTATTAGTGAGTTCTTGTATTTTTTCAGGAAGCAGTTATGCTCTGGCCTGCAGGCAACAGTCTCCTTTCTTCGAGGAGGTGATAGCACTCCTTTCTACTGAACAGTTACCAAAAGCAGCAAATAGATAATTAATGTGCTATTTAGAATGTTTGCGCAACAACCATCTTCCAGTGATCCAACATTCGTGGGTCTTTTGTTTTTTCCTTTAAATTTCCATGGAATTATATCCTGCCAGTCCCTCCAGTCAGTCACGTTGAAACAACATCTCCATGAAACTTGTATACAACCCCAAGATAATACTGCAGAAGAATTGGGAAAAAAAACCCTAACCAACAAACAAATGTAAAACCCCAGACTCGACAGGCAATGTATTAACTCCCATTTCAAACAGAAGACTAAACAGCAACGAACACAAAGCAAGTGGGAAAGGGGAGGCAAAATAGGAGGAAAAGGCTAATCTCACTGCTGGAGTGCCACATTTAAATTACAGTGGTTTTCTAAAACAGGACAGCAGCATCCCTGTGGCTACCCGCAACCCAAAGCAGGTACAGTCAGAGCAAACCAGAGGGAAATGTTTTTGCCTTGTCTTTTGTCTTTCGTTTACTTTAATTACTATGAATGAACACTAAGTCTTCCCTCCCACTCCAGGACTCTTCCCTTTTTTTTTTTTTTTTTTTGCGACATCTGTGTTAGCTTATGGTAAGATGCTACTTAGAAATGTAATGCAGACGTGCCAGGGAACACACGAGTCTAAAAGAATGAGAACTCTTATTTATGAACATGTGAGTTGTGTTTATGCACATGCTAGTAACCAAAGAGAAAAAACAGCCATGCAATTCAATTGTCCATGTTCCAGAAATGCTTCTATTTTGGCTCTTGCAACCCCCCCGAAATGTCCATAACTTACAGCTAATTAAAATCCTCTGCGAACATTGTCTTAGTTAAATTAATGCAAAATTAACAAAACATATGAAAAACGGTAAACATCCTTTTAAGAGGAAGACGTTTTAACACTGCCTGTCTTTGGCGACTGCCCCTTCACTTTTTTCAGAGGTGGTTCCATTCGAGGAAATTTTTCACAATCTCTCTCTGCCTTCCCTTGGGAAGCTTCAGCTCGTTTTCTGATATTGCCTTTCTTAGGAGATGAAGCCCTATAGGGAGATTTGGACCTTAAAAAAACCACAAGAAACATAAATGAAGTTAATTCAAAACAGTCACTCTTCCCATTTTTTTCCTTCCCAAATTTGGTTTGGTTTTCTTCTCCCTCTCCATATGCTTATGTCAAAGCTTCTTTCAGCTGTTGCCATAATGCTCCTGCAAACTGAAGATCTTGATCACATGTAAAAGGTTCTGCTTACAAGACAGAAGAGCTGCTGCTTTGGTAGTGTGAAAACAAACAGGACGGGTAAGGCTATTTCCACTCCCTTCTAGCACATGAAACTCCCACAGCTATTGATTGGTTTCAGGTGGTGTATCCTGGCCTCTACTGGTACGTGAACACGCACATTTTTCACTACTCCGCAACGACATGGGGTGCAACTCATTTTTGCTGCAGTAAGATGCAAAAAGAGCAAGTCTTAGTGGCTACAGTGCACTATCAAACATCAAGAAAACGCCATTTAGCCTGAAGAGAGTAAAACTCCATTTTAAAATGCCAGCTTAGTCTATTTACCTTCACTACTTATTTAGCAAATTGTACAGGATGCAAAATACTTGTACTGCAATCCTACGTACAGGACTATTTAATCAACACTTCTAGCCAGACATCCTAGCAATATCTTGCACGTACCTCTGGCTCTAACCAAGGATAGTGACCGCATTTCAAGAAAAGTCCTATCTAAAAGCTTCTGAGCTCAGCCTCTTGCACTATGACTCAATGCCATTCCTCTAGGAATATGAGCCTCCTCTCACTCCTCTAGGAATATGAAACTCCTATCACTGCTAATCCCTTGACTCATCCAGTCCACCTAACGATAGAGGGGTGGAGTGGAACTCCTCCCAATTTTTCTCGACAGTCTGCTTCCCCATTACAGACGTGCAAAGCAGTTACCTGGAAAACGAGCACCTGCGCTCCTCTTGAATCTTTTTATATTCCATCAGCTCCTTAGCAAAATCATCTGTAAACTCCTCAGGCTTGGACTTTTTCTCTTCCCTGTTAAAACAAGTTTGACCTTTATTACAATTAGAGTTTGACCTTTCTTACAGGCAGACACCAAGAAACAAAACATGGCCCATATGAGAAAATGTATACTGCATGCAAATGCAGAAGGTGAACATCCAATTTAAGCAAAAACAGTTTAGAATTCCTGCAAGTTTTAGGGAAAGTGTTAGAATGACGTTTGTCTTGGTTTAGTTTTGGATGTTTACCATCTGCAACGCAAAAGCACGGTGGAGAAAACACTGTGTTATTTTTGCTTATGTCACATGCACTTCAGTGTAACTGCAGTCCGATACACCGTTGAAATACAAAAATGAAACCCAATGCAACTTGATTGAGCCAAACACTTACTCCTCTTTAAGTCTCCGTTGTTCTCTGTAAAACTCCTCCCTAGATAAGGGAGGCCAAGAGCCTCCTGGCTTGTATCAGAAACAGAGTGGCCAGCAGGACTAGGGGAGCGATCGTCCCCCTGCACTCGGCACTGCTGAGGCCGCACCTCGAATACTGTGTTCAGGATTGGGCCCCTCACTACAAGAAAGACATTGAGGTGCTGGAGCGCATCCAAAGAAGAGCAACGAAGCTGATGAAGGGTCTGGAGAGCAAGTTCTACGAGGAGCGGCTGAGGGAACGGGATTTGTTTAGTCTGGAGCAAAGGAGGCTCAGGAGAGACCTCATCGCTCTCAACAACTACCTGAAAGGAGGTTGTAGCCAGGTGGGTGTTGGTCTCTTTTCCCACGTAACAAGTGATAGGACGAGAGGACATGGCCTCAAGTTGCACCAGGGGAGGTTTACATTGAATACTAGGAAAAATTGTCTTCACCGAAAGGGTTATCAAGCACTGGAACAGGCTGCCCAGGGAAGTGGTTGAGTCACCATCCCTGGAGGTAGTGAAAAGAGGCGTAGATGTGGCACTTGGGGACAGGGTTTAGTGGTGGACTTGGCAGTGTTAGGTTTGCGGTCGGACTCGATGCTCTTAAAGGTCTTTTCCAACCTAAATGATCCTGTGATTGTATAAAGGAGGTGCTTGTGTCGTTGGGATGGTATTTGCATGAGCCGTTGGTACTGCTGTTGGTAGCCAAGCTGATGACATGCTTGCAGGAGCTGGGGGATTTCCTGGAGGGGGGACAGTGTACCCAGCAGATGGAGGCTGACCAGGTGGAAACTGAGCAGGAAACTGTGGTGGTGGTACCCGCAGCGGAAGAGGAGTGCCTGGGGTGGTGGAGGAAACAAGGGATGGGTCCTGGGTTTTGTTTTGATTTATCTTTAAGAGTTTATAAATGCAATGCACCCTGACAATCGATGTATAACAGACATATACCAAAAGGAAGGACTAACTTGACACGGCAATAATAGCTACAATAGACTCCTCTCTCGCCAGCTGAGAGAAAGCAGCTTGGCCATGCGAGATGACTAAATTGAAGAAATTCAAATATGCCATAAAATGACAGCGTTGACTTTTCCAATAGTTTAGTCAATCAGTATCAACTGAGTTGTTAAAAAAAGAATGTTGGCGGCTGATTCCTATTGGGAAATCAAGTTCTTCTCCAGCCCTATTCAGCCAGTAACCAAAGGGTGGCTTTCCACCTGATCCTTTAACTGTATTTCATTTTTATATGCAATTACGGTTTCCCCAAAAAGCCTTCATTTTTCAGAGTCCTCTTTTAAGTCATGTACTGGAGGTGGTTTTTCAATAATCTTACTGCAAGCGCCGATCCCCTTTGTTAATGCCAATTCAAATGAAGCCATTTAAAAATTCATTACCCTTTGTGTTCTCCACAGCAGTCTGTGCACACTTATTTCATTATAAATCAGCTGTTGTGTAAGTTATGTGTTACCGCCTCATTTAACAGGTTACAAGTGGTAAGATACTGAATGTCTGCGGAATACTTACAGTTCCCAGCCTGGTCTGCCACCTGCTGAGCGAGTTGTACTGGCTCTCATTGGACGACCTTTTGGAGTGGGGAGAGGAAAAAGCAAAAAATCCCATTCAGTTTCTCTGAAGACAGCTTCTTCAAAGAAATTCTGCGGTTACAGGTACTTACCAGTTGTGGGTATGGATTGTCCTCGGGGGCCCAGAAGGCTTGGTAACGCAGGTTGTCCGGGAACCCGACAGCCCTTGTGAATCAATGCAAAGAGTTGGAAAATAAGCTCTACTAAAATACAAGAATGACTGCGTGTGTTGAGATACAACTTCCCTTCTCTTCCAACAAACTGCTGACTGTCAGAGGGGAAGATTTAGAAAGTTCAGCAGCACTCACCAGAGCAGCAGGAGATATAACAGTCATGAGCGGTGGTGGAGGTGGCGGCAGTGGCGGCTGCTGTGGCTGTTGAATCTGCTGACGGAGCCTTTTTGTGTAGCCAGTACCATTTTTGAAGTTGTTCACAGCCTAGAGGCAGAAAAACATTGACAGAAAGGTAGTATGAAACTTCAGTAGACAGACGGAGAAAAGCCTGCACAGAGTAAAATTCCTTGCGTCCTTGCTTGGTAAATGCTACCAATCCTAAAATAAATCAGCATACAGGTACATGAACACATCACATTAAACCCTGATATTAATGATTGGTAACTCAGAGTATCTGTATTTAAAGTACTTCTGTGTAAATCCCAAACTTGAAAGTGAGGCAATCATGTCAAACAAAAGGGTGACCTGAATTTGCCAGATTGTCTCGAGAGTTGTAAGCTTCTGTGACAACAGATAATGTATTTGAGCAGTAAATTGAGCCTCATTCAATTCAGCCTTGCTTAAGGAGATGGAAATTCTTATTTTCTTCCCTTTCCGCTTTTTACAGAGACTTTTCCTACGAACAGTTTACGTAACAGTCATCAGGTTACCTTGCGTAGGAACTGGTTGGCAATTAAAGAATCAGGAGAAACATCTGTCTGATGACACGTTGGGCATGTATGTTCCTCAGAGTCCAGTAACACTGTTCTAATACCTGTGAATCATTAGAATCGTCAAAATAGTTTTCAGCCAAACTAAGGAAATTTTGGGGGGTTCTAATCAATTATAAAAACACGCATATGATTAATGGGTGACTATGGTCTTGAATTGAAGGAACATGAAGCTCTAAATGTTCAATCGTGCAAAAGATTTCTAGTATGCAGCAAATGACTCTACAGTTTTGATATTTCACTATTGTAACATTTGAAGATGTCTTGATGTTTCGACTAGCCTTTTTCGCACTACCTAGTACAGTGAGAAGTCATCAACCACAACGTTCATGAATAAAACACATCTCAAAAAGCCATTAGTAGGTTTGAGTTGGGAAGGTTTTAAGCAACTCTCCTGTGGAGAAGAATGTGGATTAAATGCCTAACCATCCATTTGTGGCAGACCACAGCAAGTCACCGGAGCTGGCTATATAATTTTGTATGAGAGAACAGGCTGTGGACAAACAAAATGCGCTCGATATCCAACACTGTAATCACCTGCACAATTCTGCACTCTTCTCATACTCATTCTTCTGCACGTAAAGAGGATTTAACTAGAGACGCAGAAAGGGAAAAAAGCTCTCTGCCTTTTTTTTTCCTTTCCATGAGAAGAGTCCTTTCCTATCCAGGGTATTGTGGCGAACGAGTGGTTTAGGCCACTTAAAGAATCACCGTCAAGGGTATTGGCAAAAGGGATTTTAATAGAAGTTTATGAAAAGGTGACTGATGAGAATTCATTGGCAAGGTTCACTCTATTACTTACTAAAACATAGAAAGGAAAATGGAATTAGAATCAAATCAGAATGATTTCTACAGAGAGACGGGAGAAACAAAAGGGTAAAGAGGACCCTCCCGTTGAGTCACGAGGTTCAGAATGCACCCCCTTGCTTTCTAAACTCCTGCTCAGAGAGGAGTTTAAGTGCGGCTGAATCCAGACTTAGTCTCAGACTTGGTCAATGGTTCATGTCTAAAGGATTCTATGTATTTAGCAGCAATCTAAAGTTCGTTCACAGTTTAAGGCGGATCACAAGATTTTAGCAGCACTTCATCATTGATGAGTCTAACGTTTGCACAGTGAGTGAATAGAATTTACTACAATCACAACAGTGACTTGATTACAGATTTGAAATGGTAATATTTATACTGTGCTTGTTATCGGGTATTCAAATTGATTCACACACTCACGCACACAGTCACAAATAGAGAGTGAGAGATGTACAAAGGTACCTGTTAAAAATTCCCCTCGAGTTCTATGAAATATTCACTTGTCAGCATTTCTCAACGGGCAAGGGTTGAGCCTCCAGGAGGAGAGGGTTTCAGCCCATGTCCCGTTGCCAGCTTTCGGCGGCAGTCCTCTGAATTTCGCAAACTGGAGAGTTTGCGAACTCCGAGAGGCGTCCCACTTGGAGGGAGATGCTGTTTGCTGCCCGCTGCGGTCCAGGAGAGCTCAAAGGGCCTCACTTGGGACCGCTGTTTAAAGGTTTGCAAGATGATTGGCTTTAGTCACTAGCAAAGTGATGGAATTTGGGTAACGGTGGTGTCATTCCACTTGGGCTACGATCCTGATAAGGAATGTCCAGGGCTGTCGGGGAGTGACTGATTATTCCATTGTTCCCGCTCCCGCTACCAGCCTCGGTCAGGTAACAGCAGTGCTTGGTACGGTCAGAGCGGCCCACGATGGGGTGGGGGGGAGCCATGCACTACCGCAGGTATACTTAAGTATTAAACGGAACTGGGAACAAAGTCATTTCATTATTGCCTCTTTCTGCTTTGAGAAGATCAGACGTGATGTTTTGAATTAACAAACATGGGAGTAACACTTACATTCGTCACAAAAACTGTTTCCGCAGCAGGGAATAACAACGGCATCAGTCATGATATCTTTACAAATGACACATGACAGCTCCTCTGGAAGAGGATCATCTGAGAGGGCGGAGGAGGAGAAAGAGGAGGAGGAGGAGGGCTCCTCTGGTAGAAAGGGAGGCTTTTCCTTCTTTCCTCTAGCATAAGCTTCCCTGGAGGCGGGGTGGGGAAGGAAAAAGAAAACAGTTAGAGGTGGGTAAAGGAAAACTTTTCCGAGCTTTGGATTTAATCCAAGGAAGATAACAAATGGAATTCTCCTCACTCTACATTTGCCTTCTAAAACGTAGGCATTTAGTTTAAACTACTTTCCTCGAGCCACCACACTAGAAGAGGGAGGGGGGGACAATTTTCCTTCTGCAGAACTCTGCCATTCATTGGATCAACTAAGACATTAGCTCAGACTAGACAAGTCATTTTTGACAGCTAGAAAGCAGGTGAAATGAATCTCACCTCTCTTTGCCAGAGGGTAAATGTAAATTGCAGGCTCAGGAGAAAGTTAGTCTCCAAGTAATTACGTTTTATAAAGGGAAGAAGTCTGTGTCACAGCTTCTACAAAAGGAGATCCATGACAGAAAACCAGAAATGCTACCAAGTGCGTTTTCAAACAGCCCCTCTTGTCAGCACACAGTAGTACACTGGCCAACTTGGTTGCGCTGCCACTCAAACATTTACGCATGGTTTCTCTCGCTCACTTTTTGGTCAGTCCAATTAATGCCATACTTACGCATTAATCGTTGGGATTGCATATTTTCCCCTGCTTGTCAGCATAGCACCCTTTGTATTGGGATCTTCCACCTCCATCATGAAACTCCTTGGAATTCCGGTGCTCATTTTAATTCTGGGAACAGACTCAAAATTTTTGTCCTGTTCAGAAAAGAAATGCAGACATATCTCATCTTAAGACCCACACGTAAAATGGCATTTCAATGATTATTTGAAGCAGCAAAAGCCTGTAATCCTCTCCTGTTGCCTAGTGTAAGGGTTGCTCGACTAAAAGACTGATTTTCCTACATGAATATAGCCAAGACGTTCCAAAGGCTTGAGCAGCATTTTGAACTCAATCGACATTCTTTGGCTCATCTTCAGGTTCCTTAAGGGTGAAATATCCCTCAGCTCACCATCCATTCAGAGAAGAGACACAAACCCGCTGCTCCTCCACAGCGCAATTCAGAGTGAGAGCTTAATTTGGTGCTCTGAATCAGTCACTGGAGAAACTTACATTCACCACCTAGACAGGAAGGTTGAATTCATAGCTCAAGCACATACATTCCGTGACTAACATTAAATGGCATGAATACTCACCCAGAGACTTGTGTAATTAACACATGCAAATATTCAATAGATGGGGTCAACAGAAACCGCCTATTCTTATACGAAATACTACAAACTGTGAACTGCCATTAAAGAGAGTCAAAAGCATAAAAATTTCCCCTAATATTGCAATATATAAAAATATGCATGAAAGTTCACAGAGAAAGCTCTATGCACACCTTTAATGTCTATGACCTCGAAAAAAGAAAATTTCACATTTGTGATTCCAGGTTTCCCTTGAATTTTGAAGGGCTTTGCAAAATTGCCACATAACCTCTATATTTCACCCCAAGAGAAACAATTCTTCCTAGGAGCGTTCATGGACTTGTTACCTAACTGCCAAGATAAAAAAATGAAAAACTAAGTCACACCACAAGTCCCCCACAATCTTACCCTAGTTGTTGGGCAGTTCTTCCTATAGTGGCCCGGTTTTCCGCAACGAAAGCAAGTATATGATGGTGGAGGCGGAGCCAAGGGTTTCTTCATGTAACTAAAAGGTTTTGGGGAAAAAAAGAACAAGGTATGTGTGTGTCTCTCGTATTGAAACAAACATCTCTACAATTTTTCCATCAGCTTCAAAGGACAGATTTGACATTATCAACACTTACTTGATTGGATCATACGCACAGCAAGACTGCATCATCATAGCTTTTATTTTCTCTTCTTCAGAAGCATTGGCTTCAGCCAGATCGGCAGTCTGTCGAAGAGGTAATTATTGGACACACACGTTAGAAACACATTTAAGCCCACCCAGCCAAAGACACCACCACTCACCCAGTCCTGTAAAGAGCAGCACAACGCTAGCTGAGGTTGCATGAAAACAGCTGCTTATATAAAATATAGTTGCCCTGAAGACGTTCTGGGGAGTCCTGATGCCATTCCGTGCTGTTTATGTGCCTCTTAACCTACTTGAAAAGAGCATTCTTGGGCACTCAAAAGCTTAGGCTGTTTGGACCTTATGTAAAGACCTCTGTAAGCAATCCCATTTTCTTCCAAGTGGACTGAAGCGATGTGTAGAAAAAATGAGACTATCCCCTATGTTTAAACTGATTTTTAAGCTCCAGACTATGTGCAGGGGAAGATGTCCACTGGACATTTAATTGAGAAAGATGTATGCAAGTATCATTATTTACATTTTGCAGCATTAAAAGACACACAAGAGTCGGGGGAGTTGTTTCTGCTTGCTGAAAGTCAGCTTCAGACACAGACGCCTTAAAAGGAATCCAGCTTTTTATAATCCCTCAGCAGGACAAAAGATGCTTTCCAGTAGAAATTTGACCATCATGTGCAGCAGGCAGTCACAACTGCATGCCCCACCCCACCCCCCCCCCGCCTCCTAACTTCTTCATGGAAAGTGAGTTAACTACAGTAAGCAAAACCTGCACTTTTTTCCAGATGACTGTGGCCTTTTAACATACAAATTGTAATCTAAACCTTATGCAGAACTAGAACTTCAACTTAATGAAGCCAGCTGATTGTTCTTCAGTAGTATTTGTTCAAACCTTTTTATTACACACTGGTCCAGGCACAAGCAGGGTCTAAGGGAGTGACTGTAAATGATGTGGACCTTCAAGCACCTATCATTCAGATCAACCTCTCATGTTTTTGTTTTTCTAGGCATGCAACCAGCTAGTTTCCACGTTTTATTAAATGGGAGTTTCACAGACACAGTTTTTTCTCAATAGTAACATAATCCAGGTCGACATCTATGAAATCATCTCCATTAACATATAGAGAAAACTTTACAGATACTTGACTAATTTCTTTGAACCCAAATGGCTTACAAAACACATCCAAACCCCACAAAACATTCCTAGGAATAGACCAAATCTCCAATATGGCATTTAATACACAGTAAGAATAAAACAGAAAACTTCTTACAACGCATTGCCTCCACGCTAAGCCAGCCTGCACTAAAGAGGTTAGAGGAAGTAATAGTTTTGAGCTGCTTTACGTTATGTTCCTGCATTTTTCTGAAATACTTGAATTTTCTCAAAAGCTGAAATGTGTACTCCACTTGGACAGGTTTTCACATTTCAGAGTAAAACTTCACATGAGTTTACAGAACCAAGGACACGTTTAGGGACAGCACTAATGGAGACCGCTTTCTTTTGGAGGTTACCTTCCAAACTATTTTTTTTGGATTTTTTTTGCCAAATGTACACAATTTAATTTCTGCACTGAGAGTGGGAAGAAGTTACCAGAGGGAAGAGATTTCTCTTTCTTGGAAATGAACCCCTGCCTCACTTTTCAGATGAAAGAACTAGCTCCTCTGCATTAGGCCCTGCCTTCTCTCATCTTTGTAACTCTAAAGACTAGGCATTTCATTGGCTAGCACTGTGCCTTTTCACAAAGCACGATCGCTAGTGCTTTCCCAGACAAAGTTACCCATTGTTGAGCAAAAAATGCAAGCAGTTCCGTAGCAAAACATGGCATTACAGCAGTTTCAGAAGCTCACACCTGCTAATATGCCACACATGCACCTGGGTATGTTCCTCTAAACAATTAGGTACATTTATGCAATTTACACAGTCTGCGATCAAGCAAATTAGATTGTGTTGTCCACACTCTATATACTACAATTTGAGAAATTGTGCAGCATTCAAAGAATGGATCTACAACTGTAAGGACTTGAAATCCAAAAACAGCCATGCAATTGTCCACGTTCCGGAAACGCTTCTCTTTTGGCTCTTGCAAACCCCCCTGAAATGTCCATAACTTACAGCCAATTAAATTCTTCTGTGAAAATCCTGTTAGTTTCCAACACAAAATTAGTGAAACATATGAAAAACAGTAAACAGCTTCTGAAGTGCTGCTTCTTTGCGTCTTGAAGATGAGTAATACTGCAACGTTACGTTGAGCCTGGAAAGGTACTCCCCTTCTATCTTCCCAAACTGGCAACTACTCTTTACGGGATAGTAGCAGAACATACAGACTTTTTACAGTTAAAATAAATACTTTAAATTATTGAAAATTAAATTCAAACTTTGCTCACATTACAAAGGTTATCCAGCTCTAGATCACAGTATAAGGTCTAAAAGTACGAAGCAAATGTTGTTTGAAGAGAATATGTATGTACCTTAATAAGCTGGGCCAGCGAAATCTGTTCACAAAAAAATAAACACATATTCAAGTTCTACAGTCAAAACAGAGCAATAGTTAACCTCTACTGTAGCCTGAAAGTCTGCACTATATCCTCTGAGTGTCCCTGAAAGAGGCATTTCCAACCTAGTGTGATTTGCACTTGTTCAAAACAAAGTCCAAACCCATGACAGCTTAAGAGTGCCTATGTGGTTAGTGAGAAGAAACTAAAATAACCAAACCCGCCTGAGATCAATTTATTGCTCCGCGGTATCTCAGAGAGGGACCCTTGTCAAATGCTCACAAGTCCTTAAAAGTTGAAGGGGTAAGGAATCTGTCAATTTTCTGCTTAAAAGGATTAAAAAACATATTTAAGTTTATTTGAGAAGGAAAATGTGCCTTTGGAGAGGAACACTCAGATCTGGGAAAAGAGACCATTGCAAGTCTTACCATAAGACACACCTTTCCTTCTTTTCAGAACATTTTGCACCCAGTTCTATTAAAAAGGAAGCCTGACCAAGTACTTTGAAGCTTCATGCACCGTATGCCACTCTTTTTTACATGTGGGAAAGACAGGCCTATGCTTTCTCCTGGCAGGCACAGCCACTATCATTCTGTGGTTTTTCAGAACCCAACGAGTAATTAGGAAACCTCTCGATTGGAGTCTTGCATTAAACAGTCTGGTATTGACCAGTAACTGAAACATAACAGTTAATAAACTAATAGTGAGTTCTTGTATTTTTTCAGGAAGCAGTTATGCTCTGGCCTGCAGGCAACAGTCTCCTTTCTTCGAGGAGGTGATAGCACTCCTTTCTACTGAACAGTTACCAAAAGCAGCAAATAGATAATTAATGTGCTATTTAGAATGTTTGCGCAACAACCATCTTCCAGTGATCCAACATTCGTGGGTCTTTTGTTTTTTCCTTTAAATTTCCATGGAATTATATCCTGCCAGTCCCTCCAGTCAGTCACGTTGAAACAACATCTCCATGAAACTTGTATACAACCCCAAGATAATACTGCAGAAGAATTGGGAAAAAAAACCCCAACCAACAAACAAACGTAAAACCTCAGACTCGACAGTCAATGTATTAACTCCCATTTCAAACAGAAGACTAAACAGCAACGAACACAAAGCAAGTGGGAAAGGGGAGGCAAAATAGGAGGAAAAGGCTATTCTCACTGCTGGAGTGCCACATTTAAATTACAGTGGTTTTCTAAAACCTGATAGCTTGGCTAAACTAAAAATTCAGCCAGGAAGGATCCCAGCTGTGCTTGACAGTGCTAAATCAATGGGCACAACTCTCTGCATTTCTGCAGCCTCTAAGGACAAACACCAACTAGAGCTCCTTGCAGTTACTGAACTCGTAATCCTAAACCAAAAAGGATCCCCTTTCTTGCTTTGGCTGTAGTTAACGGTAGGACAGCAGCACAAATGTGGAAGTCTAGGTTGCCAGCTGACATAAGAGCAAGAGAATGAAGAGTCAAAGTATAAGCTATTGTGCATCCTTTTTAAAAAAATGTTAACTCATTTTCACCTTGCTGCTTTACTGTTCAACAACAATTGCCAAGCTTTCCAGTGATTTATTCCCACCACACTAAGATCCAGGTTCTGCTTTGAAATACATACAGAAATACGTGTATTAACAAACCCAACCAAACAATAGAAACCCCCCACCCTTTAGACCAAGAACCTGAGCTAGCTTTAAGAATAAAGCTCAGTGTGTCTCCAGCACTAGAAGCACCTGAGGCTGCTGTGCTTTGACAGGGAGAGAGAGAGGGCTTGTAAGGAGAGATGCAAGGCTTCCACCCACCCTGTGGCTACCCACAACCCAAACCAGGAACAGTCAGAGTAAAGAAGAAGGGAATGATTTTGCCTCGAATTTCATTTGCTTTAATTAGTTCTAACTAGTCTTCCCTCCCACCTCAGGGTTTTTACTTTTCTTTTTTTGTTTTTTGAGACATCTATGTTAGCTTATGGTAAGATGCTACTTAGAAATGTAATGCAGACATGCCAGGGAACACACGAGGCTAAAAGAATGGTTTTTTCTGAACACGTGAGTTGTGTTTATACACATGCAAGGATACAAAGAGAAAAATAACTGTTTTCAGGAAAGAAAAACCCGTCAGAGTTAGATCAAATACTATAAACGTGGTTTATATAAATGCATTACATTGACTACTAGGGTCACTAGGCCAGTTAAACTAACTCAAACTCACAAGGAGAGGCATTAAAAACACCACATGGACATTTTTACAGTATATGGAATATTTTGAAATGCAGAGTTACACATCGTATTCGAGCCAAGTGGCAAATCAAGATCTAGACCACTACCAGTCAAGTATTTCCTTCTATTACTTATTTATATTTTAGCAGCAGAATGACAGTGTTTTCAAACCTGAAGAAAAATGCTGCCCCTTTTCCAAATGTAAATTCAGAATGGTGCTATACTAAAGAAGGGCTTAACCTTTGGGAAATTAAAGCAGCATCCAGCCCTGAAGTCAACCAGATCCAAAAATGGGCTGCAGGCAGAAGTTAAGAGAAATGACAGGGATTACACCCACTAATGCACCAGGCTCTAACCTTGTGCCATAATTTGTACACTGGGTTTTAGATCCTTTCATTTGCAGGCAAACTATTAAGCTAAACTGATTAGTCAGATGAAGTGATCAAATGCAGAACTTGACAATACCACTTTGTGTAGCAATGCTATTTAAATTCACCACCATCTATTAAAGGCATTTACGTACTCAGAGGGGCCCTAACAATATCATTTCAATTATACAGTTTTTGGAACAAATACCCAAGTATTTACGGACCTGAAAAGGAATCATTTAGCTGCACAGAACTGTCCTCACAACGTACGGGATATGTTGGTTTTGGTATTTGTTTGAAGCCCCAAGTCAAAATTAAGAAAGAGTACCAAGTTTAACAAGAATGGTTTCTCAGCTGTTTTTGATAACACTTTCAAGAACCATTAGGCAAAAAAGGTATTTAAAAACAACAGCTAAGTGATAGGCTGTGAAAATGGCAAAAAATACACTCCAAACAATTTGTATTGCGAGAAAGAAAAAGCACACAACAACCGATACAAACATCCAGAGTACTAGCAGTAGACAGACAGCTGCAGAACATGGCGCCATGTTCTAACACGTTCTAAAAACCATCATACATTATCTGTACAACACGCAGTCACACAGGAAATATTCTGGCATAGTCAGTATGAAATACAATGCATTACTAGGCACAAATACCAAGATTCCCATGAGAACTGTGCAAATGATGGCATGACTCAGTTTTTACTATGTTGAATCAAGGACATGCTATTTACAACATATTTACTGGAAAATATATTAAGCTAATGTTTGGAAAATTAATACAAGGCTACATTGTTTAGAATGAAGTGCAGTGTGTAGGAAAAAGCCTGAGATTGTGTTTTTACATACTGCTTTTGGTGTTCCGCTCACTGGCGCAGTTCGACTTCTAGAAGAAGAAATAAAGGTGATCAGAACTTCAAATAAAGCGCTTGTACCCAACATCGAGCAGTGAAAGCATGTTGTAAAACCACAACATCAGAAACATTATCTTCTCATAGTCTAGTGAATATGGAAATTTATTCATATACATAAACTCTTCTCTCTTTTGATAACACTCAGTGCCACTAATAAAACCACCCAAAATCCCATTTCTACTTTGTCACAAATTCCTCTAAGACTTACAGATCTAGAACACAACAGTGCAAGAGGAAGTCCTCGGATATTTTGTCTCTGCTGCATTAAGTATCTAAAATATGAAGTCTGTAGTACAGCTTTGTGTTCTTAAATAATCGAGCATCAACATCTGAAGGTAACTTTAGCCAAGCTGTATGCCCCTAGTCTTACAAATAGGCACCAGAGAGAGCATTTCAGTTTCTAAGAAAGAACAGGGATAGTCGAGACCCTTTGAAGTGCAAGTTTACTTAAGAGTAAAAAATCAGTACTCTGACAAAGAAATAACAACAATGTCAGCAGCATAGTCTTTAGAGCAGTGTTTCTTTGTGGAAGCCCAAGCACTGTGTTCAGACATTGACCATACTTAGCCATGAAAATGCCAAAATACTACATGTGTTACATATGCTATGTTAACTAAGAATAGTAGTAGAAATGTCACCTGAAAGCAGTTCCTAGGATTTTGTGCGATTTAGGAGCCCTGTGGGGAAAAAAAAAAAAGGTCTTAATTGCCAGAATTTGCTTTAAGATAATCTTGAACATGCTACAATATCTTAGGAAATATTTATTGCGTTTGAAAACCTGCTGAGATTCCACATACTCATTGATCTGTATCTGCAGGCTGCTCATTATGAATCAGACATTCAACCACTGATGTAGTTAACAAACAATTCAGACATCATCCAAAGTGTCCCATGAGCAGAGGCAATTCCGAGGCTGCTGTGGAACTGAGGCACAAATAGAAAGGCTCATGCTTCCTGCCACTACTACAACAGCACCGGGCTCGCAGCTACGGCCACGTACCTCCTGAAGACGAGGAAGCATGAAGAAATACTTTAGATGGCCACACATGGGTTTCTTCATCCACTGAACCTGAGGAACATACTACAAGGGGAGTAGCGCACTTTGAAGGCCTCTCCACCATTTCAGCACACATTCAGCATTCCCAAACACTAACCACTCTACCAGCTGTTTCTGCAATGCTTCCAGCTGAAGGAATAGAAAGTTGATCTGCCTGGTTAATTTTCAACGTTAGAACGGCGGTGCCATTCTTTCCTTATCCCCACATCCAGCTATTTATTTGACCTTTGATGCTTGCAGCACCTATCCTCTCATTTTAGGGCAGCATTACAATACCAAGAGAGGGCACCATCCAACCAGAAACAGAGGATGCACTGACGAGGCAGCACTAAGCATACGTATTTCAATTAATCCCCCAAACAAGGCCGTGTTTATAAGCACCATGCTGTGGCATCCGGAATTACTAGCGAGTGCCTGAAAGCAGTGCAACAACCATGGCACTAATATGCCCAGAGTTTACGTGCAGAGCCACATAACTTCAGGGGTTTTTGCTTGCAAATGCTTCATGAACACCAGGATGCTGCTGTACTGTTTCTTCCAGACACACTGTAACTCATCAGTCTACTTTATTTCTTGAGAACCCACGTTACAAAGACGTGGCAAAACCACAAGCTAGTAACAGCTACTCATTGTGGTGGAGACGCATATCTTTAAGGCGGCTGCAAAACATGACCATTCAAACAATGCTAATGTAGCTGATACAGAACTGGACTGTATGAATACAGAAATGACAGCCATAATCCTGCAGTCACGATTGCATTTGCATAGCTGTAATTGTAATCAATATACCCCATTCTCTGTCCTCCGTAAATCTTAGGAACACAGAATTAAACCCTGGAGCAGAGATATCAGCTTAGCGGAAAAGCAGGCTTAGACAGACAGCTAGTAACATTTGGGAAGGTCCTAAACTGCTTACGCAGTTTCAGGTTTGGAAAGGATTCACTGTTCCTTCATCGTACTCGCACAAAAGGCAGTACACTTTAGGATATTGTTCTTTTTCTCTGCCTGAAACGGGCATTGTCTTTAGGAAACTAAGAGGAATCACTTATGAATGCCACTTCTTGTTTGCGTGGTTCATCAGCAGGCAACCTTGGTCTTTCCTCTCTAGCTAGTATGCAAAAACCCCAGATTTGGGGCAAAAGAAAACCTGCCATATCCTACCCCCTGCTCCTCCAAATGCCAGAAATAGTCAAACACTCAGAATCAGACTCTTCTGAGATGGCAACAAATTCGAAGTTTACACTACAATGCGTATCTCCCTCTACTATAAAAGCAATAAAAGCAAACACACAGAATGAGGAATCTCTCCACCGAGAGGAAATGGGGTCTACAACTTGGCCCTCAGAACAACCAACCCCAAGAACAAACACAAAAGAATCATTGCACAAGTTACCAATGTTGGAGTTCGAACCCCATGTCCCAGCAGGCCCAAAAATGTAAGTCTACTTTGGGACAGATGCATTAAAATCTACCCCACGACAACAAAACTTGTCGGCAGCTTTAACAAGAAAGAGCCCATCTGAATGTGCTTTATGGATACTTACAGAACACAGGTTTTGCTGGTAGCTTTAACTCCTCCCGCAGGGATTCTTCTAACGATTACTGAGGAGTTCTTAGGAATCAGGGCCCGATCATCAGTGTATTCTGAAAACAACATAAAACCAGAAAAAAACAGGAGTCAATTCCTAAGAATGTGTATTAATCTGCAATTATATAGCACTTCAGAGAATCCCTTTAGGGATACAGAAGCAAAACTTTATACGTAACATCACGCTGTTACCGTCCCAACACACTAACGGTACATTTCAAGAAATCTTCAGGTTTGATAATCAAACACAAGCAGCAAAATCTTTTCCAGTTTTTTACAATAGTTTGAACGCCAACAGCGAAAGAGTCTCAAAGGTCACGAAAGGAGAGCCTGCTAATGCACAAGGTTCTTTCCTGACCTAGCTTAAGTTGCTTTTGCTTCCATTAGGCTACAATACCAATAGATCTTTGGAGAAAACCAAAGCACAACAAAGTCTCACCTGCATAAACAAGACTCTAAAGTCTAACTAGCTTGCCCCGCAACAAAACAGGCACTTAGCTAAAGCATGAAAACTCTGTGCCAGCGCTTTTGTGGCTGTTGGCTAAAACCGATACACCTACACTGCTAGTGCTCCAGACCGACAGAACAGAGAAGAGACCCTGCCATTGCTGCCTATTTCTTGGAGCTTAATCCATCAACAACCACGCTTCTCAGCTGCTCAGTGCTTTCCATTGAAACGGAAACGAAACTGGCAGGGCTAGAGGATTCTTTCTGGTCCAGATCACAAACCACTGGATGAAGACCAGTTCAGAGCCCCATTTTTGGGTTTCCAGCATTTTTTTTGTATTTTCCCTGATAAGCAGAATAGCACATTCTCCAAGTGCTTGGAGTCAGAATGTTACAGGGCAGGAAAGAGTACTCAAGAGACCTGAGTTCTGGAGTCTGCAGTCCTTCCACTATATTGTGAGAACATCTAGTATAAAAAACAGGTCAAGAAATTCAGATCAAATTCAAAGGAGGCAAGTTTAAATGCCTCATTCCTGAGTACAGGCTTTTTGAAGGGAATTCTGCCTTTCTAGAATGTGTCTCTAGAGTAAGCGTGGAAGAGGACACACACCCCCCCACCTTTTAAAATGGGTCCTAACCATCCATTTTGCTTTCCCAGCATCTTAAAAAGAGTCCATCAGAAATTTTTTTTCCACTGATACTTAAAATCCTGTTTACTTTTAGCTTGTATTAGCATTGCTTCTATGACTAGATTTCCATTATGAAAAGTAACAGTTACTGAACTGTAAAAGCTTAGAGGAGTACTCGGAAAAATCTGAACAAGTAGGCCATCTTCACTCAAGGTCCACTTGGTTCTTTCCAAGATCACGTCAGCGTTTAGTCAGTCACAGACTATGTTATAAAAACCCAATACTTCACGACCACATGTAAGAATTCCAAACATCCCATTTCGGCAGAATATCCGGGCCTAGTTTGTTCCTTTATCTTCCGAAGGTGAGTTTAAGCATCTACATCTGATTAATAACAACTGAAATTCATGGTTACCCATCTAAACCAAAAATTTGACATAGACATAGATGACACTGAAATGTATTCTCCAGCTTTAGCTCTGAAAACCCCTGGGGGATTGTTGCGTTTTCACAAGGAAAACACCCTTACCCCTTCCTTCAGTAAGCACCTGTGTCTCTAATATAGCAAGCGTAAGATTTTATGCTCATTTTACAAAGGTCAAAGTGCAACACAACCTGCCTAGAGGAGGATCTTGTCGCTGTTAAACAAGAGTGATGCTCTTTAAAGCAGGAAAGGTACTCCTGCTTGAACTTCGCCTTCAGGCAACGCCACATTTAGCAGAACCTAGTGAAGCAGATACTTTGTCTTCACTGTCTTCGGATTACATATGAAAACAAAGCAACACATTTTGTAAAATGGCTATTATGGATAGTAGAGTAACGCTTTGTGGGGGAACATATTTACGAGCATAAATTTTTCTTCTGAAATGTTGCGTTCTGTTCCTCACCTGCTATAACAGAACCCACGTGCTTGGCCTATTTCAAAACATTTTTTCTTCTAGTGATAATAATTGGGCTCCTTCAAAGTTTATTACCATCCAGCATTCTGGTTTTAAGGCTCTGTTTGACACAGACCCAACTACTACAGGACTGACTGACGTCAGCCAGTCGGCCATTCAGCCTGCTAGCATTTGTGAAGCTGGAGGTACGTTAGCAACTGATGACAAAATTCAGAGACCCTTCTGCAGCAAAGCCCTTAAAGCAAATTAAACACTCTTCAAAAGGTCTTGACCATTTTGTTCAATACTACTAGAAAAATTCAAGCCTTGTGAAATGTCTCTCTACCTACACATGTCATGCAATGCAATGGCATCCCTAAGACCCCTAACATTGTGCCCTTAAGTCTCTTCGCAGACATTCTCCTGAAATAGTTTCAATACCTGTAGATACACAGCGAGCTTTAAGTCCAATCACTTGAAAGGCCAGGGCTGAAGTTACAGTTACCGCAGCGTACATATTTTTCTGTTTAAGTTTTAATACATCAAAGAGGAAGAGGAAAAAAACCACTAGTCCACATTTCAAAGAAAGGCTGTTGTAAGAGTGTCAGAGAACCACAGGAAAAAAAAAAAAAAGAACTTTAAGGACTGAAAACACTTTATAAGTCTTTTTATTTCTGAAAAGTCACAACCCAGAGTCTTTAATCACATTTAAACTTACCAAGATGGCAGATTACCAAACTGAAATGTCATACCAAAACCATTATCACCTCTGAGAAAGAAGCACCATTTATTAGATTTAAAAGAATTTATGACTGCTCTAAGAACATTTCTTACGTATATTCACCATAAATGTTCTGCCGTAAAACCTCAGTATTGCCCTGATGTGGTTAGCATGTAGTACCAGGAAAAAAAAATCACAGTTAGAAATGGATGATACAATGATGTTCAATAGCATCACTTTCAGCTTACTCTGTTTTTATAAGATATCCTCCCACATTTCCTTATCATTTTACCTAGAGGAATTCCAGGAAACCAAAACTTTGGTAAGCACTACATGTCGCACGTCAACCACGTCTCCTTCTACGCCTAGCTCCGTGTCTAAAACACAGATCTGAAGGTAGCTGTCGGAAGAGCAACTACAAAAGAACAGCTCTGTGAGGCCCCCAACACAAGTCACAGCTACCGATCGTGGCCGAATCGCATTACCGCTTCCCATCCCGCTTCAGCCCTAGCGCCGCTTGCCCTCCTGGTCCCCCGCACGCCGGCGGGATGGGCCCCAGGCTGACTCCCCCCCCGGCTGCCCCCACGCACCTTCTTTGCTCTGGGCGTTGGTGATCTGCAGGTCGCAGTTGGCCGCCTTCAGCTTCTCGCGGCCCATGATCTGGCGCTTGAGGTCGCACAGGGAGATGTGGAGGCCGTTGAAGGTGACCGTGGCATAGTTCAGCTGGGAGGAGAACTTATAGTGGACGCACGACATGGTCGGGGCCAGACGGTGCCTGCTTTGCGATGGTGTCTACCACGGCAGACCGCGTCACGACCTCTGTGCTGGCGGCTTGAGGAAGGGCCCACTGAGGGGGTCGGGGAAAGCAGCACCCCCTGAGGTCGAGCTCCTCCTCGCAGCCCAGGCGGGCGTCAGGCAACGGGGAGAGGCCTCTGCAGCCCCGGCTCAGACCCACTCCCTCTCTCGCACACAGCACTTCCAGGCCCAACCGCTCGCTGTGGCGACTCAGGCGCCCCTGCCTCAACATTCCGCAGAGGGGTTTCCCTTGCCTCAACATTCCGCAGAGGGGTTTCCCTTGCCTCAACATTCCGCAGAGGGGTTTCCCTTGCCTCAACATTCCGCAGAGGGGTTTCCCTTGCCTCAACATTCCGCAGAGGGGTTTCCCCTGCCTCAACATTCCGCAGAGGGGTTTCCCTTGCCTCAACATTCCGCAGAGGGGTTTCCCCTGCCTCAACATTCCGCAGAGGGGTTTCCCCTGCCTCAACATTCCGCAGAGGGTTTTCTGGGCCGACAACCATTGCGCACGCACAACAGCCCCCCGCACCCAGTGCATTTTGACAACAGGCCCGTGTCACGTGAGCGCGGCGGCCCCGCCATCTTCTTCCGAAGTCTGAGCGCCCCATAGGGGAGGGCCGTTACCAGTCCATGTCACCGCCCGTCAGCCCCGGGCCTGTCACTGCCCCCGGCTGCTCGTGTCCCTGCTGCCCCCCGGCCCATCACCGCCCGGTGTCCTGTCACCCCCCAGGCCTCTCACCGCCCGCTGTCCCTCCTGTCACCCCAGGCTGGCACCACCCGCTGTCCCCTCCTCTCAGCAGCCAGGCAGGGCAAGGCAGCCTGGGGAGATGCAGCGGCCTTTTCCTGGGGCCCTCGGCTAACGAGGACGAGCTTCCACGACAGCTTAGTTTAGATCTTTCAATGCCTTTTGGGTTTCCTAAGTCAGGAAAGCCTTTTGATTTCAGTGCTGTCCTCTATATCCAAGGGAGTCGGTTTTGCTCTTTGTGTCTGTTTGTTTTTCCTGTTCGTAGTGGTTTGGAAGCCCAGGTTTTAATAGGGTAGCATTGCTTAAAAGCCAGTGGTGGAATATGGATTATACATATTCGTTCCATAATCCGGCCATAGCCACAGTCCAGCTACAGCAGGAGAGGCAAATAAGCCCAACTGTTGCATATGCCCTAAAAGCCCATCCTCTTCCAGAAATCAACTCCCCTGGGTATCTGTCCCATTGAATTCTCAGTGGTACAAGGACGGGCATCTACGTTAGGAATTTTCATTGAAGAAAGGAAGGATACCACCCTGCTGCCAAGAAGGGTTTGTCGCTAGTCTGAAAGGAGACCCCTGGGTCTATCTACTGCTATCTACAAGAAAAAGTGTTACAGCCCTCTGATAGCATGTGGCACTAAGTTCCACCTGTCTGTAACAGCTTTTATCCCACAGTTAGGGGTTGCAGAACTAGAAAGAGCTATTGCAAATGTGTCAAGGGAATTAGAAAAAGCCATTACTGAAAGCGCAGCTAGTATTACAGCCCTACGGGAAGAAATCAAGTTATTATCACAAATGGTAATATAGAATCCATTAGCCCTAGAGCACTTTTTAGAAGTACAGGACAGAGTATGTGCATCATTGAATAACAGCTGCTGGGGTCTTATGTAAATCACGCCCAGAAAAGTGAAACTGATAGAAGCAAGTGTCTCTAGTGATCTCCTTGCCCATCCACCTGTGGTCACATCTACCTGGCTGGCTGTGCCTCCTCATCCCATGCCCACTTCTAGCAAATGAAGGTGGGGTGTTGCATGGGAACATTTTGCAGTCAATGTTCAAAGCATTCCTGAGTTAGGACTGAGAAAGAAATGAACCTGTGTGGCATCAGGTGCTTGTTAACGTCATCACACTTAGCAAAAGCCTTCCTAGAAGATGGTCTCTCCTGGAAGTCCCTCTGCAACCACGCTGAAATTGAGATGCAAGAATAAACTTATTACCGTTGCTGCACACTTACCATCTCCCAGGGGAAAGTCACTGAGCGTGGAAGGCCATAGCAGGAATCAAGTGTCCTGGACGTTTAGTAGGGCCTGCTGAGGGCTTCTCATAAATGAGTGGTTTAGGCCGCTTAAAGAATCACCATCAAGGGTATTGGGAAAAGCGATTTTAATAGAAGTTTATAAAAATGCGACTCAACAGAATTCGATGGCAAGGTTCACTCTACTACTTACTAAAACATACAAAGGGAAATCAAATGAGAATCAACTCAGAATGATTTATACAGAGGGAGAGAGCGGAGAAACAAAGGGGTAAAGAATAAGGAAGACCCTCCCATTGAGTCACGAGGCTCAGAATGGACTCCCTTGCTTTCTAAACTTCTCAAAGAGGAGATTAGCTGCCGCTGAACCCAGACTCACTCCAAGGCTTGGTCAACGCTTTACCTCTAAAGGAAAAGAGAAGGTACAAGGGATGAAGAGTTCCTCCCGTTGAGTCACGAGGGTCGGAATTGACCCCCTTGCTTTCTAAGCTCCTTCTCAGAGAGCAGTCTAGGTGCGGCTAGGTGTAATCCTAGTCCCAGACTCGGTCAATGCGTTTCATCTAAGGACTATGTGTATTTAGCAGCAATTTGAGGTTCGTTCACCGTTTGAGGTAAATTATAAGTTATAGGCAGCACTTAATCATGGATTAATTTTAGGATTTACAAAGCGAGCTAATCACAATCGCCTGAAGCAAGCTAATCACAACAATAGCCTGATTACAGATTGATCCACACACGCACGCACACAGACATAAAGCTATAGATACATATACAAAGGTATACCTGTTAAAAATTCCCCTCGAGTTCCGTGAAATATTCACTTCAAATGTCTCAGTATTTCTCAGGGGGCCAGGGTTGAGCCTCCAGGAGGGGAGGTTTTCAGCCCAGGTTTCGTCACCAGCTTTCGGTGGCAGTCCTCCAAATTTCACAAACCGGAGAGTTTGTGAAATTCTGAGAGGCGTCCCACTCAGAGGGAGATGCTGGTCGTAGCCCGCTGCGGTCCAGGAGAGCTCAAAGGGCCTCCCTTGGGACCGCTGTTTGTAGGTTTGCAAGATGATTGGCTTTAGTCATTAGTAAAATGAAGGAATTTCTGGAACCATGGTGGTGTTCTGTGGAGGAATGGCTTAGTAACAAGGGACACGATCTGATTCCCATGAGCAACCCAGTCTCTGATGAGAGGGAAGGCTCAGAGGAAACCGTTAACTGTCCTTGAAAGCCTGTTGTGATAAGAGACAGTGGAATGGTAAACAAGAAGAAGGAGCTACATTCGCGAAGAGGAGAAGTGCTCCTGTGCGTGCACAAGAGCACTGTACCAATCTCACTCGCCGCCTTGGCGCGTGAACAGAGGCTGTAAGCCAATCATACAACTGTTGCGGACGCGTGTTCTTGGCATCTGTCTATATATACTCTAAGCTTGAATAAAGGGGAGAACGACTATACTCATATTGAGATTCCATCGTTACTCCGGGTCCGTCTCCCTCTCCAACATCTGGTAGCAGAGGATGGTTCAGCTCGACTGAGGTCTCCGAGACTGCGGTAAGCAGCTAGAGGAGGGGAGTGGGAAACCACGGCTGAGGGAGGTGCTGCTCGGGCACAAGAAGTGGGGCAGACACCGGTGTGTGAGGTCGCTCCTCACCCCTCAGGCGCGGCTATGGAAACAGAAGCTGCGGCCACCTTGCTTGCCGGAATCCTCTCTGAGAGAGGGACTGAAGCACCTGTAAAGCGGCTGGTCAAGTTAATTAGGTTGGGACAGCGATGGGGTCATTTTTCTGACACGCACACGCTGTTTTCTGTCTCGGAATGGCGGGACTTTGGAGGTTAAGAGGCGGCAGTGCCCACGTTTCTCCGACATCTGCTCTCTACGAGAGGACTGAGTTATGACCTGTCTACCTCGAAGGCGCTGGAAGGGATCCAGGGAGGTGGTCAAATTCTCCACTGCGCGGAGGTTCACCTCAGAGACTTTGAGGGAAATGCAGCAGAGCGACGTGCTGCTGCTGCGGCGTTCATGACTACCAACCCTACAGGACTGTCTTGTGGTGCGCCGCCCGCGGCACCCGCCAGCCAAACCCAGCTGGACAGACGTGGCCTCCGGCAGCGCGGCGGTGCCGGTGCGGGTGAGGGTGCGGGGCCGCCGTGCCGGGCGCGCAGCGCGGCGGAGGCGGGAGGCCGCCATGGGCCCGGCCCTCCCCGCTGGTGCGCGGCCCCGCCGCCCAGGGATGCACAATCAAACCCGCAGCACATCGATCTCGAGAGAGAAAAAAAAAATAAAAGAGCGAAAAAAAAAAAAGAAGAGAAAAAAAGAAAAAAAAAAGAGAGGAAAAAAAAGAGTCTGCCGCGGAACCCCTTGCAGGACGCGGAAAAAGCGGCAGTGAGCGGTTCTAAGCCAAACCGGAGAAATACTACGCGGAAGTGCCTCCTCCTCACCCTCTACCGGAGGAGGGCCCCGCGCACCTGCTGAGCTCATCGACTGGGGACACGCAAATGTCGCGCGGTCCCTCACAAAGACTTCGCACATGTTGATGGCTCTGCTCCTGTTGTGCGTCCCACAACTAGCGCGAAAGGCTCTCCCTCCGGCCCCCGCCAGGGGAGGAGAACAGGTAGAGAGTGAAAGATGCATCACATAAAAAACCAGGGCCTGAACACGAATAGATTTGTATTTCCTCGGAAGACGTTATTTCTTTGTCACACTTGGAATATGGCTCTGGATTCACCTAGCAGCTGACCAGCAGCATCCCTGTAGTCCTTAAGAAAGTCTCGCCGACCTAAAGGGACCTTGCCTTCCCCAGTAAATGAAGTTTCCTTCCTGTAAAATATTGCAGGTCGTTGTTAGGTGAGTGATAGGTAAATAAAAAAAGTGATTGCCCTGTCTTACTACCAAAAAACGTTTCTCCTCCACTGCAGGAGGTAAAGCAAAGGTAAAAATCGCCAAATTAACTTTACATTTGTGTATAACAAACTCAGAGCTATGTTAGCTCTATGAACTTCGACTAAAAGGATGAAAAGATTGCTCTGAATACACCCAAACAGGGATGAAGTCTGTCCTCCCTGAGCTGTATAAAAGAGAGACCATTGGGTATAAGGATATGCTATCAAAAAAGCGCTATTAAAATCATTAACTTGAAGACACAGAAACCACCCCCCCCAAAAACTAGCATTTAAGTTATTTACTAAAGCAACAACAATAACGCTTTAATACCAACTAGCTATCATTTCTTTATGTACTGCCTGTACAAACATAGAATGGCTCAGCTTGGGCAGGAGCTCAGGAGGTCTGCAGTCCAACGTGCTACTCACAGCACAGTCAGCTCTGAGGTCAGACCTGCTTGCTCAGGCTGGACTGCGAATGATCCCAGTCTGTCCTGGGAAAGGGCCGGGGGATCAAGTTTGGACTGGGAATGATCCCAGTCTGTCCTGGGAGGGGGCCAAGGGATCCAGTTTGGACTGGGAATGATGCCAGTCTGTTCCTGGAGGGGGCCGGGGGATCCAGTTTGGACTGGGACAGGGCCCAGTCTGTCCTGGGAGGGGGCCAGGGGATCCAGGTTGGACTTGGAATGATCCCAGTCTGTCCTGGGAGGAGTCCAGGGGATCCAGTTTGGACTGGGAATGATCCCAGTCTGTCCTGGGAGTGGGCCAGGGGCTCCAGTTTGGACTGTGAATGATGCCCGTCTTTCCTTGGAGGGGGCAAGGGGATCAGGTTTGGACAGGGAATGATCCCAATCCATACTGGGAGGGGGCCAGGGGCTCCAGTTTGGACTGGGAATGATCCCAGTCTGTCCTGGGAGGGGGCCAGGGGATCCAGTTTGGACTGGGACAGGGCCCAGTCTGTACTGGGAAGGGGCCAGGTGATCCAGTTAGGACTGGGAATGATCCCAGTCTGTCCTGGGAGGGGGCCAGGGGATCCAGTTTGGACTGGGACATGGCCCATTGTGTCCTGGGAGGGGGCCAGGGGATCCAGTTTGGACTGGGAATGGTCCCAGTCTGTCCTGGGAGGGGACCAGGGGTTCCGGTTTGGACTGGGGATGATCCCAGTCTGTCCTGGGAGTGGGCCAGGGGATCTAGTTTGGACTGGGACAGGGCCCAGTCTGTCCTGGGAGGGGGCAAGGGGATCCAGTTTGGACTGGGAATGATCCCAGTCCATACTGGGAGGAGGCCATCGGATCCAGTTTGGACGGGGAATGATCCCACTCTGTCCTGGGAGGGGGCCAGGGGATCCAGTTTGGACTGGGAATGATCCCAGTCTGTCCTGGGAGGGGGCCAAGGGATCCAGTTTGGACTGGAACAGGGCCCACTCTGTCCTGGGAGGGGGCCAGGGGATCCAGTTTGGACTGGGAATGATCCCAGTCTGTCCTGGGAGGGGGCCAAGGGATCCAGTTTGGACTGGGACAGGGCCCACTCTGTCCTGGGAGGGGGCCAGGGAATCCATTTTGGACTGGGAATGATCCCAGTCTGTCCTGGGAGGGGGCCAGGGGATCCAGTTTGGACTGGGAATGATCCCAGTCTGTAGTGGGAGGGCGCCAAGGGATACAATTTGGACTGGGAATGATCCCAGTCTGTCCTGGGGGGGGTCTAGAGGATCCACTTTGGATTGGGAATGATTCCAGTCCATACTGGGAATGGGGCAGGGGATCCAGTTTGGACTGGTAATGATCCCAGTCTGTACTGGGAGGTGGCCAGGGGATCCAGTTTGGACAGGGAATGATCCCTGTTTGTCCTGGGAGGGGGCCAGGGGATCCAGTTTGGAATGGGACAGGGTCCAGTCTGTCCTGGGAGGGGACAAGGAGATCCAGTTTGAACTGGGACAGGTCCCATTGTGTCCTAGGAGGGGGCCAGGGGCTCCAGTTTGGAATGGGAATGATCCCAGTCTGCCCTGGGAGGGGGACAGGGGATCCAGTTTGGAATGGGAATGATCCCAGTCTGTCCTGGGAGGGGGACAGGGGATCCAGTTTGGAATGGGAATGATCCCAGTCTGTCCTGGGAGGGGGCCAGCGGATCCAGTTTGACTGGGAATGATCCCAGTCTGTCCTGGGAGGGGGCCAGGGGATCCAGTTTGGACTGGGAATGATCCCAGTCTGTCCTGGGAGGGGGCCAGCGGATCCAGTTTGACTGGGAATGATCCCAGTCTGTTCCTGGAGGGGGCCAGGGGATCCAGTTTGGACTGGGAATGATCCCAGTCTGTCCTGTGAACGGGCCAGGGGATCCAGTTTGGACTGGGATTGATCCCAGTCTGTCCTGGGAGGTGGCCAGGGGCTCCAGTTTGGACTGGGAATGATCCCAGTCTGTCCTGGGAGGGGGCCAGCGGATCCAGTTTCACTGGGAATGATCCCAGTCTATCCTGGGAGAGGGCCAGGGGATCCAGTTTGGACTGGGAATGATCCCGGTCTGTCCTGGGAGGGGGCCAGGGGATCCAGTTTGAACTGGGAATGATTGCAGTCTGTCCTGGGAGGGGGCCAGGGGATCCAGTTTGGAATGGGAATGATCCCAGTCTGTCCTGGGAGGGGGCCAGGGGATCCAGTATGGACAGGGACAAGGCCAGTCTGTCCTGGGAGTGGACCAGGGGATCCAGTTTGGACTGGGGATGCTCCCAGTCTGTCCTGGGAGGGGACCAGGGGATTCAGTTTGGACTGGGAATGATCCCAGTCTGTCCTGGGAGGGGGCCAGGGGATCCAATTTGGACTGGGAATGATCCCAGTCTGTCCTGGGAGGGGGCCAGGGGATCCCGTTTGGACTGGGACAGGGCTCAGTCTGTCCTTGGAGGGGGCAAGGGGATCCAGTTAGGACTCGGAATGATCCCACTCTGTACTGGGAGGAGGCCACCGGATCCAGTTTGGACTGGGATTGATCCCAGTCAGTCCTGGGAGGTGGCCAGGGGATCCATTTTGGACTGTGAATGATCCCAGTCTTCCTTGGAGGGGGCAAGGGGATCCGGGTTGGACTGGGAATGATCCCAGTCTGTCCTGGGAGAGGGCCAGGGAATCCAGTTTGCACTGGGAATGATCCCAGTCTGTCCTGTGAGGGGTCCGGGGGATCCAGTTTGGACTGGGAATGATCCCAGTCTGTCCTAGGATGGGGATAGGGGATGCATTTTGGACTGGGTCACAGACCATTCTGTAGTGGGCAGGGACCATGGGATCCAGTTTGGACTGGGACATGGCCCATTGTGTCCTGGGAGGGGGCCAGGGGATCCAGTTTGGACTGGGAATGGTCCCAGTCTGTCCTGGGAGGGGATCAGGGGTTCCGGTTTGGACTGGGGATGATCCCAGTCTGTCCTGGGAGTGGGCCAGGGGATGCAGTTTGGACTGGAAATGATCCCAGTCTGTCCTGGGAGGGGGCCAGGGGATCTAGTTTGGACTGGGACAGGGCCCAGTCTGTCCTGGGAGGGGGCAAGGGGATCCAGTTTGGACTGGGAATGATCCCAGTTTGTCCTGGGAGGGGGCCAGGGGATCCAGTTTGTACTGGGAATGATCCCACTCTGTCCTGGGAGGGGGCCAGGGGATCCAGTTTGGAATGGGAATGATCCCAGTTTGTCCTGGGAGGAGGCCACCAGATCCAGTTTGGACTGGGAATGATCCCAGTCTGTCCTGGGAGGGGGCCAGGGGATCCCATTTGGACTGGGACATGGCCCATTTTGTCCTGGGAGGAGGCCACCAGATCCAGTTTGGACTGGGAATGATCCCAGTCTGTCCTGGGAGGGGGCCAGGGGATCCAGTTTGGACTGGGAATGATCCCAGTCTGTACTGGGAGGGGGCAAGGGGATCCAGTTTGGAGACGGAATGATCCCAGTCCATACTTGGAGGAGGCCATCGGATCCAGTTTGGACTGGGAATGATCCCAGTGTGTTCTGGGAGGGGGCCAGGGCATCCATGACTGCTGTGGGAGAAGCCTGCTCTTGACCCATGCCCGGTGATAACAGAGCCAAGGAGGAAGTGACCTGAACGAAGGGACGGATCAGTAACCATCACATGCCTTCTTCCCTCTACCTCACATACCGGTCAGCCGCATAGCACAGTGCACTGGAAAATGCGTTTTCTTTTAGGAACAGCTTTAATTCAAAAGGAACCATGGTACAGTTCTCGCCAAGCGTATCAAAGAGGCTCAGTACCTTGACTACTTTGGTGAAAAAAGCATTTCTGGAATGGAAACCTGGAAGATTTGCACAGAAGACAAAAGTACAAACCAAATAAGAAACAAATGCTAGCTTATTACTTGAAATTCTATTTTTTTGGTAGTATTTTCTGTTTGGCCTAGGCTAACAGGTTACAAGCATTGCCTAACAATGGAACAATTCCCAACAAAAGGAACTTCTGACGGGGGAATTAAACTGCTTATCTATCTGTGGCCTTGTTTGCACACTGGGCATATTCTTGCCATACGATCTGCTAAAATTCTAAGTATTTTGGCACGTCCTGGTGGATTTATGCCTTCAGGCAGCAAAGGATTGCCACCAGGTCCTTGGGGGAAGGCCTCCTCCCCCGTGCTCTCCTCCAATACTGCGCGTCTCTTCCTGCCGCACCGCCCTGTCCCTCCTGTACTCCTGGGTGTGCTTGATTCCCCAGCCGTCCGGGCGGGTGTTTGCTCATGAGTAGCCGTTTTTTCTGGTTTAGCATGTGGAACGCTTATTGTTCTTCTCTTAGGAGCTTCTGAGGTTTGTGCCTTACCCGCACTATCTTCAATGACCTAGAGTTAAAAAACATCTGTTAATGCATTATTAATTACCAAACAGACTAACTTCCAACTGAGCGAGACAAAACTGAGGACAGCGAAATACTGCGTTTCCTTTCACATCACCACGGAATGTAAAGTTAGAAACATACAATGTACTCTCTCCTACAGAGAAAAGTTTATGCGGTTAAGGGACAGAGACCAGAGTATTCAGTGTACGCAATCACATGCTCTATTTCTGAGATTTCTGTTCCCAAAGCCGAGACGAGCTAACTAACTGACAGCCTATTTAACTTCATCTGAAGTCTGGGACACCGAAAACCTTTTTCCGTTCCTCAAGACCAATCAGTGTTTGTTTCTAAAGACTTTTCTGGTGGTTTCATTTTAAACAAAGTTTACAGGCTTTTTGTTTGGTTGGTTGTTACCGGTTTCTTACAGTACGAACCTTAACCACAAGAGGAGTCTCTAGTAAATTCAGCTCTGATGCTCCTGAAAACTTCTTTTGTGAGACGGAACCATGCGTATTTGGTTTCAGTGGGCTGGATGGCATTAATGAAGTAGAAGCTCTGCATGGTGAATGTGAGCTACCACCCCGTGCTGCAGAGCGTGAAGGAACAGGACGAACCACCAAATCCAGCAATCTGTTAAGGGACACAATTTAAAATACGAAAAGAAATAAATCAATGGAAAGAATCATGCTGCATTCAAGAAATCTGAGATGGTACGTAACAAAAACATTCCATGAACAAGAAATACAGGTGAACCCTCCCTGTTGGGGTGATGTCTCAGGCCCACCAACAAGTCAGAGGCATTTTCTTCTTTTCAATTATTTCGTTGCATTTCATACTTAATTTCCTAAATCACTGCCTCTGAGGCAAGAGTAATCCAATGTTAAGTTGCACAAGTGATGTCATTCTCGTGTCAGAAGAAAATGCATCCACATTTCAATGCTGGGACCACTTCAAATTCTCCACTTAGTTGTGTCCCTAAGTTGGCCTTTTCTTTAACAGACACAAAACTAAATGCAAACAGAACGCTTTGCAAGCACAGGAAGTGTACACACCCACACACGTACACAAATATATATATATGAGAAGCAACACCTTTTTGAAATATTCATTGTGTAGATCTACTATACCTGGAACATTTTCCTAAAAATTCTCTAACTCGTGCCCCAACAGATGCATTGCGCGACTCTGCATCAGGGAGAGGATGTGTTATGACTGGTGGTTCTGTCACTCCAGGACTAGAATTAAAAGGAAAATGTAAATGACTTTCATTCCCCTGAAGTCCAAACATACCAGAATCCAAGTTTATTTGACCATACCACCTGCAGGAAAATCATCTGACAACTACTAGCCTCTTTTCCGCTCTATTATCATAGCAGAAAAACTCACTCTCCAAATATTACTTACGATGTATTGATTCTTAAATGCTACATATTGTATGCGCAAAAAAGCCAGACAAAGCTCTATTCAGGCGCACCTTCCCTCCAAAACGCTAACACAATTCAAATGGATTTTTCTCTCTCTCTCCAAACATGTAGCTCAAGACTAAACTTTGTTAGAAGGCTGCTTACCTATCATGCAGTGAGAAACTGTTTTTCTGCTCGTTTGCTACCCATACTTCTCCAATTTTGGACAATACATTACTGATGAAAGTTGCTCTTGGGTGCACGTTTCCTGCATTAGCTTCTTTTGTTACTGTTGATAATGGCTTTGGTCTTGCGACTGTAAAGCGAGAGGGAAAAACCCTCAGCCTCGTGTAATCAAAGCGATGGTTAGCTGTCCATTGTATTTCCCCCCCGAAAAATTACCTTCTCTTAAGACAGATGAAGGCAAATGGTAAGGCTTGGCTCTCTCTACATCCAGCTTCCTTTCTCTAGGAAGGATCTTGCCATATTGGTCTAATACAGAATTTCTGGCAAGTGCTCTCTCTCTCAAGCGAGGATCACGATCATTCTGATGAATGAAAAGCGTAAAGCAGAACGCTGACGAATTACAAGAAGTTCGTTGCACGGAACTGCCTGTGCTATTTCTAATGAGTGAATAAACATCCTCTGCAGATACAGTAAAATGCATCCACCGCACAGAACAGCAGCAAGTGCTACCCATCAGCACACGCTTTGGAGTAGTGGAATATTTTGTTCAACTTTTAGGTTCGGCTGTAACTTAAGGTGTAGAAGCTTATTCCTAGTATTTCAAAGAACGGTATAAAACCCCAAGCATTGTTGAGTACTATCAAAAATGGTTAGTAACACCTAAGAGAACCTTGCACACTTGACACTTACCATGCGATTAACCTTCATTGTCTGATTCAACTGTCGTGCTGGGATATAGTTGGTACGCTGCAGATGCTGGACTAAAAGAAGTTTGCGATTCTGAACACCAGCAGTGGTCTGTAAAAACTTCTCCAAACACTCCTATGAGAAATAACACATTTCAAAAATCGATTATGAATCTGCCTCTTCTCTGTTCAAAGAGACGATTAAGATTTTTATTTTCTTGTCCACACTTACTCGTTCAGGGCCTGTGAAAGGTAGCTTCAGTAAGTCTTCCATTAGTCCCACCTCCTGACAGACTTCAAACATGTGTTTTAACAGCTCTTCTGGGTTTAAATTAGTGGTATGTTGCTTCAACAGACCCCAAGCCTCCACCATGCACCTGCAATTAATTTTTGTGAGACGTAAAGGAATATTAATAGTATAGCCAAAAAGATGCCCCAAAGTTGTGGTATTCAAAGTTTAAAGGAAATTTAGGGCGTCGTGATTTGTATTATTTGTTCTCCACCTGTCACAATATTTGAGCGCCAAAACGGGGGGATATATTTCTTTACCTATTGGACAACAACACAGTGAGGAAAAGCCGCGCTTCACTACTGCTTGACATTGAGGGCTTCATCATCTGTACGTATCTGAGGGCTCGCCTATGCTCTCCTTGGCACATGAGGGACTGAAGAATTCTCATATGTTGCCATGACACAGTTTTGATTGTAGCTGGATGAAAGAGCAGGGCCAGCGAATTCTGTAGAAGTCAGAGATCACGTTTACTAAGATACATACATACACGCAGGCAACAAAAATATTCAAAAGTTTCTTAAGGAAGGGTGAACGGGTGTTAAATAAACTTAGGTGACTAACCAATGAAATACCTGATATGGGACATGTAGATAACAAGTATTTGCAGGAAAAAGCATTAGAGCATTCAGTTAGCCATACAGAACAAAGTGAGTGTTTTAAAAGGAGTAGGTCACACTTTTCTAGGTCCATCAAATCTCTGCATACAAACACCGCTAAATAATAAGTTCTTCTCCCAGACTAACCGATTCCATCAACGCTGTGACAGGCAAAGAACAACCTTCAGCATCAGAAAGAACATGGATTAGGTTGAAAAGTCACTTTTGCAGTCTTCTGTCTCAACTCTGGCTGCTATGATCTTAGCTTTAATATTTAAAGTACCTAAACCACTGTTTTGGAGAAAGTGCTCAACTGGTCTGCTGAAAACAGCCTAAACGGATGGCTTTGAAAAGTCAAATATCAAGCATTATTAAAGTGGACTTTGTCTTCCTTTTCACCAACTGCCTGTCAAAGTCATTGAAACAAACATTTCAAAGCATAATTTATTGCTGAAGATGTCGTGGCAGTATTACAAAAAAGCTTCTGATGTTTTATCACCTGTTACTAGCTAAGCACCAATTTATTAAAATTGCTTTCTAGATTATCGCTTTGTACTGCAATGTATGTCTTGCTAAACTGTTACATACTTACTTCATAATCATTGTGATCTAGAAGCCAGAAACCTTGAACAAGCTTAACAAGACCCCAAGGGATAGCAAAGGCAGTTGGGAAGGAGTCGATTAAAGTTTCTGTTTTGTTCGGAAAGGAATGCATGACATCTAGCAGCAAGTAAATTGTCTGGTATCACGTATCTAATTAAGGCTAATAAATTTGTAAGACCAAAATTTATCACATAACATTTAGAAAAACATCAGGAAGTAAGGATATGCAAGTGGTAGGAAGCAGAAAATACTAATGGCTTAGTCTTGCTGTTTTAAGCTATTCTAACCTGACGACATTTGGGTCCTAACCACAAAACTGCATTCTGAATAAATAACCAGAAAGAAAGGCTCTTTGGTTTCTGTAAGGCATTCAAAAAGGTTAACTTCGGGTATTTAACTACTTCAGTTAGAAACTCAGCCTCCCTCTTTAGTCAGTGGAGCTACCAGTTGGACATTCAAAACATTGGAACATCCCACGCTTAGTTATTAAAGCAAACAAATTCTACAGCTGGTTTTTTTCCTCATTTCCAGAGTATATGAACCAATGTAAATTATGGTGTCCTTACAACACAACTCAGCTCGGAATGATTAAAATGGGATTTACACCAGTATGTGGATCACTCACTGGCAGTGTCATCTTCGCTTTCTGACATCCGTTTTTAGGGACGTACTCTAATAAGACAGCTCTGGGGTACAACAGTTTTTAAACCCCTTGCTCTCTAGGCTCTCCTCTCGGCTTAGGCAACAAACAACAAAAGCAATTCTGGATATTTCCGCAGCTTAGAAATTAAGTTTCTGCCCAATGACTTTTCCCTCTGTTTACTATTCTGTGGGCGTGCACTTTTAACAGAACAAAAGCTTTGCAACAAAACATTAAAAAAAAAAAGAAAAAAGAAATGCACAGTACAAAGAAATAAAACAATGCTTCTGTCTAGGACTTAATTCTAAACGAAATGTTTTCACTTGCATTGTGTTTGAAGGATAAATTAAAAAATGTTATGAAACACGTAGGTGACAAGCATTTAAGAACATTTACGTGCATATACTGAAGGTGTAATAAAAATAACTAGAAAGGATACAGTTGCATGCTTGTAGCTTTCTTCAATGCTTTCTAGCAAATAGAGATCCAGCAGTGCCTGAAATGAAAAATTGAAAGTTTTTTAAAAACTCCTGTCTTTCATAAATCACTGCCTTTTGGGTGGGGTTTTTTTTTGGGGGGGTGAGGGTTTGTTGTTGTTGCTGTTGTCATTCTTGTTTTCTGTGAACATAACACTCACATGTAAACTAGCAGGTGGATATTTCCCAGTTCCTCCTTCATCTCTCCGCCACAACTTCTCAACTTGGTCTCCTAACTGGGAAACCATTCCATCAATCATCAAGCAGTCAGAATCCCATTTTCCTCTGGAACAGAAGGTAGCAAGGATTCAGGCAGAGTAAACCACAAGTTCCACCCTCGCAGTGTAACAGATTTCCTCCAGTCAAAAGCAAACAAAAAAGCTCCCAGGAGTCAAAGAAAGTAACAGACATACAAAGGCATGATTAGAACTTGAAATGCACGTGAAAGAAATTTCTGAGTCAGGTGAAAGATGTTCATTAGATCATGTTCAGTTATTAACAGAGGTCAAAATAGAATTACAATTACGGATGGCTGAACTTTTAACAATTACATTCCTCACAAGTCCATCACAGCCTTCTGCTGACTGCGACGCTACCCTTTAATTTCCCGACGACAGCAAGCGCCAAAAGCACACCAGAGCTTGTGTGCTTCTAAGGATCACATGAGCCTGTGTGCAAGTTACTTGAGAATTAAGCTCAGAAAGATGAACTTTACAGTCAATACCTAATATGCTGCAGCTTCCACCTTAACTCATCTTGCAGCCTCTTCTTCACAGTGCCATAGCCTAAGCTTGTTTAGGTCTTTCCTTAGTTTCCAGTACCATTTCCAAAGAAGAATCTATTATCGTCTAATCCAAGGCCTATCACTTATATGCTAGTAAGCTAGTCCAGGAAAGAGAGTTTACGTTAGGAAGGGACTTCTATGCACTAGCCGATAGAGTGCTAGGTGTGCCAACTACACGTAACTCTGACTGTCTTACGAAATTACACAAAGGTACTTGCGAGTAGGAGCTTTAGGCCAATACAATTATTACCATCTATTACTAGCCCATAAAAGAGATGATTTGTTTTCTTTTTAAACATGCTTTCTTCTGTGTCCAAAACAATTGTTCTGTGAACGCTGTGCTTTCCTGAACCAGACACGACTGATCCTAGCCTGGTCACGTGATCTTTTCCAGTAGTGACAAATTATACAGATGAGCCAATGAATTAAGTACCCTACAAAAAACGATGATACCAACAAGTGGTACTAAGCCGAGGGATATATAAGCATTTTACCATGGGCAAGTAACCCCGGGCTCAAGAGAACACATGCATCACTGAAGTCATGAGTATGGCCGGCAAATGCATTAAGCACAGCAAATACAATGGCTGAGATAAAAGCTGTTCCCTTCCACTTCTAAATTTGCAGTGGAAGTGTTCCAGAGTTTTCCAGTAAGGCTTACCTTGACAAACGCTCGAGTTTCTGTCGCTGACCAGCATAGTAGCTCTGAATCAGAGGATAGTTGTAGAAAGGTCGAGACAAATGCATATCATCATCTACAGGCAATAACGTAAAAGCAAGTTAAAGAAACAATAGCACATTTTTCGACTAAAATTTTTGACTACAAAGGCAGACACAAGGTAAGCATCACCAACTCTGAAAGAAGCCAAGCCCATTTCTGCCTTTGCCAGAAGAGATGTAAGAGACAAAACTCAATTCCTTCTTGTCTCAAGTGCCATTTCAAGCTTGCACTTGATGTAGCATTCAGAACATGTAGCGTTAGCTGAAATTCACTATAAAAAACACCAGTTCTCAAAGGGAATGGCTTTTTAAACATGTCATGTGAGCATTTGTAAAGACAATTAGGGCTGACAATAGAACTTATAATCCATCCAAATAAAGAAGCATTTCCAAGGCCTATTGTTTCCTCAAGCAATACATAAAAAGTTCAAAACATGCAGGTAGTGCTTTTACTGTACAAACAAGCATTCCAACAGGCTTTTGTTGCCTAATAGTAATTTGTCTAAAATCCCAAGTATTTCAAGCTGTGGACACCAGCAGCTCCTTGAATCAGAGCCTTATTGCTATTTCTAAAAAACATCCAGGAAAGAAACTGCTTGCATTATTCTACGCTATGTATTTGAAAAACCTGTAAAATCTCAATTTCACCACCAGAGCTTCTCGGCATACATTGTCACTGAACCAACAGGATTTGCTGCTGACAAAACATTTACAAAAGCGTGTCTAAGCACGTGTTCCTAGGAATCACTTACTGGACAGTCTCCTTGGTACAAATGTCTTACGGTTTATGCTTACCTAAACCCTCTGGAAGGAGACTGGCTCGACAGAACCAGATGACCACTCGTGCATACAAAGAAATGAGGCTAGTTACCACCTTCTTGTTTGTCAAGTCTGCAAAACCTGAAAAAAGGCATAGGATGATTTTTGTTACACAATTCCTTTCCTTTTTACAAAACTCCCTTCATCATACTACATAGAAAATACAAAAATAACCCGGTAGAAATCTCTCGTCTTTGCATTTTCTACTCTGTATCGCTTTCTTATTTGAAGAAAAAACCCACAATTACCACCAAAAGAGAAAGCAACCCCTCCAAAGAACCAGATTCACTAAAGGTTAACATAAAACAAAATTAAGCCTGAACTATTAAATACACGCAGGAAGACGACACCTGGTTTTCAAGTAGCAGAGATTTTTACTAGAGCAAAGGGACAGTCTTTCTTTTTCTCAATATGCCAAGAACAACTTATGATCTAAAAAGCTACAGAAACTCAAGTAACTTACTTTACAAGTCACTCATTTGCGCTTCCTTTATCTTTTTTAGTAATTTGCAATTCAATATTTGCATGCAATTATAAATTGCTGGCTAAGAATTAAAAAGAAACATGTTGAGCATTACCACATTCAGGTGCTGCAATTTCAACCCAGGTGCTTACATAGCTTCTTGCTGAGCGTAGTCTCCCCTAGCCGCTTGCATGAACTCCACAAGAAACTGTTTCCCTGAACTCAACGCATATTGAGTGGTCGTCCCAGCTTCTCAGATTTAAGCCCCTTCGCCCAGCTAAATTTAACCGTCTTCCAATCACCAAACCCAACAAAAGCTCACGTTCCCACAATTACAACCCAAGCATAATTCCAAACCTTAAGAAAGCATACCAAAGATTTAATAATACTATGACAAACCTTTTTCAGTCAGCTCTTGTGCTTCTGTTAGAAAACAGTTTAAGACTGTCCTAAGGTTGCTCAAAAGCAACTGGCAGTGCTGAAGAGACTGTAACGTCTGTGGGTCAATGAAGTTGCAAGAGCCATCAAAGAGCGGAACACCTTTTCAAGAACAAACATTAAAGCATTAGCCTACAGAGCAATTTCAGAGTTTCAAAGCACACTTAAAGAACCATGTGCAATACCATATACCAGCAGATTACTGGATAAGCTCAATTAGAAGGAATGATTTTATGTTTGTGGAATGACTACACTAGTACTCACTTATTTGGTCCAATTCTTCTTTTGTAGAGATCACTTTGTTCCATGTCCACTCAAGAACAAGCCGTAAATTAGCAGCAGAACTTGGCTGCTCTTTAAAAAGAGACAACAAAAAAGAAACAAATCAACAACTTCAAACTAACCAATATATAACATAAAAACAATGTAAAGAAGTATTACCTTCAGATGCCCACTGTTTAATGCACCCAGTAAGAAGTTCTAAAGAACCTGTCTGGACAGCAGCTGACAATACCGCTTCTAACTGCTCCTTCTAAACGTAACAGACAAAGTAAAATGAGAATCTTACATACTTTCAATAGCTGAACCATCAACAGCAAATGGTTGCTTCTACTGGTATACTCATGCAGACAGCACAAAGTCAAGTAGTACACCTGCAACTAATTCCACATTCTTCTTCTGAATTCTAGCCACAGGCTGGACTGCTGCTTGGTCTGAGGAACACATTAAACTTTTCCTCTGACATTTCAACTTACCGAAGGCTAATTCTAATCTTTATTTGCACGCCTCTGCATTATAGTCTCAATTTCCTGAGTTCCAGGTAACTATTTTCAGTAACATCCTCTGCTAATACCCATTACGCATTTTGTGCGCATGAGCTCGCCATCAGGAATGCGTGAAGGGGACAGAACAAATACCCTCTTTGCGTGGGAACAGTGAAGCTCAGGTCAAGCAGCTTTCTAGACTGTGAAGACATGAAGCAGTTCTGACACCCAGAACATGAAGTAATACTTTTCTCAAATGACAGAAAAGAAGTGAACCATTTAAATTCTAATAGGTTTAAATTTTAGGCTGTTCAAATACTGTATTCTAACGTGCTGGTAATCCTTCAGAAGGATAATGCACAGGTACGCACAGGCATGCGATATTAAGGAGTAGTTTATTTCAGCTGGTGTTCTGATACTTCTTTCAGCTGAAATGATCCTTCATAAAATTTCACTGTTTTGTTTGGTTGGGTTTTGTTTGTTTCTTTGTTTGAAACGTAATTCAAAAGTCTCTTTCCCTTCTGGGTAAAATCATTGCATTCAAAGCGATTTCTACACATTAGAATACACATGTGATACTTCCTTCTGTTTCTGAAAGCTGCTTTCAGACAAGGAAACACACCAAATACTACGTAGGGTGGCAAACAAAACTCCAAACCAGGCTTCCTGACCCTAATTCTGAAATTTGCCTTACTAACATTCAAAAGAAATCCCTGCTCAAATGCCTAACAAGTCTCTGAACGATACAGTCACAATGCAGCAAAGGTTATTAAAAAATGCCTTGATTTCCCAAGTTATTCCCAAACTGGAGCTGACAGCAGAACATCTAATTTGAATGTAAGAGTCTACATCAGGCTTGCAAAATAAGCAGTCTCTGGGCTAGGTCAGCTGGCCAAGAAATTTATTTTAGCTACCACACTGCGCAGAAGTGTTATTTGCCCTAAGACACTTCCACAAATCTGGCAAAGAATCCGGTAGACAGGAAGATGAGGGCAGTGGGAAGACCGCTCTCCCCTTCCTACTAATTGCTCCACTGTATGATGACTAGCCAGCTGATCATTTCGCTTAGATGCTGCCTGGGTGAGGATGGGCTGTTCATCACAAAGGCTCCATCTCTCATGAAACTCTTCAGATGAGAGAGCAGGGGTGGTGCGCTGCAAATGGAAAACCTGGGAAAGAGGGGGCTGAAGTCACCATGGTGGGATAAAGAGGATCGAAGGGAGAGGGCGTCATGAGATAAAGGCGGCCAAGGTGTTGCAGTAACAAGAGGGCTGTCTAAGCGGGGGAAATTGTGCTACTGGAGCGCAAGGCAAAGGCTACAGAGGTGAAGATCTGCTTTGAGAGGCCACAGAAAAGCCGAGTGATGATGGGAAAATGAAGGGAAGCGGTGAGGAAATTGTCAGGTAGAGCTGACAACAGTAATCCTTTACCACGGCCCACCTCCTTGGAAGCAAATGATCGGGTATAGTGCAGCAAGCTGATGTTTGCAACAGCTCACATCCTAGCGAGACACCCCCATCGTCAGCTACTGCACTGAACCTAATGCTTTGAGAAACTGACAGGGATAAAGGTTGTCCTGAGGGAAAGATGCTTCCTGGTGCGTAGCTGTGGCACAGAATTAATAGATGGGTCTCTAAAGACAGATCTGTTAGGGCTGTGCCCAGTCAAACTCAGTAGCTTGGATCTAGGACTGCTATTACTTCTGCTCACTAAAGTCACCACCTGCATTTCAGTGCAACTTGCACATAATAGGAAAATCAGATTATCGTGTCTTGTAGCCTCTGGAGCCCCGTCAGACAAGATGGGTGTGTTTCCCCCTTGATTCCCTGATATGCGCTCACCTGACTCAAACTGGATGGCTGGACATCGACTACTCTTGGAGACAGCAAGCCAGCTGCAAGACACCTATTGTAGCTATCGTGAATGGCTTCACTTGTCAAAGGACCAGATTTCTTCAAAAATTTCAAGGTCTGAAACATCAATCAAAAACTACAGATTAAGACAGCGTTATTATTCAGTCACTAAGGTTCTGGATAAGCACTACGAGAAATAACATAAATGTTCACTGAAACTGTCAGAAAGCTTGCGTCAGTAATACCCTTTAGGTTAGCCATCTCAGTAAGCATTACTATGTAGAGTCTTAAAGACGGCAGCCAAACTAACAGTTACAGTTTATAAAAAAAGTCCTGTAAAACAAAATGTCAGCCCTTGCAATGCTTAATTAAGTATTTTCTATCTTCTCTGTCAATACACAGGCCTTTCTTTTTCCCCGAACACTGACGCAAAATGCATTCTATCGAAGCCAAAACTGACACACAACTTTAAATCACACTGTGGAAGACCCTTGCTATGCTTGTTTGCGCAGAAGCTGGTTGACGTTGGAAATGTTTAGTGAGCTCAAACTTAATTCAAAATTATTTGTTACAATCTGTGCCGTGGCTCAGAAGTTATGATTTGGCCAAGTCTGGGAGAACAAAGAATTCATTGCTTCTTAAGCAGTCAAATAATTTTTCATTTTCTCCATTCTGTCCTCCTTTTTCAGGTTAATCAGGGATCCAAACCCTAACTGAAGCCTAAGCAGGCAGTTCGACTGATGGGTAATATAGAAGTAACAGCTTTCGCCGCCTTCCACGACATTTTTGTTCTTGCTCCTACAGCAACGTTGTATTCCGTTCTAGACACTCAACCCCTGATCGTGCTTCAACAGGAGACAATGGTAGTTTTACAGTCCCAAGAGTGGACCGAAAACGTTACCATTGGCATAAAAGTGGCAGGGTACAATTGCGATTCTGCATGTGGATGGGCAGGATGAGCATAGAATGGTCTCTGACACTGAAAGCAGTGCAAGAGAAAACTTAGAAAAGGTACATCTCTTGACAGTCTCAATAAAGATACAGTAAAAGATCACCTCCTTCTGCAAGCCGGTGCAAGTCATGTGAACGACTCCGGAGTTCGGCAAGCACGAACCATCTGCAGAAACAAAGAACGTTTGACAACATTCCATGCTCTCACAGTTATGTTAGGACCACTTTACTTTTTTTAAACAGCAATATCTGGAAAGCTATAACTGAGTACCCAGAAGAAGAAGAAAGAGAAGAAGAAAGAATTTTAGCTCTCTAGCCCAACAGCCCCCAACAGCTAAGATCCTGTATCTGATGCAGACCGTAGCCTTGATTTCCCTTTAAATGAGAAAACAAACAAAACCAACACAGATCGGAATTTGACACTTCAGCCAGTTTACCCAGCTACCTCCTATGGTTATTCTCTAACACAACTATACTGCCATTCAAGAGTTGCAGTCCCTGCCTAACGTGGCTAAGCTAGCAAAAGTTCCTAAAGCCAGTTCTGAAATTACGCTCTTTTTTCCATTGCTTGTTCTACCTGGACAGATGGATGGAGGTGCCAAGTGTCTCAGTACAGACCACACACACAGCCTTCCAGCACAGGGAGACAGGAGTTAACAAGGCATTTCCAGCGTACCACACCGCTTGCCCCTCTCAGCACAAGTTCCGGAATCACAGAATCACAACAAAGAGGATTCCAATCCCTGGAACCCACGTGGCCCAACCCCCCCGCTCAAGCAGGGTCACCTAGAGCAGGCTGCCCAGCACCGTGCCCACACGGCTTTTGAATAGCTCATTCTGAAACGTACTTTTACGAGCAGCAGACAGCTCCAGACCCGGAGTCACCTTCCTTCATTAAGGAAGAAGTCAAGCACTTTTGTTTAAGGCAGTAACTTTGCTGCGTGATGCGTGCTTCGTGCAAAAATCAAGAGACCCCCACAAAACGCGCTGGATTCCTGTAAAGCTGTGCTCTCCCCATTAAACCCAGCCCTCTTGCCGTGATCGCCGCTCTACGCAGATAGCGAATTTCCTGACGCCTCCCTTTGGCAGTTACCCATGTTGAAGCAAAGAAACGGTTCACGAAGAGCAACTGGGAGGGGAGCAGCATACGGCCTTTCAGTGAAGGTTTGCCTTGAACGATTTATTAAGCAAGTCACCATCAGACCCCGTCTTTCCCAGAGCAGCCTGTCACGCACTCCTTGGCTCTTACACGCCACAGCCTCCTACTGAAATGCTTCTGTCTGGCTAAATAAGTCACGTTGAGATCGGTTGCTTTCAGAAACATGCCCCAAATTAAAAGCAGTATTACCCTTTTTTAAGAAAAAGAACAAAGAACGCGTCTGCCCCATGTTCTAGGGTGTTTATCTCATGGCTGGTTTTACAGGGAATATCTTTGGTTCTCCCTGTCAAGGACTTTGAAACGACACAAGCCTGAGCTGCTTCGACATGGCTCGGTGCATTCACTGGCATCTCTTATTTCCGTAATAATTTCTTGTAACGACAAAATGAAGACCACAAACTACAATGTAGTTAGAAGTAGACAGCATATTCTGTCAGCTGAACTCATGAGAGATTTGATATTACATTGTGGACCCCTAACCAAGGGCTACGTTATTGCCAGTTTACCCAGGCTTAAAAGCCCCTGGAAGGTCTTGTCGGGGCCTTGCTGGCAGAGAGGTGTGTGAGTAACAAATCTTAAAGATGACAAGAAGGGGAAAACATCAGACCACAGGTTAAGGTATCTGGCTACAGTGCCTGTTACTGGGAAACTCGCCTGAGCCATGGCAGCATACTGGTGCTCCCACTCCTTCCGGGCTTCCTCCAGCCGGGACTCCCTCGTTGCCCGTGTGCTCCGGATCCGCCGCTCATGCTCAGCCAGCAAAAACCACACCTCTTCTGAACAGCTTTAACCAGGGTATCTACGTGTAAGATAGCAAACCCCGTGAGGAACGAGGACCAGCACCGTGGCAGCCACGCAGCGTGTTCACAGTTGTTCCAAATGTTCTCTGCCACCCACTTTGTAAGAAATCCACCGGTGGACCTACCTCAGCTGCATTCCCACCACACTTCCTCGATGTTACAGATTACCAAAGATGCCTCCTGATAACGTTTGGGGAAGTCAAAATCTACTTGCTATTTATGCTGAAATACGTACGTGTTTCGTCGGCTGTTGGTGGCCCTGTGCTCCCGAGCCCAGCCAGACTGGACAACACTTTCTTATTTTCAGCCTTCAGGTCTCTTATAAGCTTCTCCCCGGGACTTGCATTTACACTGCTTTCTTCCTCATCTGTTTTGTCCTTTTAAATATGAAAATACATAAAAGACAAAACAGAAGCTGGTACCCAAATAATCCCAGCAAACAGCAAGATTTCCTGTCAAAAATTACTCTTCTTTTTTTTTTCTTTTTTTCCCCCCCTCTTTTCTTCTTTTCCCTGTTCAGAAATATCCCATGTAGCTCTGGAACTTCACAAGTGAAAAGGTCTCATGGCCACTTTGCTCCTCGGGTGGAAGCATCTGATGCCCTCTCCTGTACTGTTACCAGCAATCACAGCCTGGTTTAGTTTGATTTGGTTTTGATCCCAGTCTGTCCTGGGAGGGGGCCAAGGGCTCCAGTTTGGACTGGGACAGGGCCCAGTCTGTCCTTGGAGAGGGCTAGGGAATCCAGTTTGCACTGGGAATGATCGCAGTCTGTCCTCGGAGGGGGCCAGGGGATCCAATTTGGAATGTCAATGATGCCAGTCTGTCCTGGGAGGGGGCCAGGGGATCCAGTTTAGACTGGGACAGGGCCCAGTCTGTCCTGTGAGGGGCCCAGGGGCTCCAGTTTGGACTGGGACAGGGCCCAGTCTGTCCTGGAAGGGGGCCAAGGAATCCAGTTCGGACTGCGAATGATCTCACTCTGTCCTGGGAGCGGGCCAGGGGCTCCATTTTGGACTGGGACAGGGCCCAGTCTGTCCTGGGAGGGGGCCAGGGAATCCAGTTTGGAATGGGAATGATCCCAGTCTATCCTGGGAGGGGGCCAGGGGCTCCAGTTTGGACTGGGACAGGGCCCAGTCTGTCCTGGGAGGGGGCCAGGGGATGCAGTTTGGACTGGGAATGATCCCAGTCTGTCCTGGGAGGGGGCCAGGGGATCCAGTTTGAACTGGGAATGATCGCAGTCTGTCCTGGGAGGGGGCCAGGGGATCCAATTTGGAATGTCAATGATCCCAGTCTGTACTGGTAGGGAGACAGCGTATCCAGTTCGGACTGGGAATGATCCCAGTCTGTACTGGGAGGGTGCCAGGGGATCCAGTTTGGACAGGGACAAGGCCCAGTCTGCCCTGGGAGGGGGCCAGGGAATACAGTTTGGACTGGGACAGGGCCCAGTCTGTCCTGGGAGGGGGCCAGGGGATGCAGTTTGGACTGGGAGAGGGCCCAGTCTGCCCTTGGAGGGGGCCAGGGCATCCAGTTTGGACTGGGACAGGGACAAGTTTGTCCAGGGTGTGGGCTAAGGGATCCAGATTGGACTGGGAATGATCCCAGTCTGTCCTGGGAGGGGGCCAGGGGATCCAGTTTGGACTGGGACAGGGCCCAGTCTGTCCTGGGAGGGGGCCAGGGCATCCAGTTCGCACTGGGGATGCTCCCAGTCTGTCCTGGGAGGGGGCCAGGGGATCCAATTTGGAATGTCAATGATCCCAGTCTGTACTGGTAGGGGCCAGTGTATCCAGTTTGGACTTGGAATGATCCCAGTCTGTCCTGGGAGGGGGCCAGGGGATCCAGTTTGGAATGGGAATGATCCCAGTCTGTCCTGGGAGGGGGCCAGGGGATCCAGTTTGGACTGGGTCAGGGCCCAGTCTGCCCTGGGAGGGGGCCAGGGGATCCAGTTTGGAATGGGAATGATCCCAGTCTGTCCTGGGAGGGGGCCAGGGGATCCAGTTTGGACTGGGAACGATCCCAGTCTGCCCTGGGAGGAGGCCACCGGATCCAGTTTGGAATGGGAATGATTGCAGTCTGTACTGGGAGTGGGCCAGAGGATCCTGCTTGGACTGGGAATGATTGCAGTCTGTCCTGGGAGGGGGCAAGGGGATGCAGTTTGGACTGGGACAGGGCCCAGTCTGTCCTGGGAGGGGACAAGGGGATCCAGTTTGGACTTGGAATGATCCCAGTCTGTCCTGGCAGTGGGCCAGGGGATCCAGTTTGGACTGGGACAGGTCCCAGTCTGTCCTGGGAGGGGGTCAGGGAATCCAGTTTGGACTGGGAATGATCCCAGTCTGTACTGGGAGGGTGCCAGGGGATCCAGTTTGGACTGGAACAAGGCCCAGTCTGTCCTGGGAGGGGGCCAGGGGATCCAGTGTGGACTGGGAATGATCCCAGTCTGTCCTGGGAGGGGGCCAGGGGATGCAGTTTGGACTGGGAATGATGCCAGTCTGTCCTGGGAGGGGGCCAGGGGATCCAGCTTGGACTGGGAATGATCGCAGTCTGTCCTGGGAGGGGGCCAGGGGATCCAATTTGGAATGTCAATGATCCCAGTCTGTACTGGTAGGGAGCCAGCGTATCCAGTTCGGACTGGGAATGATCCCAGTCTGTACTGGGAGGGTGCCAGGGGATCCAGTTTGGACAGGGACAAGGCCCAGTCTGCCCTGGAGGGGGCCAGGGAATCCAGTTTGGACTGGGACAGGGCCCAGTCTGTCCTGGGAGGGGGCCAGGGGATGCAGTTTGGACTGGGAGAGGGCCCAGTCTGCCCTGGGAGGGGGCCAGGGCATCCAGTTTGGACTGGGACAGGGACAACTTTGTCCAGGGTGGGGGCCAAGGGATCCAGATTGGAATGGGAATGATCCCAGTCTGTCCTGGGAGGGGGCCAAGGGATCCGGTTTGGACTGGGACAGGGCCCACTCTGTCCTGGGAGGGGGCCAGGGAATCGAGTTTGGACTGGGAATGATCCCAGTCTGTCCTGGGAGGGGGCCAGGGGACCCAGTTTGGACTGGGACAGGGCCCAGTCTGTCCTGGGAGCGGGCCAGGCGATCCAATTTGGACTGGGAATGATCCGTGTTTGTCCTGGGAGGGGGGCAGGGGATCCAGTTTGGACTGGGACAAGGCCCAGTCTGTCCTGGGAGGGGGCCAGGGGATCCAGTTTGGACTGGGAATGACCCCAGTCTGTCTTGGGAGGGGGCCAAGGGATACAGTTTGGACTGGAACAGGGCCCAGTCTGTCCTGGGAGGGGGCCAGGGGATCCAGTTTGGACTGGGAATGATCCCAGTCTGTCCTGGGAGGGGGCCAGGGGATCCAGTTTGGACTGGGACAGGGCCCAGTCTGTCCTGGGAGGGGGTCAGGGAATCCAGTTCGGACTGGGAACGATCTCGCTCTGTCCTGGGAGCAGGCCAGGGAATCCAGTTCGGACTGGGAATCATCCCAGTCTGTCCTGGGAGGGGGCCAGGGGATCCAGTTTAGACTGGGACAGGGCCCAGTCTGTCCTGTGAGGGGCCCAGGGGCTCCAGTTTGGACTGGGACAGGGCCCAGTCTGTCCTGGAAGGGGGCCAGGGAATCCAGTTCGGACTGCGAATGATCTCATTCTGTCCTGGGAGCGGGCCAGGGGCTCCATTTTGGACTGGGACAGGGCCCAGTCTGTCCTGGGAAGGGGCCAGGGAATCCAGTTTCGAATGGGAATGATCCCAGTCTATCCTGGGAGGGGGCCAGGGGCTCCAGTTTGGACTGGGACAGGGCCCAGTCTGTCCTGGGAGGGGGCCAGGGGATGCAGTTTGGACTGGGAATGATCCCAGTCTGTCCTGGGAGGGGGCCAGGGGATCCAGTTTGAACTGGGAATGATCGCAGTCTGTCCTGGGAGGGGGCCAGGGGATCCAATTTGGAATGTCAATGATCCCAGTCTGTACTGGTAGGGAGCCAGCGTATCCAGTTCGGACTGGGAATGATCCCAGTCTGTCCTGAGAGGGGGCCAGGGAATCCATTTTGGACTGGGACAGGGCCCAGTCTGTCCTGGGAGGGGGCCAGGGGATCCAGTTTGGACTGGGACAAGGCCCAGTCTATCCTGGGAGGGGGCCAGGGGACCCAGTTTAGACTGGGAAAGTGCCCAGTCTGTCCTGGGAGGGGTCCAGGGGATCCAGTGGGAACTGGGAGTGATTGCAGTCTGTCCTGTGAGGGGGCCAGGGGATCCAGCTTGGACTGGGAATGACCCCAGTCTGTCCTGGGAGGGGGCCAAGGAACCCAGTTTGACTGGGAATGATCCCAGTCTGTCCTGGGAGGGGGCCAAGGGATCCAGTTTGGACTGGAACAGGGCCCAGTCTGTCCTGGGAGGGGGCCAGGGGATCCAGTTTGGACTGGAACAGGGCCCAGTCTGTCCTGGGAGGGGGCCAGGGGATCCAGTTTGGACTGGGAATGATCCCAGTCTGTCCTGGGAGGGGGCCAGGGGATCCAGTTGGAACTGGGAATGATTGCAGTCTGTCCTGGGAGGGGGCCAGGGGCTCCAGTTTGGACTGGGACAGGGCCCAGTCTGTCCTGGGAGGGGGCCAGGGAATCCAGTTCGCACTGGGGATGCTCCCAGTCTGTCCTGGGAGGGGGCCAGGGGATCCAATTTGGAATGTCAATGATCCCAGTCTGTACTGGTAGGGGGCCAGTGTATCCAGTTCGGACTTGGAATGATCCCAGTCTGTCCTGGGAGGGTACCAGGGGATCCAGTTTCGACTGGAACAAGGCCCAGTCTGTCCTGAGAGGGGGCCAGGGGATCCAGTTTGGACTGGGTCAGGGCCCAGTCTGCCCTGGGAGGGGGCCAGGGGCTCCAGTTTGGACTGGGACAGGGCCCAGTCTGTCCTGGGAGGGGGCCAGGGGATCCAGTTTGTACTGGGAATGATCGCACTCTGTCCTGGGAGGGGGCCAGGGGATCCAGTTTGGACTGGGAACGATCCCAGTCTGCCCTGGGAGGAGGCCACCGGATCCAGTTTGGAATGGGAATGATTGCAGTCTGTACTGGGAGTGGGCCAGAGGATCCTGCTTGGACTGGGAATGATTGCAGTCTGTTCTGGGAGGGGGCAAGGGGATGCAGTTTGGACTGGGACAGGGCCCAGTCTGTCCTGGGAGGGGACAAGGGGATGCAGTTCGGACTTGGAGTGATCCCAGTCTGTCCTGGCAGTGGGCCAGGGGATCCAGTTTGTACTGGGACAGGTCCCAGTCTGTCCTGGGAGGGGGTCAGGGAATCCAGTTCGGACTGGGAATGATCCCAGTCTGTACTGGGAGGGTGCCAGGGGATCCAGTTTGGACTGGAACAAGGCCCAGTCTGTCCTGGGAGGGGGCCAGTGGATCCAGTGTGGACTGGGAATGATCCCAGTCTGTCCTGGGAGGGGGCCAGGGGATCCAGTTTGGACTGGGACAGGGCCCAGTCTGTCCTGTGAGGGGGCCATGGAATCCAGTTCGCACTGGGGATGCTCCCAGTCTGTCCTGGGAGGGGGCCAGGGGATCCAATTTGGAATGTCAATGATCCCAGTCTGTCCTGGGAGGGTACCAGGGGATCCAGTTTGGACTGGAACAAGGCCCAGTCTGTCCTGGGAGTGGGCCAGGGAATCCAGTTTGGACTGGGACAGGGCCCAGTCTGCCCTGGGAGGGGGCCAGGGCATCCAGTTTGGACTGGGACAGGGACAAGTTTGTCCAGGGTGGGGGCAAAGGGATTCAGATTGGAATGGGAACGATTCCAGTCTGTCCTGGGAGGGGGGCAAGGGATCCAGTTTGGACTGGAACAGGGCCCAGTCTGTCCTGGGAGGGGGCCAGGGGATCCAGTTTGTACTGGGAATGATCCCAGTCTGTCCTGGGAGTGGGCCAGGGAATCCAGTTTGGACTGGGTCAGGGCCCAGTCTGTCCTGGGAGGGGGCCAGGGGATCCAGTTTCGACTGGGTCAGGGCCCAGTCTGCCCTGGGAGGTGGCCAGGGGATCCAGTTTGGAATGGGAATGATCCCAGTCTGTCCTGGGAGGGGGCCAGGGGATCCAGTTTGGACTGGGAACGATCCCAGTCTGCCCTGGGAGGAGGCCACCGGATCCAGTTTGGAATGGGAATGATTGCAGTCTGTACTGGGAGTGGGCCAGAGGATCCTGCTTGGACTGGGAATGATTGCAGTCTGTCCTGGGAGGGGGCAAGGGGATGCAGTTTGGACTGGGACAGGGCCCAGTCTGTCCTGGGAGGGGGCAAGGGGATGCAGTTTGGACTGGGAGAGGGCCCACTGTGTCCTGGGAGGGGGCCAGGGGATCCAGTTTGGACTGCGACAGGGCCCAGTCTGTCCTGGGAGGGGGCCAGGAGATCCAGTTTGTACTGGGAATGATCCCAGTCTGTCCTGGGAGGGGGGCCAGGGGATCCAGTTTGGACTGGGATTGATCCCAGTCTGTCCTGGGAGGGGGCCAGGGGATCCAGTTTGAACTGGGAATGATTGCAGTCTGTCCTGTGAGGGGGCCAGGGAATCCAGTTCGGACTGGGAATGATCTCACTCTGTCCTGGGAGCGGGCCGGGGGCTCCAGTTTGGACTCGTACAGGGCCCAGTCTGTCCTGGGAGGGGGCCAGGGAATCCAGTTTGGACTGGGAATGATCCCAGTCTGTCCTGGGAGGGGGCCAGGGGCTCCAGTTTGGACTGGGACTGGGCCCAGTCTGTCCTGGGAGGGGGCCAGGGAATCCAGTTTGCACTGGGAATGCTCCCAGTCTGTCCTGGGAGGGGGCCAGGGGATCCAACTTGGAATGTCAATGATCCCAGTCTGTACTGGTAGGGGGCCACTGTATCCAGTTCGGACTGGGAATGATCCCAGTCTGTCCTGGGAGGGGGCCAGGGAATCCAGTTTGGACTGGGAGAGGGCCCAGTCTGCCCTGGGAGGGGGCCAGGGCATCCAGTTTGGACTGGGACAGGGACAAGTTTGTCCAGGGTGGGGGCAAAGGGATTCAGATTGGAATGGGAACGATCACAGTCTGTCCTGGGAGGGGGGCAAGGAATCCAGTTTGGACTGGAACAGGGCCCAGTCTGCACTGGGAGGGGGCCAGGGAATCCAGTTTGGACTGGGACAGGGCCCAGTCTGTCCTGGGATGGGGCCAGGGGATCCAGTTTGTACTGGGAATGATCGCAGTCTGTCCTGGGAGGGGGCCAGGGAATCCAGTTTGGACTGGGTCAGGGCCCAGTCTGCCCTGGGAGGGGGCCAGGGAATCCAGTTTGGACTGGGACAGGGCCCAGTCTGTCCTGGGACGGGGCCAGGGGATCCAGTTTGTACTGGGAATGATCGCACTCTGTCCTGGGACGGGGCCAGGGAATCCAGTTTGGACTGGGTCAGGGCCCAGTCTGTACTGGGAAGGGGCCAGGTGATCCAGTTAGGACTGGGAATGATCCCAGTCTGCCCTGGGAGGGGGCCAGGGGATCCAGTTTGGACTGGGAATGATCCCAGTCTGCCCTAGGAGGAGGCCACCGGATCCAGTTTGGAATGGGAATGATTGCAGTCTGTACTGGGAGTGGGCCAGAGGATCCTGCTTGGACTGGGAATGATTGCAGTCTGTCCTGGGAGGGGGCAAGGGGATGCAGTTTGGACTGGGACAGGGCCCAGTCTGTCCTGGGAGGGGGCAAGGGGATTCAGTTTGGACTGGGACAGGGCCCAGTCTGTCCTGGGAGGGGGGCAGGGAATCCAGTTTGGACTGGGTCAGGGCCCAGTCTGTCCTGGGAGGGGGCCAGGAGATCCTGCTTGGACTGGGAATTATCCCATCTGTCCTGGGAGGGGGGCAGGGGACCCAGTTTGGACTGGGATTGATCCCAGTCTGTCCTGGGAGGGGGCCAGGGAATCCAGTTGGAACTGGGAATGATTGCAGTCTGTCCTGCGAGGGGGCCAGGGAATCCAGTTCGGACTGGGAATGATCTCACTCTGTCCTGGGAGCGGGCCGGGGGCTCCAGTTTGGACTGGGACAGGGCCCAGTCTGTCCTGGGAGCGGGCCAGGGAATCCAGTTTGGACAGGGAATGATCCCAGTCTATCCTGGGAGGGGGCCAGGGGCTCCAGTTTCGATTGGGACAGGGCCCAGTCTGACCTGGGAGGGGGCCACGGAATCCAGTTTGCACTGGGAATGATCGCAGTTTGTCCTGGGCGGGGGTCAGGGGATCCAATTTGGAATGTCAACGATCCCAGTCTGTACTGGGAGGAGGCCAGGGAATCCAGTTTGGAATGGGAATGATCCCAGTCTGTCCTGGGAGGGGGCCAGGGGCTCCAGTTGGAACTGGGAATGATCCCAGTCTGTCCTGGGAGGGGGCCAGGGGATCCAGCTTGGACTGGGAGGGGGCCCAGTCTGTCCTGGGAGGGGGCCAAGGAATCCAGTTCGGACTGGGAATGATCTCATTTTGTCCTGGGAAGGTGCCAGGGCATCCAGTCTGGACTGGCACAGGGACCAGTCTCTCCAGTGTGGGGGCCAAGGGATCCAGTTTGTACTGGGAATGATCCCAGTCTGTCCTGGGAGGGGGCCAAAGGATCCAGTTTGGACTGGGAATGATCCCAGTCTGTCCTGGGAGGGGGCCAGAGGATCCAGTTTGGACTGGGAATGATCCCAGTCTGTCCTGGGATGGGGCCAGGGGATCCAGTTTGTACTGGGAATGATCGCAGTCTGTCCTGGGACGGGGCCAGGGAATCCACTTTCGACTGGATCAGGGCCCAGTCTGTCCTGGGAGGGGCCAGGGGATCCAGTTGGAACTCGGAATGATTGCAGTCTGTCCTGGGAGGGGGCCAGGGGATCCAGTTTGGACTGGGAATGATCCGGGTCTGCCCTGGGACGCAGCCAGGGCATCCATTTTGGACTGGGACAGGGACCAGTCTGTCCTGTGAGGGGGCCAAGGGATCCAGTTTGGACTGGGAATGATCCCAGTCTGTCCTGAGAGGGGGCCAGGGGATCCAGTTTGGACTGGGACAGGGCTAAGTCTGTCCTGGAAGGGGGCCAGGGAATCCAGTTCGGACTGGGAATGATCTCATTCTGTCCTGGGAGGGGGCCAGCGCATCCAGTCTGGACTGGGACAGGGACCAGTCTTACAGGGTGGGGGCCAAGGGATCCAATTTGCACTGGGCATGGTCCAGTCTGTCCTGGGAGGGGGCCAAGGGATCCAGTTTGGACTGGGAATGGTCCCAGTCTGTCCTGGGAGCGGGCCAGGGGCTCCAGTTTGGACTGGGACAGGGCCCAGTCTGTCCTGGGAGGGGGCCAGGGAATCCAGTTTGGACTGGGAATGATCCCAGTCTGTCCTGGCAGGGGGCCAAGGGATCCAGTTTGACTGGGAATGATCCCAGTCTGTCCTGGGAGGGGGCCAGGGGATCCAGTTTGGACTGGGACAGGGCCCAGTCTGTCCTGGGAGGGGGCAAGGGGATGCAGTTTGGACTGGGACAGGGCCCGTTCTGTCCTGGGAGGGATCCTGGGCATCCAGTATGGACTGGGACAGTGCCCAGTCTGTCCTGGGAGGGGGCCAGGCGATCCAGTTGGAACTGGGAATGATTGCAGTCTGTACTGAGAGGGGGCCAGAGGATCCAGCTTGGACTGGGAATGATCCCAGTCTGTCCTGCGAGGGGGCCAGGGAATCCAGTTCGGACTGGGAATGATCTCACTCTGTCCTGGGAGCGGGCCGGGGGCTCCAGTTGTAAGACGGACAGGGCCCAGTCTGTCCTGGGAGTGGGCCAGGGAATCCAGTTTGGACTGGGAATGGTCCCAGTCTGCCCTGGGAGGGGGCCAGGGGCTCCAGTTTGGACTGGGACAGGGCCCAGTCTGTCCTGGGAGGGGGCCAGGGAATCCTGTTTGCACTGGTAATGATCCCAGTCTGTCCTGGGAGGGGGCCAGGGGATCCAGTTTGGACTGGGAACGATCCCAGTCTGCCCTAGGAGGAGGCCACCGGATCCAGTTTGGACTGGGAATGATTGCAGTCTGTCCTGGGAGGTGGCAAGGGGATGCAGTTTGGACTGGGACAGGGCCCAGTCTGTCCTGGGAGGGGGCAAGGGGATTCAGTTTGGACTGGGACAGGGCCCAGTGTGTCCTGGGAGGGGGGCAGGGAATCCAGTTTGGACTGGGTCAGGGCCCAGTCTGTCCTGGGAGGGGGCCAGGAGATCCTGCTTGGACTGGGAATGATCCCGTCTGTCCTGGGAGGGGGGCAGGGGACCCAGTTTGGACTGGGACAGTGCCCAGTCTGTCCTGGGAGTGGGCCAGAGGATCCAGTTGGAACTGGGAATGATTGCAGTCTGTCCTGTGAGGGGCCAGGGAATCCAGTTCGGACTGGGAATGATCTCACTCTGTCCTGGGAGCGGGCTGGGGGCTCCAGTTTGGACTGGTACAGGGCCCAGTCTGTCCTGGGAGCGGGCCAGGGAATCCAGTTTGGACAGGGAATGATCCCAGTCTGTCCTGGGAGGGGGCCAGGGGCTCCAGTTTCGATTGGGACAGGGCCCAGTCTGACCTGGGAGGGGGCCACAGAATCCAGTTTGCACTGGGAATGATCGCAGTTTGTCCTGGGAGGGGGTCAGGGGATCCAATTTGGAATGTCAACGATCCCAGTCTGTACTGGGAGGAGGCCAGGGAATCCACTTTGGAATGGGAATGATCCCAGTCTGTCCTGGGAGGGGGCCAGAGGATCCAGTTTGGACTGGGACAGGGCCCAGTCTGTCCTGGGAGGGGGCCAGGGGCTCCAGTTGGAACTGGGAATGATTGCAGTCTGTCCTGTGAGGGGGCCAGGGGATCCAACTTGGACTGGGAATGATCCCAGTCTGTCCTGGGAGGGGGCCAGGGGATCCAGCTTGGACTGGGAGGGGGCCCAGTCTGTCCTGGGAGGGGGCCAAGGAATCCAGTTCGGACTGGGAATGATCTCATTTTGTCCTGGGAGGGTGCCAGGGGCTCCAGTTTGGACTGGGACAGGGCCCAGTCTGTCCTGGGAAAGGTCCAGGACATCCAGTTTGAACTGGGAATGATCCCAGTCTGTCCTGGGAGGGGCCAGGGGCTCCAATTTCGCCTGGGAATGATCCCAGTCTGTCCTGGGAGGGGGCCAGGGAATCCAGTTTGCACCGGGAATGATCCCAGTCTGTCCTGGGAGGGGGCCAGGGGAACCAATTTGGAATGTCAATGATCCCAGTCTGTACTGGGAGGGGGCCAGTTTATCCAGTTCGGACTGGGAATGATCCCAGTCTGTCCTGGGAGGGTGCCAGGGGCTCCATTTTGGACTGGGACAGGGCCCAGTCTGTCCTGTGAGGGGTCAGGGGATCCAGTTTTCACTGGGAATGATCGCAGTCTGTTCTGGGAGTGGGCCAGGGGATCCAATTTTGAATGTCAATGATCCCAGTCTGTACTGGGAGGGGGCCAAGGGATCCAGTTTGGACTGGGAATGATCTCAGTCTGTCCTGGGAGGGGGCCAGGGTATCCAGTTCAGACTGGAACAGGGCCCAGTCTGTACTGGGAAGGGGCCAGGGGATCCAGTTTGGACTGGGACAGGGACCAGTCTGTCCTGGGAGGGGGCCAGGGAATCCAGTTTGGACTGGGACAGGGCCCAGTCTGACCTGGGAGGGGGCCAAGGGATCCAGTTTGGACTGGGAATGATCCCAGTCTGTCCTGGGAGGGGGCCAGGGGATCCAGTTGGAACTGGGAATGATTGCAGTCTGTCCTGTGAGGGGGCCAGGGGATCCAGTTTGGACTGGGACAGGGCCCAGTCTGTCCTGGGAGGGGGCAAGGGGATGCAGATTGGACTGGGAGAGGGCCCAGTGTGTCCTGGGAGGGGGGCAGGGAATCCAGTTTGGACTGGGTCAGGGCCCAGTCTGTCCTGGGAGGGGGCCAGGGGATCCAGTTTGGACTGGGACAGGGCCCAGTCTGTCCTGGGAGGGGGCCAGGAGATCCTGCTTGGACTGGGACAGGGACCCAGTCTGTCCTGGGAGGGGGCCAGGGGCTCTAGTTGGAACTGGGAATGATCCCAGTCTGTACTGGGAGGGGGCCAGGCGATGCAGTTTGGACTGGTTATGATCCCAGTCTGTACTGGGAGGGTGCTAGGGGCTCCAGTTTGGACTGGGACAGGGCCCAGTCTGTCCTGGGAGGGGGCCAGGGGATCCAGTTTGGACTGGGAATGATCCCAGTCTGTCCTGGGAGGGGGCCAGGGGATCCAGTTTGGACTGGGACAGGGCCCAGTCTGTCCTGGGAGGGGGCCAGGGTATGCAGTTCAGACTGGAACAGGGCCCAGTCTGTACTGGGAAGGGGCCAGGGGATCCAGTTTGGACTGGGACAGGGCCCAGTCTGTCCTGGGAGGGGGCCAGGGAATCCAGTTTGGACTGGGACAGGGCCCAGTCTGACCTGGGAGGGGGCCAAGGGATCCAGTTTGGACTGGGAATGATCCCAGTCTGTCCTGGGAGGGGGCCAGGGGATCCAGTTGGAACTGGGAATGATTGCAGTCTGTCCTGGGAGGGGGCCAGGGGATCCAGTTTGGACTGGGACAGGGCCCAGTCTGTCCTGGGAGCGGGCCAGGGAATCCAGTTCGGACTGGGAATCATCCCAGTCTGTCCTGTGAGGGGGCCAGGGGATGCAGTTTGGATTGGGACAGGGCCCAGTCTGTCCTGGGAGGGAGCCAGGGAATCCAGTTTGGACTGGGAATGGTCCCAGTCTGTCCTGGGAGGGGGCAAGGGGATGCAGTTTGGACTGGGACAGGGACCCAGTCTATCCTGGGAGGGGGCCAGGGGCTCTAGTTGGAACTGGGAATGATCCCAGTCTGTACTGGGAGGGGGCCAGGCGATGCAGTTTGGACTGGTTATGATCCCAGTCTGTACTGGGAGGGTGCTAGGGGCTCCAGTTTCGACTGGAACAGGGCCCAGTCTGTCCTGGGAGGGGGCCAGGGGATCCAGTTTGGACTGGGAATGATCCCAGTCTGTCCTTGGAGGGGGCCAGGGCATCCAGTTTGGACTGGGACAGGGCCCAGTCTTTCCTGGCAGGTGACACGCGGAAACAGACTTCACAACTCACACAGTTATAAAGCAGGCATGTTTTTATGATGTATTTGGGGGTTTTGTTTTGTCTTTTGCATGTTTTCATTTATTAGGAACCTGAAAAGGACCTTTATTTCTGGCAGCGATGACTTTAAACCTGAAGTTCACAGCTTGGCATAAAGCTCATCATGGATAAAACACTAATACCTACTTTTCTGAAATTCTTTCAAAATCTAGTGTCAGAATTTTGCATTCATTCAGTTACAGTGTGATAAGGGTTTTCGAGTCCCTCGTAGGAGAGAAGTTGCTATTCCAGGCTACAGTTGGGGAAAGGGTTAAAAATGGGCCCAGCTGCAGGGGGTAAAAGAGGTTCCTTCGCATGAACTGGAGAGGGTAGAACAAGGACCTGATCTTCAGGGGATACTGCAGTGAGCAAACTTAGCAAAATTGCTAGGTTGGAGTCCTGGAAGTTGGCCAGTGCAGAGCAGGGCTACTGTTTACCTGCCATGATGAGAAAGGGAATATTACATGGATGTTTCCCCAGTGTGGGGACAATGTGACCAGATAGGAATCCCCTTTGGTGAAAGGGCTTGTCAACACAATTTCCATCACATTTTTAAGCTGTGACCTAATTTGTAGAGGTGAAACTAACTTTTTAAAGCTGGGTTCCTCAGGAAGCAGATTTCAGGGGGGGTTGTTGTTCATGTCCGCCTGTGTATATAGAGAAGCCACACAGGTTTTTCATAGAGTCAGGCTGCTACGAAGTTATTGCCCACTGGAGAAATGGTACTGTAGAGCCCTTATATATATGTTTCAGCTTAGATATGTTTCAGCTATGAGGAGAGCTACCGTCATGAAATGCATCTTTTAGAAAACTTGTTTCATTAACATGGGTGCCATTGGAACTAGCCGCTCATACCAGAGAGCCTCTTTGGAACTCACCGGCAGCGAATAAGCTAGGTGAACCTCCAAAATGTAGCTGCTTGGTTTTGTTTGGGTTTTTTTTGTTGTTGTTGTTGTTTGTTTCTTGGCTCGGTAACAGTCCTAGAACTTTATGAACATACAGAAGAGCATGCCATCATCTATGTGGCAGCAATGAGAAATAGTTTCACATGGGATGTTGACCATACACCTCTGTCACATCCTACCTTTTCTGTTTGCAGCAGCTGAAAGCACACTGCATGGTTTTTGTGCGTCTTAACTGCACGTTGTATAGAGTGAAGTTGAGGGGAATACTCAAATTTTGTGCTAGCTGATCTGAGGGAGGCAGTTTGATGACGGGCACTTGTGAGGCAGTAATATTTTCATTTGGTGTGGCTGCTCTTTTAAGCTACACAGCCTCACACAACACAGATGCTGAACAGCGCAGCAGGGGAAGAAGGTGCTGCCACTAGCTTGTTACTGCTGTTTTCCCAGAGATTATCACATTTACGTCTTTGGTAACAGAAACGACTGTGTGAGAGATTAGTAATCTGCTCCAGGCAGAGTCACTCTGCTAGTTTATCCACTCTTCAGTTTAAAGGTAGGAGCTAAGTGATCTAACTTTGCTTCCTGGTCTGCTTTAGACACTTGAGCAGTGTGTTCAGAGTTGTAGGCACAGTACACGTTCAGCTAATGGGCAAAGGTGAGCACCTAAGGATGCTTCTGTTTCCAGCTGGGACAGCTGTATCTAGAAGACCTGTAGCCCGCCTTCCAAAGGTCCATTTTACGGTGCCCTGCATTGCAGCAACAGTTTCTCTAATGAAATGCTACAGTGGCTTTGCTGCGGCAGCAACTCTACGACAAAGTGGATTGTGTCATTCCCGGCTGTTCTGGAAGCAGTTGATTCGCAATTATGATAGTTGATGTGATAGATTGATTAGTAATAAAATATTGTCTGAAAGGTAAGCCTTCCTTTTTTCTGAAGTATGAAAAATTAACTCATTTTCTCCAGTTAAATCTTGCAAGATATTTAATCTGTTCTCTGAAGTGTCACTCATATTTTATTTAAAATTATAAGAAAGTAAGATGGCACTTTGTTGCATTGTTATTGTTTAGCTTCTGAAAACCTAAAGAGCCTATTCAAAGGATCTTGCGCTATTCTAAACTTGTAGTTCCCATTTTTTTCTTCAGCAACTCTTGCATTTTGTCACTGTGATAACCAAGAACTTCAATGTATTTCACTTGGTAAAACTATATGCTGTTCTTAGTCAGTGCATTTACCAACATCGGGAAGATTACGACAAAACCGAATTAGTGAAGGTAAATTTTTTTGTCTTATAGCACTTTCTACCACTGTTATGCATGTGTGTGTTATGCATATGTATGCGTGCACGCTGGACATCATGCTTATTTAGCATTACTCTTTACTGCTTAGTCGCCTGTGTCACAAGACTTTTTCATTTCAGTCTGGAAGACATTTATCCATATTGCAAAACCATTGTTGTATTTGGCATAATTGTTGGCAGTTTCAGCAGGAAAAGGCTTCAACTTGAAGACAATGGGTCCATCCACACAGCTCTCTCAAAGCAGTAAACTTCAGTCTGCAAACAGTCCTTCTCCAGAACCTTTTTAGGTGTGGGGGGCTATGAAAGGAGGGTGCTTTTCACAGTCTGTTGCTTCCTCTTTCTCCCCTTACAGGCAGTCAGACATGGTAATACTTGGTATAGTAGTCATTCTATTCTTGAAAAGAAATTAAGTATGAAATATAACAAGACGTTGAGGTTTTTCTGTAGTCTCACCAGAATCCCTTTTTAACTAGCATGGCTCGAGCATCTCGAGTCTTATGAGGAGCAGCTGAGAGAGCTGGGGTTTTTTAGCCTGGAGGAGGCTCAGGGGAGACCTTATTGCTCTCTACAACCTCTTTTCAGGTAGTTGCAGGGAGGTGGGTGCTGGTCTCTTCTCCCAAGTGACAAGTGACAGGACAAGAGGAAATGACCTCGAGTTGCACCAGGGGAGGTTTAGATTGGATATTAGGAAAAACTTCTTCACTGAAAAGGTTGTCAGACACTGGAACAGGCTGCCCAGGGAGGTGGCTGAGGCACCATCCCTGCAAGTATTTAAAGGACATGTGGACAAGGCGCTTAGGGACATGGTTTAGTGGTGGACTTAGCAGTGTTAGGTCAACGGTTGGACTTGATGGTCTTAAAGGTCTTTTCCAACCTAAACGATTCTATGATCTTTAATTTCACATAGGGGAGATTTCTGCCTATGACAGTTTCATGCTAATGAGTGAGATTCTGTGATCTCTTCCTGTAAGAGAAGATTTCTGAGTTGTCAGAACTCAGCAGAAATCTTCCAGAAGCACCTGTGGTCCCAGTCAGGCATTCCCAGTATTGAGTCAATTTAGATAGGTTGGATATTCAGTCTTCAGATTCAATATCCTTGAATCCATTTGTCTTTGAGACGCTTGTGCCTGAGAATAGATAAAATTTTTTATGCCTCTCAGTCTGCCTTAAAAAAGGGGAAGCCTCTTCTTTTCAGCCCTGGTCATCTCGATCTCTTCTTCCAGGTCTGATGAAGAGTTAGAACAGATGCTCTGTTCCCATTGTGCAACAGTGAGGATTATTTGGCTTCAGGGAGGCCATTCCTGAAAAATGCGCCCTTCTCTCATCTAGGATAACGATGTGTTTTAGCATGAGAAGGGATTTATTTGTTATCTCAGGGCTTGTGAGCTTTTGTGACTTAACTTTTAATGCTTAAATTAAAAGGGACTTGATTTCTTTGTTTTCTACTTCTACCTTTAGCTTTAACAAAAAAAAAAATCTCCTATTCTGAGTGACTGTGTAGGTCAGTCAGGAGCAAGCTCTACTGTATGAAGAGAGAGACTTCGACAAGTCATTATTCAGAGTGCAGAAAACAACATTTCCAGCTTTTAGTTGTGGCTTTTCAGGAACTGTCTCCTCTTTCTAATTGTTGAAACCACTGTTGATACAGATCCATAGTCTCTTGATACAGAGCCATACAGTCTCGCTAGCCTACTCTCTGTTTTGGATGCATAAGGATGCGTTTGAAGCTAGTGGGTATAGAAAGACGTTGTGGTGGTGGTAGCACATGTATTTGCTAAATATTACTGACAATTGTATGTATGTACAGATTCTTCATTCTTTTTATGAAGAAATAAACAGGGCTCTTAAACTTATATTTATGCTGACTGCTAGTTTGTCTTTTTTTCTTATTAGGAAATGAAGAAAGAAATTACAGCCTTCAGTTATGCTCAGTGATACTTGATTTCAGCGTACTCGACTTCTACTCTCATGTTTTCTTTTCATTGCATGCTGTTACCTGTGCATAATTCAATAGAGATTACTTCTACTTATATATTTATACATACATGAAACAAATATACCTTAAAATTTAAGAAAGCTGAAATAATGTCCTTCAACTCATTTTATTTCATATTTGTCTCCTATATACATATTTTTATGTGACATACTGCTGTGATTGCCTTTGGAATGCTGCAGATACGAACATCTCCCAGATAATTTCAGTACCTCTCTTTAAAAGGAAACAATTGAAAACTTGATACACTTTTACCATCGTTTTCCAGCTTGTGGGAATACATTTTTCTGAAGTAGCTTGTGGTGCTGTATAGTCAATTGCATATTACATAAAGGTTTTAAACCAAATCTCATTTTGGTATATGAAAAGTAAATCCTTTAGAAACCTCTTAATGCAGTTCAGAGGTAATTTTTTTTAATTACCTGATGGCACCTCAAGTGGCTTTCATAGAATTAACAACCTAAAGAAAGTATGTGGGAGAAACGCTCTTTCCACAAACATAAGAACTTTTGCTATGGCATATGTTTGCCTGTCAAAAAAACCTAACTTGAAACAAAGCAAGATGTACTACTGTAACTTTCTAAGGTAAAGTTGAGTCTTGCTTCTAATAATGACAATCTTCTTGATACCAGAGAATTGCATTTTAATATAAATTGTTAGTTACAGGTCAGGTGGCTTGTAGTTGAATTAAACTGTAAATAGTGTTCTAGTTACCTGGGGAGAATTACATCTGTTTATTACATAAAAGTGAATATATTGTTAGTGATAAGTATGTTTAAGTAAAAGCAAAGCAGTACCCCATTTTGAAGATGTATGCCTCTTCAAACCAGCAGAGAAAATGTCTCTGTTAATTTGACAGCTATTTTTTAAAAAATTGAGGATAGGCAAAGTGTAAGTTTATGAGAATAAAAGTTTGTATCAGGTGTGATAAAGTATGTGGCATGATACATTGCTGTTATGTCACCTCACACACACAACGTCTGGTGACACTGAATGCCTAACTGTGCAATCCCTCCGTGCTTAGTTTCTTACGCATGTTTTAGTTTCCTTTGTTTGGTTCTTTCTAGTGTGTTTGTGCCAACATCTGTGTACTATGCAGAATTTTTTCTTTTATCTGTATTGTTTGGATGGGTGTTAATAAAAAATGAATCACCTTTTTGGGGGGTTTTGTCTGCTCTATTTTAAGCACAGAATAATTTTGATCATTAACAATCTTACACTTGAAAAACAGCATGAGCCTTAAGACTTTAAAATAAGAACTGTACATGAGCTAGGTGTAGCTAGCTACACCCCACTCTAGGTGTATTGGTTATGTGGCCAAGGCAAGCACAGGAGGATGAAAAATTATATTGAAAATTTACATTTTAATGTAATGTATTACATTGGAAAGGTAATAAAGGAATTAACGTAATTTTCCTCAACTTGATCTCCACCTTGACTGCTGACAGCCATTTTCGATGGGACTGTGGGGGTGGTTTGCTGACCACGTTCCCCAAGATGACTGTTTGAAAAACTGAACAGGAGTGACTGTGGAAATGAGGAACCAGAAACATTCCTGCGATCAAATCTTTTGCTTTTCAAAGCTTTGACCAAACTCTTTCCTGGCAGTAGTCTCGACAGGATACTGTACCTATACAGTTTTTTAAAAAAATTGTAGCTCTGTGTATCTTGAGCTTCCATGACCAACTGTTAACGGTTCCCACAAGGCACACCTTTATTTTTCTTCCTCAGGGAAACAGTCGTATTCTAGTGTCTGAACCAAAACGGCAAGCAGCGATCAAAGAAATAGTATGTAGAAACGCAACGTTTTTGACAAGTAGGCAGCGGGAGTCAAAACTAAATATTGCCTCAATAGCTAGGTTATGTACTAAAGGAAAAGGTCCCCGTTCTCCAAGTTCTGTAACTAAACAAAAAAAAAAGGGGGGGGGGTGGTGTGGTGTGGGGTTTTTCCCTCAGAGCCGTCACTTTGTGCTCACTCGCCCCTGGTTTGGGGCTCTGGACCCTGTGGCCATGTCCTCCCTCAGCGACAGCTCAGGGCGCCTGAGAGAAACTCGGGGCTGGCGTCGGAGAAAAACCCTTCACGGGGCTAGAGACGACGCTGTCTTTTAAAAACCATCTGGGTGCGTGGCGGGACGGTCTAGCACGGAGACGAAGTTTGGCGGCGAAGGAGCGGGCTGTGAGGGCGTCCCTGCCACCCGAGAACTCCCAACCTGCGCAACCGCTGCACGCCGGCACCTCGCCTGGCCGAAGGACGAGGAGACGCCGGCGGCCACCGGCCTGCGGTGCCAAGGATTTCTGTTTATCGGGAATACAGTATCAGTGAAGTGTCCTGTGCCTGGAATACAGTCTCTCTCTGCAATGACAGAGGCAGACCCATTACCATTTTTTCACTGAGAAATGCTTGACTTTTACTTTCTTTCTGGCAAAAGCCAGTGCTCCATAAAAATTAGAAATTCAGGCACACAGAAAAGCACTAGAGAAAAAGGCAGGGTAAAAACAGGAAAAAAAATAGAGTCACGTTGCCATTACAGCACTGCAGGGTAAAACTCCAAAGTAATTTAGGTTAGGAAACACATCCTGCATTGCAAACATTAGGACAGAAGTCTTCTTTTCCACATGTGACTCTGGGTCCACATTGCTTGAAGTACAGCTTTTTAACTTACGCTGCTCCTTAGTGGAACAATACTCATACAATAAAAGAAAGTCAATGACTGTTTTTCAATTAGGTACCATTTGGAAAAACAAACTTCAGAATCAAAAGAACAGCAGCTGCAGACAAACATGAGTTTGGCTACTATAACTAGAGGGGCAGCACGATTATGCAAGAAACACTGTGTGCTGATTTTAGAGAGATGCAACAGAAACAGCAGAATGGAATTAAAGAAGGCTAAAACCTAATAAATAGTGTAATCCTCCTCAGGAAGAAAAAGGAGCTAAAGGACCTGTTTGACCTTTCACTTACCATTTGAATCTCCATCTTCAGAACTTTCTGCTATTTGGCAATCTGGCATTTCACTGTCCCCTCTTAGGTCTGAATGTTCAGAAAGCATGACAATCTTCTTTTCAGAAGCAGATTTAGCCACAAGGAGAACCCTCTCTCTTTCATTTTCTGACCCAGATTTATTTTCATTCCCATTTTTCTGTCGTTCTTGAAGTACGCTTCCATTTTCTTCCATAGAAGAATCCTGTGTGGACTCAACTTCCGTGCAATCCATGTTAGAAACATGTTCTTCTGGAGACTCTTCCGCACTCTCTACTTCATTTTGGTTTTCTGGAACTTTATTCTCTTTATTGAACTAAAATTTCCTCCTCTTTGCTGCGATACTTGAAGACGCTTTGTTCTTTCTGCGTTTCCTTTTTGACATCTCTACAAAGAGATATCAGAAAAAGTAAGCCAAAACATTACCAGAACAGTTCTTCCTTCAAAATCCAGCATCCTCATTGTCGTGGTTTAAGCCCAGCTGGCAACTAAGCACCACACAGCCGCTCACTCACTCCCCCCAGGTGCGGTGGGGGAGAGAACCAGAAGAGTAAAAGTGAGAAAACTCGTGGGCTGAGATAAAAACAGTTTAATAGGTAGAGCAAAAGAACACTGCGCGGAGAAGCAAGCGAAAGAAGGAATTAATTCACCACTTCCCGTCGGCAGGCAGGTGTTCAGCTATCTGCAGGGAAGCAGGGCTCTATCACGCGTAGCGGTTGCTTGGGAAGACAAACGCCATTACTCCGAATGTCCCCACCTTCCTTCTTCCTCCCCCGGCTTTATATACTGAGCATGATGTCATATGGTATGGAATATCCCTTTGGTCAGTTGGGGTCAGCTGTCCCGGCTGTGTCCCCTCCCAACTTCCCGTGCACCCCCAGCCCACTCGCTGGTGGGGTGGGGTGAGGAGCAGAAAAGGCCTTGGTGCTGTGTGAGCCCTGCTCAGCAGTAACTAAAACATCCCTGCTTTATCAACATTGTTTCCAGCCCAAATCCAAAACACAGCCCCATACAATCCAAAACACAGCCCCATACTAGCTGCTATGAAGAAAGTTAACCCCATCCCAGCCAAAACCAGCACACTCATCTTACTTGACTTACAAGGAAAATTATCAAAGGAGCTCAGATAACATTGTCTGTCTCCCTACATATGTCTAGAGAAAGAGTTGCAAGTTAATGAGGTCAATTTGCTATTAAATTTTAAAAAGCCAGCTACAGAATTTCACTCACAAAACCATCAGCTTCAAGATTTTATGAGCAGAAAATTCTTACTTTAGATAGGAAGTATTACCAGAAAGCAAGGTTATTAGGTGAAGTTGCTTACTGTCTTACTACGTGAACTAATATAGATGAACAGAAAAGCATTTGGAGACGAGCCCTTCTTCAAATCGGTTATAAAGCTGTAAACTTCAGAAGCTAAACACATGTTGGGCAGAGTTAAAGAGACAATTTTAAGGGAATATTTGCTGGAGAAAAATTTGCCTGTGAAGACTTACACCTCACACGCTTTCTGTTAACCTTGTTTAAAACAAACTTAGCATTTTTGCCTTCCAGAAAAACCCACCGTTCTTTGTATCGACGGAGTACTGCACAAAGCGCATGGGTGAAGTCAATGGCAAAATTCCTAGTCCTGTTATGGAGACCAGGAAAGTTCACACCATGTCATGCGTTTTAGCCGAGAGACCCAAGTCCCTTTGTTCTTTCATGTCCTTTTCACAGGAAAAGTGGGGAAATAATTGTCTTTCCTTTACATATCTATTATTATTGCTCCCCTATTTTTCTGCCCTTTCCCCCTTCAGTTGGAAATCACACTAAGAGGTGGCATAGATTTTAGCATTTGAGGGCAGGGAAGGGAAAAATACTGTTTCTCATAACTAAAAGCTAGTTGAGTATTCAGAAACTGCCATGTACAACATTTTTGACTTCAAGAGAGAGCAATTTAGGAGCCGTTAAATGTCAGTTGGGTCATCAAGTCCAGTGTCTTACAGTGTAAACCATCCACTGTACTTGAACTTCATAACTATATCGAATGAATGACCTCTGGATTTATCTCACGTTTTGAAGCAAATTAAAAACACTGAACACCTCTGGCATGAAGAACCAGGCATCACCGAAACCTGTTATGTCACAAAACCAGAGAAGGTATCAGTGACTTTAGCACCTTCTCCAAGAAAGTCTGAATAAAATGCAACTTGCCTTCAGAGCACGGTGCACTGGAATCTACAGGCGCTGCTGGCATCTTCATCTTTTCGTTACACTTTGGGTCTGTTTTCTCACAGCCAGGAACATAGTTCTGCTTTGGCATTACACGGTAGTAAGGCGGAGCATACTTCGAAGAGCTACAACCTTGCAACAAAGAACAGATAGCAAAGAATTGTGTCTTGCATTGTTGGTTACAAATACCGAGACAAGTCTTAAAATCATTAGCTTCAAAAACCATACCTCTTTTCTTGCGAGGTTCTTGAAGTTCTTCACAGCATTGTTCAAAATCTTCATCCATTTCCTCTCTCACGATGGCATATGCAGTATCTCTCAAAGCACAAGCTCTGTGCCTAATGAGACGATCTGAAATTTTACAGTCAGAACTGAGTCTTTTCTACCAGCCGATGAAATCCTTTATTTTGATTACTTATCGAAAGATTTTGCGCTTTTCATAGATAGGTTCTGAAGGGTTATCTCAGTGAATATTTTCAGCATAACAACATAAAAGTTAATCATTAAAGCAAAAGCACTAGTTACTGATCAACACTTCTATCACAATTTCTTGTCCAAGTAGTTTAATGCTCCAACATTTACAACCTGGCAAGAAATGCTCTCTGTGGATGTTTAAAATGATCTAATCCCAAGTCTACTGTCCACAGACGACGTTTATCAATTTATACATTTTTAATTTTTCCAAATTAGGGATCAAAACACATTCTTACCTCCAGGGTCTTTATCTGGGTTGTACTGTAAAGCATTGCTGCAGATTAGATCGATGTCTTTTAGAAAATCTCCTGCAGTTAGGTACTGGTGCAAGTCAATCTTCGAGAGAACTGCCGAAAGGTCCATGGGCTGTTTAATGACTGCGTCATAATCAGGTACCTACAAATGAAATATGCGTGTTCAGAGATTTAACATGGTATCTACCAACATTAATTATTTTAATAACGTAAAATAAAGGACTTCTTCAAAACCCCAAATATTTATGACACATCCAAAGATATGGAAATTAACCAGTTAGTTGCTTGAAAATAGAAGGGCTATTTCAACTGGCTTTGAAGAGACAGACCAGAAGAGGGAAAAACAAGAAGCAGGGAGGTCAGAAGCACGTGTGGGGCAGAGAAGGGAGCAGACACCCAGAGTGGGATTCATTTCACTTCACTTCAGAAAATCACAGCAAAGAAAGCTTTCTCAGTAGAGTCACCCGAGATTCTCTTTGTTGTTGGCGGGAAGAAAAAGGTGCAGGAATGCACCTTTGAAGTATCTGTCCTAGGCATCTACTTTTGCATGAGATAACTGGACCGAGGGGTGCCAATTTCTTTACTCAGACCATAAAAGGAGCCTAATGACTAGTAGAGATGAGGACATCTAGGTTTAGGTTATTTACATCTCAGAAACTAGAAGTAAAGGGAAAGACAAGTCAGTGGATGTTTAGGGGAACAGGACTTTGCTGAAATGCAAAGCTCTATTAAAACGACAGCTGACTTCCAAGTATATGCCCCTGGCTTAGACTTATTCAATACATTACATGAGAAAAAAAAAAGACAGAAGTGTATGGGAGGAAGAAGAAACCACACAGCCCTTATGGTTGATCTTATACGGAGGAGCCCCAGACGAAACAGAGAATAGAATCTTGGAATTTATTTTAAAAACTGCTGTTCTTACTCCTGTTCTCACAGAAACTACTGAAAGTCAATTAAAGAGCTTTAGGCTTTATTAAAACAGTCCTATAGATACTGTTTATAATTATAAAGAAAGAGATCTCTCTGCTTTTCAGTGCTGTAACATGCCTACATGTCAAAGCCTTTTCATGAGTGAACTGTGTTGGCAGTCGGTCTAACTGGCAGTTGGTCTAACTGGCAGTCGGTCTAGATGATCGTTATAGGTCCCTTCCAACTGAAATACTCTAAAGTTCTGAAGGCATTGCAGAAGGAACCCGGGGCTTTCAGTGAAACTCAAATAACAGACACTTGAGGGCCTCAAGGAGTCAGCAAAAGTAAAAGCAAACTTTCTGCTTCTTGAAAAATCAGAATAGTACGGTCCTAAAAACAAAGACAAACCTTCCTATAAAGAGCACACAAACTCTGAGAAATATAAACACGCAGAAATTATGAATACACGCAGATAAAATGGTATTACAGATCAACACTAATTTACCTCCTCTGGGTCGACAGGCTTTGTAAATGCTCTGAAACGTCTGTCACCGGCAAGTCTACGAGTCACATCGCTTAAGAAAATCCTAAGTTCTCGCAATATATCCTCCTCCTGCTCCTCCAGCTGTCTTATTTCTTCCTCTGTCAGCTGTGGAGGCTTAGGCGGTGGTGCTACAGGCAGTACTTCCAATGTCTGCCAAGCTTAAAAGAATCAGAAACTTTTAGTCAATTTACGGTACTCAAATACAAGCCTATGAAAAATTATTGATAGAAAATTACCACCAAAGCAAATGCTGTAGAGCTGTTAACTTACAGTTAGCAAAGTTTTCTATGTAGAATATCCTCACCTGTCTTAGTTTTTGATGCAGGAGGTTTAGCAGTTTGATTTACAATTAAGTCCTCAAAAAATGTTCTTCTTTCTTCCTCATTAGGCAACTGGATTTTGAACACTTCATCATCATTAATAAACAATTCTTTTATCTAAAGCACGAGGAGAAAAGATATTTCAGATGTAAGGTCACACAAATTCATGTTCTGTTCCAAAAAGATGAGTGCCTTTCCAAATTAAACTGAATAATCACCTTGATAAGACAAACTGTGAAAAGGTATCTTCTTGGCCTTAAAAGGCTGGATTTTCATAGGTTAGCATGGCAAATTAAAGTATCTTCTCTAAGGAACACCTCTAGAGTTAAAGCTCAATGAAGGGACCCTATGATACACTGATAAAGTGCTGACATTCAGCACCTCCTAGACTGCTTATTTTGTATTTACCTGCCTTGCTGTCCTTTAGTTTGAATCTTTATGGCAGCTATAGAAGGAACAGGCAGGATTCAGGAGACAAGTGTGGGCTTTTTTGGTAAGGTGCTGTGGGTTTTTTTAAAATTAATTTAAATGAGGTGTCTAAAGCTGCACACTTCCAAGTTTTACTCCATTTTTCAATCTCTACTACCAGAAAGTATGGAAGGAATTTCAATACTTATTTTAGAAAGAATTTATTAACCGTAGAAGAATTTCTGTAGAAAGTTAAGCCCTTTCAAAGCATTTGATGATAAACACATCTAGGCAACCCCCTCTCTCCCCCCCAGTAAATGAGACAAAATAATCAGAGCAGCATATTCACATTTTGAACACCTTCCTTTAATGCACACTCTCAGATACCTAGAAAGCTAAGCACATACTCTTACTGAATTTTGTTAAGAAATACAACTAAAAATAGATTTCCAAGTTACTTAAACAGAAGTTGGAACTTAGCTTTCTGATTTGTAAAGCTTTCACCGATATGAAGAAAGAAATTGAAATTTTTAATAAAGAATTTAAATTTGAAATTACATTCTATCATTAAGAGTGTGACCATCGTACTTTCTCTGTAAAACTATCTTTCACTTTTCAGTAAAAGTATCTTTTTCCCATGTACATTTCAAGCACCGTATATTCTTGCCTAAGTACATACCTAACAATCTTGAAGTCACTGGAATTATTGTCTGAAGTAAATGTTTATGTCTGTCTAATGAGCATGAGTGTGTGAGAAGGGGGAAAAAGTTGGGTCAAAGTCAAGCTCTTTACTCAGAAAACACTTTAGGCAAATGCTTTCAAGCATTGTTTTGTCTAAGCAAATTTTAAGAGACCTGGTTAGGGTGCCTGAGTAATAACAGTATGAATTTGCTTAAGAGTGCACAGTACTCCAACGTTTAAAGGATTTATAAATTAACAAAAAACTGACTAAAAAAAGTAAGAAAAGTATCAACAGAAGTACCTCTTCTGGGAGATCTGCATGACACACATCAGATGTTGCAAGCAGCAAAACTGGAGCAAATGCTGGAATGTTCTGCAGTAGTGTTGTAAAAGTAGCTCTCAATGTAGCTCCAGCAGCCTCCCACCACAAATGGATATGTGGAATATAAATGATACTTGGTGCTGTTCTTTGTGCTTCTCGCATCAACTGGTAAAATGAAAGCTTGGATAAGAAAACTAAACCATGTAGAACAGGCTAATAAATAACTACGCGTCAGTCAAACTGTCTTATGAAATAGGAGCACATGCAGCCAAAACATCAAAACAATCCAACAAAAGAACAACTCCTTAACAATAAGGTAAAATTTTCACTTTACTCAAATATGGACATTGCTACACAGACAGAAACTGACCTGAATCTCTGCCTGATTTCAAAACTACTTAGGTGTAAGGTAATGCCTAAAGAGCCTTACAACTCAGCTGCTGTGGTGGTGTGCCTGAAAAAACAAGACTAACCCTTGAGCAAGATGTATTAGCCTGGGTAAATCACTACACGACTCTGACTGCACCATTTTCAATTCAGAGTGCGCACATATCCAAGTCACTCTGAAGCACAGTTTGAACAAGCAAAGACCTATGTGAAAAGATGAGGGCTGACACTGTGAAAGAAGCCTGGTTACAATTCATAACTTCACGTACATTTTATAAGAGGTGACCAGTCTGAATAGCTGCCTGAATAGCTAAATCACTCACAGCCTCTCATTATCAATCAGACCAGATTACGTGCTTTGGAAGACCACAAGCCATTGCCTACAGATGGTACCTCGATCACAGAAGAGGACGTGCATCTACCACATGAGGGAAGCGGCAACAGTCCTTTCACATGACAAATTTCTCCGTGCACCCTTTCAGATTATCAATATTCAGGGAGTTCCTGTCACAAGATGGGAAGTGCACGTGGTATATCCGGGCAGTGACTAGACATGATAGTTATATGACCGCAGGTGCAACCATCACATAACACAAAAGGAATTGTTCCTCTTATGTGACAAATGAGTATCCAGTCATGTAACATGTCCATCCTTACTTGTAGAGCTCTCAAATGCTGCTACTAAAGGTGAAAATATTTTAATACAGTGGTGTCAAACAATGAAAGGGATTTCCTGCCTAAAAGTAAAAAGGAAAACAGCACTAAATCTGCTTATATTTAATTTATAGTATAAGAAAAACAAACATAAGCGTTCCATGAATTTTAACGCTTTTACTGCATATACTGCAGCAGTACAAGCTGTATATGTATATATAAGAAAAGAAACACTTCTTTTCCCCAAAAGCTTGATTGCCTTACAAATATAATGAAAATGAAGGTTACAAAAAGTGCATGACAGGCAGTCAGGCTGCTGCAGAGCCATCTACTGGGAGCACAGATTCTTAAGCAGCAATGAAAACAACTTTCTGGATCCCACCGAGATGTGGAGGACTTCTTGCTATAAAGAGGGGTTTATTAGCAGCACCTCCCAGCTTCCCGAGCTGCTAGCAACATCCTCACTTTCCATTCCTTTGGAATGAAAGATACGGCCACATGTAACATCCTCATTTGGTATCATTTGATCTAGCAGAAAAGTGGCTTTTCAGACAGAAGTAAACCTAACAGCACATTCAAACCAGGCCACCTCCATTAACAATGAATTTTGCTTACTTTACTAGTTTATATACAGTTCATGAATCCTATGAGATTAAAGAGAAAAAACGGTACCTGTGCACATGTTTCTTCCGATGATGTGATGCTAACGAACAAAACAGATAGGTCTAGTGTATAGACTGGAAACTTTTCCAGGGCATGTATTACTGCAGGTGCCAAATGAGAAGCTTGCCCGTATCCTGGCTCTCCAACTAGTAAGAATCGTGGCCTGTAAGATGTTGGCTGGTAATAAGCATTTCTAGAACAGGAAGAAGAAAACAAGTTTAAAAATGAGGTGATGAATAGGCACACAGATGATAAGGTTTTTTCCTATACACCTTCCTTTCTTTTTTTTTTCCCTTTCGGTAAATACTCTCCATGTTCCAGCAAATAATAAGCTGGTCTGTGATCAGGAACACTGTCAAAGCCCATTTTCTTTTTAAAAAACTTGTACCATACCTCCCTTAAGAAATCCTGCCAATCCCCAGCATGTCTGCTGTTCCTTGGCTGGGTTAAGTAACAGCTCTTAAATCATACAGGGGGACTGTCCAGCTAAATACACATGTGACAACTCATCAGTAACCCAATATGGGGGAGAATAACAACTCTATCTCTCAGCACACGCCAATCTGGATCTCCTCACTGCCCGTAGACACTGATTTTCAGTAGGTCTTGAGTTTAAGTAGCTGTGAGATCTCTACATCTGTCTAGTTTAGCTGAAATTTGGCCATAGTTACTGGAGATAGTGGGAAGGAAGGAGTAGAACAACATTTCTAGAAAAAAATTAACGTGGGCACTGAAACACATTAGCTGTATCTGAAGAAGTACACAAATGGACTGGTTAAATTACAGCAGTACACTCAATATGTATTAAGATGTATATTTATTTTATTCAGTCATTCTAATGTTTCATCTTTGAATTGTCTATTAATTTCCTAGTAATCCTGCTTTACTAGCATGAAACACATTTGTGAAGAGCATTCGTTTTTTTCCACCACAATACTATTGTACCTTTGCTGGCTGAAGACAAAGGTATAGAGACCTAACCAAGCTCAGCAGGTCAGAAGATTTTCTGGACAGCGCAGCAATAGAAAGTGAGAAAAATAACTGACCCACCAGTGACGACAATAATCTGTTTTTTCAACTGTCAGCTTATATGACTTCCACATTAAAATGTTAAAAAGTTAACATAAACTTAGTCGGTTAAAGGTACAAAATGCAGACATTGTTTAAGTTTTTCTCACAGTGTTTTAACAAACCATTTCTCAGTTCTGTTTCTGCTACATAATTCGCTGCTGGTTTAACAATCTTGGAAATTAGAAGGGCAAAAGATGTCTACACGAATCTGTAGGGGTTTTTTAGCTAAAAGGACAGGTAGCACGTTTCTTTGGTCTTGAGTCTTTCAAGGAATGCCATGGATTAAATCAACACATTCTAATAGTCTGTGGACCACTTTGACTTAGGAAAAGAGGGCTGGGCCATTCAGTTTGATGGGTTATGGCAGTGTACTCCATTAGAACCTCAGTACCCAGCTGGATCTTCACGCTTACTTCTTGCAAATATTGATCACCCCCCCACACCCCTCCTCTCTACTTCTTCATCTACCACCCCTCACACCAAAACTGTTTACAGACACGGCCATCTGAATAATGCAAACATCAAGGGACAAATATGTACCTGCTAAAATTGAGGAATTTTTCCTTTTGTCTACCAGGCATTTTAGGAGTTGGCTTATCTTCAAAGATTGATGGTGATTCCTCATCACTGTCAATCGCATAATTTCTTAAAATATGATTTAAACTGTCTGAAAGACAAGAGAGGTTTGTTAACTTTCCTGAATAGTCCATATCTCGCTCTCACATTAATACAGCTTCTAAATCAGTGCTGGAGACCCCTTATATTGTATTTCTTCATTTGAGGGCACATGCAGAATGTTATTTTCTGAAGAGTTTATCCTACCACAGATCTAAGGAGATTGCACAAGTCTCTACAAAGCTGTCCTACATCGCATGATTTGCATAAGGTATTCTCTCTCTGTTGGTGAAAACAACAGGAGGTTTCTTCCTTAGAATAAAGATGATTAGGAACTTCTGTAGTTCCTAGACACCTGAAAAACCCAACAAGGCCACTTCCTTCTGGAGCAGGTTCCCCCACTGGATGTGGGGAAATTAAGTGAACGTGGTGGCCACAGACTTCCCGTTGTCTAGGACTAGTGAGTCAGAATATATAGACCAACACATCTTCTAAATAAGGCTCCTCAAAGATCCCCGAAGGAAGAGATCATGAAAGGCCGACAACGGAGACGGGATGCAATTACCAATCCCTTAGCCTCTCTGCTTTTATATTGTTGGTGGGTTTCTGCCTCTTTCACCAATGCAAACAATCTACCAGCTCTACTGGGAGTAATACTGGTAGGATATTCTCCAGGGATTAGGATAATAACTAACTATTCATGGATCTCCGTTAATCAGGAGTGCAGCGAGTTTATCGATTTATTTGCTGTCACCAACCGACAGACAACTTGGTCAGGGTTGATGCAGTCAGGAGTGTGAGCTCACATACGCTATGCAAGCCAAGCCCCAGAGTATACGTTACTGAAACATTCTGATCTCATGTGCAGGCGTACAGTGTGATCCACAAACATTCAAATTAAGAGACTATGGTTAAAAATCACGATAGCTGTAACACTATTTAGCTTAAACCACTTATACTTGTATTGTGGTTCCGACATTCTTCACAGGAATTAGAAGCATTCATGTAAAAATGCCCTCTCCCCCCATTTAAACATTTATTTTGAAAGAGGTGCCTCACACATTAAACCTTAAATCCATCTCTACGAATGATAAACACGATATTAGCTACTGTCAGAAACAGGGTGCTCTAGGAGAGAACGCGTAGTTCTCTCCCATGTATTGCGAGTCATTCACAGCTCCCATCCAGCACTTCAGTTTAGAATCCAGAATAAAAACTATGCACGATATTCCTGAAATAAAGGCGTGCATGTGCATATTATAAAATCCTACTGTCATTATGGCTGAGAGGTTTCTGTATGTTGATTGCACAAATCAGAAGTTTTTGCTTTGGCAGAAGTTTAAAGAAGCGGCTACTATTGTTATACCTTGCTGTTGGTCCTTCTTTAGAGCAAGCTCTGCGTGGGGAAATACTCTCTGCAAGGCTTGTAAAATTCTTGCTAGTGTGTTTTCAAGCAGTGGTTTTGAAATAGGTGATAGTGCTCGCCCAGGTGAAGCCACAGCCCTCCGTGAAGCTGGAACAGTCTTCTGCATAGCCATGACAAAATCCTTCGCTGTTATTTTAATAGAAGCAATATCTAACTGCAGTTTCTCACTGCTTTTGTATATTTGAGGATAGCGGCGGCGCAGAGCACAGAGGGCAGCTTCAGCACATAAGCATTTAATATCAGCACCACAGTATCCTAATAAACAAAACAAGAATCAAATGTTATGTCAGTCTCAGGCAACACAGAAGTCAAGGCCAAGGTTTCCAAAGTGCAACACTGAAAGACTTTGTATGCAGCTAAAAATTAACAGGCTAAGAGATAATCCAAAGCGTTACCGAACTGCAGAGAAGTTTTGTTATGTGGCTCACAGCTTGATACCCTGCGCTTATGAAGCGGCCTCCTAATCAGAACTTTAGTCCTGAGGAAGATGCCCCAAAGCTATTTAATGTTCTGAGAGACAAGAAGAAAATGACAAGAAAAGAAGCATCTAACTTTGTTTGCTCCCAAGGCGTGTCAGCTGCCTCACGCTGCAGCAAGGCACAAGAGCTCGGGTGCTGCCTGGTACAAGCTCGGATTCCTTAGGACTCAGTCACGTGCAGTGACTGACTTTGTTTTCAAACTTACCAACACATTTTTCAGCTAGCTCTTCAAGAAACATGTCCAGTGGCTTAGGGGTCCAGTCTCGTGTGTGAATCTTGAAAATATCTTTTCTAGCCTGGAAACAAAATGGTTGCATTTTGGTTTGTCCTAAGTTTTCTCTTAAAAATAAAAAACAAAACACAAAACCACCTCACATTAATAAAAATACTTTTTCTCTCCAATTCAGCAAAATCTCATGATGACAGGCTCATTAGTTCATCAAATTTGGTTTTCTGCCAGTTCATTCAAGGAAGACAGTCCTAGCACTACCTTTCAAATTGCTACAGTTACTACGAAGAACAATAATTATGACTCAAACGCCTGTCATTGATCCAGAAAATGTCAAATGTTGCCTGTCTTCGTGTCTGATCTTAGCAAGACTTTCATTTAAGTATTTCCTGGTACACAGATTAATTATGGCAGATTTCTAGAATTCTTCCACAGTAGGGAACCGTGTATTATATCCGTTTCATGGCACCTCCTCTCCTGTTCCTGAAAGCAGATAGAAACTGGAGGCAAATGTGTGTGTTAACTACACTGCTCAGTGCACTTTTATTAGCCTTCACTCCAATAAGCATTTTATCCTTTTTCCAAAAAGTGCTACTAAAAGAAAAAGCAATATCAGCGGTAGCCAGAGAAAAACCACAAAAACAGGGTTCCAGTTTTGCACACTATCGTCCCCCAATATGTTTTTGTTGCTATATACCTATTTTTTCATTGCTTAGCTATTGCCATTGAACTAGAAGCTTCCCAAGCCCTGCACCTGTGCAGTGTACTTCACATCTTTGTCCAAGTCGCTGTTAACGAGTACCAGTAAGAATGTCAGATCCCCAAATACTTATAGGTAACTCCCAGGATACCCAGCCTGGGAACAGTCCAACACAGGTACGTCCACTATCCATTCATAAACCAAGAACTGAGAGCAAGAGTGCTTCAGGGTGAAAGTGCCTAACTGGATTAAATAAGTAAGCAAACATGAACCGCTTTGGGAATGAAAAATCTTAAGTTGCTCCAGCACCAGCCTTGGTAAAAGTTGTTGTTAGCAGAAAGGAATTCTTGCGTGCACACCATTTCTGTCATTTTCCAGATGAGATAGCAGTAATTTATAGCTAATTCAGACATTGATCCTTACTTAAACATTTCAGTGACTAGCAGCATCCCCTTTTCTTGGCTGGTCACAGTGAAACCAAAATTAATTCTAGAACTACCTACTTGTTGAAATCATCTTAGTCATATATATTCAGTACCAGATCTGCCCTCCACAGCACAACGCAGCTCTCTCCAGACATCCCTCTTTTGTCCAAGTTGTACAACACTGATTTCGACTTTAACTGCTCCGTGATACTGCACTGTTATGTGATTTTGTTACAAAGAGGGACTTTGCCACATTAGCATTAGGGTTGAGTTTAAGTTCTGACCTCTTTATTTGGCAGGCTGAAGAGGAACTCTCGATCAAACCGTCCGGGTCTTCGTAAAGCAGGATCTATAGAATCCAGCCTGTTGGTGGCTCCAATTACCACAATCTCTCCTCTGCTGTCTAACCCATCCATAAGTGCCAGAAGTGTTGATACAATAGAGCTAACAGAAAAATATAATTTTCATTCACTGGTTTAGTAAATTTTGTTACGTTTTACATGACCTTCTCCAATGACCACTCAAAAAGGACAAGCTTTTATTGATGAGATGCTCCTTACTGAAAGACTCGTTTTAAGACATAAAGAAACAGACAAGGTAACACAGGTCTTGTGCTGCTATCAAGCTTAGTGAATTGTTTTCAATTATTGTTTAAAAACCATCTGAAGTTTAGTAGCATTGAATTACTAGTTTTCAGGACAAATGAATGTGTCACATGAAGTTAAATAGGTTGTGGTCTTCTTTTCACAAAGATCTAGCAGCTTCTATGTAGGTACAAAAAATGTACTACCTATGGATTTCGTCTTGTTCACAGGACCGCACAGGAGCAAGACCATCTATCTCATCAAAGAAAATAATTGAAGGTCGCATCTGGTAGGCCTAGAATGAAAACACAGGAATACTGACATAAGTAAACCAGCACAATTTTAAAGAGAGAAATGTCATGGTTGGAAAGTCACTGGAGCTAGATTTTTCCAACTAGCATCAGGGATCTCTACTAATGGAGCTAACGGAGTAAGTGGCACGAGTAACAGAAGACAGCAGCTATGTCAACCCGCTGAGACTGGGTGACAGGAAACAAATCATACCAGTAGTTTTTACAGCTATTTGGCAACCACCGAGAACAGAGCCAGGACTTAATTCAATTAGAGGTTCTGGAAGCAAGCTTCTGTAATGAATTTAAATGACCATGCTTGCAGCCTGCATCTGTTTCCCTCTGATCTAAAGCCACCGTCTCTTGCCTCTTGAAACCTTTTTTGTGGCTGTTTGATGTTTTTTTGAGGGGGGGTGTGTTACTTTGTGAGGTTCTCTCATTTGCTTTATTAATCTTTCCCAATACACCTCAAGATTTCAAGCCCCTAAAAAACCCACTGAAAAAAGAAACACTGACAATCCCGTTTCAGTGGAAGGAACTGACAAAACCCAAAAAAGAGTGAGTTCTTAAAAATATTGACCACAGAAAACTACAGTTACAACTCGGACAGAACACGTGGCACGTTTCCACCTTACCTGATCAAACAATAAACGAAGCTGTCGTTCAGATTCCCCTGCCCATTTACTCAGGCAGTCGGCACCTTTTCTCATAAAAAAGGCTATTCTCCTGTCACCTTGGCTACATTCATTAGCAAGTGCACGAGCAACCAGTGTCTTCCCAGTCCCTGGAGGGCCATAGAAGAGACAGCCTCTGCAATTAAAAATACCAAAGATTCACATAAGAAAAAAACATCATGGCAAAGTACCTATTACAACCCTCATCCCTACAACACACAACTCTTCTCTCTAGCTTACACTTCACGTGTAAGAGAGCGGTAACAGCTGAAGCGTGAGAAAAGTCAAACCAGATGGAAGTTTTGTGTTCCTACACAACTCAACAAGGCAGTAAACAACATGAATAAAGAGGATCATGCAGATGTACAGAACCTTGAGAAATGATCGTAGTGTCCCAGAACAACACTTCCAAAACTGCTGACAAACTAACAGGGGTGGTTACAGCACAGTGGAGCCAAACAAGAACAAACTTCAGCACAGAATCTAAGACTGGGCTAACTTATGAATCACCAGTTCATTCTTCAATGATACACGGCACATTCATTCTTGTTTTCACAAAAGGCAAGATTTGATAGTAAAGCATTTAATTCTCCCGTAAAAAGCTTTAAGTTAGTGGACTTGGTCTCCCATTGCTGATGATAAACGAGGAGGAAGTCTAAAGCTGGGATATATAAATATAGCCATCAGATAAATATAGCCATCAGATAAATATAGCCATCAGCTAGAAAAGCCAATACACTGCTGTTTCAAAAAGAATTTAAATGAATAAAGAAGCAAAACACAGATTTTGTTGTCGTTCTTTGTAATACTTTTAAAGTTACTGAAAGCAAAGGATTAAAAGTCGTATTTCAATATACCATGATTGAGTTTTGCTGACCAAGAATATGTAAAGCTAACAATTAAATCTCTAATAATTTCATTTCATAACTAAGTACAACAAACGCTGCAAGGTTCTAGTTGCAAGTCCTATCAATTGTAAAATTGATACTTGAGCACTTGAAAAAAAAGAGAGTCGGTGGGAGAGACAACTGGACATCCAAGAAACAAATTACTGTTGACTACCAGTAGGTAATTCCTTCTTCCTGCTTATAAACTAATGAAGTTGACTTGTACGTAGAACTCAAAACAAAAACACTCCAACCCTGCCTTTTAAAGGCAAGACACTTTCAAAGTATATTCTCCCCACACAGTACATCTTTGAACCTACATATATTCTGGATTCTATCCATTTTTAAGAAATTACTTTTTACTACTGCTAAAAAACCCCATCAACACTCCTGAAAATTTTGAAGCATGGAAACATATTGATACCTCAGTTGAATATTCTCATGAAAATGGGTGACCAGCAGGTTGAGGGAGGTGATTCTTCCCCTCTACTTCACTCTCATGAGACCCCACCTGGAATACTGCGTTCAGCTCTGGGGCCCCCCACGTAAGGACAGGGACCTGTTGGCGCAAGTCCAGAGGAGGGCCACAAAGATGATCAGAGGGCTGGAGCACCTCTCCTATGAAGACAGGCTGAGAGAGTTGGCATTGTTCAGCCTGGAGAAGTGAAGGCTCCGGGGAGACCTTAGAGCAGCCTTCCAGTACCCGAAAGGGGCCTACAGGAAAGCTGGAGAGGGACTTTTTGCAAGGGCATGTAGTGACAGGACAAGGGGTAATGGCTTTAAAACTGAAAGAGGGTGGATTGAGATCAGCTATAAGGAAGAAATTCTTCACCATGTGGGCGGTGAGGCACTGGAACAGGTTGCCCAGAGAAGCTGTGGACGCCCCAACCCTGGAAGTGTTCAAGGCCGGGTTGTATGGGGCTTTGAGCAACCTGCTCTAGTGGAAGGTGTCCCTGCCCATGGAAGAGGGTTGGAACTGGATGATCTTTAAGGTCCCTTCCAACCCAAACCATTCTATGATTCTATGAAACAATGTCTGTTACCTTGGAGGTTGAATTTTGAATCTCTCAAAGACTTCTGGGTAAAGCAAAGGAAAAACGACCATCTCTTTTAAAGCTGAAATGTGGTCAGAAAGACCACCCACACCATCAAACCGTACCTAAAGATAAATTCAAAAGAACACATTTTATATGTTAAAGAAAGCTGCAACCTTGATAAAGTTCCATCAGAAATTGTATGTCAGCACAAAGGAAATGCTCTGGGCAATTTTCAAACTGCTTGAGAGAAAACTGTAAACCAAGGTAGCTGTAGACAGCACGTTATTGAAAGCTTTCATAAGCACTGGAAACATCTCACTGACACAATGAACTAAAAATACTTACTGAACAATCTGTTTGCATTGGATCAACGTCAGCCAGACTTGCTCCAATTTTCATTCGATCCTTGTGAATTCCCTTCAAATCATCTTTCCGAAAGTTTAGTGGAAGACACCTGATTTGAATTAAGAAGAAAGAGAAAAGCGCTTTCTAACTTAGGATGCAGCTAGAAAGTTTTTGCTTTTATAACAATGGCAAGTGAATGCAGAAAACCTTACAAATGAGCTTAAACTTCCTAAATAGTTAAATACGTGTTCAAATTGTTTTCTATTTAATGTCTGTGAGTAAATAAAGGAAAAAGGTCACTGCAGGCATTAAACTGGGTTTACTTTAACAACTCTTAGCAGTTACGAATAGCCACACCAGTCAACACAGCACATACATGAATGCAAGCTTCAAACAAGTTATTCCCTATGTGGAGACTGTGAACTGACCTCGATTTGTGTGATGAAAGAACCCCCCAAAACACAGTGACATCTTTCAAAGATTTTTTGCTTCTACATTCAAAAAGTTACAGCCCAAGGGGATACTTATTTCAGTGCGGATTAACATTATAAAGGCTGCCCACCACTGCTGGTCCTTCCCAAGGACTTTGGGATGCGTGTGCCAGAAGACACACATGTCTGAAAGACACTGGGCTGAAAACCTGTTTCTTAGATTGTTATCAAAATAGTTTTTCTAGACCAATTGTTAAGTAATAAGAGCACCGTCATTTCCTCTATTTATAACATTTTCTGTTACGATGGTTTTCTTTCGGAATAAACTACTGTAAAGCACAGGAGCAGTAGAGTTTTACATTTAAAAATTACATAAAAGAGTTCCTCCCCCCATTCCCACCTAGAAATCAAATTGCTTATTAAAAATCAATTCTAAAAATCCAATTTTAGAGAGTCCAGTTACAGTCGTCAGTACCAAGAGATACGATTAAATATTGCCACAATTTAGAAACTATACAAGATGAAGAGGATAACAGTTCACGGTTAGACAGGTGCAGACTCCTCCCAAGTAGATTTCTCCCTCCCCTACACTCCAATTTCATTAACCTTTTTGAATCTCTGTTACGGCTGCACTTCCTACGCCTCTCCAAATGCTCTTCGTCATCAGATGAGGAAGAGGATGTGGAATCCCTGTTGTGGACTGTGTGTCTCCGTCTGCAAACATTTAAACAAACAAGCGAAAAAAATTGAAGTACAGACTAAGTGATATCAAAATTTAAATGAATTGTATCTCAGAATTTACTTTGAGATCTATTAAGTTTCCAGATCAGTGTACTCCTTATGAATCTGATTTCAAAGTACACTACATGATTTTCCTTATGACAGCAAAATTCAATTTTTTTTAGGAAGGGAAAATGTTTAACTAATTTGCAAATAAATTTCATGAACAAATGACGCATTTTGTCCAATCTCTCTCTCTCACACACAAATAGAGTTTCACTTAGCATTATGTACCCACTCCGTGAAACATAAACCTTTTTAACTGATTTAAAAATCTGGCTTCAGAAACCCTTCCTTCCATAACTGTCTGCTTTCAGGGATGCTAAACAAAGTTCTCATATCTAGCAAGAGACAGCGTTCTCCATGCTTCAGCTGCTTACAGGACCCAAACCCCCTTTGTCATTACTCTTGCCATTTATCATCTATAATTTCATTTAGTATTTTTCTTGTTTAATGATAGTTTCATACAGAAACATTAACTGATTGCAAAGAGAAACCAGAATCAGTATTTGAGTGATTAAAAAAAATTCCACTAGAACTTCCATACAGGCTCTCCCTCTAACTAAATTATCTTCAGTTTTAAGAAAATAATTGGTCTCCTTCAAGACTGAAGAGTCTAAAATTTTCAGAGTGAGATTCTGGCTTCAATTCCAGAACAAAAGAATTTCAGTTATACAATCTCAGCCATGACCTCCATAATCACCTCATCAGTGACCACAAATACTGCATTTAAAAAAAAAATCTAACGGCTAATAAAACGTATAGTCTCCCCCCCAAGATTTGTTTTCTTTATACCCTCAGACTACCACAGCAATAATCATACTACTAATCTGTAACTACCACCAATTCAAAACCCTTGCCCCTTGAAAGCATTATTCAGTAAGGGGCCTGACAGCATTCTTGATAAATAAGAACTATCACTAACCATACACCAACCTGTTAGTTCTTTTGCAGCAAGAGCCTTGTGACTGAGCACTTCTAAATGAGTATCTCTGTCTGACAGGTGAAGACCGGCCCGAAAGATAGTTCTTACGTTGCCTTGGTTCTGTTGAAAGCAAAGAATTTAGAATAATGTTACAAACAAGTTTAAGAGAAAGCAGGATAGTGAAAGAGGCAGAAAATGTGATGTGTTTCACTGATCTCTCATTTCAGGGGAAGTTTCAAGTGATTGGGGGCGGGGTGTGTGTATTTATTTTTTTTAAATCAGCGCACAGTAGAAGTGAAAAAACACGCACCTACTTTTTAAGGAGAACTGAAAACCACAAGAGTAAGGTTATCAATTCTGTTTAATTACCATTCTCTCAAGGATACATAGGTCATTTTTTACTGAAAAACAACAGGAAGCATGCCAAATGGCAAAGAAATACAATGTGCACAGGATACATACATTTAATAAAATCTAACTGCAGAATGAAGGTAATAAATTTAAATAGGAGTTGAGTGTGTGTATACATTTTCATTAAAAGAGTAGCTCGCTTATATGCAAGAAATTAGCTCTTAAGAGAAACTGTGCATATAACCTACTTTCCAGTGGAGCTTGATAGCGCTCAACAGTTTTCCTCTGTCGAAAGTCATAACGCTTTCGAGTGTCTTCGCTTTCTTCTGATGAAACTACTGTAAATCGACATAACGTTAAACTGTTTAAGTACTGTTGTAAATGATACTAAATTCAAAATGCACTGCACAGATGCCTATAGGTTTTACTATTACCTTCATGTTAATGACACAATAGATCTGAAAACCTGCAAAACCTTAAGACCAATTTATGCAAGACACATTCCAGAAATTACAATACACAGAGGAACATACATATAGATATTGTTCTGTCCTCACTGAAACTGCTGGGTGACGTCTCATCAGTCTTAGTAACAACAATACTGTCATCTTGCTTAGCTAAGATGCAGCTCCTGTGAAAACCACTATTTCAGAAAGTAATTCCTTGTTATTTTGAGAAAGTGTTTCACAGAAATGTTTTTAATACTCTACAGTGCTAAGACTAAGCATGGTAATCTAGCTCCCAAACCCTAGCTCAGCCACATGAGCAATAATGGGCAAGCCACAGGTGTGAACCTCCCCAGTCAGAAAACAATGTCAAATGCATACAGTTTATGCCACTAGCTTCTGTAAAGTAACTTGAAGTTTCTTCATGAAAGACAATATGAATGCAAAAGACAGCGTATAATTGTCTAGCAGGTTCTTAATAATACCCTCTCACATTAATAGCTGGACACCAGGTGAGGAATGTACATGCTCTGTTCACCTACCTGCTCACTAAAATTAAGTAAAATTTTATTCCTTGGAAAGCACTACCCATTTTTTTCTTCCCCCCAAAAGGTCTCACTGCTTTCTGAATGCAAGATAAATTACACAAGATATATAGACAGCACATGGAAAACTGAAAAATTATTTTGGCACCACTACCATCCCAAGTCCTTGGTACTCCAACGCTCCTGTCACAAAGGCATGAATTTCTCTGCTTTTCTGCTCCTCTAGTCCTTCCCCTTGCTCCACTCATCTTCTTTACACCACCACTGACACGCTTTCCTTTCCCCACTCCTTCCTGGCATGATTTTAATTATAGAAGTATATTTTAGTTTTTTCCTAATTTGAAATTCCAGAGTTTTCACTTTGATCACAAATGAATTGCCCCATACTCTTTCTTTCTCATTCAACATACGATTTATAATTACTTTCTACAAGTCTCTCCTGCCCAGCACCCCTACATCCACACACTTGAACCAAGCCATATAGAGGAGGTCTGATCACCAAGGTGCACACCTGGGAGCCACGGGTTCAATCATGAACAGGCCACGGACTGTTCTCTGAACAAGATCACCCCAGTGCTCATTAACACCTGGACATCTAGCTTGAACCTTTTTGTAGGTCTCCATTGCCAGTGGTCAAGTCTTACACAGGCTGTGTAACATGTCCAAGATACTGCCCTCACTGCATATTGCATAAATCATCTCTTATTCAAGCTCTGATGGTCTGATGGTCAGACAGGTGATCAGGCGCAGGGCACAGTCAGACAAGCGTACTGACCAGCCAACTATTTACACGTGACTGGCCCTTTTTATACCCTTGCCCCTCTACTTGCCCACTCTTGTTCCTCCCAGAATCACCTAAACCCCACCCTTGTCCCGCCTTTGGTTCCTGCCCTAAAGATCCCATAAGTCCTGGGTGAACTGCTTTTCCCCTGCATCCCACAGTATGTCCCACCCCTAGGCAGTAACCCCTTAGTCGGAAAGGTGATCTGGAGAGCTGCCCCCGATGACTCATCCAGATGGGTTTCACCCCTGGACGCTGGGGCGGATGGGGCGGATGGCTCCGCTGAGACAGCCCTGGGAGGGGCCCAGACAAGGTGGCTCTTCCTCCTTGACTGGAGTCCTTGGTTTGGGTCCCTGCCTGCCGTCGTGCACCCCTGTGCTCCTCTGGGCTTGTGCAGATAGGACTTTGATGGGCTGATGGCCCTGGGAGTAGCCCGGCGGGGTATTATTTGGGCTCCCCCTCCTGCCACTGTCTCTCTGAGCTCCTTTGTGGGTGTGCAGAGGAGGTCTACCGCAAAACCTAACACCCATCGGCTCAACTACCGCCACATCCTTTTCTGTCCTTGAGTACAGTCTCGACCCATTCTGTTCCATCCAGAAAGCTCCTACAAGGATCGTTGGACTGACTGCCTTAATCACAACTATCATTCTCCTTAAAACCTTAACGTTTTTCCCCCTCACTTCAAACATAAAGTTAATATGGCCTTTTACCATTTAACCTGATTCCTCGTGTTATTTCCCGCTGAGTACTGGGATGACAGCTCCTAATTACAGGACCAGACAGCAGCTTTCACTGACTACCTGCTGAACACAAAAATGAACAACACTATCTTCTCCCCTGCTGATCTTCATCCTCCGGAGGAGCTTTCCATACACACCGGGCAGCGTCCCTTACTTCCTGAAAACTCTTGCCGTGCTGCTCAAAACCGTGAAAACTGTCATGCTGCTGCTGTTGCATGATCACTCTTTCTCATTCTGAGTAATAACGTCCATTTCTTGTATTCCCACCTGTTTTTTTCTCTGAATATCTGTTCTGAGCTCTCTGCAGTACTGCCCTGAAGTCCGTGACTTGTAGTGTCAACAGCAATATAGATTTTTTTAATAGATGAAAAATAGCGAGTAGTTCAGCTCATTTCAGTTGTTTAAGACAAGGCTTTTGGCTACAGCGTAGTAAAGAAAATTTAAAACAGAACTAATCTACAGTGCCACCTTGATTATCAGCTATTTCTTCAGCAGCTCTTTGGATTTCTTTCTCTCCTTGGGAGTACATATCGAGGTTTTCCTAATTAAAAGAAACGAGAAAGATCAGTGACAAATATGCAGAAAACCTGACATAGGCATATTGCCTGCCTACAGAGTAATATTATCAAGGCACTCCAGAGACAGAAAAGATTAAATCAAGGTACTGGAAGAGAGAACTGGAACATCATTCTGGCATCCAGAATTAGTAACAAGAATTTCTGCTCTAAAATAGTTTAGTACATGTGATAGTTAAATACTTATCCAGATACAAAACTGAGGGTATCTGTTAATTACGGGTTAATAATCCAAGAGTGTGGCAGAGCCCAGGAAAAAGCAATCCCTAGCAGACAAAATAAAATTTGTGCGGGCATTTGAGAGATGATATACAAAGTACTATGGACAATTCCGGTTTCATTAAAAAAAAGGATTTCAGATCTAAACAAAAAAACCTCTGAAAGCCGGCTATGAAGATGTTTAAAAAATGAAGTGCTTGTCATTCAACAAGACAGGAGAAGAACTTAATTTAATAGAGCAAAACTAAGACAGAGGAAATATGATTGCTGTATATAATTTTAACGTAAGTTCCTCTAAGGACAGAGGACTATTTAAGCTCACAGGCAAGGCTGGCACAAGAACAAACATAGATAAAGCAGGCATCAATGAATTCAGCTTTCAGTAAGATCTGAAGTGAAAACCCAAGCCCTGAAACAGCTGTTTGTAAACAGTGTCCATTCAAAAATCATACGGCAATTCAGAAAGCATAGTATAAGACATGTATTTCAGCATATCACTGCTCTTTCATGTCTTCTGAAGAAGGTATTTTCTTCACCCTTAGAGCGTATCTGTAGCATGATCATACCAGTAAGATGTTAAATTATAATTAGAGAGCAAAAACAAATGTTATTTTAGACTACGCTATTCTTTGGAAGAACTTATTTCAGCTCAATTAAAATTACAACTACGTAATTCCCCTACGTGAAATACACTACTTATACAAAAATAGTAAAATAAATTTGTATCTACTTCTTCTGCATCGTGGAACACCCCAAGGTCTTCCATCATTCGCCGCCTACGCATTTTCTCCGTGTCATCCATTTTTTGCAAGACTGCTTCTGCAGTACTAAGATAAAAAGTTAACATGTAAGAGCAAAGACAGGCAAGAACAAAAACACCCATTTAAAACAGTACACATAATCAATATGATATTTTAATACAGTATTCATAAAGCAAGAATCATTGACAGACAAGTTTTTAAACACTACTTAAAAATTAGATCAAATGTTCAAGGTTTTTATAGATTTAAGAACAAGTGTTTGAGATTTGCAAAAATACACTGTTTTCAGGTTTGTTTTCCCTCTCGGTGAGCACAGTAAAAAAAATCCATTTAAGCAAGAGAAAAATAAGAATTCTAAAGATCATAGTAAGACAACAGAAAGAAATTATGGCAGTTTTTAATAGCACTTAAGTTGTTCTGCATGATAGCATTAAGTAATTTTCAGCTCACAGCCTTCCTCAGACAACAGGCTGCTTGTTCTTCTCTTAACTGTAATCTAAGTTTTGTGCTGGTTTTCCATGACTAGACATGCTGGAAAAAACATCCCACTGCTGTTACACTTGGCAAACCTTTCCGAAAACAATGTCCATTTGGGCTTCACAAAGAGAATTAAGCCATGGACAGACAGGCAGAAACACTGGGACTACTTCACTTTGGCTTTATCCAACTTTCCTCAGTATCTTAACTCAACCAAGCATTATAAGAACATTCATAAGCATGGAAGAAAAGTTAATTAAAAATGAAGGCAGTTCTGATGCTAAGAAAATTCATTTAGAGGGCAAGTTAAATCTACTGAAAGTCACAACGTAAAGTGATCTTCTTGGTTCACAAGACAACACATAAACCCACCGAGCCCATACATAAAAGATGCTCTCGTATGAAGACCTCTCTGCAACTGGCAATCCCAAAACAGAGACACCAGTGGCAAATTTCAACATTGGCTGTGCCCAAATTCTTTACACATGAAACACCTTCCAAATACATCCTCCCGCACATGCTCTCAGACCTGGAAGTCTTAAGCAGCCACAAGCACCTATTTCCAAAAAACAGGTTAAACAGTTTTGCTGCCAAGTACAAAGGCCCACACCTTACACAAATCAATGTATTAACAATAATTACAGGACATACCAGTGCAGGCAGAGGAAGAGGAGGAGACCCTACCTGATCAACGACCACGGAATGTTAGCGGAGGTTGCCAGTAACAACCCAGAAGTTCCAAGCTGCACCACCCTGGTGGAACTCTACTATGGAAGGCACCTGCAGCCCAGCAGTTGTCACACGGATGTACCGTATACGTAAGAGCACGTAGGGAAGTCTCAGCCTGAGCACTGAATACATTTAGCTCTTGCTGCCAGGAATAACAATACCTTTTTCTGTTGTCAAAAGAAGGAGAAAGTCCCTAGCCAATATGATGCCATAGCAGAAAGGCTTGCTAGTAAGGCTCATTTTAGTAGCTTTGTAAGATCATGAAAAAAACCCACTTACTTTGTTATAAGTTTGTCGAACAAAACAGATTGATTTGTAATGGTGTAACGACTTTGTTGACGTCTGCAGCTTCAGCGGACCTCCAAATCCCCGTTTTCTTCATGGACTTGTTGTGCAGCTTTTGCATCAGCTCTGGTCTTCAGTGTTCTGGTGACTACAATGCATTAATGTATAAAATATTTTGAGACAGAAAATACGTTAGTCCCTTTATTTCACCGTTGCTCTAGTAAAATGTAAAAAAATCTGCAGTGGCTTGATTTTTTCTTTAAATACTGAATTGGAAGTTATTGTCATCACCACAGCATTCAACTTAAATTAATTATGTTTACCTACCTAAAAGCATGACTTGTATAGCAATTTTTTAATAGACTGGGAAGCCAATCTGATGAAAACAAACACGCAACTTTTGTTCCATGCAGGAAGCAAGTTCATTCCAGTTACTTCTTTCTGGAAAAGTGAAAACAACAAATACCTCTCTCTAAGGTGTTTTTACTCCATCCATGTCAAATTGTATCGAATAGTTTTTTTAAAAAATTATTTATGTGGGAAGTCTCTTCTTAAGATGCGTGGTTTTAGTCCATTGTTTAAGCATGCATCACTCATTTTCTGCATCCTGACACAAAAGCTCTAGAAGATAAGAAACGTCTCAAGATAAACTCCCAAATAGCAAAGAACTCAAAGGCTTGCCTGCTTTAAAAACTATCTGCCCAGTATTTACCACACAGCATCCTTTGCCACGGGTCTGTTACTTGCACTATCATTAAAACAGTTAAGAGAGGTCAGTGAGGAAGTAGTGCACAATTAGAACTTGAATTACTACACACAAAGCGCATTTCAGGCCCCTTCCTGCGTTCAGCCCATCCATGGCTGGCAGGACGCTGCCTGGAAATAACGCATTTTCCCAGCTGCCAGCAAGCAGCCTCACAGCACCAAGCCTGCTTGTGTACTCAGCACAGTGATTCAGTTCCAAGGTGAATCACTGAACTTCAGTGACACCTTCCCCACATCAGCGGGTTTGTGCGCCTCATGACTGAATTACTTTTTAACTCAAATATTACCTCCTATTTGCAAGAACGATTTTCAATTAATTTGTGTCCTGCAGACTCCAGAAAATCCGTGTCACAAAGAAACCTGAGCTAAGGAACAGATTCTCAGGCACTAGTGCCTAAGAGCAGGCTGGAATTCACGCTGTGTTCTCCCCAAGCCTGACAGGAATTAATAGCATATCCTCCTATTCTCACCTACCTCTTTTCGTAAAACTCATAGGAAATTCACTATCTTTTCACTATCTATTTTCACAACTTCAGCTGCTTTGGGTTGATGCGTTCAGCAGTTTTTGTGGCCAAGTTAAATAGATGGTGTGACCAAACGCAATCCTTCTCAGAAACCAGAGTAAAAAGGAATCCTAGGGAGTTACCACTACTTACCTTCTTTATATTCTTCCTTTTTTTTGGTCTGACTTTGGCTTTGCCAACCGCCTACATTAAGAAAGAGAACAGAGGAGAGAAAGAAGAAAAGAATGATTGTATTAGAATATTGTATAGAAGTCTTGTATTGTACTGTTCCCCATCAAGACTAGGGAACCTGACCAAGTTTGTAATCCAGTGCTCCACATCATGCAAAGAAAAGCCTGTGGACCACACTGAGGATTCAGATCCCAAGTCTGCTGCGTACCATATGCAGACAGTTCGGTAAGGACGCAACTTTCCTAACCGGCTAATCTTGAAGTCTCAATAGTGCAAATAACATCTCAGTAACCAAAGCGGAGGAGAGATCTCAAAGGAGTTGGGAAAAGATGCACGTTTTTTATACAAGCAGAAGACTTTTACTAAGAAGAGTGATTCTGGTTCTAAGACACTGACACTGACATTAACATAATCATACTCCCCCGCAGATTTTTAGCTGTAGATTTATCATGATGTGACTCATTGTGCATGCTTTCACTTTTCCTTTTAATTCTATGAATTGAACAGAGATTGGACATCTAGAAATACAATACCTCGTAAAGCGTCTTCGATTGACATTTTCACTTAATATTTCCTTGCTTTTGTCAAAGCTAGAGTCTGAACAGGGCGGCATGTTTTTTCTCATTGATTTCAAACAGTGTCCACTGAAGCATTCAATTTTGCCAGAGGAAAATTCCTAGGGGAAGAAGGAAATAAGAACATATTAATCTGAACCATGTATGTTGAGCTAAGAAGGGAATTCTCCCTCCTTTAGGCAAGTTTATTCTGTAAGTCTTATGACTTGATAGTGGTGCAACTCATGGCAGGTAAGCCTTGAACCACTTCGGCACCAAGAAGTAGCCCTCAGAAAAAAAACCCAACCAACCAGCTTTCAAAGCTAAAGCTCCTCTCCGCCACACTTTTCTTATGGACAACTTGAGCTTAATAGCCTTTGAAAAAATTATTGCGGCAAAACCTTTCAGATAAACTTAGTGTTTCATGAAAAAAACCCCACCTTTTATTTCAACATTGGTTCAGAAAAGCAGCCAAGCTTGACCTTGCATGTCCTGGGATTAAAATCTAGTTAGGAGAGTTTTTCTCCTCTCTCCGTTCCATTTGTGACTGCATTTGGAGGGATATTAAAAGATTTCCTTCAGGAGGATGGCATTTATCCACAGGAAGCCAAAGGGAACTCAAGATACACTTCTTTTATTACCGTTGATCTTGTTCACATTGGTATTTCTGCAAGGAGGATCGCTTCTACTATGTGAGGAAAGCTGTGATGACCATGAGAGGTGGCTTGTTCAATTTACAACCCAAGGTTTCATTAGGAATACCCCAAACTACATCTCACGCTGAAAAAGGCAGAAAAACAACCAGATTCTTCTACTTCTTGACACTAACTTTACCAAGAGGTACTTCCATTAGAGTTGATGGAGACGGTGACAGAGGCGTGAAGAATGTCACTACAGGAGGGCAGTGATGCATGCGTAAGGCCCATGCAGGGCCATGCAATGAGAGCTGTGGCCACCTGCTGCTGAGGGCTCAGCCCTGAGCCACAGAGCTGGGCAATCCTGTAACTGTCTGACGGTCTTCTCCTCAGTCAACCTTGAACAAGTCATCCCCACCGTTCACCTGACAACTTCTCATGATAAGACAGACCTTTTGCACGGGGAGGATTTCCACCACCTTTCCTTCATGGCTCGTTTTAAGGAGCACCTCCCTTCCAGCAGTCCTCTGGGCTGGTGGAGCAAGGCCTCATGAGACGCCTCCCGTAACTGGCTTTTGAATTGGGGCATCTGAGATGAAACCCCTGAAGACATTTTCTGCTTCTCAGATCCAGCACAGATGGATGTAACAAGACCTAAAGCTTAACAAGAGGCAGTCGGATATGTCAGAGTCACCCTTAACATTTTTCCTCTCAAAGGTTTAAGAAAGAAATCATAACAGAAAGCCTTTCAACTATTTTTCAATTTGTCAGAGCCCTAGGTTTATTTGAAGAAGGCAGGGCTTTGTGCACACTCACACACAGGAGCATATAAAGACTTAAACCAATACGTTCAGCGTTCATCACTGAGACAACTAGAAAAAAAAACCTAGACCAAGAAATAATGATGTTCTCTTACCTGCAAACACACTCAATAGTATTCCTACAGCTGGTATGACTATGGCTTTTCTATCATCCTATAAAATCTGTAGGCACGCCTGGGAACTACCTAGAATGTTAGGTGACGTGATTAAAGGCTAATCTGCACAAACAAAAAGCAGCGAAGCACTGGCGGGCAGAGGCACCCCGGTAACTCAGCGCGGGGGGAACAGCCGGGCCCCACTCCTCACAAGGCCATCGGTCAGCCCAAGGCCTGGCTCCAGGGTGAGGGACCCCCCAGGGGCGTGGGCAGGAGAGGCCTCAGGGGTCACCTCACCTTGTAACAGGTTCTGGGTGTTCACTTCCAGCAAAAGCTGGAAGTTATAGTCATTTCTGCCCTGTTTTCATGAGAACTCTATTTCAGGAATATGACAATTGACAAGTAAAGGAAGAGGTCATGTGTCAGTGGGGATGAATTTTTGCGGAGACTTTAATCTGTGTTAGTTGTGGTGTAAGTTGTGAAAAATCACGACCACTAAATACTACAACTGTATTTTGACATAGAATGTTTATTTTCCATAAAAATCTGAAATTGAGCATCATATAAAATATTGCAATTAAATATTACATAATATAATTAACAGACATTGAACTGAAGTCTACATGCAGTGCTTGCGCAGTATTTTGCTTCTGTTTCTGACTGCCCATTTTATATTTTATTATTGCCTATGACATTATTCATCTACTCATTTATGCGTTCTAAAAGCAGAATCAGTATGATGATCTAAAGGAGTGAAATATTCAGCTAAGGTAAGATACTGGTGGCTTAGGCAAAAATAATTTGAATCGGTGAGAAGTGTAAAATAAAAATTTGCATGTGTGAGCACTGGAAGTAATATGAGCAGATGCAGCGCAGCTTACACAATGCACGTAACTATTGTGGCTCTGTCTTATGAAGAGGTAAATTCTATCACATTAAGACTAATTTGATTATCTTGTGTTTTTAGAACAAATTATCTTGTGTTTTTAGAACAAATAGTGCATCCTGGCTTTTGTTGAAATGATTGCAGGAGTATACTTGACATTTACTTTCTGTATTGTAGTTTTATTTGTATGCTTTATAAACGTATTTCACCGGAAACCCCATTCTTGTATAGCTCTCTTGTCCAAGGAATATCGGAATGTGCAGGCTGATGCATGAAGTACAGAGGTTCAGCTATAATTTCTGGATTAAATCCTTCATTCACCAGATGCATTTTCTGATGCTTGGAAGTTGCAGTGATTTGCATAACATCCTAACAAAGAAGTAATTCAAGTAAAATGCAATGTTCCATTTCAGCCTGTGTCAGTGAAAATTGGATGCAATTACTGACTAAAATGAATCATACCATTTTACTATGGAATGTCTTCAGTTAGACAGAATGATCTGATTCACAGGTACAGTGAAATCTCAGTCTAAATGCAGCATTTATTTCTTACTCATTTCTCTATCAAAGCCACATGCGAGCTTGGAAGTTTCTGTTTCAAAATAAGAATTTTCTTTAACTTTCATTGGTGCAGCTGATCACAAAATCTCTAGTTCATGGGACACTTGGCAATGCTCTGCAGAGAGCTGGCTGATTTTATGGTACTGGCTCTCCTCTCATTTCCAGCTGTTAAACTTCATTTAAGACATTAAATACAAATACGCTAAACGCCTTCCTGTGTTATTTTTCTGTGTAAGCATTTGCTGTACAGCAATGACTCAAATGCCAATTCATGAACAAGTTGGTCTACACACGATAGTCAGTGTACGAGAGCAGAAGTGGTATATAAAATAATCTCATTTGAAAGGTGGCTTACATTAAGGGAAAAGCTCAAAACACACTGTTCTCAAGCACTGTTATTACTTGTACGGTGTTTTCAATGTAGCCAACATTTTCTTTCACTTCTCTTGCTGAAACAGGCCACTTTTCAGTTCTTGTTTTTCCGTCTTGATCTGTAACATGATCTGTAACATGCCTGATTTCCTCTTCACACTGCTACTCCATTTCCACAGCTCCCAGATCATTTAGTCTTTGGCTTCTGAGCTGAGACTGCTAATAAGTTTGCCAGCTCCTTCTCTCTTTTGGCAGCACTTAGGACAGGATCCACGCTTAGACCACCAAGTCATTTCACACAGGCACCGAATAGCTGCCAGATGGTAATAATGTTCAGTCATTACCAGGTGGGATTGCTCCAAACTGAATAGCTAGCATGAATTTGTCTTGGTAATTATTTAAAAAGTTGTAATGATAAGATTAAAAGTTCAATAAACACAGGTACTAAATATTTTAAATGTGTATTATGAATACAGATTGCTGAGATTTTCTGTTTAAATGATCCCTTGATGGTATTTTAATAAAGTCAGATTTTTCTACATGGAAAGACGAGTTTTGGAAAAAAAAAAAACCCAAAACCAAAAAAACCCTAAAAACCTCAAACCAAACCAGAGCACAAATAATGCAAAACTGAAATCACTCCCTGCATGCTCTTAGAAACCTCTTCCTAATATCCTTCTGCAAACAAGAAATAAAGCTAGCAAAAGTCAAGTGAAAACCTACTATCTCAGAGCCTCGGAGTACACTGGTTCTATGCATCATTGTCCCTGGGCCCCTGCTCTTCTTCTAGAGTCAAGTCAGGGAGGTTGAGAAGAACAACTCTCAGCCTGTCTGGTTTTCACAAAATCAGTCAACCATGGTTGCAAGTTATATTGGAAAGAGCCTACATATGGACTGCTGAAAAATTTTCAAGATTGATTTGATCTTAAATCCAATTTTGCAGGAGAATTTCATATTTTTGTTTGTCACTCTTGATTAGGATGAACTCTTTCTCAAGACACATCTGTTTTTTTCAGAAGGGACTGAATTATCTGTCCACTCAGAAAATTGTGAGTTCAGCATTCATCCTATTATCCTCCCCTAAGATGTTTTTTAAAGTAACGATATGTTTTTTGTAATTTTGAGGGTTTTTTCTAAGATTGTTTTTATCTGCTTTAATAAGAATTTACACATGTGTAGATGTTCATCAGTTAGTACTGATAGTATCTTTGGTAGTAAGCTAGCTAAAAAAAGCTTTAGTCAGAGAACACATAAATGCAAACAGGTTTAATCAGTTCCAGATATATAGACCCTAGAGCTCCATATAGATTTTCTCCATCTAATGGAACCATAAAGACAAGTCTGTTCCAAAGGTTTTTCCGAGAAGAGGGCACTGCTGTCCTGAGGCACCGTAGATAACCTATGCTAACTGCATTTGAAGATACATTTACTTAGTACAGTAACCTATTAGTGAAAAAATAGCTTTCCTCAATTCTTTAAACTCTCTAAAAATTACACTTCTCTCTAAATGTATACTCTCTCTGTGTGCTTTCTCCGTTAGGTTCCCATCTTGTTCGCAGTCAAATTTGTGCCTTTCAGGCAATTTGTCAGTATTTAGGGAGAGGCAAAACTGCCGAATGCCTCTCGGCATCCCCTAACAGCACAAAACGGTCTGCTCAAACTTTCAGAAGATGTAATGTGGGGCCCTTTCCTGCTCTTTGCAGATGATGCTCTCCTGTCCTGTTGCAGAAGGTCGTCCTGTGGGGAGTACACGAGGGGTGTATTCCTTGCACTTTTAAGGTGCCTTTTCCTATCCCTTTTGTGTTTTGGTTCGGCAGCAGCAGTCTTGGGATCAGTTGCTGTAGCCCAGCATGCCTGCCCATGCTGTTCCCTAAGAAACAAAGCACTGAAATGGCTTTTAAAACAGTCCAGGTGTATACTTAGCATACCAAAAACCAGCATCTGGGCAAGACTCTAAGGACAGGACAGGAGGACATACCTGAAAAAACATCTGGTTGCTAGCTCTCTACAAATAACCCCCCTTATCAGAATCAAAAGGGGAGGCTCCGTAGTTCTTCCTTTCCTTCCCTTTAATATAAAGAATCCAATTCTGTAGGTGTTACTCAAATATGTGACTCAAAAAGCTCCAACACAGATTTAGTTGACCTTCTTCTGAAGGTTAGTTAAAGCTTCCGCAATGCATTTGTACCTTCTGACACTAAAAATCAAGCCTGACTGCCGAGATGCCTATGTGAATGCCCTTTTAGACTTTTGGTACAGGATACAAATATGATTCTAAGTTAAACCTGCAGAACATACGCAGTGGTATGAGCAATACGCAGACCTCAAGTCATGTTATGGTGGATCTGTGTAACGATTGGCATCTGTTCTAAGCTTCAAAAACTAGGCATGTATCTTAGATATTGTTTGCAGACCGTAGAAGGTGATAAAAATGAGAAAATGACACAAGTCTATTGGTAGACATAATATTTGAGTTACTCACCAAACGGAGATACTTGCCAAACAACAGAATGCTACAGCATTCTCAAGTTAATGAAAATTCACTAGAAGGCAAAGATTGCCTAATTCAGTGCATCCACTGATGCCGAGAAGCACTCATGTGGTACAAGGGAAGAGTGAGCTTCAGAATATGCTGAGAAACTGCACCACACTGAGTAAATGCTAAGCAGGCAGATAGAGCTCTTAGATGAGTGATGATAGCGGCTTTTGGGAAACCTGTCAATGGGAGAAAAGCAAATAATTATAAATGTACTGCTTGCATTAATAATTTTGCTGCAAACAGAATTATGTTTGGAAGGTAGAGGGAGAATTGTCTTTTCTTCTGAGTCTTTGTCTGTCCTGTCCTTTAGTCTTTACCTCATGAGTACATCTCCTTAGTCTCTCAGCTTCTTTAGTCTTTCTGCCTGTAAGGCTATTAAATCCTCTCATCTGCTGTGTCTGTGGGAGAAAGTCCATACCCTTCACAGGCGAGTGCAGACCGACCGCGCACACAGTGTTCCCTCGCCACAAAGCGAGAATGGGAAAGCTTCTGAAGAGCCGCTGTGCTGCTCGGCTGCTATTTGCAATAGGAAAAACTTTTACAAAGTTGATTGGCTTGACAAGAGGAAGGATTCCCCTTTGCTTCCCAGGGAAGTAAGGTGAAGCTTCATTATTCAGGTCAGTCTCAGAGGAACACTTTTCTCCCAAGGCCCAAGCACTTGTACTGCCCATATTTCTTTTTAGTATAGACCTGTGAAATTCTGTCACTATGGAATCTGAGCAGCTGTTAGAGACTGACTTTATTGGCCTTATGTTTAAGAAATAAAGTTCAGCCATGGAATAGCTATGTGAAAGGTCACTAACTGGAATTACGCCCTTGTTATGCCAAGACAAAAATGGTTTAAAGTGTACTATGCTTTTAACTAAATGAATTTCTCCCTATCTTGGCTTAAAAATTCAAGTTCTGTCTTTTTGTGCGCCTGTTTTGTTGCTAAATTTATACCAGCTAAATTTTCAGAGAGCTGCAGTTGTACTTTGTTAGCACACATCCTCACCTGTACTTCCCGATGTGAAGATACACGAAGCAGTGTTTCTTGTGTTACTGAAAACTTTACGGTGAGATGGAACGGGGTGATGTGGCACCTTGTCTAATTTGTCTGGCGTAGTGTGAAGATGCTGGAAAGGAGAGCTAGTGCTCATCAGCCAGACAGCAACATTATTTTCCAAGAGATGAAAAAGAAAGTCTTTCTCTGTTGATCCCAAACAATCTGCCAAGTTAAAGAATTTATATGCTTATTATTAAAATAAGAACAACTACAGACCCGATAAGCTGCATTGGAATGATAGACACTACTGCTGCGTACAGTGAACCTGCGTAGAGCAGAACTAACCCATCTATTCGACAGTGGGAAAAAAAAATCATGGTTTAATCTCCCTCTATTTATCTTGTGGATTTAATTGTAGTAAGTAAAACTCCCTGTTCTAAAACAGACAAAAGACTAAAGCAGGCTACATGAAAGAGTTTTGGTCTTCAGAGTTGTTTCAGGATTAATTTAGGTTCACCCTTTTCACACTTGAATGTGCACAGGAAGGCCCACCAATTCCTTGTTTCAGAATTGTTTGAGCGAGGTACTGTCTATGGGGCAGAAACATTAAATACAAGCTAAACAGAGGAGATGAAAGGAAAAACGTAGAATATATAGATGGAGAAGAAAAGGAGGGAATATTAGGAAAGAGTGACTCCTAAGAAAGAGTATGCGTCTCTCTGAGTGAGACTACAGGCATACAGTCAGCTGCAGTCCAGAAGCCATACTGCCATGACCTCCCCTATGCCTGGAATGACAAGCTTGATACCTGCTTTTGGCTCCAGTATCCTGGCGGTACCACCTCGCTTGCTTCTGATTACTGGACTTCAGGATTCTCCAAAACATTCACAAAGGCTACGTGCCCAGGAATTTATAACACACTCCATAAGAAGGAGCTGCTCAGGACAGTGAAGCATTTTCTTAAATCTAGACAAACTCAAGGCACGCTGGAGAAAATAATTATTCATATACTGATGAATAACTTGGGATTTAGCTGTAAATGCATACAACTCCGTTGTTCCCCATCTTACCCAGTGCATGCTTAATTGGCAGTCTCAGCAAAGCCTTTGTATTCTTCTTACAGTATCGACTAACGGTCCAGTTTTGGCATGGTTTGGTTTAGGGTTTTTTTGCCAAGGCCCTCTGTCAAAGTAAGAGGTAACTGCTTGCAATGTGACTGTGTTACTTCTCCTTTGCGTTCTTTTCACCAGGTTTCACAAAGGGGCATTTTGCTGCACGTGTATCCAGATTTGTATCTCTGCGTGGTCAGAAATAAACTTACTTGTTCCAATGAGTCGGTAGACTCTGGTGTACTTTCCCTGAAGGCAGGGAGGCAGGGGAAGTCCTGGAGAGAGAAAGAACACATGAAGCATGCAGTCAGTTAAAGAGCAGGTAAGATTCTCCAGAAATGTTCTGCAGTCCCAGGGAAATGTAAACAGCCCTGTGTGTGTTGGCCCCGACGTCAAGTTCATGTCCTACTTCTCTGAGGTATCTGAGATGTCCCTGAGATACCTGAGGTACATAGCCTTTAGGTAATTGCCCATGTAGTTAGTATTACAACGAGCCTAGAAGTGCGTACAAGACCAAGGATCTCTCATGCAGACTTTGAATAGTGATCCATCAGGCTGCCCAAATGTCCACTGTGGGAAAAAAAAATTTTCAGGATAGAGCTAGCCTTTTAATAACCTTTTAATAGCCTTAGTGTTTTGAACAGGTGCTACATAACCTCTGCTCTGAAATTTGGAAAATTTGCAAATTGCAAGTTGCAAAATTTTCAAAATTGCAATTGAATTCAAGAAAATTGGTCACCAAATTCCCTGGCTTTGGTTTGTCGGGGTTTTTTGGTGCTATAGAGTCAGAAAGTGGGGAAACCCAGAGTTTTGTTTACTTACTCTCTCTGCTTTGCTCCTCTTTGTTTCTTTTCAGCTTTTCCTCTGCAGTCACAAGGATCAAAAACATTTCCTCGTAATGAAAACTGAGATTCTTAAGCATCTCTGGGTGTTCAGAGCCTGAGCTTGAAGTAAAACACAAAAGACTAAGACAGTAGTCAACGGCATCGAAATGCACAATTAACTATCTTCCAGTATTTAGGCAACCACAGGACTAATGACAAACAGGAAGGCTTTCCAAACACAGTGAGCCCAAACATTCACTAAGAATTCAAGTGAAGATTCTGTTTTCCAAGTCATCTGCCAGCTTTTTCAGTTACACAACATGCTACCCTTGCTAAAAGCAATCTAATCAGCAGGCAGCAAAAGTTCCCTTTTGAAGCTCAACCTACTGTCTCGTTAATAGGAATAGGTTAAGAAGTTTATCTGATTAAGGCAGAGAGGCACAGAAGACAGCTTCAGAGAAGTGTAAGGCAAGCAAAGAAAGGAATGAATCTAATCTGACTTCAGCTACATACAGTGGACGTTGTTCTGTGTAAGTACTGAGAAATTACCTATAAAAGACATGAGAACATTATAATTTAGCTAAGTGTATAACCAGCGCTTTTTCCAGCATCTGAATGATAAGTAAACAGATATTTTCTTACCAACTTTTTGATTTTGTATTTTGATTAGTGTCCTGTATTCGGTTAGATCCTTTCTGCCCCTGTGCATCACTCATAGGAAGGTTGCGTGGGTAATCTGAACATACTCATTTTATCCAAGCAGATGCTCTCCTGAAGCTCCACACCCGTAGTGTTTCACTGGTGACTGCATGCCCACACATACAGCTGAAGCCTCCTTTCTGTCTCCTGGATGTCCCAGGTCTCCTGTTCTGTAGTTCCTCAGCTTTGCAGCTATCTTCAAGCATCTGACTGAAAGGGAATCGGACGTTGCACCTTAGAACGCAGTGTGTTTGCTGGCTGTATGGAGAGTGAATTGTTAAAAGCGAAAGCAGTCAATTACGCTCTGTTAGTTTAGATGCTTAAGAGGACCATAAGCAGCAAGGCAGGGCGTTGTACCAAAGGAAAGGACTACTCTGTTGAAACGACTGTTTCAGTGTAATGGAAGAAGTGTAGTGATGTTGCTGTGTACTCCTAACTACAATACATTCAGTATACAGCAAATGTTTCCATAGCATTTCTCTCACATTGTCGTATGTTCTCTGCAGTAGGTACAAAGGCCTCATTAGGTGGAAGAGTATTTTCTGACAAACACATTTTTTAAGCTTAGTCATACAAACCTCGGAGGACAGTCTTGTTACAGACTGTAAGTGCTGAAAAAGGACACTATACTATATGCCTCTGGCTGCCTAATGGGTTGAAGAAGTAGGCAATACTACATGAATACAGGAAGGCATATACACTGTTGGCTAACAACTTAAATCACACGGACTAAGCCTTTCATTTCTAAAAGTCAAAATCACAAGCTGAACAGCTTTTGAAAAAGGTTGCTAAATACACATGGGTGTGCTGCATTCCTGTTTGTGTACTATTTAATTTTTCTAAGAAGTATCTTCTATCACTGTATGAATGTTCTCTGAGGCATAATGATGGTGTTTGGATTTTAGAAAATCTGTAGGCCATTACTTTTTTCCCTACAATTCATTTTACTGAATAATTAACAGATTACATTATGTCACCTGATTAGAATATATTAATTAAGCTTAGAGACTTTGTTCCGTTCACATACTAAATATTTCATTTCATTTGCTGTGTTTGGAGGACATAATTCTGGGCCGGTCGTATGGTACATTGGCACATAATGGAAGGACTGGACTCTCACCCTGACTGGAGGAAAAGATTAAAGAAGCTGTAAAGGAGACCACATGACTATGGAGTAGGTTGTCTGAAACCATGAATGGCCTGTCAGAGAGCAAGAAAAACAGGAAGCTAATGGCTAGGAGGGAGGGTCAGGCAGAGGAACGGTTTGGTTTATTTCTAATAACGGAAGTAGAGATGTGTGATTTTGCTGTTGCTGTTCCCTTGTGAAGAATGTATTTTAAAGGTGGGTTTTTCTGTCCTTGAAGGCGAGGACAACACTGGGAAGTATGCACAAAGTGAGGTCAAGAAGACTGAACAGTCTCAGCTGAAATAAAAACAACAGGATCGGCAGAAGAGAGAGAAAACATTTATCCTAGCGCGTAATATGGTTACGGGTCTTTCCTAGCAGTCCTAGATTTCAGTCCATTTCCTTAGTAGCAGAAACTGCACCTGTGTCATACTTCCTGAATGTGTCTTTGTGTGTGAAAGCTCTCCAATGGGCTTTTCTTTTGGGGGCTTGGATTCCTTGGTTTTGAACGTTTCAAAAGGTTAGTATGCACAAAACTGAGCAGCAAGAAGTTCCATTGCTTAATTACACCAAGAACCACCGCCTGCTTACTGTCAGGCATCCATCTGCTGCTTGCATTTCATGGCACCTTTCTTTTCATTACGCTATTATCCTAAAATACACCGGTACATGGCGTGTTGCTCTTATTCAGGCTACCCATATCTCTCGCTTTGATGGGGGTCACTGTATTTGCCACTCAGAAATTATGAAGGTTCCCCAATGAACAACCGCTGTAGAAGGTTCACCCAGTTGCCAAGCCGCATCTTTTGTCCCTTTATTCTTTCTTCAGATCTCTTTTCTTTCCTTGCAAGTGCAGCTACCTCTAGACCAAATTTAATCCAAAGAGGGCAGTATTTCATCGATTTTGACAAATAGTTTCCCAACTTCTAGTACTCTGAAAAGTGCGTGGTACAGCTTGTGGGGCCCTCAGAACATTCTCTGATGAGGGTTTACTTTTCAGCTCTGCATACTGCCTAGCTTCCAGAGCATGTTTTACAAGTAATGAACACATTCCTGCTTAAGCTAATTAAAAATAAGAACTCCAACCACAATACCTCACATTCAAAAAGATAGTATCCTGGAGGATTTTTACTAGATCCTGGGGGAACTTTACAATGTTACAGGGCATCGTGAGAAACAAGGGCTAAAAGTAAGAAAGAAAAGTGCAGAGAAGATACTTTGTAAGAACTGCACCCCGTACTTAGACATATTAGAGATAAAGACTGTCTGCACTGACTCTCTGCTGATAAAGAGTGTCTTCACTGACTCTCTGCTAACTAGCAATAATGATTAGCGCAAGGACGAATCGTAGAAATATAGAAAAGACTGCCAAAATAGTGCCCTACAGTTAACTTGTCTCATTATAATCTCATTTTCATAGTAAAAAACACACCTCCCAGCTAGAGAAGCCCCAACCCAATTTAGCCCCCTACTCCCTGAGCGTGCGTGGTGAAATAAAAGAGAACTGCAACTTTCAGATGAAGTAAGAAAAGGATTAACCAATAGTTAATTAAGGAGTTGTATTATTAACCAATAGTTAATTACCAGGAGGCGTAACTAACTTCGTTAACTGTTTTAAATACCTGTCATGGTTTTAACCCGGTGTGCATGTTAGGAGGAGAAATCCCCTTGCACCCGGCGCCGCCATAAACCAATGTCAGCTTTATAACTCTGTGTGAGTTGTGAAGTTTGTTTCCGCGTGTCACCTACCAGGACAGACTGGGCGCTGTCCCAGTCGGAACGGGATGCCCTGGCCACTCCCCCGGGACAGACTGGGATCATTCCCAGTCGAAACTGGATCCCCTGGCCCCCTCCCAGCACAGACTGCGATAATACCCAGTCCAAACTGGATCCCCTGGCCCCTCCCAGTACAGAGTGGGCCCTCTCCCAGTCCAAACTGAATCCCCTGGCCCCCTCCCAGTACAGAGTGGGATTATTCCCAGTCCAAACTGGATCCAATGGCCCCCTCCCAGACCAGACGGGGATCATTCCCAGAACAAAGTGCATAGCCTGGCTTCGTCCCAGGACAGACTGGGCCCTGTCCCAATCCAAACTGGATCCCCTGGCCCCTCCCAGTACAGAATGCACCCTGTCCCAGACCAAACTGGATCCTATGGCCCCTCCCAGGACAGAGTGGGATCATTCCCAGTCCGAACTGGATCCCCTGGCCCCCTCCCAGGACAGTCTGAGATCATTCCCAGTCCAAACTGGATCCACTGGCCCCATCCCAGTCCAGACTGGGATAATTGCCAGTCCAAACTGGATCCCCTGGCCCCTCACCCATTCCAGACTGGGCCCTGTCCCAGTCCAAAATGGATCCCCTGGCCCCCTCCCAGGACAGACTGGGACCTGTCCAAGTCAAAACTGGATCCCCTGGCCCCCTCCCAGGACAGACTGCGATCATTCCCAGTCCAAACTGGATACCCTGGCCCCTCCCAGAACAGACTGGGCCCTGTCCCAGTCCAAACAGGATCCGCTGGCCCCCTCCCAGGACAGACTGCAATCATTCCCAGTCCGAACTGGATCCCCTGCCCACTCCCAGGACAGACTGAGATCATTCCCAGTCCAAACTGGATGCCCTGGCCCCATCCCAGTACACACTGGGATCGTTCCCAGTCCAAACTGGATCCCCTGGCCCCCTCCCAGGACAGACTGGGATTATTCCCAGTCCAAATTGGATCCCCTGACCCGCTCCAAGGACAGACTGGGCCCTCTCCCAGTCCAAATTGGATCCCCTGGCCACCTCCCAGGACAGACTGGGCCCTGTCCCAGTCCAAATTGGATCCCCTGGCCCCCTCCCAGTCCAGACCGGGATCATTCCCAGTCCAAACTGCATCCCCTGGCCCCCTCCCCGTACAGACTTGGCCCTGTCCCAGTCCAAACTGGATCCTCTGGCCCCCTCCCAGGACAGACTGGGACCTGTCCCAGTCCAAACTGGAGCCCCTGGCAATCTCCCAGTACAGACTGCAATCATTCCCATTTCCAACTGGACCCCGTGGCCCCCTCCCACGACAGACTGGGCCGTGTCATAATCCAAACTGGATCCCCTGGCCCCTCCCAGTACAGAGTGGGCCCTGTCCCAGTCCAAACTGGATCCCCTGGCCCCTCCCAGTACAGAATGCACCCTGTCCCAGACCAAACTGGATCCTATGGCCCCTTCCAGGACAGACTGGGATCATTCCCAGTCCAAATTGGATCCCCTGGACCCCTCCCAGTACAGGCTGGGATCATTCCCAGTCCAAACTGGATCCCCTGGACACTTCCCATTACAGACTGCAATCATTCCCAGTTCCAACTGGAGCCCCTGGCCGCTCCCAGTACAGAATGGGCCCTGTCCCAGTCCAAGCTGGATCCCCTGGCCCCCTCCCAGTACAGAGTGGGATTATTCCCAGTCTAAACTGGATCCCCTGGCCCCTCTCCCATTCCAGACTGGGATCATTCCCAGTCCAAAATGGATCACCTGGCCCCTTCCCAGTCTAGAACGGGATCATTTCCCGTTCCAAACTGGATCCCCTGGCCCCCTCCCAGGACAGACTGGTCCCGGTCCCAGTCCAAACTGGATCCCCTGGCCCTCTCCCAGGACAGACTGGGCCCTGTCCCAGTCCAAACTGGATCCCTTGGCCCCTGCCAGTACAGAGTGGGCCCTGTCCCAGTCCAAATTGGATCCCCTGGCCCCATCCCAGGACAGACAGGGATCATTCCCAGTCCAAACTGGATGCCCTGGCCCCCTCCTAGGACAGACTGGGCTCTATCCCACTCCAAACTGTATCCCATGGCCGCCTCCAAAGACCGACTGGGATCATTCCCACTTCAAACTGAATCCCCTCGCCCCCTCCCAGGACAGACTGGGCCCTGTCCCAGTCCAAACTGGATCCCCTGGCCCCCTCCCAGAACAGACTGGGATAATTCCCGGTCCAAACTGGATCTCCTGGCCCACTCCCAGGACAGACTGGGCCCTGTCCCAGTCCAAATTGGATCCCGTGGCACCCTCCCAGGACAGACTGGGATCATTCCCAGTCCAAACTGGATCCAATAGCCCCCTCACAATCCAGACCGGGATCATTCCCAGTCCAAAGTGCATACCCTGGCTTCCTCCCAGTATGGACTAGAATCATTCCCAGTCCAAAATGGATCCCCTGGCCCCCTCACAGGACAGACTGGGCCCTGTCCCAGTCCAAACTTAAACCCCTGGCCCCCTCCCAGGACAGACTGGGCCCTGACCCAGTCCAAACTGGATCCCCTGGCAACCTCCCAGGACAGACTGGGATCATTCCCAATCCAAACTCGATCCAATGGCCACCTCTCAGTCCAGACTGGGATCATTCCCATTCCAAACTGGATCCGGTGGCCTCCTCCCAGTATGGACTGGAATCATTCCCAGTCCAAACTAGATCCTCTAGCCCCCTCCCAGGACAGACCGGGATCCTTCGCTGTCCAAACTGGACCCCCTTGCCGCCTCCCACGACAGACTGGGCCCTCTCCCAGTCCAAACTGGTGCCCCTGGTCCCCTCCCAGTACAGACTGCAATCATCCCCACTTCCAACTGGAGCCCCTGGCCCACTCCCAGGACAGACTGGGCCCTGTCCCAGTCCAAACTGGTGCCCCTGGTCCCCTCCCAGTACAGACTGCAATCATTCCCAGTTCCAACTGGATCCCCTGGCCCACTCCCAGGACAGACTGGGCCCTGTCCCAGTCCAAACTGGATCCCCTGGCCCCCTCCCAGGACAGACTGGGATAATTCCCAGTCGAAACTGGATCCCCTGGCCCCCTCCCAGGACACACTGCGACCATTCCCAGTCCAAACATGATTCCCTGGCGCCCTCCCAGGACACACTGGGCACTGTCCCAGTCCAAATTGGATCCCCTGGACCCCTCCCAGTACAGGCTGGGATCATTCCCAGTCCAAACTGGATCCCCTGGACACTTCCCATTACAGACTGCAATCATTCCCAGTTCCAACTGGAGCCCCTGGCCGCTCCCAGTACAGAATGGGCCCTGTCCCAGTCCAAGCTGGATCCCCTGGCCCCCTCCCAGGACAGACTGGGATCATTCCCAGTCCAAACTGGATCCCCTGCCCCCCTCCCAGGACAGACTGGGATCATTCCCAGTCCAAACTGGATCTCCTGGCCCACTCCCAGGACAGAGTGGGATTATTCCCAGTCTAAACTGGATCCCCTGGCCCCTCTCCCATTCCAGACTGGGATCATTCCCAGTCCAAACTGGATCCCCTGGCCCCCTCCCCGTACAGTCTTGGCCCTGTCCCAGTCCAAACTGGATCCCCTGGCCCCCTCCCAGGACAGGCTGGGATCATTCCCAGTCCAAACTGGATCCCATGGCCCCCTCCCAGGACAGACTGGGATCATTCCCAGTCAAACTGGATCTGCTGGCCACTTCCCACAACAGAGTGGGATCATTCCCAGTCCAAACTGGATGCCCTGGCCCCCTCACAGGACAGTCTGGGATCATTCCCAGTCCAAAACTGGATCCCCTGGCCCCCTCCCTGGACACGCTGGAATCATTCCCAGTCCAAACTGGATCCCCTGGCCCCCTCCCTGGACACGCTGGAATCATTCCCAGTCCAAACTGGATCCCCTGGCCCCCTCCCAGGACAGATTGGGATCATTCCCAGTCCAAACTGGATTCCCTGGCCCCCTCCCAGGACAGAGTTGTTGTAAATATTCTGGGTTTTAATCAAAATATGATATATAGAAAAGGTTAAATTTAATTAATAAATAAATAAGTTAGGATTGTTCTGTTAGAAACAATAACCATAGGAACCTCACCAGGGAGTTGCCGTTCCATACTAAGGAACTAACAGTAACGAGATGGAACGATGAAGCATTGAACAGAAAAGTGTTGTTTGAGTCCTGTGACAGTGTGACCTGATAGGCACCAGTGATGCTGCTTGAAAATCCCCTTACCCTCCCATCTTTATATGAATATCAAGAATGCCAATCGATAGATATTAATAGAAATAAACATTGATTATTCATAGGCATGGAAATTGACAGAAAATTATAAGCTAGAAAGTGATTATTAAAAGATCTAAAGTTATATATATATATATATATATTCTGTATAAGGGTAACTAGGTATGAGCTACCCCGATTTAATCATAAACTAGCTATGAACAATGTAGCACTGTGAATAGGTAGGATTTGCTTGTCAAGAGAAGGATAAGTTGTAGGCCTGGTCAGTAAACCGAGGAAAACTTAAGAAGATTCCAAGAATGGAATTGTGCAACCAACCTGAGCATGCGCAAAGATGGGGTTCAACTAAAGGACACCATGAGGAAGACTATGGACGACCACCAGAGGACGTCAGATGACCACCTCTGTACCTGAAGGTGCATGCCTCACGAGCATTTACTTATATTAACGATTTCTCGGAAATCGTATGAATATGTTAATTGTTTCTTGGAAATATGATGAATATGTATACTTTGATTGTATATAACTTTTGTAGCAGAGAAACTAAGCACGCACACTAGGTGGAGCGATCCCCTGTGCGTCCAGCACTGCAATAAAGAAGTGCCTGCTCACCTACATACACAGAAGGTAAGACTTTTTTTTTTTTTTTTTTAAAGACCAGCATACCTCTGCTGCTCCTGAGGCAAAGGAGATGATTGTCAGAAAACAGCTGCCAAAACACAGCGCAATGACCGGAATGGGAACAGGAGGAACTCGAAATGACAGGAAGCAGAATGTGCAAGACAATCTCAAACGGCGGAAGGTACTCAAGTTAGTAAGTTCCTCAGAAACTCGTTGTCTAGGTGCAGAAAAAGTAAAAAAGATCTATCCTGAAAAAGAGAAGAGCCCTGTACGTACAGCACAATATTCTGTTATTCTGTCTTTAGATACGAATCAAAGGGGTATATTTGTAGAAGATCAAAGAGGAGTACTATCTTGTTCTTGTCTGTTTGCCATTTGCATGAACGGCTACTGGGGTTTGGACACGGAATTTTCCCTGCAAACAAGACCTTTACTGAATTTCTCCATCCTTCTGGCAGATCCAGGTAGCTGTTTCAGGAACACAGCTGCAGAGGGAGGGGGAAGAGGAAAAGGAGAAGAATGCTTTTTAAGGGTAACCACATCGTAGCTGTCAAGTTTTTAAAAGGTAATGTGCATGGTGACTGCATAAGCTGTGCCAAATGCAAGGTGATAGGAAAAAATACCCTCACTCACTCCCCAGATTTGCTCCCAGCCTCGACTGTATACCTTTTATGACTCATGATGCCCCAAATATGTCTCAATTTCTGATGATTTTTTTGGCGCAGGATCTTAGAGACATGGAGCTCTGCAAAAGAGTTGTTGCTCATAAGGCATTTTATAAAGCCAGTAAAACAGCATGGGAAAGACCCCAACAATAGTAGGTGATATATTATGCTTCTTTTCCTCTTGATGACGTTTGAAAAATCCACATATCACTTTTCTCACTGAACATAGCTGAAGCCAATACTGTCAGTGCAGGAGCGGGGAGTGGGGGAAGGACAGAGACAGAAAGTCTGATCAGTGTGTGCTGGTCCACAACAGAAGAAGGAACCAACTACTAAATAGATCTCCTAATTTCCAGAAGGATTAGGTCTTACTGGAAAAAACCTCACAAATGGGTGAAGCATTGCCACCAAACCAGAATTCTCCTCTTTGATTCACAATGAGCACAGGAGGTTGTGAAGAAAGCAGTGAAACACAGAAAGTGCTGTCGATTGACTTTAAAAACCCTCCCACGAATGGGACAACAACAGTACTTTACAAGCTTTATCATAGTAATAATTTTTGAAGAGGGTACTGAACGGCATGGGGCAAAAGAAGGATGGGAAAGGACAGTCCAGTTAGGAGACATGTTCTCAGCTGTCTCTCAGACCCCCAGATACGAGGCTAGCAAGACATGCGACAAACACTGAAAGTAACCTGAAAAAGGCAGATTTTAAAAAGCATTAAACTGAAAAGATGAAAACAAAAGAAAACCAAACCGAAAAACCAAAACCACACTCCCCAAACCAGAGCAATTGCACACGATGGAGGTGCTCCAACCGCGTACAGAGAAATCTAAGCTACTGATCTCAACGCAATTTATGAAACATTTTCATAATCAAGCAATACAGGAAAATCCTTCCACGAACGGGTAAGACAGTCTAAGCTCTCAGTAACTATGGTATTGGCAGATTCACGTCACACCAAGCCAACTCATGCCAAAACAAACAAACAAATCTGTTGTAAATACTCTGATTTTTTAAAATAATCCAATATAATCATACAGAAAGGTTAAATATGATTAATAAATAAAATAATAAAATACAAATGCATGTTAGGATTTTTCAGTTAGAAGCATTAACCATAGGAACCTCACCAGGGAGTTGCCGTTCCATACTGAGGAACTAACAGTAACGAGATGGAACGATGAAGAATTGAATAGAAAAGTTTCGTTTGAGTCCTGTGACAATGTGACCTGATAGGCACCAGTGATGCTGCTTGGAAAATTCCTTACCTTTCCCATCTTGATTTGAATATCAAGAATGCCAATCAATAGATATTAATAGAAATAACCATTGATTATTTTAAGGATGGATATTGATAGAATAGTATAATCCAGAGAGCGATTAATAAAAAATAAATTATATATATTCTGTATGAAGGTAACTAGGCATGATTTATCTGTGATTTAGTCATAAACTAACTGTTGAACAATGTAGCATTGTGAATCGATAGGGTTTGCTTGTCAAGAGAATGGTAAGTTATAGGCCTGGTCAGTAAACCGAGGAAAACTTAAGATGATTCCAAGAATGGAATTTTGCAACCAACCTGAGCATGCGCAAAGATGGGGTTCAACTAAAGGACACCATGAGGAAGACTATGGACGACCACCAGAGGACGTCAGACGACCACCTCTGTACCTGAAGGCGCATGCGTCACGAGCATTTACATATATTAATGAGTTCTCAGAAATTGTATGAATATGTTAATTGTTTCTTGGAAATATGATGAATATGTATACTTTGATTGTATATAACTTCTAGCGGTGAAACTAAGCACCCACACAGGTGGAGCGATCCCCTGTGCGTCCAGCGCTGCAATAAAGAAGTGTCTGCTCACCTACGTACATTGTGTAGGTGAGTTTTTATAGTACAGATTTGTAACATGTTTAACAGTCAGGTAACCCAAATGCATGTTAAATATACAAGTTTTGCCCTTGTTCCGGATCTGTCTGGGAGATAATTCTCAGGAGGTCATAAACGGTATGTTCTGCTGTGCTTTAAAATAACCTGTGGCCAGAAATGTCTTCCTTAGTGCCTGCACAGAGCAAGAACCTCCAGTAGCGAGGGCATGCTGACCCTCGGGCAGCTTCAAAGCAACAAATACTTGTAAATAGGTTAAAAATACAGTTCCCTGGTAGCAACGTGCTTGTCTAAGTCCACCTGACTCCACATTACTCAGCACTCAGTCAGAAGTTTTTGTGGGTAGGGGTGGATGAAATCAATATACTCTAGAGGCAGGTGCTAAAACTGGCCAGGCAGTTTATCTAAATAAATCAAAATTTACCTTTGAAAGGAGTGGCATGCCTTTAGATGTGGGGGAGTGTATCGCTTTTTCCTTCTTTGGTCTGAGCACAGCGCAGTGAGAGGTGTTTCCACCTGGGGGAGGGAAGCTCATCCAACAGCCATCATCAGCCTCAGGGCTTGTGGTCCTTGATGGAGGCCTAAGTGCTTGGGATAGCTTTAGTTGTGTGATGCTTCTCATTCTGCTCCCAGCTTTTCCCATTAACGTTTGCTCTTTGGTGAATTTGTCTGTGCAGTGTTTAGTAAACAGTCTCCATTCATAGCTCTGAGTGCCCTTTTTTTTTTTTTTTTTAAAGGCAGGTAAACTACCTGTGCCTTTCTTTGAAACCCCATGAATAGCTCTGGAGTTTATCTTGGGGGCAGAGAAAACAGGGACCCTTTAGAGTAGAGAAGAGAATTTAACAGGGGAAGCACTTCAATGATATGCTGCTTGTGAGGAGGAAAGTACCTGCTTCAACTTCTTTTGGTAGCTTCCGCATTGTTTAGCAGTAACTACTTAAAAGACTGATTACTTCAGGGAAAGAAGAAGAAATCACTTCTGATTTCTGTGTCTGACTGAAAGAACTAACCTGAACATACAGAAAACTGATGTGAAGAGCCATTTTTGGTCATTATTGGGTAAGGGCCTGTGGGTGCTCTGCTGCATGCAGGTGTAAAGGGTGTTCAGGATTTTTGGCACCTGAATGGAAGAAGAGGAGAAAGAAGGGCTCGGTGCATCCTTTACCCCCTCCTGCGGGGCCCAGACACAGTCATTCAGCATATGAGCAGTGCCTGCTCCCGTGACACAGAGTCCAGACCTAGCTCGAAACCTCACCCCTTCCACCCTGCCTGATCCTGGCTCACGTCTGGAGCCGAGCGTGCTCTTAGCAATTGTGCGCGCACACGCACACACAGACATGCGTGCACTCACACGGGCAGACTCAGTCATGGCATGTCCCTGGGCACCGTATGAGCAGCTGCGTGCCATTGTGCACACAGAGAACACGGACACATTTCACACCCAACGCTTGACTAACTCTCCCCACGTGTCTGTAGCGATGCAAGAGCAAAACCAAACATGCTCTTTGAGACCCTGAAGATGCCTTGCAGGGCCTCTGCAAGGGCTCGTGACTCCTTCCAGAGGAACCCAGTTCTCCGGGGACACTTCTCCTTGCCTCTACCCTCCTTTCCCAAAGCGCCAACCCCTTCCCCACACAGAGGACCTTCCCCTGAAGGAAGGAGTGTTTGCTTGAGCCTTTCACAGCTAGAAGCCGTGGCCATGATAAGGACAAATAGGCAGCCAGGTCCCTCATCCGTGGAAGATCCCAGCTTCTCCCACAGCTGCCTACCTCTGGCCCGTGGTGCAGACAGAACCTGCCCTGCGCCTGGGGAAGCAGCAAGGGGTGACCCCACAGCCCACGGATGCGGCACTCCCGCTGCCCAGAGCGGCCGCGGGCTCTGCAGGGACGGCGCAGGGACGGCACAGGGACACCCTGCCCTGGCTGTAATGGCAGTGGCTTAACGGCTGGGTGAGCTTTAGCTCAGCTGGGCGCGATCCTGTGGGCTGCTACCCGTGGCTGCTGTCACTGCGACCGGCCTTTGTCAGCGGTGGACAGCCACGGAGTTAGTCTGGGCTGAGCGAGCTGCTGCTGGCCCTGGAGCCCAAATGGAGCGCAGGAGAGCAGGAACGGAGGAGGAGAACAGGAGCCTTGAAAGGGCAGGCACAGCACGAGGCCAGAGGCTCCCAGGCTACAAACAGGCAGCAACTGGTGGCTAAAGGAAGGGCACCTCGCAGGCTGGGAAACACCACAGTCGGGGAAAGCAATGAGAGCAATGAACAAGTATGCAACCTATGGAAAACCTGGTGTGCCCAGCAAAGCTCAGGATAGGGGGAATTGGGGAGAAGTGAGGAAAGAGCAAAGTGAAGCAGGTCCCAGGGCAGGGAGGACTGACAGTGACCCCGGAGGAAGGGGAGGAACGGCAAGGTCGGTGCCTCCCAGTGCGTCACTCGTGGGAAGGACCTGGACAACGGAAGACTTTGGACAAGACGGGCCCACATCCCTGTCACCAGCTGGAGCAGACCCCAGCAGCAGTTGCCAATGCACGACTCAGAGCATCGGCAGCCCCTCGGCTCGGCACACAGGCAGTGTTTCTTGAGCCCATGCCAACTGCACAGGGTGTCGTGCAACAGCCAACAGGAGAAAAGACAAAGTCAAATGGGAAAAAGGTCTCCTTTGCCTCCTGGACTATTTCCTTCCTGCATTCCACCAGGAAGATGGAACACCCACTTCCATACTGCCTTCACACACGCAGGTCTGACATGCAGCAAGCTGTCCAGGACAGCACTCAGAAAGTCTGTAGCCTGTGCTGGAAGGATGCATTTGCAAACAGCCTGGAGAGAAGTCAGGAACAGGAGAGACCGCGTCACAGCTCTGCTCCAGCAATTCGGCAAGGAAAGGAAACTTGACGGGACTGTTAGTCAGGCAATCGTAGAGGGGGCAATCACTTTTTCCTCCTGCTGTGCATACAGTGCTGTTTACATCTGACACAGCTAACCGATTTGGAAGTGTCTCCCCCCACGTCGTTGGCTCATATACCAAATTTGTATTCTGACAAGAGCACTCACACATGTGCGAACGCACATACACACATCACGGTATCTGCTCCAGTGTGTCTAAAGGACAGTCTTGTCTCAAAGCCTCCTGCTACTTGCTAACAACAGCCATCCTGGACAGCTTGCTCTGGAGACAGTGAGAGACTCTGGAGGGGAGCAGGGAGACGTGCAGGAGCCCAGGAGCTGGGCCCCCACCCCAGTCTTTTGGGGCCAGTTACCTTTGCTATTTTGGTACAGGTCTCCACCACAGTCTCCGTGTCTGGGCTGTTCAGCTCCTCACCAAAGCACCTGATCTCATCTGCCTGAGGCACCACCTCCATGGTCCTGGCTGGAGCAAACACCAGGAAAAAAGACGAGTCACGTCTACAGAAACCCAACCGCTGACCCCAGATACTGCAAAGGAGAACCCAAGGGATGGCAGTGAAGGCCACAGGGAAACCCAGGGCCCTCCTGAACTCGGTGCAGCAGGAATTCCCTGCTGACAAATCCTGGGCTGGAAAGAGCCCTCCTCCTCCTGGAACCATTTGCTGGGGCTTCAGGGTTTCAGCAGCCTCTGCTCCTAGCAGCTCCATCCCCCAGGAGCCCCCAAACCCAGCACCCAGTTGGGCAGGGCTCCCTTCTGGGGGACACAGATGGTGGGAAGGGGGCACCAGGGCATGCAGGGGGGCTTTACTCACCATAAGCTCACGTTGCTCCTTGCAAGCTCCCAGCACATGGACGCAAACCTGCAGGGCTCTCTCCCGCTCCCATTCTTTGGCTGAGGTGAGCCAGCCCTTCAGGACCTGAGGCAGGGTGCATCTCTCTCGCAACAGGCATCTTTCTCTCCCTGAGGTCCCCCTCCAACTCCCTCCTTCTCTGGCCCCTTCCCAGCACGGCCCCCAGCCCCACTAAGCACTGGCACTGCAGCCTCCACCACCTCGCTCTCTCCAGCCGCCTCTGCCCTGAGCCCACTGTTGCTTCCCTGCCGGCACCTCCCCACTCCAGCCTTCCCCCAGGCTGCTCTCACCCAGCTCAGGGCTGGCTCTTGGCTTTGCCTAAATCAGGGCCCACTTCCCTGCCTGGCCTGCGCTCCCGTCCCCCAGCTCAGCCCCTTGCTCCAGCCAGACGCACAGCCTCAGAGCGAGGAGCCAAAGCCCCACTTTCCCGTAGGAAAGGTATCCACCTCCTAACACCCTCTAATGCCTCCACTCTCTGTCCCCACGACACTTTCCCTGTTGCACCATGGCCACTCACATGGACCACGTCATCAAAGCAGGCAGAGGTCTCCTCTGCCTCCAGAAGAGTTTCTAGGAGATGGCCCAGATCTTCCATGCATCTCATGTGCAGAAGCTGAAAGCAGGAAAGCAGAGCTGGGGGGCTGCCGGGGCGCACTGAGGTGGGACCCTGACCCAGGGGTGGGCAGGCACTGGCTGGTGGGTACCTGCGTGTTCACAGCTGCCCTCACTGTCTTCCTGACCTTGTTCATCCAGTCCTCGGAAGGACAGGACAAGACAGTCTGGCAGCACACTGACAGCAGCTTGCGATTTTCCTCCCTGCTCAGAAGTGGCCTCAGCTTGCTGGCCAGAGGAAAAAAGAAAACAGAAAGAGGATTTACTAGCCCTCTCCAGAGTGGCTTAGACCACAGCTGGGTTCCTCCTAATCGAGGGCCCCAAATCCAACACCCCCAGCCCATGCCAGCGAGCACTGCCTTCAGCACCAGCAATTCCTGCCTCCTCCCAGGCAGCAGGCAAACCCCCGCCCCCAGGTTAAGGAACCCTGGGGGCTCCCTTCCTGGGGGAGACACCCGACATGGGGGACACCCTCCCACTCCACAGCCCCAGCAGCTCCCGGCTCCATGCTCAAGGCCACTGGGGCTGCCCCAGACAGCTGGGATGGGGCACACTAGAAGTCCCCAGAGCCTGGGGAACAGACCTCACCTCAACTCCTCCAGGGCCTGGAACACTCCATACACCAGGGAGTCCCAGGGCTCCCCCTTGATCCAGTCCTGCAAGTCCCAGAGAGAGAAGCACAGAGTTGGCCGGGGCATGGGACAGCCCTCCCGCCTCCCCTGGGGACAGGCTCTGCTGCCAGGTCTAGGCAGACACTGCCCCATCACCCCCACGCATCCCCAAAGGCACCGCAGGAGGGACCCTGCTCCCCAGCCACAGCCACCCAGCACCAGCACTCAAGGGCCCCACCAGCTCCGGACACAGCTCCAGAGCTCGCACGAAGCCCAGAGACCATCGTGCCTCTGGGGAAACCAGTCTGATGGCGCAGCCCAAAACTCCCCCGTGCGACTGCCCCACCTAGGGGTACTCACCAGCAAGGTCCACATCGCCTTCCGCTTTAAGGAGAGCTCAAAGCTGCCACAGTCGCCCACAGCCTGGATGGCACAGCTGACCTGGGTGATGCTCTGCACCAGGGCGAGCTTGAGCTGCATGTCCTGAGGCCAAAGAGAGAAAAGCACCCCTTCAACTCTTTGAAGGGCTGAGAGGTGGAAGAGGAGCATGGGCAGGGGAAACCCATGGGGGGCTGAATCTGGACGTTGAGGACAAACCCTTCCTTGGGAGGTCTTTAGAAAGAGACCGTCCACCTCGGTGCACCCCAGCCCCAAGGGGATGAAGCTGGGACACCCAGGCATTCCTGCCCTGTGTGCCCCATGCTCCTACCCTCTGTTTAGCTCTGGAGAGCCGCAGGATGTTGCCCAGGTCTGGATCCAGCCGCACCTAGCCTCCTCTCTCAGAAGAAGTTTAGAAAGCAAGGGGGTCCTCTCTGAACCTCATGAAATGAAATATGATGTATATGTATACTTTAGTTGAATATAACTTTTGTAGCAGAGAAACTAGGCATGCACACTAGGTGGAGTGATCCCCTGTGTGCCCAGCGCTGCAATAAAGAAGTGCCTGCTCACCTATGTGCATCGTGTAGATGAGTTTTTATATTACAGATTTGTAACAAATCCAAAACAAAAAACACCACATGAAAAACACCACATGAAAAACAAACCAAGACATTCCCAAGCAGCCCAGTCTTCCATGTTCCCCTCACTGCACTTCTATGAAACATCTCACGAATCAAAGAAAGTTAGCAGAATAATGCTCTTCATCTAGTACAGAACGTTTCTTTAACTTTTTTAACAGTATATGAAGATGTCCAAGATTTCAAAGCATTACTTTTTGAACTACACAGTGCCTAAAGAGCACAGAAATAAGAAAACTCTCTTTCTAGAGTAATTTCTACACTGCAATGAGTAATTTCTACACTGCAATGCTAGTAACTAGTACTGCACTGCAGTAAAAGAAAATACCAAAAACGTATGAGACTGTAAACGATGCCAAATGCCATTGAAAACACTTATGACCCCACTTTCTGTTATTGTTATTCAGTGTATATTCATTCTGTCACATAATTACCATCTGGAGAATTCAGACACTTACATTTATGTAATTTTATAGTCTTTCATGGGACTATTTAAAGGAACTACCAGACAAAAATACAAAGAGACTATCTCTTCTGTTTTTAACCACCCTCCAAAAAACTAACAAGTTATGCTTTGCAAGGCAGTTAAATAAAGAAATTAGAATGAGTGCCTAATACTGAGCCCCTTCTATACAAATGTTTCAACTAAACATGAATACGGGTGAAATACTTTCAGTACTGCACATACTAAGAATTCCTTCCCACATTACAGAAACACACATCTAGACTCATCCTTATACTGACTGAATGGCTTTTACACAGATGAAAACACCAGTACAACAACAGGGCACAACATGAGCTTTGAAAAAGGAAAACAAAGACAGAACCAACACTGACAAAGAAAGGTATAAGATGAAAAATACCAGGTTAGATCTTGCAGTGTAGTATTTTTCTTCTGAATCGTCCAAAAATCACTACTGCCAGGCTGTTTGTTAGACAGAGATCAAGACACTCAAATTATTTACATTGTGACTGAAAGCCAGGTATACACAAAGGGAAAGTTTCTTGCTAAAAAAAAAGTTGTTAGTTGAAACTCAAACCATGTTAAGCCAGTTCTGGGGATGGAGGTAAAACACAGCGAAGGGTACGGTCACATTACCAGACACTACCGAGTCACACCAAAAGAATGGATTATTGTTCACCATCTGAGCTGTGACAATGAGCGACAAACTGCCTCAGTTAGAGGCAAGTATGTGCCAGTTCCACATCTCCGTGCACCACCACCAATAACTCCTCATGCTGCAGCGGTCCAGTCCTTTGGCTTATAAACATCAAATTTAAGCATGCTTTAGTGAGACAGAAGCAAAAGGGTCAGAAGAACTGCTGTAAGGAAAAGGGATCCACACTGTTAGTGCTGGAGGAACAGACAGGCACCTCTTGCTCCCGCTTGCATTTAAAAGAGCGTGTAGGTTGTTACAAACTTCTCCCTCAGCCTGCTTTGTGCTAAGGCTCTTTGCTGGAACAGCCATTCTGTGAACAGAGCTCTAGTTCGCATTTGACATGCCACTTTAAATTGTCCATCGGTTCTATATCTAACGACAAAATACAGATTTTCTTTGGTCTCCAGACCCAACATCATCATTTTCAAAATCATAGCTCTGTTTTATCTGGAAAGGACAGATCAGGACTGCATGCTTCATTCTGATACGAGCAGTGGACCAGTTAATTGCCATCTTCAGAAAGATCCAAACAAGCAATCAGGGATCTTCCCTACAGGCAGGGAGATGAGGCAAGTTCTTTGGACAGGTTTCAAATACCCAAACTCCAACAGGAGCAGACCATACTAAGAGATTTCCTTATCAGCAGAATTAATCTGGATCCTTCAAGTCTCTTCTTGGAGCAGCAAGGGCTTCTGCCATTCCAAAGTGCAAAGGCCCTGATTGCTAACCCACAAGGTAGGAAAAGGCTCTGTTCCTCCCTCCCAACAACACCGGACGAAGAAGTGCTCTCCAAAGTTGTGCTTTAGTCCCTGCAGAAAATCCCTCTCCCCGGTTTAGCAACTCAGGTTCCTAAGGTGCAAGGAAAACACGTCTCTGCCCCATGAAGTTGTCCGCTAACTGGTTTGGTTTGGTCAGTAACTGATAAAGTAAGAAAGAAATGGAAAAAGTATTTTTAAAACTTCAGCTTCTCCCTTAACATCTCTTTGCAATTATGATTCTGTGTCTGTAGAAATAAATGAAATTCTTAAGGAGCCAAGCATTATAATTTGAACTATACGATGCTACCAATTGTATTTTCTTTATAATCCAGACAATGCAACAGGGGAGCAAAGCCAGGATAACTTGGAATCAGTTCAAAAATCTTTTGGAGTTTACGGTGATGAGTTTACAGTGAAACACTGACTTTATTACCATGTTTAACAAACACTTGTATAACCAGGGCTCCGAAATGATGTTGTTATGCAGTCATGTCAAGGTCTAAATAAAATAGCTGAAACAACTGCCTAAGTCCTACGTGAGATGTGGTAAGCTATTCTCCTCTGTCTCCAACGGGCACTAGAACCTGCAGACTACCTGTCCAGCCGTTGCTGAGGAAGAGCAAGATCACGTACAAACTCATACACCCAGAGCCAGCTGACCCACTACCAAAGGACAAGGCACCGGGAAGGAGATTCTAGTACAACGACAGAGCAGTACAAGGAAACCTACGCCAGAAATCCCACTCACGTGTAGTTTGTAGCCTTCAGAAGAGGAATTACATTCCCAGCTACACACCCTTCCCAAAACCAACTCAGAGCAAAGCCAATGTCCCTCCCACCTATGCACTAAGCCAACTTTTTCACCTCAACACCTGCCTTAGAAAAACAAAGAGAACACAGAAGTCTGCAGTAAGGAAGCAAAGGAGTGTCTTTTTTATCCAGGAATGTGAAGAAACTGCCCAAGAGCACAAGTGTGGAAAGCAACAGTCTCCACAGAAGAGAGGAAGCTGCTGCAATCACGTGCGTGAGGCAGCACAGACACCTTTTCCCTCACTGCTTGAGTTCTCACACCCCTTGCACTGACAGGTCCGTAGGATGAAAACATTGGCAACACACCTTCACAGAATACATCAACTGCCAGACTCGGCGTGGCTCAAGTGTCAATACAAGCACAAGGGAGAGAAACATTCGAATATGCACTGTAATTCTACAATTAAAAAAATAACTCTATAAATAAAGGGAATTATATACTTGGCAATGAGGTAAAAAGCATAGGGGAAACCCACAAGACCAAGGGCTGTTGCTTAGCACGTACATCACACCTGGCAGAGCCCACAAAGAAGGGGTCTTGCTGCATATAGTGCAATGGCACCAAAAGATCCAGGACCAGTATGCTACTTGTCAGAAAAATTCACTACCAACTTCAGTAGCGCTAAGGAGGTATGCTACACATCTTGGATTTCTCCTCCTCCACAGACATTTGCAGGGAATAATGTGCAGAGCATAGCCCACGCTGCTTGTAACTCACGAACTCATGATGTGGCTCCGTCTCTTCCCTCAACGGTGGACCAAATTTTACTTGACCAACTACAGAGGAGAAATGAAAACAAGAATCGAAGTTGGACTGTAATTAGACCCAATTCAGCTCCAAAGGCTAACCAAAAAGACAAATCCCGTTTAATGAGTGCATCACAGCCCCACTGATGGAAACTTCTGACACAGGCACACCCCCAGCTTGTGCCTGCTGGAAACTAAGGGGCACAGAAAGTACTCTTCTGTCACAAAGGCAGCACGATCGCCACTTGCCCCACCTACTTACTCATTAGAAGGATGAGGAAAACCATTCAGCAAACAAGGCCGTGAAGTGCCCTCTTTAGAGCAACAATACAGATGTAATTTAGAGAAAACACGTTCTTTGGGGTGATTCAATAGCACTAAAGAGCCGTGAATGAAGTTTGGAGACAGCTTATCGCATCTTCTAGGAAAGCTCTTTGGCAGACGCTCTTTAACACTCCTTCCCACAATTTTAGCTTCAGGAAAGACAACTAAAGCTCCAAGGATTGCTCTGATTTAATTCAAGCAAAAGAATGACCTCAGTTTGGGGGATGGAGTCTGCTTTTAATGGCCAGCGATCAACCACCTCCTTTCCTGATTTCTACAGGACTGTTTCAGTTCAAAAGCAAAAACCACAACAAGAGACTAAATTAAGGCAGAAAAATCTTCCTCTGCCATTCTGCTACCCAGCACAATCTGGCATCACTCCGAATATCCCTGCTGCAGTGGCGTATGAAGCAATACCAACCAGCTCTCAGAAGAGCTCAGGTTGCGTCCTGTTCAGTTAAGGTGAAGCAATAGTGAGATTTGCTGAAGTGCTGACAAAAGGGGTATTCAAATGTTTTACACTAATGTTTCTTTTGCATAGTCATCTAGAAACTATATCCGTAAGTGAAACAGCGTAGTTTTTCTTTTCCTGAATATCACTAAATCTGTTTCTATATACGTCAGCTATGCAGAATACGAGTTGAAATAAGTGAATATCAATGATTATTTTATGAATATTTAATGTTGTCATACGCTTACAGTTTATTTCAGAGCATGTCTTTTCTTCTCTCCCATTTCTACTTCTCAAATGAATCCTATGAGGCACTACCAGAGGCTAGAAGTGAACAATAAAATACTTCAATACCAAAATATATTCACTTGCAACCCAGTATTGTGTACCTGGTTTTTAGCAGGTTTCTTTAGCATAATAGCAACAAAGACAGACAGAAATCAAGCGGAAGCTAAAAATAAAGACTGCGTGTACGTTTTTGTACATGAAAGTTAGAATTATTTGGAGACATTTTATCTGTAGAGTGTCTTTAACTTCAAGACAAGGGTTTTTAAATCACTGGATTTGAGCAAGTAAAGACAATGCTGGCCAGCATTTATCTTTGCTAAGATTGTTACCGAAAATCGTAACCAAGAAAACTCTCCAAACCAAATGATAGTTTGGAAAGCCGACATTGGTTTATTGCAGCGCTGGGTGCATGGGGGATCCTTCCTCCTAGCATGCACACCCAGTTGAAATCATGACAGGTATTTAAACAGTTAACAAAGTTAGTTACGCCTTCTGGTCCCACCCCGTAGCTAACTATTGGTTAGGATCTTTCTTACTGCATCTTAAAGATACAGTTCTCTTTTAATTCACTACGCATGCCCAGAGAGTAGGGGGCTTATTTGGGTTGGGGGCTTTTCTAGCTAGGAGGTGTGGTTTTTAACAGTATAATGAGGTAGGTCAGCCTTAGGGCACCCATTTGGGGCATTTCACTGACTTGGCAGGAAACCCAGAGGCTGTATCAGGTGCTAGGTCTACTTTTGTCTCCAGGTAGACAACATTAACATAACCCAATAGAGCTAATCGCCACAGCCAGCCTGTTTCCGGGAAAACTAATGCATATTTCAGTTTGTGTGAGGCAGTATCATCTTAACTCATCTGTACAAAGTTTGCACAAAGGGATCTGGGTTTTTTGTATGCTAACTAATTTGTTTGAGTCTTTGGTATCAAGATAACATTTCCTTTTTGCCCTTTCCGTTTAACGGTATTGATAGTTGGAAAGTCTTCACTAACATACAGTTAAGTATGAAGACAGGATGCAGTAACAGAATATCTGTTTTCTCTTGTTTATGAAACACTTCAGTCCTGCACCGCTTATCATCTTACATAAGCATGCTGTTTCTTCCCAGCTGTTAAAGCAGAAAATCAGAAACTTTGTCTTTGACAAAACCGTAGGTGAAATCAAGTTTCAGAGTATGCCAGGATAGAAGATAGGATCTGCAAGAAACACATACCAAACCGCTTGACAAAAACAACTACAGGATCATGCTCTTCTTCTCCGAAGAAAGCAAATGAGGAACAAAAGAACAAGTTCTACAGAGGTAGAAAACGATTTTTATGAATGCTTGTTTTGCAGATGAATGGAAACATAATTCCACAAAGAAACAGAAAGCAGAATGCACGACTGAACTCGGGACTGGAGAAGCAGTCCACACATACTGCTGCAAAATTGTTGAAGGACAACCACAAACAAAATTTTAAAGTGTTGTCATCTCTCTCTCTCTTTGAGCGTCTCTCTCCCAAATATAATGAGTTTTGCTAAGGGCCTGTACATGTGACAGAGCAGCACAACCAAAAGTAAAAGCAACCCTTGAGCCTGTTCCCAGGCCACAAAACATTCTGTGGCTCAAGAAATCATAAGCATTTAGTTTTGTCGGCAAATGAAAACTTAATCTGATTCATTCCTACCTCAGGATCATCGTCATCAAAATCACGGTAAGTGGAATGCTCAGGATTATTCATTTTATCCAAAAGTTCAATAGCAAGACTTGGATTTAATGGCTGGGTAACAAAAAGGATGCTGAAAGACAGAAGGAAAAACACAGATTAAAATTCCAACCACTCATATTAAGCACATTTTAATTTTAGAACTTTAAAAAAATCCCATGCATAAATTTATACCTGTAGTAACTTTTCAGCTGTCGGTCTTTTTTTAGCATTTTTTCCTAAGTACCGTTTTCACAGAATGATGGAAACTATTGGACCTGTAAAAGGAAGTGGTAAACATGAGAATCAATTGCCCAGTAAAATACATGATCATTATCTACTGAAACAGAAAAGTACTTGCCATTTCATTTTGTCCTTTAATTCAGGAGGCTGGCAGTTCCTTGTCATCATTAGCAAAAGCGCTCTAAAAAAACCAACAGTATTTCTGTGGGTTACATGGCAGTACATATCTGACATGAATGTTGAATACATTGTTTAGTTGGCAGGAAGAAGTCCATCCGTTTAAGAGATGCTACCAGGACAACATGGTGCATTTATGCACCAAAAGGAGTTGTCACAATTTCTATCACGTACATCCAGAACACTTACAACCCAATACCCTTGCAGTACCCCCAAACACCACAAGCACACATGTAGCCACTACTCCAGATGGATGATTTGGGGAGCTGTACTTACACACCGCGCTTTAACCCCTTGCTATCCTCACTGGATGTAGGTCAAACATTGGATGGAGGCTGAAGCTCAGGAAGCTCTATAGCAGTTATTCCAGCTGCCCACAGATCACAGAGGTGCTTATAGCCACCTTTTCTTCCTACTGCAGTAACTTCTGGCGCCATCCTAAAGGGTGAAAGACATTTTTAGAGAAAATTCTTGCCACAAATCAAACATTCTTCTGTACGCAGCAGTTTACTACTCTTTTTCCTAAACCTCTCAACCTGTAAGCTCACAGCATATACACTTACACAGGTGGATATATACACATGCGTGCACGTGTGCGCACGCACGTGTGTGTAAAAAGTTACGTAATGTACACATGAAGTTCTCCTCAATCACCTTCTAGTAACTAACAGGCAGCTTCCAAAACAGCTATTTAGCAGGAAGTGGATGAAACCAATCTGCCTCAGGCTGTTCTGCAGGCACACAACAAACTACCCCTCCACAACCAAAGAGCCTAAGGGGTAATTATTCAGCTACAGTAAAACCCAAATAATATCCAAATTCACACACTGCCCCGGAAAGTGATCAACTGACTTTGAAGAGAACAATTCTAACCACAAAAGAAGTCACAAAATGTCAGCTATCTTGTATCCTGAAGGCACGAGACCTGCAGACTCATTGTCACCTCCGCACAGAGCACTCCTTGTTCGTAAAGTCTGCCTCACTGTCATGGCAGAAGACCTCATTTAATTTAACAAAGTACCTTCACATCCTCAGGTGGCAAAAATTAACAGACATAACTGACACGTAATTAGGAATACCTACAGAAAACGATTCACTAGGCATTGTCACATGTTTTCAACGGCCAATATGACCACTACAGCTTTTCCATGCTGGCCCTTCTGCTATTTATTTCAGTGCTCTGGAAGGCACTACGCACACGGTAGCTACCGAAAAGCTTTGCTCAGAGTTACCAGATGGTTTCTGGTTAAACTCAGCAGCAGAAAGACAAACAGGGGAGAGGCCACGGTCCTGAGTGCAAAGGGAGCAGAGAACAAACCAAAAGCTATCGGGGGCAATCCTGGGAGCAGCAACAGCCGTCTGGCAGACAAACACCGCGACCTCTGCATCGGGGTCCCGCAGATCAGCCCGCCACCCAAACCGCTTCATGAGCGCTATGCCAACGGCTCTTCCCATCGCCTGCACGGGGGAAGAACAGTCACAGGCAGTAAAAAGAGCAGAATTAACAAAACTACAGATCACAGCCTTGACTGCACAGTCCTTATAAATACCTGGGGAGAGAAAGAGTCTCTCTTTATCCCGAGGAGAACCATTCTTACAAAGACTAGAAGAGGTACAACAGGGCACAGCGAGTGAGCAAGGGGCAGAGCAAAGGAGACATCACAGGCACAGCCAAGCTCTCAGCACCCACGCACCCACCCACCCCACCAGCAGAGACCCAGGCACCCCTCTCATTACCAGCTCTGCAGAACCAAGATTGAATCGTGCAGGGGCTGAATTCTGCACAAGAATGCAGCAGCTCTAGAAAACCGGACCACCCCCGAGAGTCATTCCCAGGGACGGAGGACCAGCCCACCATGCCATCCTCCCCAGAAAGCACTTGGTCCAGAATTGGAGCTGTGGGACACCTGCCAGGCTTGAAAGACAGACATGAACATGACTCACTTTAATTCAGCTCAGAATAAAAGCCACAAGTTTACAAAGGAAACATCTCCTTGCTATTCATCAACCTGCCCTCAATCCTGCAAAGTCTCCGACACACGCCTGAACTTACAGCCGTGGGTAGTCCTCTTGACCCAGCGACAGCATGAGAGGGATGAGGAATACAGAGGCCAATTCACTTAAAAACTTTGAAGCTGGTCAAGCGGGGAGAGGGGGGGCAAGGTATTTCTACTTCTCGTTTAGAATCATGGTTAAATTTGATCCTCAAAGCTGAAGGCCGTCTGTGATCTCCCAAATACAATCCCAGCAGCACACAGGTGTCAATCTGTCTTACCTGAAATTCTTATTCCGACACCGACAGAGGATGTGACCTGAGCAGCTGAGGTTTACAAGAAGCCTGTGCGCTCAACAGTGAAGTGACACAGGATATATGTCTGGATCCACGTCGCCTGAAAGAAAATGACTCGCCGCTAAAAGGCACACAAGGGGTCCAGAACTGGACTTCAGTTTCAGGGGGGAGTGGGGTTTTTTTTGGGGGTGGTGGTGTTACACAAAGACGTACCTGTCCAGTGCCAGTGCCAGCAGAACACAAGCTGGCGAGATCTCTGTTTCAAACGTTTTTGAAGCCGTTTTCAGCACTAAACAAGCATTGCAAACACACGTGGGTGAAGGATCCTTCAGAACTGATGACTGCCAACTAGAACCGCAGCCGTCAGCAACTAAATGAAGTAAATCCGACACGAATTTCATACCTGGACTTGAAGTGGGGCTTCTGGCCCCCGCGCACCCCCCCCGCGAGCAAACCCGAGGGGTGGCCCGAGGGAAGGAGGCAGGGCCCCCCTTCTCTCCAGCACCTCCAGCCGGGGTTTCTTCCGCAGCCGCTCCCCAGCCCCGCGTCTGCTCCGCCCGCCCCCCCCGCCCCGCTCCGTGCCGGAGAAGACCTTTCCCCGACGCCGTCCACCCGGGGAAGAAGCGGAGCCGAACCCCCGCGGGAAGGCGTTCCGGGCGAGCGCTGCCCGCAGCCCCGCAGCCCCTCAGGCCCGCTCGCCCCGGGCAGGGCGGAGGGCAGCGCAGCCCTCGGCTCAGCGCGGGGGGCGAGGGGACGCGGCCCGGCCGAGCGGCAGATGTCCCTGCCCGCGGCAGGGGCGGCCCGGACGGCCCTGAGGGGTCCCTTCCGACCCAGGCCCGGGCCCGGGCCAGGCCCGTGGGGCCCCGCGCGGGCGGCGGCACAGCCCACGCCGCGGCCGCGCCGGGGAGCGAAGCGAACGAGGCCGCGTTCCCCGCCGCTCCGCTCCGCTCCGGGCCGGGCCGGGCCGGGCCTGGCCGGGCGCCGGCCCCCCCCTCACCTCCGCCGAGCCGCGCCCGCCCCGCCCGCGCCAGGGAGGGCTCCGGCAGCGCCCCGCCGCCCTCAGCGCGGGCCGGGGGGCCCGGCGGGACCGGCCCTCCGCGGCGGGGCCCCTCCTCGGGGGCGGCTCTCCCGCGGCGAGCCCGCCCCGGGAGCGGGCCGGCGGGGCAGGGCGCCGGCCCCCGCCGCCGCCTCGTCGGGGCCGGCGGGAGTCGCTCGGGAGCGCCCGGCCTGCGGGAGGGCAGTCTGCGGACCCCCCCGCGAGGGGTTCCGCGGCCCGGGGGGAAGCGCCGGGAGGGCAGCCGGCAGCCGGCAGTTTTCCTGCTGTTTTCCTCCTTCCCTGGAGCAGAAGAAGTCTCTGTGGCCCCCGAGAGCTGTGGGCAGTGGTGGTGCAGCTGCTCCAGGGGACAGGAGTTTTGGGGCGAGGAGGATGCTCGGGGCGGGTCAGCATGGGAGGCGAGACGCTGAGCAGCAGCGGCAGAGGGAGCTGCGCCGTGCCATGCTGACGCCAACGGGACTGTGCCTGCCCAGGGTCCCAAGTGGCTCCCACTGCCGCAGCGGGATCACTGGGACTGCCCGAAGGAAGGGGTTTATCCCCCCGACCCCCGGCACTGGGGGGCTGCCCCGATGGGGACCTCACCCTGCACCTTCTGCAAGCTAGAGCCGGAAAGGTGAGGCCGCTTCCCGAAGGCGCCGTTGGCTGCATTGGCCCCAGGTTGTGGAGCTGGGATGGGAAAAGGGGGACAAAGAGAGATGAAGTTTCCAGGCACTTTCTGGCCGGTGCAGTGATTTTCTTTCTTCCTATTTTTTTTGCCACCTTCCTGGTCTTGCGTCTGCCCAAGGTGCAGCCAGACAAGGGGAGGAGGGTCCCTGCCTGGCCTGCAGCTCCCTCCCTCGCCATTCTTGGAGTGATTTGGGGTTATTTTTCTGGGCAGTGAGGCAGAGCCTGGCTCCGGAGCGGAGCGCGGTGGGACCCAAGGAAGGGTGTGATTGTCTTGAGGCTTTGAAGGGCTTTGCACCGAGCCCTGTCCCTGCTGGAGGGGACACTGGTCGTGTTCAGGACGAAGGCGTTGCAGCCCCCGTTGTCATGTGTGTCCATCCCCAGCCTGGCCCCCAAGGTCTGTCCTTGTCCCGGGGACTCCATGCTGCTTTCTGCGTGGGGCCGTGTCCGTGTGTCGTGCAGGGACCCGTCTGTCCTGGCTCCCCTGCCGAAGGGCTGCTTCCCCTGGGGAAGGGGACAGGGCAGTCCCCCGGCTGCCGCCATTGTCTGCCCGGCTGCTGGTGACTCAGCCCTGGGGACGGCTCGGTGCCCTTCGGGGCTCGCCGGCTCTGCTGTGGGGCTCTGCGGGGCTTTTGCACCTCTTGGGTGCCCTTTCCCGGTGCCCCCTGCGCTTCCTCCCGCTCCCACACAGGCACGGAGTAGTTCAGGAGAAATGGCTTTTAATGAAGAAAACAAGAGAAGCGGCCTCACCAAATCTACTATACCAACACCACCCCCCTCCCCAAATACCCAGCCCTCCTCCCCCACTCCCCCCATCTCCCTCTCACCCCTGCTGTGGGTCCAAACAACCCCCCGCCACCCCCGTGCTGCCGGCGAGAGCCCTGCGCTTGCTGGCTGGCTTTGGCGAGGTGCTCTTGGCCCGCTTCTTCCCCCGCTTCTCTGCCGTGGCAGGCTGGGACGGTGGCAGGTCCCTGCCCTCATCCCCCCACGGCTCCTGGGGCTCCAGCCCCATGACGAACTCGTCCAGGCTGAGGATGGCGTCAGCGGTCTCGGGGACGCTGTAGTCGGGGCTGAGCAGCTCTTCGGGCAGGGAGAGCGAGGCGAAGTCGCAGTGGGGGATGGCTGCGCCGGTGCCACCAGGGTCCCCAGGCCTGGGGCCGCTGCTGGGAGCGTCCTGGCTGACCCCCACCGCGTCCGGGGAGCAACCAAAGAGCCTCAGGGCCTCTTCGAGAAGGACCTCCTCAGCCACGGCGAGGTCGCCTGTGGGGTCCCCCAGGGCTTGCTCGTGGGGGGCAGCAGAGGGGCTGGGGGGGACGTCGCTGCCCGGGGGGATGTTGCTTCCCGGGGGTGCTGCCCTGGGGGTGGCACTGCCAGAGGTCTTGGTCTCTGCGGGCTGCCCCTGGATCTGCTGGTAGCTGGGGATGGACGTCGGCAGCAGCGGGGGGGCTGGGGTCACCGCTCTCCCCTGCTGGGTGTAGGGTGGGAGGTGTTGCGGCTGTCCCTGGGGGCTCCGAGGGGCTGCCCAGGCCGGGGGGGTCCCGCAGCCCCCGGGACCCCACAGGGCAGCACCCGGCAGAGAAGCGGCAGCACGGCCAAGCGTGGCCGTGGCCAGTGGAGGCAGATGGGTGCTCGTCCATGGGATGTGGAAGAGCTGGGGGTGGAAGCAGCAGCTGCATGGAGCCCTCTGCAGACCTGTGTGGGGGAGAGGGAGCTGTGCTGGGCCGGGGGGACCCTCCAAGGGCACCCGCCGAGCCGGCCCCGATGGCCGAGGTGCCCCGGCTCTGCGCCAGGCACGTGGGGAGCTTGTGGCCGGGGCACTCGCCGTGGGGTGAGCTGATGTGCCAGTGGGACCAGATTGCAAATTGGGGAAGGAGACTCACTTCCAGGGGGCTGACACGGGAGAGGTGGCCCCAAGGATTTGGGAAGTTCTATGGAAATGGGATTTAGTTGGCACCCATCACCCAGGCAAGGGCAGGGGATGGTCGCCCGGGCTTGCTGAAGCCCTGTGCCATATCTGCCGGGGGGGCGGGGGTGGTGGGGATGCTGGGAGTGCTTGGGGGTGGTGGGGGGATCCTGGGCGTGCCCAGGGGTCGGGGGTGCTGAAGGTGCCGAAGGTGGCGGGGTGCCCGAGCAGAGAGTGGTGCCATACCTGCTGGTGGTGCCTGGGGGGCCACCCCCACTGGGGGTGCCCAGGCTGCGGGGAAGGGCTGCTCCTGCCCGGGCAGTTGGCACAGGTTGGGTGAGCCTGCAAGAGAGACAGGAGTGATGGCCATCGGTCACCTCTGCTCTTGCCCCCAGGAGCGTCCCGGGCTGCAGGGGTCGGGGTGGGTCCCTACCTCGGGGGTAGAAGGTTTTGGGGAGCACAAAAGGCTGAAGGAGCCAGGGCGCCGGGGGGGCCCAGGGCCCACGCGCTGGGAGCCGCAGCGGTGGCCGCGCCATGGTCCGTTGTGGCTGTTGGCTGCTAAGGACTCTCTGGGTCTCCCAGGATGGAATGCGGGGGCTCCCTGTGTTTCGCCCCGCCCCAACAGCCTCCCCAGCTCCTCCTGGGGAGGGAAAGGGTTAAGGGGGGCTGGGCTGCCCCGGGCCCTGCAGGCGGCTGTTGGGGGCTGTGGGTGCAAATGCCCTTGGCTGGAAGCCTTGGTGCCTTCCCAGAGCTGGGATATCCTTGGGATTAGTGGGACTTGGTGGAAGGGGTCCCGCTGGGATGGAGGGTCCAGGCTGTTCAGGAGGGGTGGGCAGGGCAGGCGAGGTGGAGGTGTCGTGCTGTATGTGAGGGAGAGGTTTGATGGTAGAGCCCTTACAGGCGGCGATGATGTACGTGATCGAGAGCCTCTGGGTGAGGATGAGGGGGATGGAAAGCAAAGCAGATGTTGTAGTGGGTGTCTGCTAGCCATCGCCCAGCCAGGATGCCAGCGCTGAGGAGTTATTCTACAGGCAATTAGGAGAAATCTCGGGATGGGCAGCCCGTGTCCGTATGGGGGATTTCAAGTCCCCAGGCCCCAGCGGGGAATACCATACTGCTGTGACGAGCAGGTCTGGGAAGTTCCTGAAGTTTGTGGGACAGAACTTCTTGTTACAAGTACTCAGGGAGCCAACTAGGAAAGATGCCCTCCTAGACTTGCTGGTTGGGAATGGAGGAGGACTCGTGGGAGATGGGATGCTCTTGGCCACAGTGATCATGAAACGGTTGAGTTTAAAATTGTCAGTGTCATGAGAAAGAAGGACAGCAGAGTTGCTATGCTGGATTTTGAGAGAGCAAACGTTCCGTTATTCAGGGAGGTACTTAGCAGAGTCCCCTGGAAGTCTGCTGTTGAGGGCTCAGGAGTCGGCGAGTGCTGGTCAGTCTTTAAGAAGCGCCTTTGAGAAGGTCAGAAGCAGGCAATTCCCCTGTGTCGGAAATCAAGCGAGCGGGGCAGAAGACCACTTGTTGAAGATGGTCGCCTGACTGATAGGGACGGAGAAAAAGCAGAGGCATTCAATGCTTTTTTTTGCCTCAGCCTTTAATAATACTGATAGACCTTGGGCTGCCCGGTCCCCTGACTCGGTGGAGCACGAGTGTGGGAACAGTGACTTTCCATTTGTGGAATAGTGAAGCTGTCAGGGGCCCGCTGTATCAGCTGAATGCTCACAAGTCCATGGGGCCTGATGGGATTCACCGCAGAGTACTGAAGGAGCTGGCAGATGTTATGGCAGGACCCCTCTCCATCATCTGCCAAAGGTCTTGGGACCCAGGAACCTACAGACCTGTGAGTCTAACCTCAGTTCCTGGAAAACTTCTGGAGAAGATGGTACTGGGTTCTCTTGAAAGGCTTTAAAAGAATAATGCAATCACCAGGCACAGTCAACATGGGTTCACAAAGGGAAAGTCCTGTTTCACTCATTAGATACCCTTCTAGGGTAAGGTCACCCAACCAGCGGATGAAGGGACGGCGGTGGTGTCGTGGTTTGAGCCCAGCTGGCAACTAAGCACCACACAGCCGCTCCCTCACTCCCCCCCTGCCCCAGCGGGATGGGGGAGAGAATCGGAAAAGAAAAGTGAGAAAGCTCATGGGTTGAGATAAGAGCAGTTTCGTAAATGGAATTGAACAAAATAAAATAATAATGATAATAATACTAAACATTGTCATGAAAAGGAAAATAAAAACAACAAAAAATAAAAGCCAAGAAAGACAAGCGATGCAAATGGAAACAATTGCTCACCACCCTCAGACCGATGCCCAGCCTGTGCCCAAGCAGCAGTCCCCCGGCCAGCTTTCCCACTAGGTCATATACTGAGCATGACGTCATATGGTATGGAATATCCCCTCGGTCAGTTGGGATCAGCTGTCCAGCTGTCCCAGCTGTCCCAGCTGTCCCAGCTCTAAACAAGTTCAGAGCCCAAGTGTTTGTGGTTCATTTCAGAGGTTACCGGTGGGAGATGAGGACCAGCAAGAGCTTTCAGGGCTGGCACCTTTAGTGTAGGAGCAATCGCTGGACGTTCGCTATATCGGTGTTGAGCTCTGGCCAGTGTGAGCAGGAGAGCGAGTGTATGTTGGAAGTTTTAGTAGCCTAAACAAGTTCAGAGCCCAACTTCTTGTGCACCCCCAGCCTACTCGCTGGTGGGGTGGTGTGAGAAGCAGAAAAGGCCTGGACGCTGTGTAAGCACCGCTCAGCAATAACTAAAACATTATCAACCCTGTTTTCAGCACAAATCCAAAACTCAGCCCTGTACTAGCGAATGTGAAGAAAACTAACTCTATCCCAGCCAAAACCAGCATATTCTCCACCCCTTATTCCTTACCTTTTATGGCATGCTCAGGTAGCACACTATCCAATACGTTCTCCTTAGTTACCATCACCCTTCCCACCCTTTGATACAGGACACGGACATCATTCCCTTAGTTTATGGATCACCCCTGTGAAATGTCTGTAAAATGTCCATAAATATCCACAAATGTCCACAAAATGTCCGCTGAGTTCATTTCAGTTCATTTTGGGCTCCAGCTGTTAGGGTGGTCACTCAGGACAGGAGAGGTGTTGTATTGCATGCCGTTCTTGGGCACCACAGCCAGCTCAGGTCGGGTCACTGCTGCACTTGCACTGCTTCTTGTAAGGCTTGTCCTCCGTTGGTACAGGTGGTTCCTGCTATAGTAATTCCTGTAACACGCAACTCAACTTATGGGTTACAACAATTTAAAAGTATTTCCATGACAATCTCCACCCCTGGTCCCTTTGGGCCAGCTTATAGGGTTTAAGATTGCAATGAACTCCTCCTTTTGCTCCTAGCCTGGCTAGCAACAATGGGTTCTTGCTATAGCAATTCCCATAACATGCAGCTCAAATCATGGATTATTTTCACCCAGAATTAAATCGCCCTGAGGTACACACTGGACTCCCCCATCCTTCTGCATTACCCACCAAGTACACCCAGGTCCTTGAGCAAAAACTACCCCGCCAATAGGTTTACCTTTTCCTGAGGAAGGAATAACCCAGACTGTTTCTCCCAGCAAGTTCTTTTTATGTACTAAGGGGATCTTACCTCCTTCCACAGTGCACAGGGGTTTAGACTGGGCAGGGCCAGGTCGACTGGCAGAGCCTCTAGTGTTAACTAGCCAAGTGGCTTCTGCTAAATGTGCATCCCAATGCTTGAAAGTCCCAGCACCCATTGCTTTCAGTGTAGCTTTTAACAGCGCGTTGTCATCGGTGCTATGAAACCCATCTTTAGAGTGAATAAACCCCCATGAGCTCATTTTGCAGGTAGAGCATACAACAAAGCTATACCTTCCTCCCTGCTTTCTCTTCTACTAGATTTTGCTTTTTTCATATTGATCTAAGGAGAGCATTTGAACTTTTAAGTGAGTTGCCTGGGGTTTTTCTGAACAACAGTTTAGGTCATGTACAATAAAAACATTAGTATTAATGCTATGATGGTCTTTTAGTAGCTAAAATTAGATTCTCCAGGAAGGAAATTGTATTTTGAATTACTGTGAATTCTTGTGGGTTTATGTATTTAGTATTTTGCCCTAGATGATGACTTCTAATAACAAGCATTATACACATTTCACAGACATTACGGTGAATGATTTAAACTTTAGGAAATTTCTTTTTTAGAAGCCAGTCTTTACAAAGGAAGTTAGAGTGCTGGCCCATTTTAACATAAATGGTAAAGTGCAAATGAAAATTAATTCAGTTTGCAAAATTTGTTTCAGGATGTGTTTAAGCAAATGAAAATCAACAAATCAAAGGTCATTCTTAGAAGATGCAGAAATGTGGAGCGAGTGCCTTGGAGCACATCTCCTAATTAAATCCCTGTAGAGGAAATCATGGTGAAATTGAAAGACCAGAGTCATCGCATCTAGGGCAGGTCAGCACATCAATTATCAAGATGACTTTGACTGTCTTATTGCAAATGACTAACAAAAAGTAAGCTAACGTATTTGGGAGTAACAAGATGTAATAGATTCATAATTTCACTAGTGATAACCTGTTTCACTATAAATTCCATATGCTCACATTTAATATGGCACTCCATTTCCAAAGAAAATACTTCTGCATCATAAAAGTGTTATAAAAGACATCACTGTGAAAGACAGGTGGAATTTCTGAATCCCATTCACTTCACTTTTTGCATGTTTATCCATTTCCTAATGCAACATATGCGCCATGAACATGGTCTTCCAAAACCTGTTCACCTGTAAGGAGGACACCGAGCTAATGGTGCTCAGGTATTTCTGAAATGGCTTCTTAATCCTTCTCCCCAAGATTTTTTGCTAATCACTCTTATAATAAATTGATTACAAAGTTTTAATTCTATTGGATTTCTCCTACTTCACTGCAAGCGCTTACTCTTATTTGTTTGTTTATATTGAATATTATTTAGTGTTATTGAAGATTATGTTTAATTACATGTGAGGTACTTTGGGCAGCTTATACATAAACAACTGATGTAGTCAAAGAGACAAAGGAACAATTCTACAAGATTTTTAATGTTCACATCAGTGTTCTGTGTGACAGCAAAAATGAGTGCGACTGTCTTTCTAAATGCGTGTGATTCTGTCACCTGACACTAAGGGGACAGACATTACCAGGGGTCGGGAGCAGGGGGTACCGATCACACCTGCATAGGGCAGAAATGCCAGAAATAGCATGGGGGTTCTTCAGTGGTTGTGTAGTGGATGATGCCCCTTATTGTCAGGCTGGAAACTTCCATCTTAATCTTAGCTTGGATTATTCTGTATTTGACTTGTGCTATCTCCTTAACTGAGTAGCTTAAATACTAGCTAACTTTTTTTAAAATATAAAAAAATTGTTTGTGCCTCTTTTGGTACAAGTGGCTGAATTTCAGATTTGAAACATTGTCCTTGGGGGTGCAAAAACCCCAGATTGTTTTTATTTTTGGGGGGCAGGGTTTGTTTTGTTTTTAATCTCTTTAGACTGACAAGGGCTACTAAACCTGTTGCCACGTTATGTTTTAGTTTGGCACTTGGTTGTAAATAGGTCAGTAGTACAGGTAACCTAAAATCCACGAAGGGATTGAAAATAAAAGAAGAGCATTAGCTGTTTCACAGGCTGAATAGAAAAAGAGATGATGAAATCATTCCAGAGGCAGGGAGGAAATGTGATTTCCATGCTGCTTTGATTTATACTTTCTGAGCTGTGCTACAAAGGACAGCAATGAAAGGAAAGCAAAATATCCTCTGGTGATGTTTCAGTAACACTACAGATTATGGAAGGATCGTAGTTGAAGACCAGCAAGCTCTTCTAAGCAAGGCTGCGCAAAGGAGGTAGTGATATTCCCTCTGGTCCCAGCTCTGCCAGTGCTTCTGTGCTCTAGGCAGATCTGTGCACCCCGTGTGACACCTTCCGTCTTTGCCCCAGCATTTTCTTTTGTTCCCAACCCTGTTGATAATTTTGGGAGTCAGGAGCATGATTATGGTGAACTGGAAGCCCGCAGCAGCGCTCCTGTATTTTAGTATTATCTGTTGGCCCAGGTAGGTTTAACACTGTGCATTAGAGATCAGCATAAAAAGGATTTTCACGGATTACAAAGAGGAAAAGGTACAGACAAAACCTGTGATTCCTTAGCAATGTTTCCTGCATGTGTTGGACTGGTGCTGAGCAGTATAAATCAGCCTTATTCTGCTGAAGTCTGTGAAACCATATGGGAGGTGGAGCAACAAATACATTAAGGCACTTTTTGGTTTAGCCCCCAAGATTGGAAGGTTAATGTGAAGAACAGTTCCTCCATTGTCACTCAAGTCAATAATTATAACAGGTACAGTCCTATGCTTACGCGCGCAGTAACTTACTCAACTGAAAAAACCTTTCCACAGCTTTTCGTAATGGGTTTCTGCTAAACTGTGATGATGGGTTATTTTCAGAATTGCCTGATCATCAGTGGTAGAATTGAGGAAAAACCTTTTCTGGGATAATATATAGCGATATTCAATGCAAACCTTCTCCTGCCTTCTGGTTGGCGTATAGGAGGCACAGGGCTCAGCACAAATATGGCAGGGAGAGCTCCGAGAAGCATAGTCCATAAGCGAGGTGGAAATTATCCTTAAGCTATAAAAGGTGAAAGGCTGCTGCAGCTGATTTGGCCTGGCTGTCTAAGCTTGAAAAATATATGGTTTTTTCATCACCTTACTGCTCCTGTTTCAGCAAATCTGATTCTGTTTTAAGCTTTAAGATGTTTATACTATCCCTTGTATGGGCTTCATACATATCTTGTTCAAAGGAACTTTTCCAAAATGATGGGAGCTTTACTTTTAGTATTCATTTCAGCAGAGTATGTTTAAATCCATTCAGTCTTATGGAACTTGTGACTGGTTTAATGGACGTTAAATGCTTGCTGAATTGGAGCATTAAGGATATTTCTGCAGGGATGTGTCTAAGATACCAAGCTTGAGGAAGTGGACTATATATTTAGTGGAACTCTGGACGTTTCAGTTTCACAAATTTAAAATAATGGTCTATTGTTGCCTGCTTTACATAGGATATTCCTCAGATCTGGGCAAAAAGCTTTAAAATGTGAATCCTCTGATCCACTGAGATAGACATCAAGAGGGAAACTTTACTGTCAAGATTGACTTCACTGGCAAAATTCAGATCTACAGGGGTAAAACCCTCTCATACATTTTCAATAATTTTGTCTTCCAGACTGCTGAGTATACTCGGGCAGTGGCTTGGGTCACTGACAGACAGAATCAAGATAAAACTCTTACTCAGGCCTTCTTTTTCCAGGATTTTCCAACTGTGTTTTTATAGACTTAGCAAATTTTCAATTCTTTCGGTCTTGCCTCAGGGGGCAAAATTTCCACACTCAAGTTCATCCTTACTGTTCTATGCTGGCATCCTTCCAAACTGGTCTGCATATTTGCTAAGATGTGATGCTCCAAGCTGGACACAGGACTCTCACTGAAGCTGTGTAGAGCAAATTACTTCGTGTCTCACACGTCCCTGTTTAAATGTCCTGTTACGATGCTCACTGAGCTGCAGATATTTTATTCTATAGAATCCCTTTTCTACAGCCTAACCAACATAGGGAATGCTTTTGTTTCTTACTAACATGATTGCTCAACGTATTTCATTGAAGAGCTACCAGATATTTTTTCCCTTCTTCTTGCTCTTGGAGGAATAAACAATTTGAACTATTCTAGCTATCTGTTGTTGTTGTAAGTGCAGGTCTGTCTCATATTTGTTGTGTTGCTGGGGAATGTGTGCAGCTTTTATTGCTTTTGAATTATAGCTGCTAGCACTTATCCTCTCTTCCAGCAAATAGCATTTATAGCAAGTTATTTGAAAGCAGTGCAGTCATTTGTACTTAAGACAGAATTATGGCAGCAGCAAGCAGTCACAGGGAAGAATTTAGCTCAATGTTGCTTCTGCACACAGGTAACTCTGCTTACTCATATTCGTTACTCATTTTTATAAGAAAAATTTCCTTAAATTTCTGGAAGAGTGGAAGAACAGGTTTCTACTAGTGCTGGCTAAATCAGAGAATTTCCATTTGCCAAATATGCATTCTGTGACGCTACAATGTTTTATGGAGACTTAAGTATTTCAATGATCCGCTGAGAAGGGGTGATCGCTGACTTACTGCGATACTGATCTGGGATGAGAAACAGGAGCTTGAATTTTCCATATTGCTTCATAACAGCTAAAACACCCTTGCTTCCTCTTTCCAAATGGAAAAGCTCAGATTTTATTCTGAAAGTAGACATTTTTGTCTGATTTTGTTTTCATGGCAAGATTTTGAAATGGGTTTGTTTTCTGTTTTGCATTGGAACAAAAGCATTTGGAAAATATTTTCCACATTTTGTTGTGGTTACATTGAAAGTTCTCACAAAATGAAATTGTCATTGTCTGCTCAACTCTAATTTGCTGGCATTCAGAAATTATACCAGACAATTGCATGTCCCCATTCCTGTTTTATGGACATCTCGTTGCATATTCTAGCAACGCATGTTCTGTTCTGTTCTGTAATCACGACAAAAATGGATTGAATGGGAAGAGGGATTTTTGTTCAAAACTCCAAAGGTCTGCTTTAAGCCAGGGACATTGGTGTGTCATCTTCACAGAAAGAAACCAATGCTTTAATCCAGTGTAAATCAGCTGTGTCAGCCTGGAAGTCAACTGAGAGGATCTCGGTAGAGAAAAGTTAGTGTTAAAAGTTGCCCTAGAGAGGAATAGATTAAGTTCTCATCTTTTCCTTCGTGTTATTATTTAAAGCTTCTGGGGAGACAGTGAATATACCTGGCATCACGCTGATGAAGAGAAGGAGCTTTGTGACAATACAGCCAATGTGAAAGGTTTATTGTTTGGGTTTTATATTCTTTCCAGTCTTTTTTATTTTGAAATGCCAATCACTGACTTTGCCTGACAAAGTTGAAGAATTTAGTGTTCTTTTCAGAGAGCCATTCCAGCAATGGGTGCTTTAAATATTTAACCCATATGGTAGAAATCAAGTGATAGTGTAGGATTCTTTTTTCTCTCTCCAAATTATAAGAAAAACAAGACATCCCTTTCCCTCGTTTAGCCTAATACAGCGGGGTGAAGTCAGGCAGTATGATATGTGATCAGATAAATTAATCACAAAATCCTCTTACTGTGATTTCATGAATCTTGATGCCACTTACATGGTATTGAGGGGGATCGCTCTATCACACTAACTCTAGAAGTAGAATGACACACTTGTGCTTATTTGCCTCCCAACCAGTCACTGAGTGCAGTAACCCCATTGAAGCATCCACTGTTATCACCAGGGAATTGTCTTTGGCTTTGCTGGAGCTCTGTTACTTCGCATCAGTCCAGGCTCCTGGACTTCTGGTGACAAAGAGAATATTCTGAGTTTGCTGCCAGTAACTTTTTACTTCCCTTTAGCACCCAAACACCTCTGTAGGAAAATATTTCCAGAATCACACCTTACTGTGAAGAGTGCAATTCTTTTTCTAACAAAACACACTGGTGTAATTTTTTGTCATTTTATGTGTAGCTCCTACTGTCTTATGAGATTGGAAAATGAAATTAGCTTGAGGCCAGTGAGTAGTTCTCTGAATATCCAGTAAGTGAAATAAGCTTTCTAATTAAAGGTGTTTATAGCTACAGAAATGTTGGATTTCAGTTTCTTCTCTTTGAAATAAACGTTTCACCATTGGGTGTTGCTTATTCTGAATATCTGTGGCTGTATTTTTCCTCTGTGGCACTGCTAAGAATTTACAGTAAGGCAGAGCGGATCAGCTGGGTTATCCACGGTAGATATCTATAGTAGATCCCCACTACCTCCATAGTATTTTTATATCCATTGCAAGTCTTGCTTTATATTTTCTTTCTCATTTCCACAGCTGTGTGATGCTCTGAAGGAGAATGTGAGCTTCCAGAGATACTTGAGTTCTCCAGAAAGAATGCTAAACAGATAGTTTCGTTTTCATGCTGAAGTGCTTCATTTTAGGCTTCGCTTGGAGAAAATATCTTTAGGAGTGTCTTAGATTCTTAGATCTAGAGATGTTGAAGTGTCTTTTTTTTTTTTTTTTTAAACTATCTTTGAAATCTCTGTAGGCCCTCCAGCACACGCAGTGTGTTATCTACAGCTATCGCTTTTCCCCCTGCTTTTCAATTCAGTACTGTGACTGCTTGCTCGATGTGTTTCTACTTACTGCTTTAATTCTGTTTCATATCATATGTTATTTATACATCCCTGTGTTAAACTACAGGTTCTATTATATTCTCTGAGCATCCTTTTGGTTGTAGCCTTAGCTGTGGTTCTCTGCCTAAAACCACAGGAGGTGATTTTGCAACAAGAAGCAAGTCTAGGAGAGAAAACTGTTAATGCGAGGATTAAGCACTCATTTAAAGGGAAGCACATATTCGGTTAGACAAAGAAGGAGGACAAAACACTCTTTGTCTAACCTGACTTTTAGCTGTATGGAGGCTGCTAAAGGTGGTCATCACAAAGGGTGGACTTGAAGTCTATAAAGCAGAGGTCTCTCTTCTCAGCTGTTTTAAGGAAGCTGCAGAACTATAAGCCTAGGATATGCAGGCAGTAAAGAGGAAGGAAAATGACTTAAAACATGGCCTAAATGCTTGCCCTTTTCTCCCCTTCATATGGGAGTGAATTTAAGGGAATAGGAAGAGCCTTGCCTCCACTTCTCTGGCTGTCAACAGGAGTAGGTGGCCCAGTTGGCAACGGGAAAAGAACTGGTAGAAGAGGTGAAGTGAGCCAGCAGTCCTCTCACCACTGAAACAAATAAGGGGGCAGGAAAGGGTGAGTGGTGGCATATGGCCCTTAGCCAATTTCAGGACTGTTCCTGAGGCACTTCATTGCTTATGACAATGAGAAAAGGAGTTCAAGGTAATTCACACATTAATCCCTGGAGTTGTCTCATCCTCTGAAAAGAAAGGCAGAGGAGGATAAGCATTTTGGACCTTGTCTGTGGCTAAGCTGTGAGCCTGTAGTATCACTCATTGATGTAGACATGGAGGCTGGTTGAAGTGGACCAATATTGTCATCTTATGTCATCATCATCACATGTTCTGGCATCTCAATTACTGTTCTAAAATAATGAAAGGAGTTGTCAGGTCAGGTAGGTTAGATGAATTACCCAGCTCAGTTACTCCTATCTAAAATAATCTGTATCACTTTAGTGAGCATCAGCATGCTGCTTACTTGAAAAATTACACTTTAACCCTGGTTTCCCTCAGACATAAGCAGTCATTAAACAATTCTTTGGGATTTAGGTTTCTTGATTTAGTACATAGCAAAGAAAATGTCAAACCATTTCTATAGAAAGTATTTTAACATTAGAAAAATATTTAGGAATACAGTAGAGGGAAAAAACCTACTATGGTGAAAATAAACCTGTTTAGAAATGAAGGATTTTAATATGGGTGAACATATTGATTTCTAAATTTACATTTATTAATAAAAATGGATGACTATGCAGTTGCAAAAAGTGCAATACAGATCCTGAGCAGGGGTAACCCAATAGCAGTAATGCTATTATAGTTCATTTTAGCATTTTATTATGTTACTAACTATTTAATCCTGTCACAGCAATGCTAAGCTTTGTATGGACAGGTAGGAAGTCAATGTCCTCACAGGTCTTCAAGTAGATCTTTAGTACTGCAAGGAGAATCCATGTGCTCATATGATTTCATTTGGTAAGATGAGGAACTAGAAGACAAAGAAAAAATAAAATAAAATTGAAGAATTGCAAAAAAACCCCCCAGAACAAATGGAGAAGTTATGAACGACCATTGATTTCCAAATTATGTTAGCTGGATATTTCATTTACATTTACCTTTTCTTTTTTAGTTGTTATGTTAGCGAAATGTGATAGAGCAGGAGCACCACATTGGATTGATGCTACACATACCCAGCACATCTTCAATGTGGCATACTGATATGATATAACACCCTATAGAAACCACTTCACCTTCAGCTGGAGCATGATTTGTCTGGAGGTTGATGGTGATAAAGAAATCTATGAAGATAAACATCAATTAGAGCTAGATGGGAATTTTTCCTCGTAATGGAAAAAGCAAAGCAAATTAACTTTTATTTTTTCTAAACCCCTATTTTAGAAAAAAAGAACCTATAGAGAGATATAGGTTAAAGTAAGTACATGTGGATTGCTGTGGAACTCTGAATTAAAAATATAGTATAAAATTAAATTATTTTTCTAAAAGGAAAAATCAGTGTTTCAAAGACTTTTCCCTAAATCAGGATTTCACCAGAATTTATACTTTTCTAATAATGATGCTGATAATAATGTCAGCTGTAGTAATGAGCTGACATTTATTGTTAAAGAAACATTTCCCTAGAAGTTTACTGTTCTGTTGTGGTCTGCTGGTAAAAAATTAGGCTCCCACCCCCTTACCCCATCCCGCCCAAGGCTGCAGAGATGACAGAGTTCAAACTCTGCCCTCACGCAGTGCTTGTGCAGGAGGATGGATTTAATCCCAACTTGCTTTCTAACAGGATGGAAGATGGATGTGTGGAAACCAGCAGTCCCTCCCCTGCTGAGCCATGTGGGTTTTGTGCTAGAGCAGAGGATTGGTTCCGTGACCCCATCTTCTCCCACACAGGGGCCTAATGGATTAAAAAAACAAAAAAAAAAAAAACCTTTCTTTTTTAATATCTTGTAATCAATGTTTCAATTGCTCGAACTTCTACAATGTCTCTGGCAAGCTGGCCTGCTTTGTGTGTTTACATATTTGCTTCCATGTGATGCCCCCTCAGAAAAGTGTCTAGAATGGATGCTCATTGCATCCTCCTCATTTCTAATTAGAAAAAAAATTGGTCTTGTTTAATTCAGATCTTGGTGGCTGCACTGAAAGATAAACCATGCTTGGCAACGATGTGGTTTACCTCAGTTACCCGCTGATACAAATTCAACAGCTGCCAATTGTGACTTTTCTGGTCTCTGCTTGGGATTTGTGCTGTTGCTTGGTGAGACTTGAATATGCGCAGGTTTTAGTTTGGGGTCTGTAATCCAAAACACATAATAGAACCACTTTGCTTTGGGGAGATGGGAGAGGAATTCATAATACAGTCTAACAAAGTAGCACTTTTCCATTTCCAGTTAGTGTTCTACAATAAAGCTGCCTTTGTCTGCAGTGATAGTTAGGAGAAACTCAAATAAATCAGAACATATGAATCCAGAATATCAATAAGGTTCTGAACTATGTGGGATGCTTAGAAAATGAAAAACAGAGTAGATTAGTGTTGGTCAAAAGCGTGGATGAAAGAAGAGCAATAAATTCCAAGAGCAAATGTAACCAGATACAATGAGACTTGTAATAGATCAAGGTCAATTGTTGACTAAAACAGTTTAGTATAGATGAATGAAGAATAATCGAGACCTTATGAGACTTTATTGTGCGAGTCTTTAAACCATTTAAATAGTTGAAGTAAAAAAGGCTAAGAATCAACAAGACAAGTTGGTATTTCATGTTATTGAGTGATATGAAATAGCAAAACAAAAGATAGGTTTTCACCTATAGAATAATGCTAATTTTTTAGTTCACACAGACTACTGCTTTGGGGGCCTTCATGAAATACAAAAACAAAATGTCAAAAGATAAATAATTTGACAAAGCAGAAGAAAAACTTATGTGTCAGGGACATTTTAAATGTGAGGGAGATGAAGAGTAATGTTTGAAAGCAGTAAAACTGTTAGAAACACAATGCTAATATATATACTTTAGAAACCAGTATCAGTAACTAATCCATCCTTGTTACCATTTTCAAAGCAGGATTCTAAAAGATACTTGCTTCTTCTTTGTGACACACATGTCCTGAATAAAATTCAATCCCTTTCACTTGCTTAAAAAAAGCAAGTTAGCCCAGGAGAGTGGATGAATAGAGCCAGCAAAATTCTATTAAAATAACATCAAAGTGTCAGTATGCATTCATTTTTCCCAAACTATTGACTTTAATCAAATCTGTGTTTTCAGTGGAGCTTATTAGAGTTGCAAAATATCCGGTGCTGATCCAGCTTGGTTTACGATAATGGACGGCATTGGGAGCAATAAGACCAATTTTCAGTGCTTTTGAAATTCCGTCTTCCTGTCAGTTCTTTACCAGTGATATCCAGGTGTCATTTCTGTTCATATAAGCTGTGGAAATAGAGAACCACCTCTCTGCCTGGTCTGTGACTAGTATTTCAGAAATATTCTCTCTCCTGGATTTTTTTTTTGGCAGTGTGCCTCAAGAGTTACTCTGCCCAGTTTCGTCTCCTAATTTTCAGTGCAGCTTTCCCTTATTTCTTTCCCCCCCATTAAACTGGAAACAACTCATTTGTAGCAAATATTTAAAAAAAAAAAAAAAAAAAAAGCCCTATACATCTAAAAAACCCCAGCCTTTTTGGAATGAGAGGCCAACAATCCGTAAATTTTCTCCTTGAAGTTTTTGACACAAAATGGGGTTGAGCTTCAGGTTTTGAAGTCGTCTATGTCACTCTGGTCCCAAAGTCCACATCAAAAGGCTATCTGATTCCCTGTTGGTTTTCATCCTATTTATTATGTAGCGAATATAGTATATTTATTTTGCACATAGTTTGGTAATATTTTACACTACTGTTTGCAATGGTTTGAATATTGGAGAGAACAAAGCAGGAGTCATCAAGTCTACTTTTTGCAAACCTTAAATTAAATAGGCTTGGTAACGTGAAAAAACAGAATCAAATCTATTCTTCAATTGGCTAGCCAGCTTGGTAGTTAATTGCAGGTTTTTTTAATATGTACAAGGAACATGGCTGTAGTATATTAATTTGCAAATACAACAAAGTGCTTTCCCACTCCAAGGAATTTTAATGTGGAGAGGCAAGAAACAAGGAGGGTAGTAGTGGTTGCTAAGCCGGGTGACTGATTCCAGAGATACTTGTTCTTTCTGTCTCTGCTGGTTTGCTCAGACTAGTCTGAACCTCCGTGTTTGCACGTACTGAGCTTCTCTGATTTAACAGGCATTGAGGCAAGCAAGCTTTACCCATCTGACAAAAGCCGAGACTAGAAAAAATCCCAGTGACCCAGCTTGTGTATCAGAGCATATTGACATGAATGTATTTACGGTTTGGAGCTATACCTTCTCATAACCACATTTTTGCCATATGGTGTGCACCTGTGGATAGCTGACAGCACATTTCAGTACAGTGTGACTTTTTTTGGGTTCAAACTTGCCTTGTTAAATCTCCCCAGCTATGGACAGCAAAACTATGTATACAAAAAAGCTTTTCAGAGGGAAGGATAAAGGCTAATGGATTTTAATGATTCTATATTTTTCCAAATAAAAATAGATGGGACATTATCCTTAACATCTGCTGGTGTTTTCTTATACAATAGGATCTAGCTCCTTAAAAGTGGTCTCGGAATGTTTCATGTGAGCTAGTATTATGATCCTTTATGCAGGTGACCCAGGGAAAAAGGGACTTGCCCAAGGACACCCAACAAATCGTGCCAAAAGCAGAACTCAGCTCCCCAGCTGTGTCCTGGACAGCCATGCACCCACAAAGGGCCCATTGAAAGCACTGTTGATGAAGAGGTTTCCCCCATACACTTGGGCTTCACAGTGGTCTTTCTGAAAAGCAGTAATAAATAGATGAAGGGATTGTGGAGCTTAGAGATGCGTGGTGTGCTTGGTGGCGTGTCACTCAGCCACTGAAATAGCATAATTGCCAGGAAGCTTGGGAAAGCTCTGCTCATCCTGGGCTCTGTCTACTGGGTCTGAGGAATATAACAAGACTGATTCCCATCTGAGCTTGAAGGCCATAAAAAAAGGGCAATCTCCTCAGTGCCTTGCTGTTCCCACTATGATAGCAGTATTATGCTGTGAAACATTAAAATGTCCAATAATCCTGCTTTCTTCTCTCTGGCTGGGTGCAATGATGATTGTATGCTAGACTGTGGGGAAAAACATATAGATTAGTGTTTCAAAATGATCATAACGCTTTTTTGCACTGGTTTACAATCTTCCGAAGTGCTTTACTAATAATCCTTACTCAGTCTCAACATAGGAATGAGACAAAGATTATTAGTATGCACATCTCGCAGGTAGGTGCATGCAGACTAAGAGGAATGGTTATGGTAACTGGTTCTGGTAAATTCACATCTATGTTCACTTTGTACGTTCATGACTGTTGCAATTTTTGGTCTGATTGCTATAGCAGTCTGCCTATACCAGCCTACCTCACATTTGCACATGGCAAAGGGTGTCTTTGTATAAATCCAATTAATCTGTAAATGAAGCTAAGTCACAGGACTATGCCCTAACATGGCAGAGGAGTGACTACACACTTTACTTGGGCAGCTCTACTATGGGAGGTGAAAACCTTTGGTAGGGAAGTGAAGTATGCATTTCGAGAGAGGAGAGGTAGCTCCCTGCTTGTTGGAGGAAGCTTTGGACCGATCTTGCCTGTCAGCACCTATAGGATGAGTTTGGAAGACCTGTCAGCAAAATTAATTTGGGCAGCCATATGTATCCTGTCCCATAATAGCATGATGTCTCAAAACAAGGAATACATGCTGTTTGGCTGAACAGCATTTCAGCTGGTCTGGGAGCCAGCTCTCTAGCGGAGTTATTAAGTTGATAAAATGCTGCTTTCAGACATTTTCTGGGGAAAACCTGATTTCTCAAGCATTAATTCAATACAAAAAATTTTGTCAATTAGCCCCATAATCTTATTTTTAACTCTGAATGTGAAGAGCACACACATGTGTGTCTGACTGCCTAACAGCTGCAGTCCACTAGAGAAAGTCAGAAGGCAGGGATTTTGTTTGTCTGAGCAGATGAGAATAATTTATATGCACAAGCTATTTATAGAAAGGCTGCAGCAAGCTAATTAATTGTTTATAGGGAGAACTTTAAAGAGCATAACCTGAGATCTGACATTCTGTGTAATAATTATAATTAGAGATGAGCTGGAATCAAAAATCAGGTTGTGAACACAGATACATTTTGGGAAAGTTTTGAATCTGATCCAGATCTCAACTGTGCAGCTTTTTGCAGCCATTAGGGTAGGCTAGAATGAAATCCTGGCTTGGAATTTGGCTTTCCGTGATTTGGTAAAGTGCAAATCTGGATCCACATTATGTGATGAGGGCCAGCTCCTAATTAGCATCTGGCATACTAGGGGAACAGAATTAAATGGGGTTGCTATGCTTTTATTGGTATGTATTTATTTGATTTTTTTTTTTTTTAAAGTAACTCAGAAAAGCTTACTGAGTTACGTGTTAGGATCTTGGAAAGCTAGCACTGACATTTATAAGGTGATAGTCAAACTTCTAAATTATTTTAGAAATAGCCTAATTTCTGTGAAGTCCTCTTGACCCTTATAATAAAGGAGTGACCTGTTGGTGTTTTCTGGGTCTTGAGGAGTAATGGAAAAGAGTTTGAATGCTCAGGTTGGGAAGGCAGCTGAGGCATAGACATTAATTTATGTCTAGTACTTGGTAGCACTTCTGACTCCAGTGCAAATAGTACCTGAATATTTTGAAACTTGGTTCTGATTCTAAACTAATTAGAAGTCAACTACTATGTGCTGTATAAATAAATATACAATAGTGAACCAGATGAAAGACCAATTAAGGAGCCAGAGAATTAAATCTCAGTCAAATGTTTATCTTAGCCAGTGCACCTCAGTTTATATGAGGTATCTCTAGGCAGAAAGAAAATGCATCCAAGAGAAGACTACATCCTGACGGTATAATTCAATCAGTTAGCAAATACACAACTGAATTTCAGATTTTGTTCATTTTTCTTCCACATACCAGAGGTAATTGCTGAAGAGTTTATGACACTTTTCATAGGATACTGGAGAACTTGAAAGGCCTCTTTATCTCTGTGGAGCAGCTAATTGATTTCTTAAGGTAGATCCAGAAGAGCTTGCAGGGTGGTGGTAGCAGCACAGGTGAGCACGCTTGCCTCTGCAGCCAGCACAGCCAGCGGATTGTCAGATAACAACAGAGGACTTGCGCATAGTTCTAACACGTTTGGGTCAAGTTAGACCCTGTATGAGCAGTTCTGACCATGGCTGTCCAATGTTCAGCATCACATAAGTAAGGCCCTCATGCACTGTAGTGCTCTTAAATCAGTAGCTATGGGCATGATTCACTGTTGATGCTGTTTTACTCTTCTTTTCATCCTTTTCATCCCAGACAATTTTTTCTGACTGCTGTGGCTGAGCTTTTGCTGCCTTTTACTTTTTCCCTTAATTTCTTGTCCTATTTTGTTATGGGCCTAAACATTTTGCATGACAACTGTGGGACTGTTTTCAGCTTGCTGTCAATGCATTTTCAGATAACAAAACCTCCTTTCACTGGACCAGTTCCTGAGCTGCATAATCTTCTTCTCCAGGAGCTGCAGCTTTAGGCAGGCAGGATCTTCGCTCGTAAGTGAACCACTCCCTGCATATTCAGCACATGCTAGAAACTGCTGGTTTGAACTAAAAGATGGTGTTGTTTTCCTTCATGCTTGTCACAGACAATATTTTGTGCCTCGGGGCAGCTTTTCCAACACCTAAATATGTCACTCTGAAAACATTCTTCCACCACAATGGCTTAAAAGGGTGGCAGTTGTTTCATGCAACGCAAGCTAAACTGCAGATCTGAACTGCCTCTCTGCGGAGCATTGCTGCTAATTCAGTGCTGTTCGAGGAACTATTCATCATTCTTGTCTTCTTCAGTGAGCTTACAAGTCTGTATAATAAGGACCACACACAGTCTTTTATTTATGTAATGGTCTATTTATCAATGGGAGGTGAGAATTTGACCTTATTATACAAACTTCAGTATTCCCAAGATGTGTCAACATCCAGTTTCCTCTTGCAGCTCAGCCCTTCCTAACCTCCTTTTGCATTTTCATTGCTCTTTTCATTATGTAGCTAATGAAGCCATGCTCATATATAAACACCATTACACAGTTTACCAGCTTGTGAAAAGTTCTCAGAGATATATATATATGCATACACTGATATATAGTGTATGCAGCATGGATTTTTTTTTTTCTGAAGTAGGTTGTAGTTGGTTCAAATCAAAATGACATTTTACTAATGGCATTGCTATGAAAGCGGGCTAATAGAGTCTAACTGTGAGATTTCTTCTCCCTCTGGAAACAAAATGAGAATAAATGAAAACACACAGTATTTTTGTTCTTGTTGCATTTTGTGCCCAAATCAAAACTTCAGAAAATACAAAACAGCCAATATTGAACTAGTGTATAGAAGTTGCTGCTAAGCTTGGATTTAGCTATGAAAGTGAAACCATGAAAAACATCTCATCCATGCACACAAATCAACCCTGACTTGAGATGGTATTATAAGATCTTGTTCTCCATGTGCGTGTGTATCCTTTGCAGAACGTTTAAAGACGAGTAGAAAATCTGTGCACAAGGTGACTTGACATGCATACCTGCATCTTTCAGTTAAACCTGGGCTGTTATTTGCATCTGCTCTGTCCTGCATCACATCACAACAGCCTCTCCTTGTCTTACATGTGAATTTTTAATTCAGAGATTTAAATTAATCTAACTTGACTCTTCAGGCAAGAGTCCAAACCCTGTGAACAGAAAAACAGAATTTGGTTTACGAACCCACTGTGAACTGAAGCATGCAAGGTTTGTCTGGCTTTAGTTACTCGTTTCCAGGGATACTTGAGTCTGCTTAAGCAAACTTCTATGCTTCTAATTTTCACTCCTCTTATCAGGAGAATTGTGTGCATTAGGTTTCTTCTGCTGGCCTCAAATACTGCCTTGGGGATGAATGACAGTGAAGTTCAGTTTCTGTTAAAGAATATGCCTTGGTGAATTATATTCTACATGTTTAATTGATACCAAGTCATTTATCTAATTCATAAGGGGACAAGGTAGAAAGCACACATGAATGCTTCATTCAAAGACCAAAATATGGAAAGTAGTCTATTGGATTTGATGTAATGTACTGTAAATATAGGTCACTAGACTTATCCATTAAAGGAAGAAAAAACAATATATGTAATTCCAAGTATAGAATAAGTATCTTAGGATATTGTATTAAACCATGGAGTGATTACTTACATGCATAAAGTCCATGTAACAGACTGCAGCACTGGGATATGTAATACCATGTTTTCCCACACTGGTTGTGTATTAGAATAATCCTTTTTCATCATTGCATGCTGATGGGCATTAATAAAATAAGCCCACTAATTTAACAATATTCTACAACTTTGCCTCAAGTACACTTTTTGTTCTGGCATATAAAAAAAATAAATAAAATGCACAGAACAATTTCTCATCACCACTGGGAATATATGCCAGGATGATTTGTCAGAACTGCTACAGCTTCAATGCCTTTCCACCTATTTCTTCCACCTTTTCCTCTTTCTTTTATTTTTAACTTTCAATTTATTGTTTTTAAATGCAAAGAGATAACATAGCTACCTCAGGGGAGGAATTTTACAGCATTCCACAGTGAAAATGGCATTCCTTAGAAAGTTATGCTATTACTTTACAGTTTTTAAGAAACATACATACAAAACCAATGTCATGAAAGTTTTTAACTAGACTGAACAGTTTCTAAATAGCTATGGGGCAAAGTCCTGGCTCAAGCCTCTGTTAGCTAGCTAACTCCCAAATAATTTGTATTTCATTAAGAAATAAACGATTAGACTGAAATAGTTTTTCTTTAGTTGGAAGTATCAGAAAGCTGTGAGAGATCTTAAAACCTGATTCTGAGTTTTACTTTCCTACATCTGTAGAAGATTGCCTCAGTCTCTGTTATTAAAGTCAAAGCTTTTGGCACAAGAACCAATTTTGCTAAATGTTACCTTTTCACATAGGTGGATTTTTTTTTTGTAGAAAATGTATAAAGAACCAAAGAAGAAAATAATTTCATATGTAGAATTTACTTTTGGCAATTGTTCAGAAATATGGAAAATTTAGGATTTCAGGAAAAAGGGCACGATTATACATGTAATTTTTCCTTCCAAAATTGGGTGAGGTAATATTTGGAGCATTACATTTCACTACAGTTTTTTTCAGAGCATAACAGAGACTGGAGAACCAAGACAGTTTGTCTTCACTCTGGAAGAACACAGTAAAATATTAATCAGTAGGGAGGGTAAAAAAGGACAAAAAGCTGAGATTCCTTTGAGGTATTTATAAGAAGAAGAAAGAAAAAAAAAGTTAATTGTCATTATTTTGGATATTTTAGAATTTCAGGGTAAATGCCTTGAGTGAAATGCCAGTATTTCTATAGAAAACCCCCAACAGTTACGGTAATTATTGCAGCAGAACTTCTTCCTGAATCCTCATTTTTTTTGGTACTGATAACCTTCTGAAATTTTGTTTGGCCTGAAGTTTTTTACAGTTGATCTCTATCTAAATAAACCAAGCATTTTTAGGTTTGTTATAATTTGATTATTTGTACAAAATTCCTTCAACCACTTACAAATTATGTGACTATGAAAAACAAATATAAGCTCTTCGATATAATCCTAATTGAGTTGTAATGCTCTCCCACTGGGTACTTCTCTGTCCCTTTAGGAAATTAAATCCCTTAAAAAACCTAACCCCTAATCCACTTACTTTCTATTGAAAATCAAATTAGGCAGCCAGTGTACTTTCTGATACTGAAGTACCTTTGCAGTCCAAATGCAGGTCATGTTCTGAAGCAAAACTGCAATTGCATGTCCTGCTTAGCCCATGTTTGAGCTGTTACCTGCATTGGGGCTATCTCTATGTGATCAACTCTGCCTCCTTTCTCTGTCCCTCCCTCCTTCCTACTGAAGACTACCTCTGGCCTTGCCTGTGCTGGTCCGAGCTACCTGGGGAAAAAAAAGTTGTTTCCTCTGATGTGTGAGCCAACCCAGGTCACTGCTGTTTTCCTGTGATGTTACAATAGTAATAGGGCTTTGGTAGCAGCGATGGTCTGAGAGACAGGGGAAAAGGTTTGTAGGCAGGGGTAATATCTTTTATTAGACCAACGTGCTATAGCTGGAGCCTGTAATGTGTTTGCAAGCTTAGCTGCTTCTGTACATCAAGCTAATGAAAGTTATTACCTCTCCCTGTTAACCTGGCCTTATTTTCTTTAGAGCCACATCAGCAGTACAGTGGCACTTCGAACTGATGTTTAAGCTCCGTTGCTTCCATTTGAGGAGGTCCCTCTTTCCCTATGGAGCAGCCAACCCACTGAGCTGCAGTAGATGGGCAGTAACACACTGCCTGCCTTCATCTGTTCTGTTTTAGATGGAGGAATTAAAGATTCAAGACTGAGAAGGAGGGAGGAAAGTCATGGTTTGGGGATGGTGGTGATGCTGGCTCCCAGACTGCTCCAAGGGCTACTCATGTATTTCACAGGAAGAACAGTCAGTGCATAAATTGCAAGAAGGTCCTTGGAGTGGATGCAATGCTGAGTGCTCTTGGATCTTTTTCTTAAGCTTTTACAGTTTTATTCCATCTCTAATTATGCGTGGAACTAAATCCTTCCAGATTTCTTCAGGCTGCAGTGAGAAAGAGCTATGTCAGAGTGGGAAAGGGGTGGCTTTCACTCTCACTGGCTTCCTTTCTGTCATGTCTCAAATAGACACACACTCCCCAAACTTCAGTTCAAGTGGAGATGGGAAAGCATGCTTCCACTCACGTGTGGTGGTCTTTTGTTATGAAAATATCTGTTAGCATTTTTCCAGCCATGACTGCATGGATGGGTACCTCTGTGGGTTTCAGAGTTGGCAATACAAAGGTCAGTGATGTGAAAAAAAAAGCGAACAAAACATTTCTCTTGGAGTTCTTGGATCTGTGCAAAAATGTATGGAAAAATTGCTAACTGCTCTGCAGTTGAAGGTAATGTCAGTATATAAATGTGCCTGGGCTCTCTTAGCAAGAACAGACCTTGTCTGATAGAAAGGTCAGAGTTGTATTCCCTTGTTAAGAGTTAAAATTCCCCAGCAAAAGAGGAAAAGGGATGTCTGTGTTTGGGCAGAGGAGTTCTGGTACTGGTTCTGGCATGCAGCCAGATAGAAGGGCTTGCTGTGCCGGTGTCACTGCGACTCATGTAAGTCTTTTTCCAACTTATTGGTATCTGTATTGATAACCTGACTGCAAATTTTTCTAACTTTACCAAGGCTGAACAAGCCTGTTCATGACAAAGGGCTGATGTGATATTTAGCATTCAGTAGTGCAACGTCTTCCTTCTATCACAAATATCTACTCTACAATCTCTTTACATAGCAACTGAGCACCTCAGGTATTTGTCCTTACATTGATCTTCTGAGGCACGCAATGCTCTTTTACAGTTGGGCTGGGATTTTTCTATAGCTGTCTGAAATATTGTTGTCCAGCCTGAGTGAGTTGTTCAGCAGAACTGTTTATTGTAAGAGATGCTCTTCCGGAAAAGAAAGATCCCTCCTATCCTAAGGCAGTATCTGTGTCCCAATATTGATTATAAAAGGAGTTTCTGTGATAAGATTAGACAAATGCCTAACACCTACTGTTGCAGGCCCTCTGGAAAATTGCAACAGGAGTGAAAAGTGTCTTCAGAAATGTAGTCCTGGGTTACTTTCCCAGTGCAATAAATGAAGCATGAGGGAGAACATGGAATTGTGGTGTCCTGTGTAGTAAGCACTGTAATGCTGACCAGCCTCCAATTCACTTTGGCTTTCAACCACCTTGAAGAACAACATATCAGTAATTATTACAATATTGTGACGCTATTTTAGTGAACCTTATTTGTTTTCTTTACCTCTTTTCTACCCTTCATAGTGGGAAGGAAAAATCGTAAAATATGGACGTATGCCCATACAGTAATGAGGCCATTTGTGTCCCATCAAAGCGCTGTTTTCATCTTTGTGTTGAAAAGATACTTATTCTATTACTGGTGAGGGCCTTACAGACCTCTGTTTTTCCTGACCACCTATTTAACATAAATTGCCAGCGTCAGAGGGGATACAATGGCCTGTCTATAACTGCATTCAAAGGTGTTTCACGTTTAAAGAAGAAATAGTGAATTTGGGCAGATTTAAACAAAAAAGGACCTTTTAAAAATTTGCATTTCAATACAAAAGTAGTCTTACTGGCCCTGAGTCATTCTGGTGTTTACATATGTACTCCCAGCTCCAAGAGCACAGTGGTTCCAGTCATGCCTGCAGTAGTTAGTCCTGGCTTAAAAGAGCTATGATGAAGCTGAATCACCTCCAGCCCTTAGAATTTCCATGGTCAAAACTCAGACTGGTGCCCAACACAGAAACGTCATGCAGGGTTTCACCCAGGCAGGAATTCAGGGTTTAGGCAGTACCCTGTGTACTCTGGAAAATCCTACGCTAATTGTGCAAGCCCACCGCAGCTGGGCCCTGGGCACTTCTGTGGTGACACTGGCACGGCTTCTGTTTATCCACCAGCCCTTGGGCTGTCCTGCTCCCACTGAACCCACAGAGCTCCAAACAGGATCCCTGCTCGGAGAGGAATCAGGCCATAACCATTGGGATAATGTTTCTGTAAGGTTTTGTGGCCCACTTAAGCCTGCACTGTTTCCCTTCAGTCTCTGCGATGTTTCCCTCGGCACCCTGTCTGGGACGGCTGTGCTGGCTTGAATAGGGCTCCCTCCCAGCAAACCCTGTGCCAGTGATAAGACACCAAGGGAACCCGGATCATATACTCATGTAAGCTTTCATTACTTTTTCCTAATTATGATTGTAATTTATTTTTTTTAATCTGCAGAGATTATTACAATTGTATTGAGATTCTTTATCTCCTTTGTGCATACTTATCCTTTGATGATCTATGTATAGTATTAGCTACCTCAACCTCTAATTACATCTGCCTGATTCTTCAGCAAATCTTTTACGGCAACATTAGTCAACTGAATTTGGAACAGAGAGTACCTGAGGTGTCTCATGCAAACCCTCAGATTGAATTTAAATTGTGCTCTCAGAAATGAAAGGCAATTTCCAAAAGTTTTTTTTAAATTTAACTTCAAAGCCTCCCAAGTATATTTTATTTTGATAGAACTCAAAAAGAAAACCTTTTTTATTGCCAATATATTCTGCTCTTAGATATATTCAATTTACACCGGTAAGGCAGAAAAGAATCACTACTCTATCACACAACATTTAAGGAGTATTCAGTAGCCACCTGGGAACAACAAATAAGCTGCAAGCTTGTTGCAAGAGTGTGTGTTTTATATATCCATAAAGAAAAGATCTTTCCTGGCTAAAGTGTTGTGTGTTTCAGTACATACTGCTGATCTTCCTTTTTTCTTCCCCCCCCCGCCCCAAGTTAGGCACTTTTCTTACAAAAAGAAAGTAATAGGGGCAGTATAGAGATTCATTTTACCATTTGACAGCTGTTCCTCAGAAGGTTTGCAACAAAAGGCTCACGTGAGAAGCCATCAGAAATTCCAAACTCAGGACAAAATTGTAGGCATGTGTTTCTGAACGGTGACAAAATTGGAGAGAAGCCACCCTTTAAGTGTAAGTCAATCTGGATCTGCCCTTCAGCAAACTTGGGCTGATTCATCTTGGTTTACATCAGATTTGTGGAAGTCAAATAGAGGTTTAGAATGAAATGTACTTTGCATCAGACATTAAACAGCAATTTGAGGGTGTCTGTTGCAAGAGGTTTGAAGCTGCAGCTGAATTAAGGACATACTAAATCATACTTAAAATCACATACTCCAGGACCTTTCACTGTTGAGAGCACTCTCTGCTCCAAAGAGGAAAACCTCTGTCCTAGTTTCCATTCACCCTCACTAATTCAGTTTTGTACCATAAGCTGTGGATACCACAGTTAGCTTTACTTTTCCTTGTGACAAAAGGAAATAGATTTTGACCTTTAATATGTGTGCACAGAGGCACAAGTTAAGACTCTGTTCAGACTGATGTCATCTTTGTTTCTCATTTAAAGCTTAGAAAAAGATGCTTTGGCATACCACACTATAGCACGTCTTCCAGAACGGCTTGTGGAGGGCTCACCAGGGTGGGTTCTCCCATGAGGGGAGAACATTCATGTCACCTTATATTGTTGGACAGGTCGAAAGGATCTTAACGGAGATGTAATTTGGCCTGAATGTATTCACAGCGCAGAACCATCAACTCTTTTCATCTGACTAGCTCCTCCTTTGACAAGTTACTGTGTAAATCAAAGGTTTAGCAATTACAAACCCCTTCTTGCCTGTAACAGAACCAGAGTTGTCCACTGAAATGAAAACCACAGGGTTTTTTTCTTAGCTCTCTAAGCGTGCTTCTCATGGCCACAATGAAGAATGAAGTTGCATGTAAAATACAGACATGCAAAATAATAGAAAACTGAGTTTTTATTAGAAAATTTAATACCAAAAGTAAAAAGCAGAAAGGAAAAAAAAAAAAATCCCCTTACTCAATGGATGGAGGTGTTGATGAATAAAGGATTTTGGAACTAGAGGTGTTAGCCATAGGCCATGACAAATACTGGTATGTTTAAGCATCAGGCTACAGATATTAAACCTGGCATATATCTTAGTTTTATTCTGACTTCTTAGAAATTACAAGTTTGTGACTCTTCTACATTAGGTTCAAATAATCTGTATTAGTGAAGCAGTAATTATTCTGCACTTTTATCATATGTGTGCCAATGGATCTGCAAACAAGAGTGGCAGAACAAACCCATGTAAATCTGACACAGCTTTTTTTCCTCCTCTCTCTATTTTCTTTGGTTTATTTTCTTCAAAAAAGAGCGCATTAGAGCTCTAAAAATAAATAAAAAGAAATACTTTTACAATGACTTCCTGGGCTTTGGTGTTTACTTTTTATGATACGCTTTTCTGTTGCTAGAGGAGTGCTCATCCTGTGCTTCCAGCACCCTTGATAGTTTTTTGAAACTGTAGCAGTAAAACTGCAGTAGCATCTGGGGGTCTATGTGGGCTGAAGTTTCTGGGGTGTTGCACAGCTGCTGGCTGTGTCTGCTGCCAGCTACTTGCATCTTGCGAAGTGAGATGGAAAAAGAGGAGCTGAGCTGGGACCTAGCCTCAGGGAGTGCACACCCAAAGATTAGGAGAATTTTGCCTGTGGTATTAGAACCGTATTGACATTTTCAGAAATAACTCATAGTGCCATTTGTGCTATTTAATGCTCCATGAAGCCAATAGATATGTTAGAGCTGGCACAGTTTCTGTGTGCTTCGGTAGCTTTAGATTAGAGTATGTTCTCTTTTGAAATGATAGGTATTATTTGGTTTGGGAAAAATAAAGAGATCTTCACATTTTAATAGCATTATTACAATAATTTTTGTGTGTTATGTCTTTACTGGTGTGCCTCAAGATGCGTGTGGATTGTGCTGAAAATGTGGCATGGGTGAAATACGCTAAATGCTGAAAGCTTCTTAAATCTAAACCACAGCTGCTTGTTAGACATCACATGGGGAGTCAACGTTCTCAGCACCTTTTCATAGAAGGAGTATGCAAGTAATGCAGGATAGATTTCACTCACGTTCATCTTTGAACTCTGGCAAAAAAACCACTTGAATTCCTGTGTGAGTTTAGACTTGTGAGTCGTTGTATTTGATTCAATGGTAACATTCATTTATTTGCAAGCACATGGAATATAAGACTGGCAGCAAGTTCCAGTCCTGCAAACAGAACGTATTTGTACGTCTGCATTCTTGAAGTCAGTAGTTTTGTTTGTAAAGATGCTTCCCTAAGGTCTTTTGCAGAATCTTGAACTGAGAAGAAAAGACTTTTGGTATAAGAAAAACTAATGTGTTTCTGTGCATTGAATACTGCCAGCTGACGCCACTAGGTATTAGTGTACAACTGAAAATAATCAAACAGTAATAGATGTGTATGTAGTCAAAAAACCCCTTTTAAGCTATATAAGCTATTTGGCCCTTGGGATGGGGGAGCTCATTTCAGAGCCTTGACTTGTATTGTCTCAAATCTGAGCCAGGCGCTGAGCCCTGGGGCATATATGCTGAAGTGTAGCCTGCTTTCAGTTCAGTGCTGCACTTTGTCAGCTTGAAATATGTTTACTCCAAATTCACATGTTTATGCAGAGATGTTTCATGAATTCTGCATGCCAGGTCACACTATCTATGCACATTCCCATTGCAAAATGCAATTGTGCTAGTCTGTGGAGGGAAATCAGTTTTTTTTAGGACTGAGTCCAAGGTGGTTTATTTCCCTATTTTTCTTTTTTCCATTTCTTTTGTAAAAGCCAGGAAAATAAGCCAATTTAAGCTATGCCCATATTGTGTCTCTGGCACCAGAGAAATAAATCAGTAGCATTTTACTGAGACAATATGTAAATACAGCTCAACCTTCCTCACACTGATCACTTGATTGCCAATTTGGCCTCTAGGCAAGTACAGTGTGGCAGAAATGATACTCCTTTAAAACTCACATGCTACCACCATTCAGCTCTCCATATATTGAGCATTTTTCTGTTTTTAATTAGTGACTTTGATATTAAGCCAACTGGCAAATATTTATTTGATGAAGATTCTCCATTCATGAGCAAAATGAGAAAAAATGAATCTATAATAGCATATAAGTGCCCCATTAAGCAGCATTAGCTATCCATTTGAGAGCTAATAATGTAAAATACAATTTTCCAACCACCAGATGTTGATGAATAAACTGGTGCTAAATTGGTGGCAGTAAAGCAATAAACAGGTCACAGGTCAATTAGTTCCACCAGAAAGAAGCAACCCACTGGGAAAATGGCAGCAATGCTGCGATGGATGCTTCGGGGGTGACTGACCGGTGTTTTATTCATAATTATGTGCACGCAGCTGAGCGAGACTGAAATTCAGGCCAAATTGATGTTTACCTATATGGGTCACTGTTGTTTCTTATTGCAGCAAAGCCAGGAGATCTCAGCCAGGCCTCGGGGCTGTGGCAGTGCTGTCCCCTCCCCAAGCAGCCGACGATGCTGGATGGTAATTTTGGCCCCACTGGAAGTGATGGCTGAACAAAATCCCATCAACCTAACTGGGACTGAGCCTCCTAGAGTGCCTCATCCTGTACAGATATTTGGATATGATTCAGCCTTGACATACTCAAGTGAAAGCCATTGTGTGTCTCCTTGGGTGCCAATCCAGGAAAAAAAGATTTATTCTTACATGTAATTCCATCCTTCAAGAGGAAAACGCCTCAGTACATGCTGAGCTTTGATTTCAGATGACTTGAGCAAAGGAAGATGAGAACTACAAGATAAGACAGCTGAGCTGGAGGGCCCAGCAAGGGTGCATAGGATGAGACTAACTTTGTGCGAGTAATGCATGGTCGTGCAGGGAGGATCACAGCTTCAGCATTGTTCCTTTCGTTTTGCATAATTAAGATACTTGGAAGGAGTGAGTCAAGTTTTCTGTTCCGATACATCTTTTTGAAATAGTGCTACAGAAATTAATGAACTTTTTTAATCATCCGTTTTATTCTGACCTATCACCTTTCCTTACAGCGCTAGCATGTAAATCTTATGCATACTGCATTAAACTGTGTTAATATATTCCACAAATCACTCCCAAGGTTTGCTGCATTATGTTGAGCAGAAATATGATGTGACAGAGAATAGAGAGCAGAGAACACATGCACCTTTTTGGGGACACACTCCAACTCTAATTAAGTACAAGTCTTCGCAAATACTCATTCTCTACAAAAAGTACTCTAGTGTTACAGTGGCCTTTATTTTCATTTCCACTTGACCCCTACAAAGTTCTGTCATCTTAGGACAGTGTTGGAAAGCAGACTTAAGGGATGAGAAAAAGTAAATATCCATCCTAGAGTGCAAACTGTAATCAGTTGTGAGCTGGTGGCATTCAGTATGTGTTACTCGGCAGACGAGAGATGTCCGTGCTTTTTGTGCTGCTGATCATCTTTGTCATGTTCAGAGTTTTCTTTTTCTGGAATAATAGATCACTGTTTTTCTGTCTGAATAGCTATTTCCTCCTCCTTGTATGCAACACAAAGGCTATCGCTTAAGTATAAAAGCTTCTCATCAAATCTCTGCAGGATGTTCTTTGCCCAAATCTGCACTTTAAAGACACTTTTAGCAGTGCAATATCTGAATTACATCAGATATATGGCAGCTTCTTTTCTGAAAATAGCAGCTCTGAGCAGGATTTAGAGTTAGAGGCAACAAAATACTATTGGAAGTGGCTGAGTAGAAAAACTTGTGGAGTTTTCTAAGTAAAACTATATGGGTTTTTCAAATTCAAACCTCTAAAAAGTCTGTGTAATACATTTTTCTTCCCTCCAAAATAAAGGCGTACTTTTGGAAAATTCCACTGGGTGCAATTAGTAGAGATGGTAGACATACTCATAGTGAAAGCTGAAGCTGCTTAAAATCCAAAGTGGTTTAATTCTGAATTAATGCCATGATCCTGCACCCACTGATACCCGTGCTTAGCTTTAAACACATGGAAATCAATTCAACCTAACTAAAAAACCCCTGAAACTCTTTATGGATGTAATGATATAAGTGTTAGATTTGTAAGATAGAGGTGATGTCAGTAAGCTTTCCTCTGGCTGTGCCCTGAGATGCAGGTTGGGGTCACCCCAGGGACCCTGAGCTGATGTTTCCAGGCCCGGGTGGCAGAGGCTGCCAGCCCAGCATCGCCCTGATGTGCCTCGTCTGCCTTGCGGGTTGAGCTGAAGCCACTTGTCCCCACTGCATGAGAGCCTATGCAGCTCACATGACGGGGAGGGAATTTGATGTGCTGTGGCGCATGTGGCGGTGCATGGATGGGTGTGTGAGGATGACATGAGACATGCTGGGTTAGGTGGCCTGAGGAGGAGGAGACAGGCTGCGACACTAAGCTATTGATTTAGTGCTGCGCGTGCTGGAGGCACCGAATTTCTCACAGGACACGCTCGGAGAGCCCCAGGTCTGGGTTCTGCCTGTGTGTGCCCACAGCTGTGCTCACCCCCTGTGTTTTACTGTGTTTTACAAAGAACCCATTTAAATATTTTATGATAGGGCCAATTTTATTCTCTCTTTTCCCTTAAAGAAAGCACTGATTAATGTTGCTTTGTTTTCATCCTCTGTTATAACTTGCTCCCAAGCCTAGAAAAATCCTATACAGAGACACATACACACTTTCTTTCTTTCACAGAAGAGATATAGTGACTTCTTAGTGTAGAGAATAGTCTTTTTTTTAATATCATGGTCTTGTATCGGTGTCCTGATATTAGCATCTGGATACATCTTCTTCAGAGAGAGGGACTTCTTATTATGAGTCAAACCCAGGGTGAATGATCACAAAATGAATTTAAAACAAAGAATTAAGATACTGTTACTAATTGACAGTTCCATTTTCTTCCTTTCCCTTTTAGATCTGTCTGTGTGTGCTTATACATATATATACACATGCATGTATACATACACAGAAAGAGTACTCACCCTAATTTTAGCCTGTATGTCTCAGCAGATGCACATACAGAAAAAAATAAATCAGTAATTTGCTGAGGCACAGTTACAAGTGGATGTTTGTTTCTGAGAGTCTAAGAACTTGTAAATGTCAGCCCAGATCCCATGGCTTTGTCTCCTGTCAGCTTTCACACTCAGCTTAGCTGGGACACATAACAAGTAAACCTTTTAGAAAATTCAGCCTTCAGTTAGGGTTTATGTTTTAAATGAACTGTAAGAACCTGTCTTTGCTGTCCACTATTTTGCATGGGGAGTGCATTTACAGACAGCCAGCAGTTCTGTGTTGTGTCTCTTGGCATGTGCCCTCAGAGCTTTGAGCTTCAAGCTGGGACCCAACTGCCCTGGCAGCTCACTGACACTGTCCTGTCAGTTCATACATGTCAGAGGAGCAGTTTTAAAGAAAGGACTGGTGAGAGCTACTTCTTGCTCATGGCATCTTTTGCAGTCTCCTTGAATTATAATGCTGAAAATTCAGGCTGTTCACCTGCCCCTCACGCTATTACTGCTGTGGTACCAGAAGAGGGAAGGGGGGAAGTCATAAAAAGTGTGTCCTTATTCTCCTCTGTCATTTTTTTCAGTTGTTTCAAATTTCTGAAATGCAAGTTCAAAGAAAGGGTAATTACTTTCTGCAGTGGGCATTCATCTAACAGGAGAGTCATTTGCAATGAAAATATTTTAAGACCTAGGTGAAATGTTGCTAATGATTTGCTTTGTCAGGTCCTTAGGTAGCTTTCAGGCTTCACTGAAGGTAACGGGAGTTTGTTCTCAGCATGACCACGGAGGAAGTGTTGTCTTAATTTCTGGTCGTATCACACTTGCTTTTTATAAAATCAATTTATGATCATAATCTCATCTCTTTGTGGGGGACAGTGATGGGGGAGAAGGGGCTGGATTGCTGGAATCAGACCCAAGGCACAGAATGCGTCGCGGTAAGTGCAGTGCAAATGCACCCAGAGCAGGCACTCGCTATCTTCCTGGAGCTTCGCATGCTTTTTCCTAGTTACATTAATGCGTTGGCTTCATAGCCCGGAAATCTTTTTTTTTGATCTTTTTTTTTTTGTTTGTTCCTTTTTCTTTTTTTTTTTTCTTTAAAATGTTGTAACTCGGCAGACTGTGGTCTGTGTGCCAGGATGCTGTTTATACCAGGGTTGCTTCCCACAGGGTATAATTCTGTGTCAGACTGACATTCTTAGTGAGCACTGCTGAGGCCTCTGATGGACAACTGATTTCAAGGAGCACACTCTATTATAAGAATCTCAGATTTGGGCTGTCTGCAAAGTACAAGGTTCTCTGTGCTTTTCTAAAAGAGTTGGTTGCAAGGAGAGAGAATCTGGCGCTTGGGAGTGAGGCTTTACCCACTGGTAGTTGCACCTCTGCGATTCTGCACACAGCTCGAACCCATTTAAGGCAGGAGCAGACAGGAGAGCATTAAGACCTGTCTGACCCACTGGCAATGTAAGAAATCTTCATTCTTTCCTCTTTTTTTTTTTCCCTAACATGTTTCTTCCAAAGCATAGTGAAATCAGATTTCCAAACTACAACTTAAAATGTAATAATCATTTGTCACCCAACACCAGCCACAACTTCGGTTAGGGTCCTCATGAGGGATCTGTGAGAGGATGCTCAGTGTCACCTGGATGTTTGTCTTGTGACAGTGGACTTGCACAAACAGAAATTAAAAATATTTAATCAACACTGAGCCAGTTTGATGATAAACTTGCTTTTTAGCCACAGGAACCTGAAAGTTCTCTCACATTTTTTTCCTGGGAAGGGGAGGAAGATCTTCCTCTCTTTACCCCCTCCCCATTTTAGTTGTTATTCCGGTATTTAAGTCTGTCTAGGATAAAGGATTAAAGAAATAATAGAATTAGAAAAATATTACAGGTGAATTACAATATTAATGTAGGTACAATATGGTACTAATCTTTTATAATTCTTTTCTATAGAAACATCCATCAGACTGTTCACAAACTATTGCATTTAGGTATTTGGGACACTGAGTACTAAACTGTTTTCAGAAATATTTTATTGGGAAATTTCACTCTAACTTGTTCAGTCTAGTTAGACACCTTTTCCTATCATCAGTATAGTCTGTTTCTTTATGGTCAGTTCAGGTGTCACTGTGAAGAAATGCATGCATTTTTTACACGAAAAAATTCACACAGAAAAAGGAGCATTTGGTGCAATGTAAGGAAACACCAGATTTCTTGGCCTGTTTTCTTTTATCTGCTCCTGTTTTCAAATGAACTCTCAGATCAGGGTGGGTATAATATAATTCAAATCCTAAACTCACTTATTTAATCTCTTGTCGAAGTCATACCTTAATGTCTATCTACAACCCTGGTAGAATTAAAAATAAAGAGTGTTGTCATGTCCGGAAATGTAGTTATTTCACTTGCCATTTCTTGTTAGTCTGTTCTTTCACCCATGATCACTGAGTGGATAAAATATTTAAAAGAATATGCTGTGTTCTATCGAACGCAGTTGAGATGAGCAGCAGGGGCTGTCAGCAGAAGAGGTCATCAGGCAATTTCACTCTCTGCTTTCTTCTGGGGCCTTTGTAAGCCAAGTGTTATGAAAAATAGACCAGTCACACAGAAAGATCCATGGTTTAATACACAGTATGTGTTTTCAGTAGGAGAATTTGGCTTGGATCCCAGGGATTATAATGACTTATTTCTGATGTGCAGTACTTCAGGTCTCTGGGAAATTTATTTGTGTGTGACCCAATATAAGTGATAATTTAAAAATGGATTCAGATCTTTTGTGATGCAGGTATATAGTGCACCTACATCAGCTAGGGGATCTGTATCTACAAACTAGTGACATGACAACGTATAGCAGTGGGATCCAATAGTCTAAAAGGCTCTAGCTAGATACAGCCAGTTTAGGATGACTTAGGCCTGATTCATAGAGGTCCTGAGCACCTGTTATTTCAGTGTTCAATCAAAGGTGTTCAAAGCCGAGTTGCTCAAGATGAAAAGTCATCAATAACCAGGTTCCTTGAGGTAATGTTATAGTCTTTACTAACTGCCGTATGTGGGTAGAGCTTTGTTGCACCAAACCCTACACCTCATGCACCTGTTCTTGACCTTTCCTCAAGCAAAATTATGGCCCTTCTTAGTGAGCTGCAGGACTTTTGCATATCTGACTGAACCGGCAGATCTTATCTGTATAAAGAATTCATATATGCTATAGGGTCTGCTACTCATCACAGGCACAGAAGGGTGAAGTATGCCTAGTGTTATCTGTTCTGCATACAAAATAGGTGTGGATGCCATAACTTTTTACTTTGAGGACAATTGACAGTAATCCCACTGAGATCAAGTCCAGGGATCTTGGCTTGTGTCAGAATGGACACAAATCCACAGTCCTAATAACAGGTCATGATGCTAAGTTGCACTTTATCTCAACCTGTCTCCCACTGCCTCATAAAGGAATGCTTTCATGGGTGTCATCATTATTTTAATACTATGTTGGAACCTGAATGGTTTTGGTTCTTGAATAGTGTTCTGAGAGCTCCCAGTAGTACTGCAGTTGTTGACAGCATCATTTCCATTCGCTCATTTCTGAAGAGTTGGAGTTTTTGGTTTTTGTTTTCCTTTTTTTTAATCAACTGGAAACTCATCCCAGCTGAATCCTGTCATTTTTTAAAGACAGACATAAATCCCTTTCCCCTCTCTTCTCTTCGCCCACCCCTAACTCCTCTGAAGGTCATGCCTACCTTTATCAGGCAAATATCAACTTCTTTGTTTAGTGTTGTGTGAATGAAACTCATGACAGCACTGGGACACCCAAGTGAGTACAACATCCCAATCTATTGACTGATGCTCAAATGCATGATGACAGATGTCAGTCTAAGTGCAGAGGGAGAAAAAGAAATGAAGGACATGAATGAAGTCATCCAACATCACACATCAAGTCATTGGCAGAAATGAAATCTGCACCTTTTTCTTAGGTGTCTTTGCCCCTGTTTCTTTCTTCAAAAAAATAAAGCACCATAGGGTGGAGAGGTTTGTGTCCCTATCCTTCTGTCCCTCTCAGTACTTGAGTACAATTTTGGTTTCATTTTTCCTAATAGGTCTTCTCCACAAAGATGAATAATTACTGATAATATTTTACATTTCCAAGCAGCCTTCTGCAGATTTGAGAAGTTTAGTAAGCAGACCCAATTTAACCTTTGAGTCGTCCTGCTTCCAGAATACAGATGTTACCACTGGACAAAGATATTCTGCAGTTATTACAGGTACTTTCTTAACTTCCATTCTCATGACAGTGGGACTCACCATCCAGCCTTTGAATGGAAGAGTCACCTGGATGATAGATAAATTATATTCTCTTTTATCTCTAAATGTTAATAATGGGAAATAAGAGGAGTGCTTCTAGTTCTGTTATACCTTATCAGTATGTGTCCTGCCTGCCCTAAGAACATTCTCTGTTTGCCAGGATTTACTTGAATGTTGCAATTATACAATTAGCGTATTTACCCTATGCACATAATTATACAGAGTTACTCTAATCATGTCAATATGAGATAGGGAGAGAAAAACCCTGCATTTAATAAGTCCCAGTGAAATTCAGATGAGAAACTCAGCATTAAAAGAACATTAAGGGCTTGAGACAACACCAAAATGATTCATATTCAAATACCAGAGAAGAATATGGGATTGCCAGAGAGCTGCTGGTTTTAAGTATTCAGACATTCATCTTCCAGTGTGAATTTCCTTGACTGTGTACAGTTCATGGCAGGCTTTTCTGAGAGAATAAACTCAGGTGCCGTGACTAACAAATTTGTATACATATTATACAAATACATACACAAGAGGGTGTACTTTAGGTGTTCTGAAAGCGATTATTCTTTAACTACCACAAAACCATAGCATGTCTGAACAGAACAGTGCAACAACTCAGACCTATTGCTTTAGTATGGAGTGGAAGAAAGAGCAAACTTCCTCAGTTACCACTCTAGCCTTGGAATGGTGTAAATAAATCGGTAGCCCAGGATGCTATTTAATAGCATAATTATTTTTCCTATGTTAGAAGCTGGCATTGCCATTGAATTGTTCTTCCAAACTTCTGATAGTACCTCATATTAGGAAAAGCACTATCGTAGCAAATGTCACATATAGTTACTCCAAGGTATAGCAGGGAGAGAATCTTTTAACTAGAAAAGTTGACTGAAGCTGCAGGGACTTCATGTGAACGGAAACCAGAAAAATAGATCTTGCTGACATTCACCTTTTCGTTTTTTGTTCAAAGGTGAACTGGTATGGTTTTGAGTCTTTCCGTTGTCTGAGGAGCCCTCGGTGATCTGCTGGGAAGACAATAGGTACAACGTAGCTGTTCTTGAAAGAACAACTATGCAAAGGAATTGATGTTAAAGTTGTGGTTTGCAGCTGGTTTGCCGTATTTTGAGGTTGTAGTTAAGTTTCTTATTCAGTCGATAATAGGGCAGGAGGGGAAATTTGAAAGGTCACGTAGCCCGTGACTCTGACCCAGGACCCGTGAAACTGTACATGACAGGGAGATTCCAGCCTGTTCTTAAAAACCTCCAATGATGTAGAGTCTATTTGTATAAGTAATCCATTTCAGAACTTCATTGGATTTACTATTAGAAAGGTATTCTTACCATCTAACTTAAATCTATCTTCTTGCTATTTAAACTCGGTATTTCTTGTCCTTTCCTTTTTGTAGCTCCTTGAAGACTTTTGTCATGTCTCGCTTGAGGCTAGAATGGTAGAAAGCCAGCAGCAGCTTGCAGGGAGCTAGGAACCACTGCCTGCTTCTCTTTTTTCCTCCCCTCTTTTTGATTGCCTTTTTCAGTTATCTCGAGTGTCTGCTTTTACAGCATGCTGTGAGTCAACAGGGTTTATAGAGAGGGTAAAAAGGCCTATTTTGAGCACTTAAGCCACTTGCTACACCTCTGAATGAGTAGAAATGCAAGTGGAAGTGCAAAATATTGGTTCTTCCAATATTTCATTTTGGAGATGGGCAAGGCAAGCTCCTCTGTCGCAGAGGAAATGCAGTGAGAAGAGGAAAGTGCTCCACGAGTCATTCCTGGCGGAGGGACTGAATCTCAATGACGTAGCCAGATTACTGTCACTCAGTTTTACGGGAATATATCCAAGGTGACTATGGGAATGAGACTAATGTGACTATGACTATGAGAATTTCCCTTACAAATGCTTCCCAGAGGTGACTTGCATCGACATGCATATGCCAAGTGGAAGGTGATTGCACCCCTAAAAACTTAAATCTCCCAGAATTCACATATGTCTACAGGATTAAGATTCCTCTTAAATGCATACCAATTTCCCTGAAGTGGGGCATAGCTGTAACTTGTACAAGATTTACATGATTTACATCATACACTGTATGGCAGAGATACCTGACATAAGCTGTTGAGAGATCTCCTGGGTGTTGAAAGCAGCGTATGGGATGCTGTAGGCAGATCACGTAAGTTTTATGAGTGACTGCTTTTTCTTAATGCACTGATGAGTAGAAAGCAGCCAGCTCTTTCAAAATCTTCCTTTAGGGATTTGTGTTCTTACTGTAGAAATGTTAAACTGAATTACATGTTGTGTGTCCAAAACAAGCTGGCTCATATGTATAATACATACTGTGCCAGCTCTTTTCTTACCACAGACCAATCAGTCTCCCACCAGGAGAGACCATTCTGAAATAATACGAAGTCCTGACTACCTCTTTTTAATAGCTTATGACTTGTCTCCAAAGCATAGTTGAATCTAGAGGCTATTACCAAAAAAGACAGTACAACCTGGTACCAGCCGCTGGTTCAGCATACAGAAACACAGCCATTAAATAAGAAACAGTAGTTTTGTAACTTTAATTGCTAATTAAAAGTATACTTTGTGTTCTGTGACCTTGAGGCTAGGCATTCAAGTGCTAAAATGTGACCTCTATTTGACAAATATTATTCTGATGTGACCTATATTTCACAGATATCATTTTAATTGGTCTCTAGCACTTACAGCAGCATAAAATATTTTTTTCCTGAATCTCATTCGTTGACTAATGTCTATTACATCATTAATTTGTATGTAGCTGTGTTGTATTTTTTGTGTTGGGTAGATTTAGATGCCCAGAATTGCATTGTTTTTCCCTTGAATATTTTAGACATCTCAAAGTTTTGCAGGTTTAGAATAGTTAATTCAGAGGAAATTATAGATATCATAAAGAAGAGAGGTTATTTCTCATAAAGGGTCAAATTCTGAAAAAAACCAAAGGAGTTTAACCATGGTTAATGCATGCAATATTGAGGCTTTACTGTTCTGAATGTGTTTCATAGGCAGGAGTGTTGAAGACTGTGCTCCACTCTGATAACATCTGCAAAAGCAGATATGTATTCTGACTTCGCTTATTGTTTAGCTGCACAGCACTTCTTTCAGTTATGTCCATCACTTAGCCTGGCGCAAGGGTTCATCACTATGAAAAATGCTAAGACTGTTTTAAGTGATATAAAAGGAACTTCAGGCTTTCAGAGAGGAACCCAGGACTTTAGAGAAGAGGATGTCTTGTGATACCACAGGTTGTAGCTTACATTGATGATCAGCTCTAATTTGGACTAGAGTTTAAAACAATGAGAGATGGAATCCTAGAATCTCAATGAATGTGTGAAAAAGTGGGAGCAAGATCTTCAGCTCTTATAAATTTGTGCATCTCTAATTGATTCCAGTGCTCACTTATACCAGCTAAAGGTCTGAGTGCTGACTGGTAAAGAAGACAAGAAGTTCTCAAGGGATTGCTGTGGAGCAGGTGGATATTTTTCATCAGGCTACCCAGCGCGCTGAGCGTGAACAACAGCTGCTTGGGGAAGAGCTCTAAAAATGGACTCTTGCAAGTCTCCAGAACAGACTTTAAGGCAGAGAGAGAGTGCGTGTGGTTCAGCAGCCAAGCAGAAAAATATATTTAAAAATCACTATTCTCTTTACTAATTACCTTTGGGAACCCAGGAGAAGTGACGCTTTTACACAGTAATCAGCAAAAAAGTTCTGTGGTCTCATGCAATTTTGCTGGGTTGATACAATCCTAAATAAGGTGTCTTTCAGAGAAGATTTCTTAGAATCCCTGCAGGAAGAGAAAGAAAAAAGTCTGAAATCCCTCCTGAACTGAATTTCTGATTTTTAGTATTTCTCCATCATCCCAAGATTTGGGATCTGACTAGTCAGCTTTTAGCTGCAGCAGCTTTTTTTTGAGGACAGTCAGGAGTGAAGCTGAACTTGGAGCATGGTGTAACTGCATGTTTCTGTACCAGCCATAGAAAGAAAATAAAAAATCATTTAGATAAAATTTTTGCTTTTCTTGAATTTTAAGGAGCCAAAGCTCAGAACAGAGTCAAATTGAGAACATTTTCTCCTAGATCCAGGTAACTTCAGTTCCTGAGAGATAGTTTCTGTGCTTGTGAGATGAAAGGTCAAAATGAGCAAAAGAAGTCAATTTAAGAAGTGGCTTCTTGAAAAGATAAGGCTGTCTTCCTCCTTATATGCTTATCATGTAGTTTAGTGTCTACATAAAATGTCCTTAAAATATTCCCTTTCACTTTGCTGTTCCTAGGGAAGGTTTTAGAAAACCATAGTAGGATTTGGGATTTCTCAGTAAAAGGAGGTGAATCCATTCTGCTCCCTGCAGCTCACTTTTCCCATGTGTAAAAGCAGGTTAACAACGTTTATTTGACAAAGAGCTTTAGGGCCACGTTATTATCTCAAATGCTTTGTAACCGGAAACACCTTACCTAGTTATATTTTTACCATTACTGCTAATAAAGCTAAAAAAAGAAAGGGAACAGTAATAAGGCAGCCAGCATTTACCTTCAGCAGTGCTTCATGCCTGACTCTCCATGCCTTCTCATTTACAAGCGCAAGAAACAAGGGACAGTGTGTCCAGTGTTTCTGCCAAGGATCCTCATATTTGTGGCTCTGGACTTTAGCTGCCAACAGGGCTCAATGGCTCTGCAGTGCCGGCCAGGCCAAAAGAGATGAGAATTGACCTCATGACTTTAAAAAAAAAAAAAAAAGGGAAGAAAAGAAAAGAAAGAAAAAAGAAGTTTCCTAGAAAAGGAGAGAACTATTTGCTTTCCTCGCCACTCTGTGTGACAGCGATTTGTGGGGAGGTTGGAATCGGGGATCTAATAGGAGAGAAAGTAATGGCTTCTGTGTTGTGGTCAAATCAAACTAGAGTTTCAAGAGCTCTTGAAATATTTCTATTCTAGGAGCACATTTTGGGGGTTTTATTTCAAAACTGTTCTGCAATATTTTTAAGAGACTCCCATATGCACCAGGAAAGCTGTTCTATTGATGTTGATAGGTTGCTTATCCATTTCCTCCAAGGCTTGAATTCACTGGGCAGAAAAGTCTCTTTAGTCAGTTTTTCTACTGAGCCGTGGCGTGTTCTCTGTTGGGAAAGGCCATGGTTTTATGGACTGTGTTAGAAATCCAGCATGAGAGAAGGCAATGTACTTTCAAAATGTACAGTTGTGAAAGAGCTGGTCCTCTCAATATTTTTTTATGCTTTGTTGTTGACTGCACCCTTTTCTATTCCATGTGAGAAAGAACCCTAGAAAACAAATGAGAGGTTTGGAACTGCTCAGAATATTTTAATCAAAAAGACTTTTTCAATTACAAAACCATTTTTCCCCAATATTTCAAAAATCAATTTTGATTACGTTTCTTTTTATAAAAAAACCCAAGGGAGATTAAGTGCTTTGATTGTGTCAAAAACCTATTTCAATTTCTGTGGGAGGAGCACTTTTAAAAATTCCAAATCAACATTTTAGCAATGAAGCACAAACATAAGGATATTCTTACGAGCTTAAAAAGTTGAAAACCAGCCCCCAAGATATTGATGGATCTCAAGCCAAAGGAAAATAAAAATAAATTCCCAGAAAATGAATTACTAACATTGTCATCATAGCCACTAGTAAATATATGGTGCTGGTTTTCAAGGACTAAAAATCTTTTGTTTTGAACTTACTGACATTGGCTGATCCAGCATAAATGCTGAGAGTAGAGAAGGGCTGCTGCTGCCAGACAAAGTCTTAGGCTGCTGCATAGCTTATAAGCATGAGGGATATATCGGACATACTTATTTTGAATGTGTCTCCTTCCATGTTTCTTTTCACCAAATGTATTTTAGATGCACACCAAGAACAAATTCAGTAATTCAGCGTGCTAAATTTTAGAGTCAGCGATTCCCCTGTAACATCCGTTGTATTAAGGTCACCAGGAGGAGAAATCCAATCTCTACGGTACATGGCATGAAGAAGAGAGAGGGAGCGCTTCGTTCCTGCCTCTCTCTCTTGCTTTCTATTTGCTGCCCTGCATGCCTGCTCCCCATTCCCCCTGCAGCCCAGGTCTGGGCTGTTCAGCCCCATGGCTGCAATCTTTGCTGTGATCCATGCTGCCGCAGCCTGAGGCTCACAGCTGTGCCCAGACGCCTTCATGCCTTTGCCGTCATCATCTCTCGGCTGTTTACTCTGTGGCTTGGTGTTACAGAGGCTGCGCCATATCGTATGCATGTGCTTCAGTTTTGTGGAGCAGATGCTGCCTGACACTGGCTTTCTGAATTTTGTTTAAATTCTGCATAAGGGGGATCTCCCCTGAAGTTTTGTTTTCCTCTTGCAGTCAGTCTTTCCTGTGCTGCTGTGTACTGCACACGGAGACTTTTCCTTCCAGCACTGCAGACCTGCTGATGATTGCAGTTTGCTTGTTTTTAATACAGACTATGCCTCCCTCCTCATCCTTCCCCTCCCTGTGATGGTTTTGCCTGGGGAAGCAGTCCCAGCTAGAGCCCACAGTCTGATTTTGTCCACTCCTCCATGTACTGGGAGGTTTCACTTCAAACAGTGTGAAGCTCTTCTTGCTTCTCCCTGCAGCTGTGATAATTTTTCTTTGCAGTGTATTTTCTGGATACAGCCTTTCTGTTGTGCATTCATTTGAGAAAGAGGATCCGTGACTTTCACGTGTTAAAAGTCTTGTTGCTGAAAAATCTTTCCAAGAGCATCAATAGGGAGCAGCTGTGGAGTTGCATCTGGATGCAGGTAACACGAGTGCTTGTCCATGCAACCTACCAGTATTCGAGCTCTCCCTTCCGGAGCTGCGAGAGATCCCTACTGCCCACTGCACCAGAGATGATGGTCTGAACTCTCTGAATCTGAGCAAAGATGAAATGCTGCTTCTCTTTCCTCAGGCTTGGTTTTGGGGAGGTTGTGCACCAGCAACTCTTATGTGTCTCCCAGCTGTGTCCTTTGCTTCCACAAATGAGGTTTACGTGTCATGTAATGCAGCAATTTATGGCTGAACGTTTTGGTAACAAGTAGTCCTGTCTGCAACGACTGCTTAGCAGTTAGGACTCTGGTAAGTTAATCTAACAGTCCCGGTGATGGTTTTTAGGACATTTGCAAGAAATGGCCAAAAGTGCCTGAGGAATTTAAGCATCCTCTGTAGGCCTTGCATTAGGAAATAAGCCGTTTCCCTGTTACCTCAATGTGGTGACCATGCTGTTCCAGACCCCATCACCTTTATTCTTTCCGTGTCCTCATAAAACAAAGACATCTGTCCAAAGTAAAAGAAATTTGATTTCTCCATGGATTTATTCTGGAACAATCATGTCAGCTAATTGTCCCAAATGAGAGACAGCCTGATTTGCACAGGAAGTCCAGAGATTGCTGGGTGCTAATACCTCTAAATGCTTTAGAAAAATCTTACCCTTTATTTTCTGGCTCTCACTGACTTGACTGTTAACCTGTCTTAATGAACAGCTGAAGACAGAGTTAGGAGGTAGCCTGAGTTTGTGGGTTTTTGCCCTTCAGAGGTTGTACTTAAAAGGTAGAAAAACCAGATCCGCTTCTTGGTCTAATCTGACCCATACTAAATCATTAACCATGTTAGTCTCATCCCCTCAGTTTAGATGTGAGTGGATGCTTATTAATTTCTTAATATAGGTTTGCTTTTAAATGATTCCTATTCCGTTTCATCGTTTTCATTGCACTTTATAGAAACTTGGCAGAGGCCTGAAGGACCTTTACTCTCTCCAGCTTGTCACTCCAGATGGCTTTGCATTTCCACAGCAGATGAAATGCTCTGGTCATGGCAGTGCAGTTGCATGCATTTACTAATCCGCTTTGCCAATCTCCCGGACCCTTGTAGGATGCTTCTGTGCACCACATTTGAAGAGTTTGCATTTAAATTGGCTTTTGAAATTCATGTTTCATTTTCTTATTTTAATTACTGTCCCTGCTGCTCTCATATTTAGTTATTATGCTCTGCTGGAACAGTTAGGGACTATTCAGGTTTCTTGTGATTTTGGTAATAAATTTAGATCTGATATTATTGCTATTATACCAGGATCTAAATATCTAATTAGTGCCTCCCATGTTTTTTTGAATAACACAAAACATCTATAGTAAAAATAGGCAAAAGAGTAGTATCTCCACTTTACTGATGGTGAACTGAACTCTGAAAGTTTAACGGATTTGTCTCGAGATGCTCAAGAGACTGTGGCAGAATCTGGGACCTCCATTTTTTGTGGCTCGTATGACTTCTGCTTCATAAATTCAGGAAACCCTGTGAGAGTAGACCCACAGCAGGAGCTTGGAGAACCAAACTTATGCCTGAGAGTCAGTAAAATGAGATTCCTCACAAGTGCCGTTTCACTAAAACAGTGGGGAAATGTTTCTGACTATTAATTTACTTTTCATCTCCATTAATATATTTGAGTCAGAAGTGGTATGAAATATTGTGCCATTTGCAACTGAATTGGAGTTTGGACTGTGTCCGGGTCAGGCAGGGAAGTTGTACTCAGCACATGGAGCCAGTATATTTCAGAAACTCCCCTCTAGGCACTTAATGGGTGGCAAACATGCTTCATATTCATGAAGTGTTGTTTTTCTGAAAAACAGTCCTATTATGTTACTCTGAAATATACTTACTTAAAATTATGATCCTATGGTGTTTCTCCGAGTCTGTCTTTGGGTAATCCTCTGGCTTTTGCCTCAGGTCTTGGTGTATGACAAGTGAAACCATGCTGTGACACCGATGGCTTCAATTTAGTACGCCTGTTTTGTCGTACTCAAAGTAAAGCTAGCAAATTGATTCATGCTCTGATTAGTGGGTTTGCTACTTTTGAAGTACTTCCGTACCTCAACAGATCACATCTCATTCCACTCTCAGGACCAGACGCCTTTTTCCATTTGCCTAGTCCCTAAAAATGCTTCAACATTGCATGCAGGGATGTGTATGTTGAAGATGCTCTGCTTTGACCTCTCTGGGGTTGTTTAATACATTGCACAAGACTGTGAAAAGGGAGGAAAGCACTCCTGAATTTGTACTTCCCCAGGAGAAGTCTTGCACAGTCAGTATCAACAGCTTGTGAAAACAACAGAGACCTGGTACGTGGTATAAGCAGATCTAGTAGGCTGTTTGTCTTTCTGTTTCTCTGAGACCCACGGCTCCTGGCAGCAGCACAGGAGGCATAACTGAGTAAGAGGACATTGCTGAGAAGCTGTAATGAAGAGGGGACTTGAGTGGTTTAAATTTTCGGTTATACTTAACGCTGATTTTTGGCTGTTGTGATGTTTAGGAGGGGAAATGTGGGCATTGTATTTTCATACCACTTGTGCAGAAGCTGTGTGGGACCAGGTGGGACCAGCTGTTGTGCTTTGCAGTGAATCATGTTGCAAAAAATGAATGTTTAGAAATTGCACGTCAGTAAGGAGACTCGCAGTCTTCAGCAGGGCTGAGAAACTGCTTGGCCACTTGGCTCTGTCTTTTTGTAGGTCCTTACTGACGCATTGTGAGTTCAAATTTAGTACTAGAATGAATTATTCACCACTGAAGTGAAAAAAAGAATTTTTAGCTCCAAGTTTCAGGCAGTTTTCTCCAGCCCTGATAGTTAGAGGAAGCCCTAGTTAGATAATTAGAGGTGCTGTAAGCGTTCTTAGTTGAATTCAATTATAATTAACCTGGGGCCAGAAAAAAGGAAATCTGAGTATCTCTGAGAAAGGATAAACATGGTGGGGATCTCAGACCATTTTTTTAATCCCTTGTTTGTGTAGTATAGAACTTTTAAGACGATTTCAATCTTTATTTTGTGTACCGGATGATTCCAAGCAGAGGAATTATTTATTGCTGCGGTTGCATTTTTTTTAGCATGTTTCCTTGATAACAGACCTATTCTAGTTGATAAGCTCCAAAATCCTCATTCCTCATCCCTCTCCTCCAGTGACATGTGAACCTGCCAGAAGATTACAGTTGTATTAGGTTAAGTGCCTATGAAAAGGGGAAGAGTTTTAGCCAACTAGTTCCAAACTTCTCCTGTTGCAATCTATAGCAATGCCATTACTGTCGGATCTAACATTGTGGCTTAGCCTAACCCTTCAGTTATGCACTCAGAAAGTCACAGCCTGTCAGAATAGCATTGGTGTCATTTCCAGCACCTCGCCTACCCACTGCCACCTCAGATCATGCCTGAAATATTAACTCATGTGCTCTCTTGTAGTGATAAAGTGAGGGTGATCAGCTAGTTGTCAATCAGCCTTTCAATCTCAGCTTCTAGCTTGCTCATAAATGATACTCCCATTAGCTAAAACAAAGTGGGTGTTTTTTCTCATATTTCTCATCTATTTTCTCATCAGAGAGAAATCAAAGATGACACATCCATGCTCTGAGCTTCAAGATGCTGCAGACTGGATTGCAGAAAGCCTTCTTCAGGTTTGGGGGGGTGGCTGCTCACCAGTCTCTGCCATGGCTCTCAGCCTTTACTTGTGCACATATTCACATTTAGGAATGACATCCACAATGTTGCTGTAGAAAAAGGATACATCTCCATGTAACTAAACTCTCAGTATTTCTCAGCATTCCTGCTAATTACTAATGACAGAAACTTTGTCTCTAGAGCATCACAATATTTTGATTTGCATTTTTCTCACCAGGAGGAAAGTTGACAATGAGGGAGCAGTCCACTCTCTCAAGACACCTACCGTCAGGAAGAGAAATTTTCCACGACTCCAGTAAAACACACAAAGCACTCAAATTTCAGACAAGATATTGTTTGTTGAATATTTCTTTCTGTCTGAGATAAAGGGAAGCAAACTAATTTTAAAATTATATCCCTGGGGGAAGATAAGGATACCAGGCTTATTGGTTACAATGAAATCCCTTAGCTATTTAAGCAGTTTAAAGGAGCCTTAGAGTAACTGTAAAGTCAGGTCTCTGTCAGGTGCCTGTGTTTAACTTTTTAGCTAAAAAAAAAGGAAAAAGAAGCGTTATGTAAATCTTCTGAGCAGCACATGCAATAACATACTCTTCATGACAGAATTAAAGCCTGGGAAAGTGTGGAGATATGTTGCTTTGTCAGGGCTTGTGCTTTTGTAGGTATTCTCTGAATTCAACTACAGTGTACAACTTGGTGCTCCACTTGGAGCCAGGATGTCAGAGCATGTCACGTAACGCATTGTGCTGCTCCATCTTCTGCTAGCAGATAGCTCGGAGCTGGATCACCTCTGAAACGTACTGCTAATGTGGTGGGACTCTGGGGAGTGGTAACAGTGTTTCATAAGCTGTTTTTAATGTTCTTGATTAGTTTGGTATCAATTACCTAGTGATTGTTTTTTGTACAAATCCAGGATTTTACACATTTGGATTAAGTTTATACAGTTGTGCATTTAATTTGCACGGTCTGTTAGCAAAACACTAAACAAAATTCTTTTGGTCAAGTTGTCATCAGACTAATTAGAGTTTCTGTTTAGTCTGAGACCACAACGGTGGTTGGTATCATCTCAGAGACTGGCCTACTTAAAAATACAAAAAGGAAAAATAAAGGTAAGAATCATGAATAGGGAATCCTTAGTCCCAGCATGCATTTGTGGGGAAGGAAAGAAAATACTCTGCTCTGACACAGCCAGTCCAGAGATTTCTAATAAAACTGGAGCTGTTTCACCCTCATCAGTTCTGTCTTCATGACACTAAACCTTTCAAAATCGACTGTAGACTTTATTTTAGAAATTTCCACCTAAGTGAAAATGGTAGCACTTCTGATTCTTTCAGGCTAATTTGCAGTGTGATTATAGAATAAATTCAGGTGTATTAATGAGAGACATCTCCTGTACTCTCTGCTTCATTTTATGGTTATTTAGAAACAACGTATGGAACAGTTACCATACTCACAACCTAGAAAGATAGGGGCAGTAGCAAAGCTTGTGAGCTAAAATCCAGTATTGCTACATGCATGAAATCATAGATAAGTGTGACAGGATGTGACATCTAAGATACAGTTTGACTTACCAATGAGGGACAAAGCTAAGATAAGATGTACTGCCTCTGGAGAGAAAAAAAAAAAAAAAAGAGAGAAGAAAGATTCACTGTAGGAATAATTTTGATTTTTGAAAGAAATCACAGTGCTTCAAAATGATTGTGCTATAATGGTTATAGCATCAAAAGCAAGGATAAACTCCTGGGAAGACATATTTGCAGTATTTCCATTTAACCATTTCAAGGCAGGTGGGTGGATAAAATACAGGAATTGCCCACAGCAATGACTTCCCTTTCAATACATACAGTTTACTCATGGTCTCCATGTGGTTTATAGGGCTGGGTAGCCTACATCCATAGTTTTTCCCCTTCTGAGACTTGCTGTCTCCCAGTAACCCCAACTTTTATAATTGACGCCCTTGTTAATAATTGTTTTCTCTCCCTCTCAACCCCATTGTAGTAAATGTCATCTAAAAAACTTAGTGCACAGAGAAGGCAAAGAAATACATGCATAAGGGAGCGTGAGGCTGTTGGGTTTTCTGTGTGATAGCAACAGTGCAAGTACTGTCACTTGCGTTCACTTCCGCTCTGCACAGTATGAATGACCATATGAACCTGGGGCAATTGAGATCTGGACCCTTTGCCTTTCTGATTTGGCACATCAAGAATTTGTTCATTACAAAAGTGCTAAAAGTCATAATACCGTATTCTAATGGGGAGGGCTACAAAACAAGCAAAAAAAAACCCAAAGAAAAGGCAGCTTACAAGATCACTGAAATGTTGGTGTTGAAACTGGTGTGTGACATTGATATACATAGAAATGATTTAACTCCACTGCAACCCGCAAAAGGCCCCAGTGACCTTGCTGAAGACACTGGAGCAGGGTCAACCTGAGCATAGGCAGACTGATACCTGTGAATACTGCTCAAAAAGCCAAATTAGCAAGCACTTTTGCATGATCTGTCTTGCTGCCTGGGCATTTTCCCACAGTGCTTGGAGCTCTGATTAAGGCAGTCAACCATAAATCACTAAGGCACATGTCAATGAAGCCCTTACGATGCCACTGGGGATAGAGGAATCATATCCTCTTATTGCTTTAATCGTGAGGCTGGAGTCCATTAAAAATCCATTTAAATCTATGAACTGGTGCTAGTTTTAAACTGGTAATTTACGTCCAGTGGATATTAGCAGCATTTTTTTCCCCTGTATCTGAACTATTGCCAAGAGCTGCTCTAACTAATGTATGATATTCATGTTCAGGCTTACACAATATAATCTCCTTCACTTTCTGGGTATATATCAGCAGGCAGCAGTAATGGGCATTGTCTGAATCAAAGCCTCTTATAGAAATGTTGCAAACCAAAATGAAAAGTCTGGAATAGCTCACTGTCAGTATACGGAAAGTATTCCAAACTGGGAATTGATCAGTGGATTTTCTGCCATCATCTTTCAAACTGCGTTTTGGAAGAACTCGGGCAAAAATTCAGTAATAGGTACCTGATGCCCAACATTCACCGACGAGGATGAGCTGTACAATAATAATAAACCAAATGCTTTTAACAAACAAGGGCAAATTCAGTCTAGTTAATTACTTTGTTATTTTTGGAGTTTGAGTGTTCCAGGGGCAATCTGTCCTTGTACTCATCTGATTTGCAAGACACAGTAGAAGCTCTTCTCCTCCATGCCAGCACTTTTGCATGGTGGCCTTCAAAATTAGGCAGCCAGCCCTGCACTTCTAACTGACAAAAATCAGTTTCTACAAAGGGGTCCAGTTGAAACAGTGCAGAACTGGTGTATATTGTACTGTATTAAGAAACACTAAAGAAGAAAAGCAACAGCAATGGCACAGCTGGCACCTGTATTACTGTGTATACACGCAAACAACGTAGAAGCAAAGACAACTTGGGCAGATGTATCCCGAGGCTGGGATGGTTCTGGCAGCTTCTGGGCAGGGTCATGACCCATTTAAAGTAATCTGACTTTTCCGCTTTGTACTGTAAAAAGCCTCTAACCACTTTATGGCAGTTTCCATTTCAGTTTTCTTGCAGAACTGGACTTTGAATCACAGAGGTCAATGTCTTCTCATTTACTCATAGTATTAAAAAATTCTGGAATTTAAAACAAAGGAATGCAAAATCTTTTGTTCCCATTGCCCATTTTCCACTCTTAAATGATGTTCCAAAGTCCTGAGGACTGCGGGTCAAACCTTCATCTCTAGTCACTGCACTTCCTTTGCCTTCTCCCCCTCTGCTCCACAGGTCTGCTGTCCGCCTCCCCATGGTGCAACCAACTGAGCTGCCAATAAAACACAGGTGTACCCCCAGCAAGTGCCGCAGGGACACGCTGGGGCAGAGAGGATGGTTACCTATTCACAGTGCATCTGTCTCCAGCTATTTCGCCCATCTGTCACAGTGTCTTACTACTAGCAGGTGAGCACCTAGCTCTGGAGGGCTACAAAAGCAGAAAGGAAACTGGCACTTGAAGGGTGATGAGATAAGCATAATATTGGATGTAAAGGTGTGGATCACAGTTGGAAACCCATAAAGGGATGTAGGAGCAAATGTTGAAAGTTGTGGTGAGGGTTTTTGTGCTCTGCATTTAGAAATGATCATCAGAGAGCAATGAGGCTGTCCTGATCAGCCAGAGGCAGACAAAAGAAACCAAGTGAAAACAGGCAAAGGCTCAAACGTTTCTAAGCCAAAGTGCTGGTCTTTATTTTTTTCAAGTGAGACTAATTAATTCCTACTGGATATCTGCCAAACTATTTACTCTTACTTCTGGTAGCAGCAGCCACAGAGGTAACCAGAAATCTCTAGGTAGTACAGGTGTTTGCTAGCAAGAGCAGCTGTTACTATTAGAAAAAAAAGAAAAGGTTTCCTTCAGTTTCAGCTTCATAACCCAGATGACAAGTTCTGAAATTAATTAAAAAAAAAAAAATCTCCAACAGACACTTCATCAAAACCTGGCTCATTGCTTGGCTTTGTTTGCAGCTGTTTTGCTCCTTCTGGGGTTTGGCACGGGATAGCTGTTGTGGTGGCTGCGTTCACCCTTCTGCATGTCCTTTTTCTGGCTCACCTTCCATTCAGAAGCCAGGTTCTTTTTTCCCTTGTTTTGTGCTCATTAGTGCAAAAGAAGCAACTGTGCTGCTGTCTTAGCTGATGCCTCAGCTAGACAAAGGAGAACAGCTTCCTTAGGCGGATGGAAGGTGTTTGTTTTGTACTAGGTGCTCACTTGGGACAAAGAGTAAACAACAAAACTAACTCCTTCCCCCCATCCTAACATTTTTGTTAGTTTTCTCCTATGAAGGTTCTCCTTTAAAGTGGCAAGATTTATTGACTGGACTTGAAGGCATCCAGATAATGCCTCAAAAGGCAAAATTATACTTATGTCAGCAGCATTAAGGGAAGTTAAAGTTGTGGATATAAGCAATCCAAACTAAGCCAGGAAGCTTCTGTTTGATTCAGACAGCTTATAGCTGGCTATCACTGAAGTTTTCTTTTGACAACTGCAGAACTATATCCTTTTGATTTTTCATGTACAAAGTCCTGCAGTAGTTCGAAGGTGAGGAGCAAGATTTCATGCGTGCGACTGACTAGAGAGAGGCAGAAGCATTTTGAAATTATTCAACACAAGTTATGTTTTATTCTTACTGCTTTTCTTTTTAGCACCCGAAATCAGTGCTGATGTCATTCTTGTGTTAGCTGCTTAGTTTAGTGAGAATAAAGGACAGCTAAATTGGGTCCCTGCAAAATGCAACACCCAGATGGCTGAAAAGACAAGTGAAGAAGGTGCTGAAATGAGAGGCTTTTGTCTTGGGTTTGAAAAAGAAATAAAAATCAGGCAGCATACAAGTAATACACATGACCATAAACAGAAGTGAAGTTCATTTTGAGCCTGAACTTTGCATTCCTTCACATCAAATCGGGCAGGCAGTATTGCTATACTTATTCTGTGTTAAAAACAGAAGCAAAAGCAAAGCAATGCAAAGAGAATCAGACCTCAAGGAGTCTCTTTGGCAGTATTTCAGTCCTCAGAGATAGTTTTTGCCGGTGAAGTGCATTTCACAACCTCTGTGCAGGCCAGGTGGTATAAGGGACACGAGTTCTTATGGTGATCCTTTGCAATGACCTCCTAGCCAAATGCTCAAGTGCCAAGGAGCATCCCAGGTTTTGTTTCTATCCCAGATCCTGGATATTTCACTGAATACATTTCGACCCCTTGTCATCACAACATTATCACTGCAGAATGACAGCAGGCTAAGCCAGTAAGTTAACCTGGATCTTGCTGTATGAGACATTACAACAGAGGCGAGAGTAGTGGCTACCAATTGGGGGACCACTAATCTAATAATTATCAGGTAATTACACAGCCACAGTGAGCCAGGTGTGGCTGCTTTTAGAAATGTGGAAAGGTCATGGAATGAGTACAAAAGTACATGCAACAATCTAAGTGCAGCCTCAGGGAAGGCACATTCAAGCAAGCTACTGAGAGCCTGAAGAAAACCAAGTTTTCTGAAAGCAGAAGTCAGACGAGAGAAAGAACGTGCTCTGACCTCATCAGAGAATTTTTAGAATAAAATGTCTGGCTCACTGAGAGGATGACTCTTATCTTAGCACATATTTATATGAAGAAATAGAGAAATAGAACTTTGCTTTAGTATGTGCTGCCAACATCGCAGGAATGGTGGTAGTATCGTGGCCCATTCACAACACAAGAAAACAAGAATATGTACTGGTCTTGAGGGTGGTGGTGTTCCCAAAACAGGTGTCCCTTTGCCCATTTCATACTCAAAAAGGAGCAAGTAATCTTTTTCCTCTTGAATTTGAATAATCCTCTACCATTATCAGCTGCAAGGGAGAATGGGCTTGCTTATTTCCAAAAGTGTTTCAGAAGATGATCTCAGGTGATGGACAGGAATTAATTGCCTAACATTGAATTAGATGCTCCCAAGTCCTCTGAAGTTCCATTGACACCAGGTGTTTCCAGCCCCAGCTTTCTAAAGAAACTGGTATCTGCATAACTGTTTAACAAGGCATACGTACAAAGGGTGGCCTAGGAAAGTTCAACAATCTTGCAAAAAACTGTTACAACATTGCTTGCATCAGTTTCCACTATAATTAACAGATAAATATAGTTGGAACATTCTGTTGCCTTCTGAATCTTGAGAACAGAAGGTGTCAGCAGTAGCAAAAAGGTCTCCACCTAAATGAAGGTGAGGGCACTGCCAGTAACATTTACCTGTACGCTGAAACAGAGATGCATCTGTTTGCCTGCACTACACTTGAAAAGTTCATTTCCTTGAAAGGGTAAGTGCTCTATAGAAACACTTGCATGCCTTATGAAATCTGCAGAATATGTCAGGACTAAATAACATGTCACTAACAGTGCCACAGCCACATCTACAAAGTCTAAGTTACTCAACTCTGACTGAACTAAAAGACTACTAAAGTATGCCACGAGTATTTGTTGATCTGAAGTCACTTAGGCACTTACTCACATGGAATGTCTGTCCAACAACAGAAAAATTACACATCGCAGGAAGTGCAAGATAGTGAACATCAAGATTCACTGATAATTTTCCATTCAGAAGAGCCAATTTTTCTTCGGCTACCTCTCAAAAAGGTTCTGGCTTGTTGCTGTAAAACCTGTCCAGTTCCATCTATGTTGTTACTGGTAAGATAAGAAACAGCTGTTTGCTTACTTACTATCTCAGCAACCTATCCCCTAAAGAAATCTTGCTTAGAACTGTAGAACCAAGATGGTCTAATACAAGCCCCTTAATATTGCATAGTGCTGAAGAACCTCATTTCAGCACAAGGTTATCTACCACACATGCATAATAGGCTGTCTACTTGACTAGATGCAAAGGCAGCGTGTCAAATTACTGTTACATGACCACCAGTACCAATTTAATTTTGGTTCTTTGAGGCTGGCAGGAAAAAAAGGTCTGCAAGTTATTTGTAGAATTTTTCTCCCCATTATCCAAGGAAAAAGACAAAGCTACAGAGCAGACAGAGTTCTGAGTATCCCTTTGGCTTGCAGGTTTTGAATGACCACAGCTCAATTAACATTGACATTCGAGGTAGGCATTCAGTTCCTTGCAAATGTCACACATCTCCCATGTGGTTTCAGCCTGTCTATTGAAATTCATTCTGCAAGGCGCTTCGGCAAACTTACAACACACATCACCGTCTCTCTCACCAGCATTAAGGCGGATGCTTTTCAGGATCACCACTGTATTATTTCACTCTTGAAAACTGCTTTCACTTTGTACCTATGAACAGAGGGTCTGACACTGCATGACAGACCAGATTCAAGAAAACCTGTTGATGCTGACTCATTTAATACATTTTTAGGCACTTAGTAGTTTAAATCCATTGTCTAACAAGCAGCTCATTTCTTAAGAGATATGGCCAGCATGCACGTTCACATGGCAGCCACAGATACTAAGAACGAACTGAAAGACAGCTGAGTCTGCCCTATGTTTCACCCTCGGTAAAGTCAGTAACTTTCTTGATACAAGGCCCAACTTCAACAGGCATTCTAACTACAAAACACCAGTCCTGATTCAAGTCATCCGCAGAATTTGTGTGGACAACTAAAAAAATCTGTCATGTATGGCATTGCTTAATATCACATAAATCTGAGACTTCACTCTTATTCAGGAGTTTTTCAGTCTCTGTAACTAGATTTATTTATAACCCTGCAGTACCAGTGCTCTAAAAGCCTATGGTCTAGTAGTTTGGTGCTGAGGCCGTCTGAGAACACCGTAAGACTCAGACATTTAACTAGTCACTTAAACAGCCGTAACTACAAGGTAAACTGATGCACTTCGAATTCAAGGCTACCAAACCTAATCAGTATATTTATGAGGAAACAGGGAGAACATCCGAGTTAAGTTTAACTCTAAGACCACTGCCTCAGTTTTAATACATCACTAAAAACCCACCTGGAGACCGATACCCGCTCTAAGAGGGTATATTACTTGCTTTCACTGCACTACACTGACATGTTTTGTTCAAAGAGTGTCTTGTTCAAAGGGTGCAGCTGTTCATGAATATCAGGAGTGATAATAGCTTTGGATCTTCTGCCAAAGTTTTAGATTTGCTCTGTATGATCCTACAATGTATTTAAACTATTACTTAAGATAAAGAAAAATCCTCACAGTCCCACTATTTTATATTCTATCCTAAGTTTAAAACATCATTTTTTAAACCAACTACATTCTTCTAAAACAGTAAGCGCACAGTGACAGGCATTTTAAACAAGTGCTTCTTATTTATTCACAATTTAGATAAAGTTTAAGGAAAGACAAAAGAAATACAATGGACAACATCAAAATGAAAAGGAATTTTAGTGACCAAAGTGAGTTTCTACAGCCAGTGCTCCCCATACATTTCAAAATGTTATCCAGACACTGCAGATGCAGATTTCAAATAAATCCCATAACAAACCGCTATGACTATTCCCTTTGAAATTAAACTGGGAATGGAAGTTAGCCACCTTTTATCTATGAGTACACAAACCACCAAATTCTTTCAGTTTCTGCTTAAAGCCACATTTATCTTTTACAAGATGGATTCTGCAATACATTTTCAAGTAGCATTTTTCATTTTGTCTGAGCTCTGCTATAAAAAAAGTCAGTGTCAACCTTCTGTATAACAAAACAGCTTTTGATCTTGCTTGTGGAATATACGCAATTCAGAGCAGTGTCACACTTGCAGCTTGGAGGTATCCTTGGAGATACTGCAACGCTTCTGCATTCAGACTAGTACTCAGCATTGAAGGAACCTTAAAACATACGATAGAGCAGAAGTGTCAATGTGTGCATACATTAAACTGCTGCTATATCCTGTTAATCACTGTGTCAACACATGGTACAGAGTCAAGCGACATCCTGAGAGCAGCAGTTTTTCAGTGTGAAAGCAGTTGCTGAAATTACAATTCCTGATGCTGACAGTTTTACGTACTACTTATCTGAATCAAACATGAAAGAAGGGTAGAGAAAAACTTCAGTTATTAAAGCAGATATATGGATGCAGGAAACATCAGATCTCTCAGGCAATCTTTACTTACCAAAATCTTGAACAAAATAAAGACATTATGGGTTAAAACAGTTAACTGTAAACTTGTTTAAATCCAACATGAGTTGCTTGAAATTTCCTGAGTACATACAATTGAACTGTATACAAGTATTAGTTATATACCTACAAATAGATAAATTTTAATTTAAGAAATGGCATATTTAAGCTTATTGCTAAATTAAGTAATGTGAAAATACAGCCTTTCTAAGGTTATTAGGGATAAAGCCTTACAAAAGCTATATTCCACTAAAGAATAAAAGAGAACAACACCTTGCATTCTGGTTATGACATCCTTCATTTTGCTGATTATCAAACATTAGCAAAAGAGACCCATTACGAAAAAAAAATTTCTTCTCTGTAGAATTTAGCATTAGCATGCCACGTATGAAAGTCACCTACCCTGCCTGGGCATGCTGTAGACAGTTTGTGGAGAGACTGTGCCAGATGGATTCTAGGATTGTTCACCATTTGACCTACAGGATCATGTTCTTTTTTCCCAGCAAAGGCTAGCTGAGAGAATGCAGTCTGATATCCTGGAGTATCTTCTATGTCAATGAAGTGTTCTTCATCAGGGATAGTGTCATCCTCAGGCAGTTCAAAGAGGCCAATGAGGGCCTGCAGCAAAGGAATCCTATATGTAAAGAGCGGAGGATAAAATTGAAGTGCTTAAAGATACGTTAGGACACGCTGTATTGTACAAGAACGTTCAAATTACTTGGAACCCTTTACAATTTAGCCCTTGCAGGTACTTGCTTAGCTACTGAAATTATAAGTGCCCAATCTAAGCTGGACTTGAAGAATTGTAGATCTGTGTATTTTACAGGCATAATGTAGGTGCTCATATTAAAAGCATAAACAATGTATTTATTTTTTTATCCGGTCAAATTTTCATGAAACATACCTAAGAAAAGCCATTCTTTCCCAGATTACACCTTTTCTCTAAGTACATTAAAAGAAGTTCTAGTTCAGGGATCCAGTTATTATCATTAAATTCAGGCTACCTGACACCTTGACTGCTAGACTGGCTTACAATCTTCCCAGATAGCTTTCCCCAAAATTCCACTGTCAAGCTAAGATCTTACAGTCTCTCTGGCAGGTTATAAGTATGCTCAGATCTCCTGACTAGTAGAACAGTTGTAAGTCAAAACTGGGCCTAGCTTTTCAGAAAGAATACAAGCTAAAAGTAAGTAGTGTATTTTCTTAAATGCAGTCCTAGCTAGCCCAATCAGTGCTATCTCCACCACAAAAATCTCAAACCACTTCTGGCATCTGCTTTGAAAACACAGTTTTATTTGTTGGGAAAAGGAAGTGGTATGAAAAGCCTGAAACTCAGCCTCATAACAATAGCAGGCCTGAAGAAATCACAACGGAGTTTATTTGAAGAATACATTTCGATGATAGCTCACATTTTCAAAAATCAAATAGCCTCACTAACAGAACTTGAAGAAGTGTTCTACATACCACAGCTTGGTGTATTCAGTGTCCATCATAGGAGGACATTCTGTTAATATTTTTGTAATGCCAACAGCACAGATTTTCTTTTCAACTTGTCCAGATACTTTCTGGATTTCAGGAATTATAATTTTCTCCAAAACCATTCCAAACATCCTGTTATGACATTAAAAGAAAAAGTATTAGAAAGCCTTATCAGCCTTACAGTGACAAAAGAAAATCAGAAACAATATGAAGCACTAGGAAAAAGAGAAAAACAGATAATCTGTTAAGATGCTGCCCTGTTGCGGTGGATGCCTGGTAGAAATTTGAGCATACACACTTTTCACAAAGGGAAAAAGAATAAAAACATCACTCTCTTCTTTTTACGACCTGCTTAGGAGATTAATATCTTGAACTATCAATGATGAACTATGGGCAGCAAATCAGAAAAATTGCTAGACAAATAAATCAACCACATTAGAAGAAACACTTGGCTAGTCAGAGTAGAGACAAATGCAGTTTGCAATTTTAGCTGAAGGAGACAACTATTTCCTACTTTAAGAGACAAAAATTACATAGCAGTCTTAAATAATAATAAAAAAATCATACTAACTTTGGCTGTATGCTGTCAAATATTTCCTGCAGCGCTAATGCCCCATATTTTATGCAGTACAAGTTAATGAAGACTAGGAAACCTGTAACAAGAAAAAAGTCAAATTAAAGCTATTATTTTGTTCACGTTGAGTCTTAGAGTCAGCAGCAAAATACATTCTAACAAGTTTTTCAAGGGGATAGAAATGACAATCTTTATAAATGTTCAGTTTTAGTGAAGTACATTAACTTGCTACACCTTGAAGTTTGCCTAAAAACTACTGATCCTTTCGCGTACCACAACACACTAAAACATGGCAGTAAGACAAAGAAGACAAGATTCAGTCCTTTTTCTCCTTACAGCAGTTATGAAGCATTAGACAAGCCATTTGCAAGTTTTTCAGATCAAGGACCAAAAGAACTCTTGAATGCTTTTAGCCGAAAACTTCATGCAATGCAGTTTTTCAGATCACTTGTGAATGCCTTTGCATGACCTTTGTACCAGAGCACAGATGCAATGCATTAAAAGCGACACTTAAATTTTGTTTGTGGAAGACCATTATAAGCAATCCTAGCATTCTTGCTCCTATCAGGTGGCATTAAACAGATTTTATAGGATTAAGTAATAGACATTGCATAATTCACAAATTATGTGATAGTATCATTAAAATAATTTAATCAGTACAACAATAATATTCCTGTTACAACAGGAATAACCAGAATATGTATTTCTATAATTTGTCACAACTTTGCTAGTTTAGCATAAAACCTGACCAATAACGTACGTCATATTAAGGCAGAATGACACAAATGCATAGAGTATTTAACAGCAATAACACACAACTATATGTAACAAAAGGAAGTGCGGTCAGTATTACTGTGTTGTGTGAGAGTGAAAGTTTGCTGGTATTAGTTGAAGATTAAATGGAGACACTTTCAGATAATTAATGATATCACACAGAGTAAGAAAGTAAGAGGAATACACAAGTCTCTTCTCTTATTTTAGTTCCATTCCTTCAGTTTTCATGAAATAAGTGTCACCTGCTGTGGCAAGTGCCCTATATGCCACCCTTGATTACACAAATAATTTGAAGCAAGTCACTGATGTTAAGAGTCACTAGTATTCCTTCATCCACATAATCACAGGACATGATAGGATACTTATTCAGTACAGCTGCATGTTCTAAATTGTTGGCACTACCAGTGCTGAAGCTTTTCATACAGCAAGGAACTTACTTTTAATAAATTTTGTTGTTTTGGAATTTTGAAGTCTTTGGAATAGTAGAATAAAGATCTGTTTCCTGTACTGGTCAACTGACTCACTGGAAATTTAAAAGAATAGATATTCAATTCATACTAGGATTTTACTAATGTCACTTCACAGAAAACATGGATAGAATTGTTCAAATCTACTTTATTGATAAATGTGACAGTTTTCAGTTGTTAAACATTAACTATGAAGTGTACAAACATACCAAATATTAAAGTCTACAGAAATCAGTTTTGAATGTAATTTTAATTCATACTCACGGAGGCATATGCTCTATAATACTGTTTAGAAGATAGAATCCTTGATGGTCATTAGCTTTAGAGGCAATCAACTTCTGGAACACACCTAACAATCCAGGCTGTAAGCAAAGCAAAAATAAAACTCTATACAACAGTTCTTTGTATGTGACCTACCAGAAAGTTGGCTCTTACCATTTAAGACATACACCAAGGCAAAAGCTTTCATAACCTACACCAGGATTCTGTTTCTGCAGTTAAGAACAAGGAAGACAGATTTCTGTTGGGATCAAGTGATGTTCTTTTGAGCATTAAGATTAACCTTGATCAAATGAACACCGAAGCCAGTTTGAACACGCATGTCTGCTTCATCAATGGCATTGTCTAATCAAGTCTGACTATAGCAGATCATGCAACAGAAGTATGCAGAATAAATCTCCCACTGCATTCACTAATCCTCATATATCCCAACATTTTGGCTCCTCCTCAACCACTCTTCTCAAGACTGTTCTGAGAGTTTTCCTGATCCACAGTGTTCAACACAGGGCAAATGAGACAGGAAAATTGCAGAAACTTACCTGCTTGCAAAAAATAAATGCAGGAATTTTACACCTTAATTGACAAAAGCATGACAGTCCATCCACATAGTGGAAAAGCATCCAAAAAGCCTGCATTCATAGAATTTTTTGTCTTTCTACGTAAGCACCATTAATTTAAAGTACAAGCATAAATTCTGCACAGATCCAGCTATTCACTAAAGGAAAAAGTTCCTCATAATTTTTAATCTTAAATCAACATGTCTAGAGACATACACTGTGACTAAATCAATCCAACTTACAATTTTGTCAGCAGCAGCACTTGCTATTGTATTGGCACCCCGCTCTAAATAAGCCTGCAGGAGTCGGACCAAAGGAGGAATGTTTCCTGAACTTTCCCATAATACTGGCTGAAGTAGATGAGGAAACAATGCCATATAGGATGACGGGATTTCATTTTTATGCATTTCTAGAAGTAGGGACATCACTTGAAACACATATGGAATGAACTCTGGAAAAGAAATGATGACATTTACAAATTCAGCAAATATGGCCACTGTCAGTTCCTAGGAACCACATATCTATTGATTGAACCTACAATTCTATGATATTAACACAAAGATTCCAACAAATCAAACCTTGGAGAAATGTACCACTTCCCAAACTTCATTATTCCAAAAATTTGCAAGCATTGTATATATACAATTTTTATTTCCTCTATTTGTTTATGTTTCAGAACATGGAAAACAAGCTACTAGAAACAAGGCAATATAATTAAGAAGAATAATAAGAGGCTTTGGAGTACTGATTGTTAGACATTTTAAAAGTACAGTTTGTTTTAAAAGTAAGTTAATACAGTTGATGTGCCCTAGGGATCAACCCAGACGCTTCCTAGAAGTGTTTATTAGGACTGTGAACATGCTGCGTTCTCACTTGAATTTCCTGTGTTGCAGAAAAACTGCCGTGAGGCAAATCATAGCAACCAATTATAGTAGAGAGAGAGCACAAGCACTTACTGATTTTAATTTACCTTGCACATCATTCTGTAGTATCTCAGTGAACACCATAAACAAAGCCTCTTCAAAGCTTCCAACTGCATCAGGGTTTGCTTTGCATGTTATCCTTATTGACAAGCATATTGATTCAAACATGTAATGGTTAAAGTGAGGTTTGCTTGGATTCTAAAAACAAGTTATAAACAGATAAATCAACCCAAACTTGCAGCCAACTCACTTATTTAGCAAAATATATTTTTTATTTCAGCTGAAGTCTAAAGTAGCAACTGGGAATAAGGATACTTATGACTTACTTATTAATATGCTAATGAAATTAATTCCATAGATAAAAGCAAACATAAAAACCTTTAAAGCATAAAGGAGGGGTGGTTTTATAAATATTTTAAAGACAACAAGTGCTTTTCAGAAGCTCTACATAAACTAGCAAGCAGTTAAAGTATCACAAAACAAAAACTGGAAAAAAAATTTGTTTTCAATCCTGTAAGCATCTAGACAATTCTTTACTGAACACTTCTTATCCTCTGCCGCTAGGTTTAAACTATACATAGTAGGAGCTTTTTGGATAGTTGATGAAGATATTCTAAGGCATTCCCTAATGTCAATGTTCAATAATATTAGCCCATCCTGAACAAAAAACTAAGAGACTTTTACCCACCAAAAGCAGGAGTGCAATTTATTTAATTTAATCCCATATTTCAGTGCCTAAATTTAGTATTAGCCTCAGAAGCTTCATGGACAAAGAATAAAGGAGTTGTGAGAACAGATTACTTTAATGGTGGCCTCTGCACAAGCAAACATTTATACTAGAACAAACTAGTATTACAAAAAGATTTCATATGCTGTTTCCAAATTTCAGATGAGAGCAGGGGAGAATGATTTGAAAGTATGTCCTAAAAGGAAGACAGTACTTCACTGGAAGGCTGTTTTAACTTATTTTGGTCAGAAAATACTGAACAATTTACAGTATTCTAACAGAACACAACAACAAGGTATACATAAAACTTTAGAAAGACAGCTCTAAAAGGTAAAAAGCGAACATTTGCTCAGATAGCCTGTTTCTTTACCTTACTGACAGCCAACAGTTTCTGTGTAAGCTGTGTGGTGACAGAAGGGATGTATGGAATTATGGATTCCTGTAGCAGAGAAAAACTCCTCATGATGGCTGCAAATAAATGGAAAGTATTATCTTCTGGAGACAAACATACACTTCTGTCAACCATCATATGCCTAAATCCTTTACCTTTTACTATTAAATTGGATCCCAAGGAATTATGTACGGTAAGAAAGAGCACCTGCTGCAAGAGCAATCAATCTATAATCATGACAAAGGATAAAGCAAAGCCTCATTATCCCCATTCTATAGACGGAGCACAGAAGATTAAGCAACTTTGCAAAGACCATAATTTGTCTTGGGCAAGTCTCAAACCTTGGCATACTGTTAGCCATAACCCACTCAGATCTCCTACGGACAGTGTTCAGGTAGCTGCCTTGACTACAAAGACTACCATTTGAGAAATAATTTGTCACTACACCATTATGTTTAGTGTTTCTCTTTGGTACCATGAATTTAGTCAAAGATGACTTAATACAGCCTGGTAAATAACTGCAGGCTGTGCATACCTCTTAGCATATTTACATAAAATAGGTTTTTAATATAAAAATTTCAGTAGCCGGTAACTATAAGCCTTTACCCCAAATTAACAAAGTTACTCTTATATTGCAGAACTCATAAAGCATTTACCTTTCATAATGTATTCATTTTCAGATGAGCCAGGAAGCGTCAGTGCTTTAAAAAGGTTTGTTAATAGCACTTCTACAAATGGTGCCATTTCTGCAGCTGTAATGCTGTTAAGTAAAACACAGCTCTTCAATGATGAAGCATATTCACAAACTTCAGCATTTTACAGTATTGTAACACTAAGAAATAAAAGATCCCCTACAGATATTTCTCATCCTTAATGGACAAAACCTATGTAGCAATGAACTTATTTCTGCTTGAAAACTTACAGGGTACTATTATTTGTCCCCCTCATGGTAAACAGTCTTTCAAGAGCATGGGCTGCGTAAGTATGGACCACAATACTTTCTGCTTGAAGATGACTGATTAAGAGAGGAATAGATACCAACAGTTGTTCTTTAGGTACCTACAAAAATATAGCAACAAATGATACATATGTTACATAAAAATACAGATGGTTCAACACTAGAGCATAACCACTCTGAGCTCATCAGCTACAAACTGAAAGCTCATCAGCAACAAACTTGGCAGAGGAAGAAATCTTAGAAGGCTCCTCCAGTCGCTAAATCACACCTTGACAACCAAGAGGTACCTACTTCTGTCATCACCTGTATGCTTCGCCCTAACATCAATGTTACATTTGATTGTCAGTTAGTGCATATATTCCTAATGTATATGTTTTTTTCCATTTTACTTTGTCTTAATGGGCAATTAAAAAAATATCAAGCTTTAAAAAAAAGCCACAGATATTTCCTAAGAGATGAATAAAGGTAATCTAAAGTTTAGAAATACTACTCAATATATTTTCTTACTGCACCTCACAAATCAGAAAAGGTAAAGGACAAAGTTGCTGTACTCTCTTTAACAACTACTGCAATGATACGAGCAATCAAGTATATTTAGACTAACATTCACTTGAAAAAGTCTGAGTGTGTCACAGAACTAAGTGTGCTAAGATGTTCAGTGCTCCCACAGCATATGGATAGCATATAGACTACATGGTAATTGGATATTTATAACAACATCATTTACTTTCAAAACTAAAAATTCAGCATGAAGTGTTATATACGACTATCAAACACCTGTTGAGTTAACATATGGCCAAGTAAGATAAATTAGGCTTGGCAAGTATAAAGTAACAAACTACAGTATGTTTTTACCATAAGAGTAAAAGAAAAACTTACTTGGTTTCTAAAAATCATGATATATTTGATACCATCTGCTTTTAACACAGGGAATTCATTCACTGCAATAGAAAAATATGTGAATTTTGTTGATGCTTTTCATATAAATGTGATTACTGAACATATACTATATATAGAAGTGACATTAAACCATGATTTTTCCCCTCAACAATAATACACACAATGTTTTCTACGTTGCTTAGTTTCTGCATTTCTATATAGGCACTGTCAGACAGAATATCAGTTTTAGGTACAAATCACTCCCCAGTACCACAAAGTGTACAGTCCAACTCTTTCACATGAAATTTCCCCTTCTGGCTCCAATTTTAACAGCCTCCAATTACACATTCTGAGACAACCCACTACGTTCTAAATATCTTAAGATAATTGCTGAAGCATAAAATAAGTTATGTGGCTGAAATCTAGACATCCGTAATCTCATCAATATGGGCTGACACAGGCTACAACCTAGCCTTCAGTATTTTAACTTCTCAGGGATTTGTATAGCATAGAAGTTTGCCATAAGGTCTCAAATACAGAAATCAAATTACTTTGATTCAACAAGTTTAAGCATGTAGCTGATAGCAACCATGTGTGTACATGCTCTGATCTTGCAGATAGAATGTGCTAATCCACCTTTGTTTAAAAGCTCATTCACTGCCAGCCAAACAAATTTTAATTACTTCCCATGTGCCAGGTGTTAACAGTCTTCTATCTCAGAGATTATGCTGATGTATGAGTGCTTGAGCCTTAAGAAACAGTGGTTACTGTCAAGATTGTAAATATATCACAAAAAATGCCATATAAAAATTAACATTAACTTACCACTAGCAGACTTTAAGTCAGGTTGAATGTGATTCACAAAGAATTCTGTCAGATTAACAAGTTCATTGGCTTGTGTTATGCCATGCTAGAAAAACAAAAAACAAACCAACCCTGGTTTTAGATGTTGACATTCAGCTAGTTTTCTTACGCATTTTTTATGTGCTTTTAATGAAAGGAATCTAAAGCATGCATGCACATGATGACATTGTTGAAACTGCATCTTTAGCAGAGAGCCATCCAATTTCTTTTTCTTAATGTTTTTAGTCTCTAGGTTTCAGCTGTAGCACTATCAAGGTTCAAAGTTACCAGCTCTGAGTTTAGGAATAATAGCACGTAACACAGTAATAATCAACAAAAATTTTAGATAGAAAATATCAGCATCTTACTAACTTGATACTTTTTTCTGATAGGCCTCTTAAAAAGGAGAAGTTTAGGACTCAAACTCCAATTCTGAATTAGAACAGCAAAATAATGACTACTTAGTTTTCTCTTATAAAAAATGCAACTAATTTTTAAAACAGGATTTTCAGATGGGTATTTATCAATCAAGTGTTCTAAGGGATGTTATCCCATCTTTGCCACCAAATAGCACAGGAAAAAAAAAGATGTACAACTTAGCAGTTTTCTAATGGCTAGAAAACTCTGGTTCACATTATGCATCACTATTATTAGCAATTGCTGTGCCACAGTATACAACTAGAATTTCAGGAAAAGACTGAGAACCTTCGGCAAAATTGCATAAAGGTGCTGTACAACATGTTTTACTGTGTTTGCCTCAAATCTGTCTTGTAAAGACACTGAGATTTGAACTGTATTAACATTTGAAATATTTATTAGTATATTAAAATCTGTTCTGTAGGACACCCGATACAATGCTACTGTTTCCAAATACAGTTTAGCTCAGGTGTGTCTTTTCAATGTAGCCAGCCTATTAGTTGCTTTCTCCCAAACAAGTAATGAGATCCATGTCCAGCCATCTTTAGCATTCACATGCTATTTCCAAATCATAAACACTCAGGTAACAGGAAACATTGGGAAATACAATGACAAGAACGGTAAGAGTCACTTAGATTCCTTCTAGTCTGCTTAACGCTTCTGATTGTCTTCTGTAAAGCCAAATTTGGCCTTCCATGGCTTACAAACTCTGGCTCAGTACCATTTAAAAGCTCAGAGGTTCTAGACCCACTTTTATTTCTTTGTATGGCTGCTTCACACATGCTACTAAGGCCTGCCAAATGGTCACACGTGGCTGTTGACTTTGCCCAATCTATTTGAAGATCAGATACCACCAAATTACCAACCGTGATAGGGTTATGTAATGGACAACTTTTAACCTCATCAACGCTAAACTACTACAAATACAGTTACTCCCATTCTGAAGCAGCATGAAATGAACTGCATCGATCTTTATATAAACTATAATATTAGAATGCGTATGGATTAAAATGAATAGAATGTAAAAGTACCTTCTGTGTTTGAGCTTTGGATGCCAAAGACGTAACAAGGTAAATAGCTGCATCTTTGTGCTTCCAGTTAACAGATGGATTCTTTGCATATTCTTGCAGCACAGAATTAACATATCCAGAAAAAATCCCTGTCACAGGCCCTTCAAAAAATTTGCACAAGCCTCTGACTAGATCACAAGCTGCTCTGCGCCTGGTGTCAATATCTGCATGAGAACCAAAGATTCTTTGGATATGAGAAAGTATACAGCTTTTCATATTAATAAACATAGTAATAAACGTACTAATGAATACAGCTTCTCAAGTTGCAGCCACACCTTATGTTAATTATTGCAATCCTCCACACCGATGTGCAAGAACACATTTAAGTCTTTTACTTACTCTCATAATATCGACTATTTGTACAACCAAAAGAGGAATAGACACCTAGCAATACTGCATACATACTCACAGATTTTTTTGCCCTCTAAAGAAAGTTTCAGTAAGCATGGAGGGGGAGGCTTTTTACTATGTTGACAATTATGCACCCAAATCTGGCTGGGATGGAGTTAATTTTCTTCATAGCAGCCCATATGGTGCTGTGTTTTGTACTGGCGACTAAAACTGTTGGTAACACCCCAGTGTTTTGGCTGTTGCTGAAGAGTGCTTGCACAGTGTCAAGGCTTTCTCTTTTTTCTTCCCAGCAAGTAGGCTGGGGGTGGGGGAGAAGTTGGGAGGGGACACAACCTGGATAGCTGATCCAAACTGACCAAAGGGATATTCCATGCCATGTAATGTCATGCTTGGCAATAAAAACAGAGGGGAGAGGGTTTTTTGGGAAGGTAGCCATTGCTCAGGGACAGGCTGGGCATCAGTGTACTTGTGGGAGGTGGTGAGTCATTGATGACTTCCCCCTCCCCCCCTTTTTTTTTCCTTCCTCTTTCTTTCACTTAAACTGTCTTTATCCCTATCCATGAGTCTTCTCACTTTTACTCTTCCTCATCCCATTGCAGCAGGGTAGGGAGCAACCAAGCTGCTGTGTGGTGTTTAGCTGCTGGCCCACCACACCGAATCAGTACGAAAAAAAAATTCTGTAAAAATTCCTTGTTACAAGAAAGGGAAAAAAAAAGTCAGCTGGCCTTTAATACAATATACTAACAGAAGTGACAGAAGGAAAATAAAGCAAGTCAATTTAAATGCAATAGAGTACATTTCTAAAGTAATCTCTGAAGAACACAAATACTTCTTGCCTCAATTCTCTTAAAAGAGAAGTAGCTAACAAATAAAAGCTTCACAAATACCTAAAATGCAGCCATGGATAAGAATGATAAAAAGTTTGCTTGAAAAATGTTCAAAAACATTTTCCTCCAATTTTTGTCCTCCACTGCAAGCATACTGTAATTTCTTAAATCTATTATGAAGTGTCATTAATCTGAAAGTGTCAGTCAATAAACTGCTAACAGCACAGAACAGCATATACAGATTTGTCATACAGATCTAGATTTGGTTCATTTGTGCTCTGAGCTGGCTGAAGACCAGACAGCTACAATCAGAAAATCAAGCAGCTCTGTTAGCACAGCACTGTGTTTTCAGGATGGTTACTGTATTGGTTTGAACACAGTGCCAGCATACAAGGGCTGGCTGGTGTCCAGCTGGCTTGATCACAGATTTGTATGCAACGCCGGTCAGAATTTCAGTTTAAACATGATAGACTACTAAATACAGGCACAGTCTCTCCATGTTATTTAAAACTCTACACATAGGAACTAAATACACAAGTGTGGCCACTATTCAGCATTGACTTACAGGCTATATTTGCTGAAATGAGAATGTGTGCAGTGCAGGAGACATACCAATCCAATTAAGGAAAAAACCCTACAAAAACATTGTTCAAAACAAAAAGAGACTGTGATGGGCACATCATGACAGTAAACTTGATCAAAAACCAGATAAAATCTCTTGGGGGAGGAAAAGCCTTCCCAATTTAAAAAATAAGTTATAAAAGCTTCAGTAAATTGCTTCAGCTCTTTAGAGCTATATTTAGAGACCAAGTATTCTTAGCATAAATCTGTGGATTACCAGATCCTTCCAAATCCCTTCTTATATATTCTTCCGAATTATCTTCAAATGCTTCTTCATCAGCCGCTGAAAATATAAAATCCATAGAAGTTTAAATACTGAGGTCTCTGGTTTTTATGGTTAAAAAGTTGTATTATTATCAACTTGCTATTTTTTCCAAGTACTTTTCTATAACATTAATAAAAATTAATCAGAAATATCCAGCCAGACTAGCCTGTTTAGCTTGCTGCTGCCCCACAAATTAGTCTTTCATATTCATGAGCTGATGTATTCCTGATTTTAAAAAAAGAAAGAAAAAAAAGATAGGACATGTTCCACTCTAAGTGTATTTAAAGAGGCTTCCAGAGTCATAGACTTAAGAGAGAGAAGCTTATTATCACTGCAATACATCTTCACTGCATTTTAGATACTAGGATCAATATGAGCCCATGAAAGCTCGGAGAAATAGACATTACAGTTTAGTAGGCCTGATATCCATGCGTATTTAGACTCCTTGAATTATTCCGATATTCACTTTAAGCATGGGAAGTTATTGGTAGCACATGAACTAGACTTCCTATACTTCTCAATTTGAGATCCCAGTAAGACAGAAAAATTATTAGATATATTAATACAATTCTACAAAGCCCACAGGACAGCAATCTCTTCCGGGAACTTGGTTTTGAATCTAGTACTAAAGTACACAAGAGGTAATCCTCAATTCTCAGTCCTGCAAAGCCACATATCATTATAATTACAGTTAGATTTTATTGTGTCTTTGAAAACTTAAGTCTCAAAAAGTTACCTCTAAACTCCATATTGGGAACAATAACCTTTTCACAAATGCTTGTCAATGTATTCTGGTCTTCAAACAGATGCTTGTAATGTGGTCTCTCACAAACTGAGGCCAGAAACTGGACTGCATTACTAACCAGCTAGAACAACATAAACAGAACACATACAGTTTTAGCATGACTGTCCAATTTATAATTCATTATTAAACTTGACAAGATCAGTTTATAACAACTTACCAAGTCATATTTCACTTCCTGGCCTGTTGTGACTAACAGATTCCAGATTGCTGTTACAAAGCGTGGCAGGTAGGGCTGGAATTCTTCATCATATTTTTGAGCATATAAAGCAGCATTATCGCAAATTTGTGATTTCAAGAGCTCCAGTAATCCGGCTTCCTCTTCATCCTCACATAAAACAAAACTAAGAACTTAAACATCCAAACTTCAACACTACTTAAATATTAAAAGTATCAGCATATTTGAAGGAAATAGTTACACTATTAATTTACCATGTTCTAAACAGAAAGAAATCCCTCTCACGTCCCTAGAATTACTGTATTTTGCTGATTTGTACTGGAACTGCACTGCAAGTTATAAATCATACCTACATTTCAAATTAAAGCACCATGCACTTTAAATCATTTCGATCTGACAAAGTTTGACATGAAGTTAATTTACAAATGTCATAGGAAAAAGACAAGACAAGGTGTTGAAAAAAATATGCTTAGAAGACCTCATATCTTGCTACTTTAAATCGGGATAGTTGTAAAAGTAGTTCCCTCCCCTTCCCCATACCAGCACAGATGCTTGGGAAGCCACAAAGCAAAGTGAATTGGGAAATTAAGCTGGAATTAAAAACAAAACAGAAAAACAACAACCAAAAACCACCACCCAGTTCCATCTCCGCCACCCCCCCCCAGTCCCCACCTTTCAGTTTTAACGCATATCACTTCCTGACTCAGTTCAGCACACAGCTGCATGAATGTCTGTGCTGGGCTATGGCCCACAGACACAAGAGAAGAGAAAAGAACAGCAAAGCTTCTTTTAGCAGCAGCGTTAGCCTAAAACAACTGTGAAACTATAGCACAGGATACAGTTCATATGCCTCCCTATGTATTGTAAAGAAATTTATATAGTTGCTTTGGCTCCATCATGCGGCAAACTATTGTACTGTATCCGGAAGACAGCATTTAAAACGCAGAAAGCATGCACAAAATTGATTTGAGCTTTGATGACTTGGTGTTATTTTTCACCTGTGAAACTACGAATTCTTATAATTAGACAAAGACAGCAAATGCTAAACTAAAGCACTTAGGGATGTCATGCCTTCTATGTTCAACTGGTTTAAGTTCTTTAAGATACCCTGTTTTCTAAAACATAGTGCGTGAACTAGCTGAAAGGTATAGAAAACCCGAGCACTGTGATTCTAATGATCGGGTTACTTCAGCAGATGTCCTCGAAAGAATCTACTCATTGGTGATTATCTGTAATTTGTTTTCTGTGCACAGCTGGGTATACCCGTATCTGAGATACAACTTCAAGAACCGGACATCAAATTTCTTAGACCATGGGGCAACTTCTCTTAAACCCCATTTCCTTACAGTCATTCTATTCCTTTGTTTACCCAACAAAGGAAACATTGCATTGTTCAGAGTTAGACCTAAGTTCTCAATCAACTCTCTCCACTACACAGAGGCAAACCAGGAGATTTACACAGTACTCACATCAGTCTGCAAAAGTTTATTATCTAAAGTTAAAAGACTATGAAAATTTGTCATCCACGTTTCCATGTTATCTTCAAAAAACTCGGGAAGATCCTGTGAAGGAAAAGCATAAATCTACATTTTAATTTCTGACTGCACTGTTTAGATAACATACCTACATCGTAAGTAGTATGTATCCACCTTATAATCTACTGAGGGACAACAAAGTATGGAAAACAATCTTCAAAATGAAACACTACCCCCTCTTCCTCCCCAGTGAAAACCCTCCAGACAGAGGCTTTGGAATACACTATTTCCAAATAAACTAGTTACTTACACTCTATACAGCCTACAGTTTTATAAAGAAGGAATCTTATTGCTTCTTACCCTCAGAGCAAGAGAGCACATGCCTCCCTTTTAACTCCAGCTTGCTCTTTTGCCCAATATGGAGTAACAGCCCAAGCAATCAAGGCATGATCATCACACTTCACAGACTTCTGTTCATGTTGAGACACTAAATACATGTCGCCTCAGTATCTTTTTACCATTTTTCATATAGTGCATTAATTTAATCATGTTAGAAATCTAGATCTGATTTCAAAACTAAAAACCCCACACTGCTACCAGAATAACTTGCTACCATAGTGCTATAGAACTACTAGTTTTGACTGACTTTTATCTACATGACTGAGTTAATGTCAGCACAGACATATTTATAAAGGAGCACGGTGAGTACAAACTCAGGCATTTGACTCGTGTCTTTCACAGCTCATACTCAGACAGCTACCCATACAATACCTCCTTGCTATGACAAGAGCTTAGACTCCCTTGAACTGTTGCTTAGATAGGGCCAAGCTAACATGTTAATTAACCCCATCCTTACTGTGCCTTTACTCCAGCATTGATGCAGACTGTCAACTTTTATTTTTGCAATAAAGCATGGCCTTAAAGGCTGCCTCAAATGAATCCTATAAATAAAAGCATAATAGCTTTGTGAGATCAAAGTGAAACTATTAGAAGAACAAGGAGATTCACCTGAAAATTTAAACTGTAGAACAGCTTCGCAATTAGAATGAGAGAAGAAAAGAGAACCTTCAAAGCACTAGCATCATTTGCATGTGTGCTGCAAAGTTCAATAGTTGCCTAGAAAAAGACAGAAGATTCAGTCAAGTAACACACACACAAACCGCATTAACAAGAGGTATTGAAAAGTGTCATGTAACTTTTTTTTAAACCAGAAAATACAGTTCCTTTTCCTCCCCTTATCGATCCTGTCAGGTCTCACTTCATTACTTTAGTTTGAATCTCATTAACAGTTTCAAAGCAACTATTCTTAAGTTTTTGTTTTGCAGGCATTCACAACAAGCAATTCAGAATGCTAAGCTTGTTTTCGAAATGATTAGAAAAGAAATACCTTAAAGAGATTGGTCAAGGGCAAAGCAAAGGCATCAAGGACAAGTTTGATCTCTGTCCATAATTCATTTGACTTAAATTCATGGCGGTACCTGCCAAGTGAAAGAGAAATACATGAAAAATAGAATACAGTCTTCACATTTATTACCAAATTAACTTGCATACAATTATTTTTTGTGCTGAACCTTGAAACAAATACTGTCAAGTAAACAAGAACTAAACGACCTGGTTCAATACCATGCAAGGTGTACAATTTGACAACCACTTAAATTCTTATTAAAAAGTCAGTAAGCATAAGTAGGAACCACAACTGCAGACTTTGTAAATCTAAAAAATTAAGTCTAACAGTAAAAATTTCGAGTTGAACAGAAATTTACAATCCATATACTAAGTCCCTTATTTCCAATACCTTTTAAATAAAGAGTGAGCAGTGCGAAGGACGCCATTAATGACATGAAAATCTCCACTTTGAAAGCGATTCACCATTTCTGTCAGTAAGTCTGGCCATTTCTGAGGAAAGTCTTCCCGACCAATAATACTAATAGCATCACTTAACTGGAAAGGAAACATAACCATTACATGATATAATAGCAGGCTCCTCATTACAAAAACCACAGTAGTCATGACAGATATTGCAAATATTTAAAGAAAAATGCTTATTATTCTTGTCAGATTAAAAAAAATCCTTGGGTTAAATATCTACTAGTTTTCACCACAAATAAATGAATCTCACTTTAAATCCAACGTATAAATAAGTCTCACTTTCTGGAAGTACTATATTTAACTGCCTAATGCTAGAACTTAGCTATAACATTATACAGTAATTGCCTTTTAAAAAATAGAAATTAAAATTAAAGTAGGCAAAAGTAGCTGTGACAATATATTCCAAGCTACTTGGATTGGGATGGCCTCCTTGGTAAAGAAACTGACTCTGCCAATAACCAGAGCCTCTAGACACACTTAAGATACTCCAGAAATCTCATGGACATAACCAGGAATTGACATATTACCTGCTTTTGAATTTGTTCTGGGCTGCTAAGCATCAAGGGCACTATGTTGGCTTTAATGGCTATCCTGTCTGATTCACATATTTTGTTCGGTTCATCCTCAACCTAAGATTAAAACAATAGTTAAGTCATGGGCATATCAGTATACTCTAGGCAACAAGTGAATATCAGCATTTCAGAAACCAATCGCTTATGCTGGTTTACAGTTAAAGAAACTAAGAAGATCCGTTAAAGATATTGCCTACAATGAATCTGTAACAGTAGTACCTGAAAAAAGCTGAAAGAAATTACATCTTTCTGTAAAACCTTGAACTAGTTTTCTCCTTCTCGAATGGTGAATTTTCAAACCAGCAATTCAGCCATAATAAGGGTGGATGCATATGCCAATAACATATCTAAGTTTAATCAATAGTCTCCTCTTCCACCACACCAAACCACATCTCTGCCCTCACTTCCGCCAACCTCAAAGGTTTACTTTGTGCAAGCTGCCTCAAGCCATACTTTCTAGAAACTACATGAAAATGGGTGCAGGTTACACCAGCAAAACCATAAGACTGAATTTAAGAGTTATCTAATCAGTTCAAAGTATCAATCAGTTCAAGGTCCAGTCAGTCAATAGTGCCAAGTGGTAGTAAATTACAAAATTTCTACTAAACAAATAAAATAATAAAGAGGCTTGTCACCAACCAGTGACAGCAGTGATAGTCACACTATCTGTGATGACAGCACCGAAGTCAGAAACCTAGAAATTATCCAGCAATTAAAAGAGGTAGCCACCTCCAGAGATTCATTCAATGATCTTAAGATGCTTAAACCAGGTGGCACTACCACCCTCCTCTTTACGTCCCTTTCACCATCCTCCCATAAACGTAAAAGAAAGTTTAGTAATTTCAAAATTTCAAGAGTTATGTTTAGCTATGAACAAGCAGTTACAAAAATAAGCACAAAGAACTTGCTTTTCCACTTCTATCACATTGCACTGAATCAGAAGAATGTACAGAATCACTATATATACACATGAAAAACCACAAAAAGGTGGTGACCTTTAAAACCTGAGCTTTATAAGTTTATATGATGTGAAAGGCAGCAATAACTGTACTAGGCAAGCTCCAAGTAGGGAGGCAGGGCTCACTGCTATGCATTTAGATAGATGAGGACAAAGATGGTGGAGAGATCAGCAACAACAAATCCTTCTATGGAGTTATTTTTGAGATTTTTTCAAAGAAACGAGACCTTTTTACAAGATGTGAGAGGCAGCACATAGGTTAGTATTCTGTAGATACTTCAAAAATTAATTAAAAAAAAGCAAACCCTTCCGTCTCTCCAGAAGGGCCCTGTATATCTAGCTCTCCAGGCTCTACCAAATCGAAGTCCTTGAGTAGGCAAAACCCTCTTACTTCCACTGAGCTTTGTATCAGTCAAGTCCAAGGCTGGTAAATTAAACCATGTGATCTAGGTAAGCTAGCCTTAGGGCTGTATTTTCTGTTGATACAGCTGCTCTTGAAATGAAAGCTCCAATTTTGGGCAAAACAATGTGCTTGAAGCCACACAGCAATCGTAACAGTCCTCTGGATGCACTTACTGCATAGCATCTCCACCTACTCCAAAACAAAATCTCATGCTGAATTACCTCCACAATCCATAAAAAGGAAGACACTTACAAATTTTTCCATAACAGAACATTATTTCTACTTACAATATACTATAGATAAAGATGCAATTTGCGAGAAATGACAGAGAATACAATATTACAGAAACAAAGTTCTAGAAATTTCATGCCAGACTGAATGCACTGATCTTACCAAACATAACAGATCTAGAACTGCTATAGCTTCTTAATATTAGTATGGGGGGGAGGGGAGAAATAAAATGCAAATTTGTAAATAGGTACCAGCTAAGATGCAATGATGAAATACTTACCAGTTTCCCTGTAGTAAAGCAACATCATACATTTGATATTTTTCAGATACAAACAGTGCTTTCAGCGAGACAAAAGTGTAAACAGTATCAATTAAAACCTCTCATTGGTGAAGGAGTTGAGCTCTCAAATGTAATACTTTCTACCATAAATTAAAATTTATGAATGCTGAAAGCCCTGAATCAAAAATGTTTCTGACCTCTTCAAAACAAAGGATAAAACACAATTAAACAAGAATATTTCTATCTGATGTCTGCAAATACTTCCAAGTGTTAAACTGGTAAGGCCACTAAAATAAACTGTCCCACACTGTTCTATGCCCCAGAAGCATTTACATGAAAGAGAAGCTAGTATCATCACTTTCAGCTGCAGTGCTGGCTTGAAATGTTTCTAACATGATGACAATAGATGCAGGCCAAATTGGCCAGCTCGTGTGTATAGACACTTCACCATCATTTCAGTTTAAGTAATATTACTGTCAGTTAAATGAGCTTTATATATTTCGCTTCTGCAAAATGTGCATATAATATTAGAGAAAACTATTTGTTCATCATTTTATCACCCAGCTCTAGTGCTTTTTAAGGAAATGGACTCCAATGGTCCAGGTTTTAGTCCCTCACCAGTAAATTATGCCTTGTGTTTGTTCTCCGAATGATCTACTTTCTTTCACAGAGTACAGACATACACACATTCTCCAATATTACTGTAGAATATCTTATTGTACCTTAAAAGGATCATTAACTCTTAGCACAACTACGCACTAGGATACCTACAATTCTCCAGTTCCTTTTAATATAATTCTTGAACGTTACAGATGCACAAACTTTGATGACATTTTCCTGTGATTTCTCCAGCAGTGTTAAGAGTAACAACGGATAATTCTGGCTTCCTTCAACTGACTCAAGAAACTTTTCCGCTGTAAGAGAATATACTAAGGTTAGCAAAAGCTGAACTGATTTTTCTAATGGGAGTCTTATGATTCCTCAAGTATCTATTTTATTGTGAACGGCAGCACTGTTTTAAATAACAACAATTAAAAAAAAATCAGGAATACAGGAAAATAACATTACAAAAAGCAAACAAAATAAATTGATATTTATATCCATCCTTCATTAGGTTTTTGTTTTAAAAGGTCACTGAGAACTTCTGCAAAGAGGTTATTGCATAAACATCCACTGAAGTTTGCTATACACAGACAGAAGAGCCAAAAAGAAACTAAGCTTTTTTGGTCACTCATGAGAATCACTTACCAGGACGCCTTATGGCAGGATCTGGATCTAGTGTTTTCTTTAGATACTCAGTTAAAGTCTGTAAATTGGCATCACTCAGCTCCATTTTGGCAGAACCTAAAACCCACAAGTAGTTTTGTTATAAATACAGATCAGAAAATCTATCCTATAAGCTACACATATATAAAAAGAGATTCCACAGAAGACACACAGCTCTTTTTGACTATACCTCATAAAGCATGGTCCTATCTTATATGTCTCACACAATAAAACAACAGCTAGTGTGCACCAAGCACAAAACAGAAAACATTCCATTTCTTCAACTACGTGCAACTGTTACTGTCTAGTTTATTGAAACTAAACGCCTAAAACCGGATCACTCATCCAGCAAACCATGAACTAGGTACAGCCAAAAGATGATCTCTTGCCCTTTCAGGACAACAGGAGTTTGTTTTTGCTTTTGAGAACATCTGTCAGCCCCAGAAACATTTTCCTAATTGAAAAAGCTGAATACTCTTGTCCTACATAATTGTAAATAGAACAATTCAAAGTGTATTGGAGAGTCAAGGCTCGTTTAAAAATAAATACTCATTATCAAAGAAAACTCTCAACAGAAAATTAGTTTTTCATAAAGAGACAAAAGACTGTGCAAAGCCAGAGGGTTCGTCCACCCTGTAAAATTAACTTAGATTAGGGTGGGAGTTAATTTAAACTGCAATACTTATTACAGAATAACTCTGTGCAATAAGTCTAAATCACTCCTCTCTAGTAATCCTCCCACATGCATTCTCATGTTTACCACAGTGCTATATTAACTTCATAGCTTTGATTGGAATAATTAAAATTACAGTAACACTAAAACAGCAACAAGACATGCTTTAGTGGACATGTTGTTGCTCAGGGTATCATCATCAATTCTGCCCATCTTTCTTACTACAGAAGTAATGAGGAAGCAAAGACTTCCATTTTTTCTCTGGAGTTTCTAATTAGTAATACATACTGAAATTACTCTGTCCCACTTTGGATTTGTTTTATGTTGAGTATCAGTGCAATATAGTTTCTGTTTAAGCACGCTTGCAAAGGCAGTGAGTTTTAATGTAAGTAAAAAGTAAAATTTTTACTTTAACTATGGCATCTATATCATTAAAAGATTAATTGAGATACCAACATATTTTGCAAGAAATAAAAATCCACTTAAAGAGTCCTGCCTCCCATGTTTCACCCCCCTTCCCTTTTGGGGGTTTACTTGTCTCTAGTCTTGTTCACCAATTCACATCAACCAAGAAAATCCCAATAAAGTGCAGCATAAACAAACAGCACAACTAATAGCTGGCTCATCTGTTCTACAAAATGGCCTCACACATCATTACTATGATGTTGCAACCGATATTTAAATTCTTCATAATTAAAAAAATGTAAGTTATCTGCTCCAGGGAAGTTTGTAAGGCTGAGGTGCAAACCCATGCAGAAATCATTTATGAAGGCTAAACTTGACTCAAGCGGGAAACCAAACTGAAAGAGGAGATTGACAATCCTGAATGGCCTTTTACAAATACCTCACATACGTATGTAATGTAGGGGCCCATAGAGAAAATATATACCTCAAGCTGACTGTGAGTTTACTTCGAAGGCCAAACGTGAAGATTTGAATCCATTACTCAATCCCTTACACAAAAGGATAAATATTTTCACCTGCTCACTCTTTACTCTTATTTCCTTCCCTTCCTCCAGCTGTTTTTTTGTTGTTTTCCACTATAAAAAAAATAGTGGTACTTGCTAGAGTGATATGATGCTTTTTGCTATGTTGCGACATATGCCTCCTGAAAATTAGAATATTTTCAGACCACCTCTCCAGAAGAAAGCCCGTAAAATGTGCTTAACTCATTAACTACTTTAGTTAAATTAATGACAGACCACTTATGGAAAAAAAAAAAATCCCAAAGCATCTGTCCTCCGAGTCTTACACCATGAAGAACTTCAGAGAACTCTGTTCCTGCGTTCACTCACCACAGCACTTACAAACACCATCTACGCGCCTAAGGATGTTTATGGTCTGGACTTTATGGGAAAGATTATCTTCACACCAAACTGCTGCGGAGGATCTTTACACTCACTTTCCACTTCACCAAACCGCGGGGGTCGGGAGACAAGCACCCACCGGCCACGGGAGCAGGAGCGAGGACCCACCACGCCCCCCGACAGCCCACTCACGCCGTTTCCCTGCGGACCAAAAGGCGAGGCCACCCGTGACGCGGGGCGGCCGCCCGGGAGCCCTTCAGCAGGGACGGGGAGAGGAGCCCTCCAGGCCCGGCCACGGCCCGGCCACCAGCGGGGCTGTCTCTGCTCTTGCTACCGCGGCGGTGGCCCAGCCCCCTCCCACCGCCTCGACCCAGCACAGGCCGGCGCTTCCCCGGTCCCATCCCCGCCGCGTGCCCGGCCTGGAGCCGCCGGGCGGTTTATCCGAGGGACGGGGACGCTCCGTCCCGCCCGCCGCCGCCAGACTGCCCTCCCCCGCAGCGGCGCTCTCGCTGCCTCATGCGGCGGCGGCCCGGCTCGGCCGCGGCCCCCGCAAGGCGGGCCCAGCGGCAGGCCTGCTTGCCCGCCCCCGCCGGGCCGGGCCAGGGGCAGCGCGGGCTGGCGGCCGCGGCGGGGGAGCCCCGAACAGCACCGACCGCCCTCAGACTAACTTGCTCCCCTCCCCCTCCCCCTCCCCCTCCCCGCCACCTCCAGACTGGCAGCAGCGGAAGCCAACGAGGGGAGCACACTGCTCAGCCCCAGAGGCCGCGGGCCAATCGCGAGCTACGAGAGGCGGGCCGAAGCACCCCAGCAGGGCGATCTGCGCCTCTCGCTGCGCCGCGGGCCCAGCGCTCGGGCCCAGCGCTCGAGCCCAGCGCGGAGCGCAGCGGCAGCCGGCTACGGGCCATGCGGGCCGCCGGGCTGTGGGGCCGCCCCATCGCCAGCATCGCCGCCCGGCGCGGCCCAGCCTCACCTGGCGACTCCCCCCGGCGGTAGCGCCAGCAACGGCGGCTCCGAGCGCTCCGGCTGCGCTTCACATTCAAACCGCGGTGCGAGGGCGCGGCGGCGGCACCGTGACCGCATCACGCAGGGCGGTGACACCGTTCGGCCGCCAGGCCAATCAGCGGCCTCTCCTTGCCCGACGCGCTCCGCTGCGAGCCAATCCTTGCCGCGCTTCCCAGGGGGGGCGGCCGACCAATGGCTCGGCACTTCCCACAACGCCCTGGGGCGCCTCTCGGAGCCGCTGGGGCGCCGCGGAACCGGCTCGGGCCTGAGGGGACTCGGGCTCTGCGGCCCCGGCTGCCCGCGGGGAGGGTGCGCGGCTCCTGAGGGACACGGCGGGCGGAAGCCGGGCCGCGGGTGCGAGGAGGCGGCCCTGGGCCCGGCGGGACGGGGCTGGGCATGGGCTGCGGAGCCCAGAAAGCAGGGGCGGCCGAAGAGCAGGAGCCCCTTTTATTAATTAAGGGGACGTTCCCACGGAGGAAAAGAGCAGGCAGAAGGAGCGAGGAAGGGGCGGAGTGGTGCATTAATAAAAAAAGAAAGCCTAGCAAAACCAAGTAAAGGCCCCATAATCATCATCAGTGATAGAATAGAGCAGGCTGGAGGTTCACAAGCCTTCTAATAAACTAGATGAAAAAAACTACACAACACTTCTTAAAACTTTATTGATTTACCACTTGATTAAAGCATGGAATATTATAACAGTATTATACATTATATCTTCATGTAGAAAACTTTACATAGTTTTTCATATTATATAATTTTGGTATTCTCTCAAAAATGTATACATCCATTGGGCAAGGAATGCTCTTTTAAATTACTGATATTAAATGCACTTCATATGGAGATACTAAAAAAACTTAGGCATTTTAAATATATGGAAATGTACATTTTACACAAAAATAACATTAAAGGCGCTGAACAAACTGAATTTACATATTAAAGGGAGCTGCACTTGTGACAAAAAAAAAACCTTAGTAACTTAGTCTGAAGTACAACTATTTTTAATCTTTCTCATTCTGAATAGTAAGACGGAGCTAAAATTTGGGGGGTATTTGCTTGTATTAGGGGACATCGTTTTAGATTGTTCTGTTTACAGTTTAGAAAGTGAGATATGAGACATGGATAACAAACCACTGTAAAAATAATATTTTCTTGTACTGTAAGACACAATAGAATCCACATGAAAGGGAATTTTTAGGGTTTTCCTCATTAGCATCCTCCCCCTGCCTACCTATTTCCTAGAGGGTTCCAAAATAACAAGTAGTAACAAATATCATGCAGTGTCCATACTTACACCATTACAGGTAAATCAGTTTATAGTTTAATTTGTTGCCTAACACTACTTTAAAAGTCTAAGAGGTTACTTTTTATTACTCCATGTATTGCACAGATGTCTCGATCTCGACCAGGATATGCTGGCACAGAACCTTGTTCTCATCCATAGTTCCACTAAAGCCAATAAAACCACCAGAGGCAGATAAAAGTCTGTGTCAGCAGAGTCAGAACAAGATCGGAACCAGCAGTGACTACTGCGGGAGTTTTGGCTCAGCATTTTTAGCTTCGTTAAGATGTCTATGGGTTATGATCTTTCTGACTGTATAAGGGAAACCAAAACAGCTGATGTGAATACAACCATTTCAGGTATTACACTTAACATACTATTCTTACTGCTTTAACATGTACAACCAATTCCAGAAAATTGACAGGATTAAGGCTGTTATAATCCAATTGCATTCCAGTCCCCTTTCTCCTTCAAGCACTACAGTCTAGGATGTTTTGACGTCACATACCTAATTTCAGCAGTTTATAAATGTATAAATACAATAAAAGCTTTAGTTAAGTAAAAGAACAGTCTCTCAGAACTAAGGCTGAAGGAAAGAACTGATTGAAGGCCCTTATTCTATATGCAGACAGTACAAATGTTGCGCATTACAGTAAAGAAAGCCCACAATGCAACTGTAAAGTAATTTAAGATCTGAAAATTAAGAGACTTGTTTCAAGACATGAGTTGTAAGGCTTTCAAAACTGTAAAATACAGAAGAAGCATGCAACATTAAAAAGTTTGTGTTTTGACTGGAGATAAGGGTATACATTCAATGAGGCAGTGACACATTCAAAAATCTGAAAAAAAGTTTCAAATATTTTCTTTAGCACTATCTAGAACCTGAAGAAAAGGAATAGCCTATTCTTACAGATTTAAATAGAATTAAAATAAATACTTCATTTTTACTGTAACTGATGAAGTGACATTACCAAGGAATGAGCAACTATACTAAATGCAACACAAAAGGACATTTTAAATGCAGCAAGTATCAGCATTGCTTATTTTTCAGTCTTTTCTTATTGTAAAATATAGCCATATATTCCTTTCTACTAAATATTAGTGTATAGATTTAATCTAATGGGCATTTAAAGAGCCACAACCAGCATTTATTTTTCTTTGGTTAAAAATAAAAAGTAAAAATAAAAAAGTCAAAGCCTTACCACTACTATTGACTGCAAAACCATTCCCAAACAATGCTCATGTAGAACAAGCCGATATACTGAAAAGCACCATATGAACCCCTTTGGAAATAGCTCACAAGAAAAAGAAAGAATCCCAACAGCTCTGAGAGTGGAATATCCCAAGACAACCTCAACTACAGCCACCCTACCAGGAAACTCAACTTAAAAAGCAAAATAAACAGGTTAAACACTTAATACCATTCAAGTAGGTTGTTGGTTTGGTGCTTTTTTTTTTTTTTTAATACTGTTGTATTTTAGGTTTGGCTAATATGGATAGCACAGCAGTTAATACAACACCTTTGTTTACATTATTTTAGGAAGTGGAACCTCTCCTCCCATCCTGCCACACTCTTCCAGTTTAGAGAAGTCTTAAAGCTTGAAATTAAAATTAGTTCAAAGGACAGACCTCAGTCCTGCAGTACTTCAGCTGTAAACTGGTATTCTATCATGGAAACAGCTGTCTTTGAAACGCATCAGTTTTGTGAAAGAAAGAAAAAGCTCTAGGGCAAGCAAAGCTGCAGTGTTAAGTCACATTTGCTTCACAGATACCTTCAAAGCACAGAAATGTATTGGTAACTGTTACAGGACATGAATGAACTTAAGTTCAATTTTCTTTTAGATCACAATAGGAACTAATAGTTGGGAACAAAAATCATTTGCACACAAAGACAAATCAGAAGTTGCAGATCTGCAGTAAAAAGAGACAGAACCTGGTATATATTAAGGACAAGAGTTCTTGCTGAACAGACACAATTACTACTAAATACATTATAGTCAAGGGTAAAAAAAGGTGGTTTTATTTGTTGTGAACCTTGCTTTTAACATTACTCTATATGCTCTGTCCATGATCTGGCAATGTATGAAAGTAAATGGAAAGTTTAAAAGTCTTTCTTTTTTTTTTTTAAATGCCTTTAACTCAAGACTAACAAGCTAAATAGAGTAACAGCTATTGCGTGCTCCTGATGTAAAACCTAAAACCTTCCATAAAACCAAAAATAAGTCTCAGAAGATGAAGCACTGGTATTAAAAAAGGCTTTAAAATTTACTTGCTAAACAGGAGGAAAACCCTTTCCCCAAATATTCCGCAGGCTGTCCACTTCAAAAACCATAACACGCTGCCTGGCTTAGTCATGTACACACAAAGAAAAACCCAGAATGATCTTAGGTGGTCATTAGCCACTGCAGTATAGTTTATTATGAACACATGTGCTAACATCACAAGGCTATACAACTATATTCATTATTCCCAAGGGGCATAACTTCTATGGAGGAATCCAGCTGATTTATCAGATTTAGCTGGGATGCAAGACTGAACAATTGATCAAAGGCTAGAAGAGAGACTTGATCATAAGGATGACTAGCATTGAAACAAAGAGACTTTACATCTACTGTATTAACTCTGTAAGCAATAATTTAAATAAAACTGCTGATAGTTTTGTAGGATGGACAGAACAGGATTTTTTTTCCTCCTCCCCAAATGCCATTGTGGTAAGAGTAACTTGCTGCTGTGTTGATACACCAGGGTCCCATTTTTTCCCATCCAATTTAATCCATCTCTGGAACATAGCTTTATGTACAAGCAGGAGTAACCAACCCTACTTAGGGCTACCACGAAGGCAAGTTCATCCCAGTTGTCCGTATCTGCTCCTCTGTTAGGCAGATTTTGAACACAACACCTATACGCAGGAAGAACTTCCGTAGCACAGCTCGAAGCTCAGGAATCAGGTCAAATTGCATTATTTCACACAAATATGGATAATATGTTGAAGCATGTGCCCTAAACTATCAAAGATACAAAAAGAGAATGTTATTCTCTATTACTACAGGAAAGTGCAGAGTTTTTCACATTCATGAGTACACCAACTTGTTAAAACACAAGGTCTCACCTGATCAAAGGCCCCCTTGGATGGCCAAAGGGCCATCAAGCCCAGTGTCTGTTTTCCACAGCAGCCTTAGCAGATGCTCTCAGGAAACCGTACACAGAGCATGCATTTGGCATTACTTCTCTAAAATAGAGTCAGACTATTTTGTGGCTCAGGGATTTCTCAGGCTAGAGGTGGGTATTGGGGCTACCTGTAGAAACACCCGCCTCTAATGTGAATTTGTCCAGTTGCTTCTCCAGTCTCTTTAAAATATCATCCACAATACATAACAAAGCCTTCCACAGCTGAACCAGTGTGTGAAGAAGTACCTCCATTATATGTCTGTTGGGGTTTTCTTCCCCTCCAGTGACTTGCCATCTCCAAAACTCTCATTCACCATCTCTTCCAGTATAAGAATTATCAGTCCTTTCCCTATGTTCATGCTAATAATGACTTTATGCACCCCTCCTTTTTATTTCTTTTCTGGATAAAAGATAACTGAGTAAAAGTCTAACCTACATACAGTTCCATGTATGGGAGCCAGTCTATATCCCTTATCCCTGTTACACTCTCTCAACCCTTTTGCAGCTCCATTACACCCCTTTCGATATGGGGGATCAGAACTGCAAACAGTATTCAAGATGCAAATCTGACACGAATTTACACAACAAGAAACATGTTTTGCTCTCTCTTCCTTTCCTAATAATGCTCAGTATTAGAGGGAACACTTTCACCACAGAACTTTTTTATTATAAAAAGATATTGGGATTGTGTACTAAGGAATGGCCAAGTCACCATTTTATCTACAAAGAGTTAAGACTATTCTCACAACACCATAACCCCAGGGACATCACTGAATTGCTGCTACATGGAGAAGCCAAGCCACCACTACTACCAATTTCTTAAAATGTTGGTAAATTGCAATAAAACATCCCAAACTACACAAGAGTGAAGTGAAATTACACACTTTGCAATACAGAAAAAAACCAAACATATACCAGGAAAAAAAAATAATACAGTCCTAAACAAGATGAAGCTCAACAGTACTGGAAAGCTTAAAAAAAAGTAAGCAAATTCCAGAAGTTTCTCTGCATGTTCTGATGTAGTGAATATTTGCATTCACCTTTTCCTCTAAAGGGCCGAGATCCTGAGAATTATTTTTTGCCACTCTCAAGGAACCAGAATTCCAGTTTTACAGTGGTGAAATTTACCTCTACCATTCTTGTGCAGCTATAATACAGTACAAGCCCATGCTTTATTGCACACTCATTGTGCTTTTATATGAAAGCTCTGCAGCAATTCTATCAGTATTTCTATAGAACTGTGAATTTCATGGATGCAGTCTGATTTTTTACAGTGTGGAATACTTGCAAAAAATGGAGCTGTAATGATTACTGTATTTCAAGCAGAGTACGTGCTATGTGAGTAAGTGAGCCACCTTGCAATACGGATGATAATAAAGACTGAATCCAACAGAAGCAGAAATGAAAAAATACCTGAAAGCAAAGGGACATAACTTCCAGCCTATTCTTACCTTTTCATCACTGATTTTTAGTGTTTTTGTTAAAAGCAAGAGCAGGAGATTAGTCCAAGCTTCTCTGTGGCTTTCTGAGTTCACAGTAATAAAATATGCCAGGGCTTCACTGCATACACTAAAGAGATGACACAGTTCAGACAAATCATAAAGAAAACCCACAAAATATTTTTATAACATGCACTATTTGTCCTCTCATAGTGTATTTTGTTTTCAAGTAAGATGCATTTCCACGGGAAAGTTTTCAATCACATGCAACAACTTTAATTACACAAATTGGTCTCAATGATTTTTCTGTTACAGTAGTAGTTATTACAGATAACTGAACTGAAATAGTTTTCATGTTGTCAACAAAGAACCATGGAGTCAGAAGGGGAAGAGTCTAATTTTCCTCATAAGCATTCTGTAATTCAAGTGTTGTCACCTTCAACCTGCAAACATAATTTCCTGATCCTTATATTGGGACAGTTTAGGCAACAGCAACATGAAAGAGTTCTCCCTCCAAATCTAGACAGCTTTAATAAAGATCTGCAGAGCTCAGCACCACGGATTGAAGAGGGATTACAATTGTATTAATAAATTTTTGGTCCTTGCTGTACACTGTCAACACATGGTACAAACTGTACTACTTACTAGGGCTCTTTTGGGGACGCTATTTTAATTAAAGAAGGAATAGAACCTCCTCTCTTATACACTAAAAAGATTAGTATGTCTATAGATGCTGATAAATCAGAATGCTACTGAAATCCACTGCATTAGTGCCAACAGCAAGTTTAAGAGTTATTTACATTTAATTAGAGATCAATACTCTGAACTTTTATGTACCAACAACTCACTTTTCAAATAAGGGGAACACAATACCTTTTTGTATTTATTTAGCATGATTATCTCTGTTTATTTAAGTTCCAGGTATACAGCAGCTTATACTGCGCTTTGTTTAGATCCTATTGTACCTCTGAATATCATTATGTACTCAGATATGAAAAGTATTCATGCGCCACCACTTTTGTAAAGAAAAGATTATGTCAGGCAAGAAGGTGCTTCATTTATTCCAAGTAGATTGCTTCCTTGTTGCTAAATTAACTTTTAACATGCTTCCTTGTTGCTAAATTAACTTTTAATAAAGAGTGGTATGTATATATATGTGTATCTTCATATAATTTGCGTGCTTTGCTCAGCAACTTAAAACAGAACATTTGTATCCAGGGATGTACCATACTGTCTGAAAACAGAACATACCAGAACCAAGCTGATACTCTTACCTAAGCAGGCGTTGTTGTATAGCATCCCAGGAGTCTCGGCGGTTTTCATCCACATACATTCGAAAGAGTATTCTCAAGCAACAAGCCAAGCTACTGGTCTCTTGTTTTAAGAGATTGGGTTTTGATTTACCCTTGAACCCTAGAAATAAGTTACACATAGGGAGAAAGGGAACATTCACGTTTGAGGTTACTAGCCAAGAGGTAAAGTTTATCAACAATACCTCCACTAGTGAACAGCAATGATTTCTTGTCCAGATAGTATTTCCTCCTCCTTGATTTTGATTGAGACCTAATCTATTCATAAAGATATTTAACTACAGTAGTACCAACTGTGTAGCTCTACTTTAATCAAAAAAGCAGATATTTTAGCAAAGAGAATTATTCAAGTCATCAGGAAGGAGACAAGTAATAAAAGCATGCAACACTGTCAGATTAACTGTAGAGATTATTGCAATGGTATACTTTTGTATCTCAATAGCTAAAGCTATAAACAGAGCTCACTATTTTTACCAAACTAAAAATAAAAGCCTCACCTGCTCTCCATAACACAGTTCGCTGTTCATAATTTGAATTAAAGGCTTTTGAAAATGAATGAGACTCTTGCAGACAATCTAGTAACTTAAAGAGGTGATGTGAAGACATATATTTATACATTCCTTGGTCTTCTGTGTCAATGTGGATATCTGCATCCAATGCATCTCGCTAAAGGAGGAGAGAGAGGGAGAGTGTCGGTAACATACTCTTTTTAGATATGCTTAAGAAACTTTGAAACTTCACAGACCATATACCACTAACTCTAGATTCCATTTCTAGGTGCAAGTGAAATATTAGTGCAGTACAACACAGTAGAATGGTCCTGTCAAATATCAGAGTTGCAGTCTTTTCAGTAGGATAATTTAAAAGAGAGAAGTTATGATCTCTCCTAGTTATCGATAAGAAAAAAAAATAATCAAGAACAAGGGAAGAACCTCCCTTATCAATGCATAAAAAAAGTCATAGCAATACAATATAGAACATTTCCTCTCTCCTAGGAGCTGAATAGGTCTGCTGAATTCTGGAAAAACATCAAAATGAACCACAAAAATACTGCAAGTTTAAATGTTGCATAGTGTAGAAACTCCTCATTTTCGGCTAATGTCAAGTTTCATTAAAATTGGTCCATATTTTTAGCTAATTTCACTACGAATTTAACTACACCATCCCCCAAACACTACCTGAATACACCAGCCCAAACTTCTAGCCTACGGCTTTATTAACATAGCTAAGCAAGAGCTATCTTGCACTATTCCCTAGAATCAGGATTTTCAGGGACAAGGACCTCTCTGAGGCGGGTAATGAGTTAAATCTTGACCATTAACCTTGCTAAAGTTCAACTTCTGCATCTCCTCCTGTGTAAACACCAGAGGCTGAGCAAAGCCTCAACTGTGGCTAAATGAAGACACTCAGGCTAAACAGGACAGAATGCTCTCCCCGAAACAAACAAAGAAAAAACATTCTTGATGAGTATGTATTCATTATAAAACCAATGATAATATATTATATTGATAATAAAAATAATGAAAGAATTAAAAAAAATAATCACAGCTTAAGAGTAATAACACACACATTCAGGGTAGTGCTGAGAGTTAGAAAAAGGAAGAGACTATATACACTCTATTTTGTAAATGCATGTGAGAGCATTCACTAGTCTTTATACTTTACTGCCACAACAAGGTTATAAATAAGTCTGATGGTACCTGAGCTGCAGCCATGTGCTCAGCATCTTCCTTCTTGCTTGTTGCTGGATAGAACACTATATTATCAATGGTCTGTATCAATTCCAGCTGTACCACACATTTTATAAGGAGCCCAGCAAATAGTTTCTGGTCTGATGAGATGGAGTAACACAAGTTTCAGAAACAACTTAGGACAATTCATTTACAACAGGCTAGCAAAACACTACATGACCACTAGCATTTTGATATTTAGTGATGCTGTGAATTATCTTATAAAGAGAAAATTTCTCTGCATGGCATAAAGACAGGTTGTAAAGATGTACTCCAAGTTTAAGTGCCGAAAAAACTTTCTCTGCAGGACTGCAGAAGTGGACTAAGAGAGGCTGTAAAAGTTCATTTAATAAACTTGCATGTTTTCCTTACTTGTATAAGGAACACCTTTCCAGCTCTCATCTGTTGGATTTGAAAACTGACTTTGTCCTCTTTCTGAAGCATTTTTATCCATGCTGCTTAAAGACTGGTGATCTAGGTCTAAATCCTAGAAAAGAAGGCAGAACAATTCTAGTAATCCAAAATACTAACTACCAACCAGCTATCAGTTTTCAGATGACTTCACTAATCTTAGATTCAAAGGTATCCCGCGTCCATTCTTTATATCTTATTTTACAATGACACCAAATACAAGCTAATGTCAATTCCACTATTTGTTGGTCGAGTGTACTTACTACAATAAAATATTCCGAAAGCTGACCTAACACACAACCCTTCAAGTTAGTTTGCTGCACTGAATTAACTCTTACCAAGTGTTTTTCAGCTGAATCTTCCTCCATTCCTGCAGGCCTCCATGTCAGCAAGCTTCACAAAGTAAACAAACAAATGGTAAATATTGTTGCTCTGGTATCAGGTGTTACTATGAGAATTAAATTTATGAACTTACACATGAGGAATAGTAGTTTTGAAGATTTCTAGCATGCAATTGCATGTCTGGCCCCAGACTTCAGGGCTGAATTTCTGTCCGTTTAGTATTACCAGGTTTTCTAAGCAGTTTGTACCTGATCGAGCCAGCTGCTCATTATCTATGAAAGAAACGTTTCATATTTATCAACTTGTACAATATCAATGAAAAATTAAGCATTCTGTATTACTGCTCCATTGAACGTTTTTACCAATATTGTGAAATGCATGGTATCTTAGCTCAAAGCCTACTTAAAGTATATTACAATATCAAGCTTAGGAACCTGCTGAACAAAAAAGTGTTTAAAAATAGACTTAACGAGATTGAAATCGAAACAGGGAAGACAAAGGACAGGAGAGAAGCAGAAAGGAAGCATACAGTGAAACAAAGGAAGGAAAAGCACCAGTTAGAAACTTAGTTCTTGCAAGGCAGTCCCCCCACATTCCATGCTAACAATATGCACGATTTCTTTTGGTCTCCAACTCTTATGCCTGAGAACACATTCTTTAGAAAGTTGTATCTGAAAGTACTGGGGGGGGTGGGGAGCAGGGAGAGAGACAAAAATCAGAATGCAGAGAGATATATATATGTGTGTGTGTGTGTGTATATGATTTTTTTTTATATTTGTGTCTGTGTGTAAATAAATGAGGTATTTTATCCATGCAGCCAAATGGAGAAAGGTTGTTGGCAGAAGATTAACACAACTCTTTAAAAGCTTTTGCTCTGTCACAATAGCACAATAAACACATTATAAACACATTAACAGAAGAGCTGCCTAACTGATAAAATAGAATGATGCTCGAATATTTAAGATACTGCATCCATCTATTACATAACATACTGTCCTAATGGTACTTTTTATTCTTCCAAAACTCAGTTAGCTTTCCTTCTTAAGTAATGAGCATTTAAAAAATACATTAATCAAAAGATACAAGTAAATAAGCTACCTTGTTTTACACACCAGTGTAACTGTGCAAGTATGTCAGGAAGAAGGATCTCATTTAAAGCTTCATAAAATTGCGTAAATACATCACAGATTGCATAAAGTGCATGGTTGCATGTAGTGGTCATCCATTCGGATTTCTATGAGAAAAAAATGAAAAGTCTTTGGTTTTATGTGGGGGGTTCTATGATGATAGCATTTGGCTTATGCATGGCTAGTCAACAAAGGACGTGGCCTCTGAGAGGAATAGAATTTAGATAAAACTAAAAAGCCTCACTACTGCAGATGTCAGAAGCATTTAGTTGGCCACATGAATACTGTTCAGAAAACTATACATTTTCACAATGAAGTGTGAATATTCTCCTTGAAAATATTCAGACGGAACAGACAGATAGGTCACTGGATACTATGACAGATTTCATACATACCACAGAATACAACAACGTACCCTTATATTTGGGGCAGTATGGGGTGGAAATACACTGACAAGACAAACAATACAAACTGCTGCCTTGATTGTTTAAGTTCTTAAAAAATAACTCTAATGTTTGCTTGATTTTTGTTTTTACCTCTGTTTGTTGTTCAGGGAGTTTCATATTATCAAAAATTCGAAACACAATTCTGAACAGATCTTGCCACCAGTGCTTTTCAAAGGTATGGCCGTAACTCTTCATTATTTCAAACATCACTGTTAAGCCTCTATAAACAAGCCCAAACAAATAAAGGAAGAGATGTTAAAATGCATATCTGTGATCTCTTCACTAACTGAATAAAGAAAAGATTTGTTACCTCGTTCGAACATCTAATTTGCAACGATTGATGATACAAGAAAGTTCAAATAAAATGGGAAACCATCCTCTGACCCATACTCTGTCCCCAGGAGCAACATTCATGTCATCACTCGTGTATTCTCTTAATACCTTGGAGATGGGCAGGAAGAAAAAACATTAAAAAAAAAGAATATCTCAAAAATCTTTAATTCTGACAGATTTAGATACTACTAGTGGCACAGGCAGACTTGAAAAGTTAGCTTAGTTTCTACCATAACACTCAAATCCTGTAAAATATAATTATAAACCTGAGACATCTGTTTGTGAAAAGACTGGAAAAAAATATGGAAAATAAATACTTAAATCCGTTTTACTTAAGTCCTGCTAACAGCTTTACAAGTTGCAGAGGTTTGGACTTTAGGAAGCAAGTTTAACAGTGACAGGCAACAATTATATAAATATAGGTAATAAGGAAATCTAAGTTGGGTATAAACCAGTTCTACACTTTCCCGGTGTACTGGATACAGCGTGCACATCTTGCAGTGGTAACATGCAGCTGCAATCTAACTCCAGGCTCTTTTCACCAAAGTGATTATTACATTAAGTATTCACACAATAGACTGATGTAAAGAAATACGCATGTTTGTAACCAATTTAACTAGATATAATTAGGGTGACAGAAGTATTGTTTTCCAGGTCATCCTAACACTATAAAAAGAGACGGGCTATTTCATGCCATTATTTCCAATTTGGACTGATGAGACTTAAAATTTTTTAATTAGTCCTAGTTTACTGCTTACATAATACCAAAAGGACTCCTAATTCTGAATAAGCTTTTCATACAAACACTTGCTGCTGGGAGACTGAAGTTTGAGTCTGAAAGCTCTTTCTTAGTTACAAGATTAGTCTCAGTTTAACAGTAGAAGATAGTAGAAGAATACACAAGGGTAAAAATTAAAAGAAAATACCTGTGGTCTCTCTGAAACATATTTTGCACAATACCGAATAAGTCTAATAGCTTCCATGCTGGTGTCCGGAAATGCAACATTACAGGCAAACTCAGAAAGACATTTTACTGCATCCTGAAATGAGTCAATTGCTGCTGGAAAATGCTGCTGGAAAATATTTGCTGTGAAGAGCAAACAAATACACCTCTTAAAATTTACTGATATTGAAATCCATAGATAAACTAGCATTGATCTACAATGTCAGCCATGGTATACCACTACCAAATGGAAAAACATGAAAGGACCAGATCTTCTGGTTCTCCATCTTCCCTTGCATTCTTCCCCATCCCACCCCATCACCCAAATTTGTCAGCATCACATTTTCTCAGGTTGGATAATTACCAATTTTATAACCTAGGATTATTTCATGGCTTCTTATATGGTTCCGTTTTCTCCCACAGCATATGCAAGCCAAAGCTCTTAAAATATTTTGAGAAATAACAGAAGTAGAGCTTAGTGTTACCTTCCCTGCTGCATATGAAGTTACCTAAATTTACCTAAATTATCTTAAGCCTGTAATTATACATATTCTGTAGCAAGAGAGGAAAAAGCAGTTAGATTTCAGACTGAAGGGACAGACTAAATACAAAACAAATCCAACACGTACAAGCTTTTGAACAAACTACAACTCCCAAGACCTATGCCATTCAAGTTAGCAAAAAAAGTTTTGTTACTATTTGCATTTGTTAAAACTGTCCATAGTTTTGCTTCCCCCATGCTACTTAATGGAAAGAGTGCAGTTTCAGGACATTTAAGAATATTGAAGGTCCATTTCAAGACTATTTGAGTTGGTTGTCTTCCTTTGAAAGTGCCAGCAGTATGTTGTTCAAATATACTTTTAGAGCAGGCAGGCTGTATGAACTAAACTCTACAAGCAGTCACATATCAGTATCACAAGCCTTATGATCCTCACTATACGATACTGAATCAGCATGGAAGTTTGTAAAATGTGTTCCTTAATCCAAAACAACTTATTGTGACAGATGGAGCAACGTACAAACTTATTGAATCTATTCCAAACTTGAGGATTTCTACAGCAGGATATCTATATCTAGTTTTTCCTGTCCATAGCAATCAGGAGACTTAACGGTAAGACCTAGCTGCAGAGTTTAAACAGTCTGGCTGCAAGATCTTGTGTTTATTTACCTGGAAATACAAAAGTCTTATTCAGATGGGCCTTTTCAAGACAATCACAGCAGCTAAGATAATTTGGGTACTCACATCTGTTGAGCATTACTTACTAACTGTGTGTGCTGTAGTTTGAAAGGCCAGCTCCACAATATTCCCATCATGCTCTGACGCTGCTTGATGAAAGACTGCAAAGATATTCTTCCAGCCTGAACGAATATTACCAGCCTGAGAGTTCACCATCTGAGCAATACAGCGTATTACCATGTCCCGAATAGTTGGAGATCTTAAAAAAAAAAAAAAAAATCACCAGTGGCACAATTTTACACTGGCATAAAGTAACTGTGCCACTTCCATGTACATGACAATCTAACCCACACCAAGTAACATCTTTAAGTAGGACTAAAGCAAGCTAACAGAAATTTCAGTGCATCACACCTGTTTTTCTTCATAATATGCTCAAAAGGCCTTAGGAAGTCTTTCTGGAAACGAAAGTTGGCTAACTCTCCCTTTTCAAGAAATTTCATTGACAGCTGCCTTAATGAGTCTACTGCAAAGATGGCAACATCTTCATTAGGGTTACATCCAACCTAGAAGAAAAGCATATTTTCAAACCCTTACTCATATAAGTAATACGTTAGCTGGTAACAAATTCATGGTTCAAGTTTCATGTCAGTCCCTTAAAAATCGCTAGCATGTTCTAGTTTTCAGGTATTTAGAAGATAGGGGGTTACTTGCAGAGAGGGCTTTCTCAGTCATTTGATCCAACCAAACAAACCCATGGATTTTGTATGCAACAAGTGCAGAACTATAATAGCCAGCTAGACACTATAAAAAAAATAATAAAAATCTTAGGTTAAAAGACCCCCACCCAAACATGGTCCAGTCTCATAAGGAAAATAACTTTGTTGTTCCAGGACCATCTGTATATATTTTAGAGGAAAACTAACTTAGCATTTGATCAGAAAGATAAGACAATGGCATGAAGAAAAATTTCAAATACAAAATTATATAATGAAGTTATTAAAGATCATTCCCATAAACATTTCCATTTCTATTTATATACTTTAGATTTTTAAATAGGTTTTTCCTTTAGTCACCTGCTATTCATGCATGTTCTGTAACTTGATTTTACAAAATACCTTATTGAAGTGATCTCCAATCACGTGCCAAATCCTTGACCACTGCAGCCTAATGCGATTCATGTTGTAATACGATATCTCCACTATCTTCTGCAGGCTGAACATGCGTGGATGGTGTGGGGAAGCCAGCTCATCCATGGAAACAGCACACAGCCATCGGACAAAGTCAACTGAACATTAAAACACGCTACTGTAAGTTCAGGATGTTACGTTGCAAGAGTTCCTGTAACCCACCAAATGGTCAGCGTACATACCTATTGCATTTCCATCCAGCCTAGTTGATCCTGTAAATATCCTACAGAACAAAGAAGTAAGTTGCAGTTTTAGCTGCGCATCCACAAGAGTCAATCACATCTTCATGCTGTAGGCAAATGTCAACACATGTCCTGGAGGTACTTTACAGTCCCCACACCATGAACTCTGCAACTGTTTCATTCTTACTCCTTGGCAGCAGTTCATGTGCTTCTCCCAGTCTAAGCATTCTCTTCCCTGCTACAAGTCACAGTCTACTATGCTCCTTCCCTACTGCAGGAAACAGGCACAGGCTCACGTTGTTATCCAGAGCAAGTAGTGCTGGAACACTCATTTGGGTGACAGTGTGTTAAATTTCACAGGGAGAATAAAGAGACATTAAGAAAGCTTTGCTGCAGGACTTTACTGGATGCCAGCCACCTGCTTGATCTTTACACAGTTCAAGAACACTGTAAGTCGTGGCCATCAAAACAGCAGAAGGACTATGGATGCACCATTGTCCCTTCTGCCCCTTCAGTTTTTCAGAGTTTTGAGAGGACTTCAGACCACCAGATGGTGGTTCATACAGAACACTGGTAAGTGGAGAATGTTCCCAAAGCTTTTAGACTTTGACGTGTTAATAGACACATTTATGTTACAATAAATACAAGTCTGAATGTATGATTCTACAGACTTGCCCAATAGTTTCAATAATTATAAAGAACTCCCCTTCCAACACATGGTTTATGATAGAAGCATCTCTTTAGACAACACTTTAGAAGGACAGATGAGAAAGATAATGATTTGGACAAGAATGTAGTGACTAATGAATAAAGAGCTGAAGAACAGCAACTAAAGAAATGCTGAAATACTGAAGTTTACAAGACCAAAAGAAAATCGCATCATTTAACAGAATAAGGGCATTTATTCATTTTGGATACCTGTCCTGTTCAGGCTAAATCAAAAGAAAAAAGAGAAAAAAAAGGAGACCCAAATACACGGAATACACACACATAAGTAAAAGACAATTATCAGACAGATTTGTAAAACAAAAATAGCTAAATACTGTAACACCAACCTAATTCTGGTCTTCACTGGCTTACTCCAAAGAAAAGGCAGAAAAACACATGCATACACACAGTGTCCCTTCTCACAATACACTACATTAGTCATACTGCTATTTAATGACAGTCTTTCTTTTGTGAATATTACATGCCTAAAGAGATAAACTTATTGGGTCCAGAGAAAGCATCTAAGTATCAGCATCTTTCTCACAAGAGAAATAGGCTTCAAGAACAAAAGTCCCTGTCAGAGTCTGCAAATAAAGTGAGGATGGTCAGTAACTTCAAGTCACATTTTCCCTAGAAAGAGATTATATTCTCAGTACCTGTCTACTGCTACCACTACACTCTGCGAACTGGTCTCTCCCACAGACTCTTGAATGCTTGCCATATGGCGTTTATCAGCTCCGCTTCCAACAAGGTTACCTGCAATAAAAGCCATTTAAAACCAGTATTTAGCATCATGAAATCGTGGCTTTATATTAACCTTAACTTTATACAAGTAGGCAAAGAAAAGTGACTACTGCTTCCAATTAGCTTGTAATTTACATGGAGCAGATGGTGCCTTTGCCAGACTGGTACAAAATTAAACATCCAGTAACAAGTATGTTTTTTTTTTTCCTTAGGGCATTGTGTTTTGACCATCATGTTTATTAAGTTAAGATGATTTAATGCTGTTAATAAAAATTGGAAATGATAAAATATTTTTTTAAAATATTAACTCTAAGTCAGATACAAACAGTTAATGCCGGGCACAGTTCAGTTATATTCAACATGATCATTATGTATAGCATGAACTCCAGAGCATGTTCAAATTAGAAGGTTTCCTTGATGGTTTTCCAAAGATTAAGGCAACTTGTCTTGTCCCTCTAATTTACAGCTTAAAATCTAAGGTTTGGTTTTTTTGCACATAATGCAGGAACAATAGGAACTGGAACGGCAAGCCCAACATGCAGAGATAAGAAATTCCATTGGAAAACCAATTATCAATCATTGAAGCCATTTATCTTTAGGAACTAATATATGTTTATGTTTTTACTATTAAAAACAAAGTGTAAAAAGAAAGAACTAATAATACTGGTAACAAAACCATGACTTAGTAAGTACGGTAAAACAGTTTTGACAACAACACGTTCCAGCAAATAAATCTGGAGGAGTTTTGTTAAATAGCTTAACCCAATTAGTAAGTTAGAACATATTTGTTAATTACTAATACATCTTGAAATATACAATTCAATTTTTTTTAGTTTCATTAATCCAATACAGCTTCCCCTGGAATCAAGTAAATATATTTTAATAATTTATAACATTGTGCTTTCTTAGCCATCATACTTCACTTACATGTGCACCTCTGAAGTCCAAGATTATTAATCTTACCTAATCCCAGGCCCATAAACTCCTCCCCTCCAGATGCATAGCCTTTAATGCTTCCTTCCCTTTCACGCCCAGAGCCAGATAAATACCGAGTTTTCACCCCAGTTCCTATAAGTTGTGCTAGTTCCAGCTGGCTAATACATTTCAAGATCTAAAACCAAAAGATGTTTAAACATTGTGTTACTGGATACCATTACATTTTTATTCTTAACATATAAATATATTTAATATTTATAACCTTCCCACGTTCTCTAACCTTTAAAACAACTTTGACAACAATAACAGTTTTGATGTAGCTGAAACATTACTAATACAACTGGAAATACAGTTCAGTGATTCATTCAAGATCACCAGCTGCCACGAATCATTCTAACATGAGAAAAAATAAACAGTACCCAAAAATCTAACTTGGATCTCTAACTACTAGAGGGAACCTTTTTATTACTTCTCACAGCATCAACCTTCAAAACTACAAACAACTGGAGCAGATCTTTTAGAGAGTTCATTGTCCCAGAGAGATGAAAAGACTGGAATATTGCAGCTACCACTTTGAGTAACAATGTTCCAACATAGACAGTGAAAATGCCAAAATTGTGCCTTGCCATCAGCACAAAATTGACTATCTCTTCTTTCTTACTCCCCCACTGCAACGTCCCTTGGACTGGCACAAGCATTTGTGAGGGTATGCTGTAAGCCAGGTCCAAGTAATTTGTCAGTTAGAGTACCTTTTGGCACATATTATCATGTACCCAAAGACTATTGCCAGAGAGCATAATGCAGCAGGAATGCCCCTTTTAGCAACACCACAGATTTAGATCTGATTAAAGAACTCCTGGAAAATATGCTTTCAGAAAATACCCATGATCCTGACAGCCTACGCTTAACTATCGCCCACCAACTTATTTTAGCCCTAATTTTTCATGTGATCGTGGTATAAATGTTGCCAAACACTGCACAGACAAGTCTGGCCCTGTGAGCTAGAATATTTTTGTTTACATGAACAAGAACGCAACAGTTTCTGTGCAGAATTCTCTGAAGTCAAATGAGATTTCAATATGTTTTTAATTCCGTATCAAAAGCACCTACAAAAATTACAATACTGGTTACACAGTGTCTATAGGGTCTGCCAAAAAATGCAGTGCATTATTTTATATATATACATACATACATACACACAGACATAAAAATCTCCACTTGCATCCACATTTTAAACAGGGTTCTGACACATGCTAGAAGCTAAATGCAGTTACTAAAGACTGAAAGTAGCAGAAGAACAAAATCCTGCAAGTTTTCAGAGGATAATGCAGTTGCACTATTTAAACGAATCAAGTTTTTACCTCATGCCAAGAGTTCCCAAGATAGTTGCCATCTGTGTGAGCAACTGTAATAAGTGTCTTAATGGTATCTATGTTCTTCTGTTTCATTTCTGTAATACTGGAACTGGCAGTCAACAAGGAAAAACGAGCAAGGGCCTGTACATAAGCATCTCGTTCAAGCTACAAGACAGAGAAACAAGCATCGTAATGAAGTCCCTGAAGAGCTAGAGAAAGCTACTTGCCCAGCATGCCTACACTATTTTCCTTCCATGTATAGTTGGCACTATTAGAGCACTTTCCAGCTGAAGGAGAGTAGGAGGCATGTTAGGAAACACTCTTATTAGAAGACTCAGCAATAAAAGGAAACCAGAATTGAAGAAAAGCTTGACAATATCAAGATGTTAAACTGAACTAAAGACAAGATGGCAATATTTTATTTTACCATTTCAAGAAAGTAGATGAGATGCTTCATTTTCTAAGTAGTCTGTAATTCTTCACCTCCCTCCCAGAGCCTACACTGCCCTTAGCAAGCCCCATGCTACGTCTTATACAAACCTGCATTCCAAAGATACAGGCTATTCTAATTGCACATCGTATTCCTTCCAAACAAAGGGATGCAACTTCTGTGTCATCACCGTTCTGCAAGCCAACACTGTAAGCTGCCAGCAATGGAGTCCATACAAGCTAAAGAAAGGAAGAAACTAAGTTCAGAAGTCTGTTACGATTTTAGCCCAAAACACTAGGTAACTGAAACCAAATATATCCAAAGAGTCCACCTGTTGCATTACCTAACTCTTCAGAGTAATTTTCCCTTTTTCCATGCTTAAAACTTTTAACAATGAGGAGACAAAGAGAACTTCACACTTACTTTGAACATGGGTCTGACATGATCCAGGTGAGTGGCACTAGTAAAAGGAGCCTTTGCGTGGCTTACGGCCTCCATGAGGGCTTTAGCTGTTTTAGCCATTTGTTCCATCTCCAAGTTGTACAACAACCTCCGCTGCTTCTCATTAGCTACACCTAAGGGGAACACCACACAGTTGCATTGTTTTCTTTTTTATAGGAACATATTCCACATCTTCGCGTTGAGCATCACAAAATATTAAATAAAGGTACTGCAAATGAAATCTAAAGATAAAAATCTTCCAGAACATTAGAATTCAGGAGGCTATCATAGGTTGCAAGCAAGGAACTCCAGCACTAAGACCCACACCCCAACTTAAGACTTTATTCTATACAAAATAACTAATTTAGCCCTTTACTTATGCCACATGTTATGACCTATTCACTGGAAGTCAAAGCAGCATACTCTATTAAGTCACTTTGCCTGTAAAAATGGATGGAAAATCCTTCATGTTCTCAGGCTGACATCCTCAAAACAAAACTAGCCCTCACCAACTTGATAAATTAATAACTTACTGTTTCTTTATCCTTATACTAAAGGTTGCAACTTCAATTTTCAGGCAAATCAATTTTGTTCCTATTTTGATCTAGGAAACTTGCAAATAGCACGGAAAACGCTGAAAACACCCCCACTGTGCTGAAGATTGAGAATTCACTAATTTAATTCAAATTAATACCAGCTATTCTGAGTAAAAGCAGAGTACAGCTGGGGATACTGGTTTCTAGTGTGCACTACACACAGAAGTCCTCATTTGGTCTAAATGAGGATAGGTGACTATAGATCATGACAAACTCTCTGATCTCTCTCTTTTTCAAACATTATCACAAGGACTGTGGCATTTACCAGCCTCTGAACTATGGCATGCTACTTGATAGGGTGACAAAACATAAACCAACCCAAAACAAAAACCCACCTGTTGTTTAGCACATAAACCCAAGAATTTAACTTGAAAAGTAAGTGCCACCTTCAGTTATTCTACTATTTTCCCCCCACACTTCTGTTTCAAAAAATCCAAAATCTAGTTTCCAGTGCTGCTCTGCAATGGTGCCAGATGCACTTACACAGCTATGTTTCCATCACAGAAGTATCAGTATTAAGTAATAACTGAGCCAGTTTCATTCCAAATATCTATATTAGCGATTCTAAATGTAATTCATGAATTGCACAAAGATGTTTTCAAAAAGGGATCTGAACTCCACTATTCCATCCTGAAAGTTACTGCAATAGTTCAAGAGCACTGTGGTCTTTCCAGTTTCTAGTTCCTTCTTACTTGGTTTACTACACTTGGTTGCAATTGCATATTCTTTTGTCTCCTTCATTGCAATTTTCTTTCCTTCTATTTCTTCATAGATTGTGGATAAATACTCTACTGGCAGGTCTTTACTGTCATTGATTCCTCGATTCATTTTAATGTATTGCTCCTTTGTCATTTTATTCTTTACCTGTAAAAAAGAATGGAAGTTGGGTATCAGATTTTGAATGCAAGTTCCAGGGAACTTTGAACTTCTACAAGTTTGGGTTTTTAATTTATACCTGTGGACTGTGCAAGTCTGTAGTCAGCATTATAATAAGAGTACGCCAAAACATAGGCGGTGTCAGCACTAGCAAATAGTGTTTGCCTAAGGGAGGAAAAAAAAACAAAACAGGCTTTTAGAGCCCTAATTCCTCAATCCGTTAGCTCTATTTCTACATGCAAGAAAAATACCCAGAAGGGCTATGCATTCAACTAAAGAGCTAACAGAGCCTGAAATTATTTAGAAGCGCATGAAGCCCCAAGTGTTTTAAAATGCAAAGAAAAAGGGAAAGAGTATAAAAGCATCTTCTTCTCAATGTTGAAAACTAGCAATGACCGGAACTTTCAAGTACATTCCCAAAAAATTATACGTTATCCTTCTTTGGGTAATCCTACAAAAGCTAAAGAACACCTTATTTTTTACTCCCAGGGTTTCATGAAGAATTATACAAAACCAACCCAGTGATGCACCAACAGGACTAAGGAATGGGAATGAATTAAGCCTTAACACCTAGCTAAACTTCACTGCTAGTTAATTGCATTAGAAACAATAGCAACACTGCCTGCTTGATGTCAACTAACATATACATGTTTTGTTCAACATCTAATGGGCAAGCAAAAACACATGTAACATCTTATTAGCTATTTATGCCATGTATGTTTAATTTTAGCAATTGCTACTGCTTATTACTGTTGTTTACACTTGACTGATCTACATTTGTTTAAAAACAGAACAGCTAATACAGAGACAATTTAACATACATTAGGGGCTTCCCTCTTCCAATAATTCCTTCTAGCAAGTATTTGGGATTTAATGAAATGTCAGCATCAGTATACTTTTCATCCAAAGTTTCCATTTTGCCTAGCTGCTGAAGAGGTTCAGCACCAATATTAGCAACGAGATCTGCTTCTCACACAAGCCTGTAGAAGTTCCTGACCTGATATGAGTGTGAGTTGCACCTTGTCCCTAAGGGCCACAAACTACACTGCCATTCTTCAAGCACTTATCCAATACAAGGTTTTGAATTACCGTTGGTTGCATTCAATATATCTAGCAGCAAACTTCTCCATTAATCTATCAATCTTCTGGGCTTCACCTGGCAGACGAAAACCTTCCAGGAATATACGTAGAGCAGAGACAAAGTCTTTTCCACAGAAATCAAGCTGGTCTACATAGGCATACATCACTTCCTTGTTAAACTTGTTGCTTTCCCCAAGAAATTCCCCTACTTGAGTCTAAAAACACAAGAGACAGTTATTACTGTGTAATCCAACTGCCAGATTTGCAAGACAGTTTATAGTACAAGAATTGCACAGCTGTCACTTTTGTAAGACTGATATACTTCACTGAGCAGGCAGAGCAACCATTAGAAGGATAAGAAACCAGTCTCATTAGAAAATGCCTTTAGTCTGCATATTCTTGCTTCCCTCACTCCCCAAAGCGAGATCTGCATTACTGTAGAGCCAAAGAAAGCTGAATTGTGCCCAATTTCACATGTAGTGGAGAATGCTTTGCCACTGCAGTAACATGATATTCCTTTGCTGGCAAGATACTGTTAATGCAAATAAAACGCATGTTCCCACTTACGGGAAAATCCCTTCAGCACTTTATTGTAAACACAGCTACTTTACTAAAAAGCCTGGGACAGCAAGTAAATGAAAAGTAGCATTGGTATTAAGTACCTTCATTAGAACCCTTGCACTTTCAGTTATCTATTAATGAAATATGAATTAAAGAGAGCGTGCACACAGACATCAGAAGACAGGGGAGAAGATGATAGAGGCAAGAGTATTAATTATCTTATAATACATGTAGTCTTACAGAACAGAGGCGCTCTTCTTGGTGCAAAAATTGTGCAATGTCCTCTGCTGTAGTGCCAAGCATTCCCTGCTCCTGTAGATACTGTATTCCTCTCTTTGGTTTTTTATTAAACCTACTCAGACAAAAACATGGGGAAACTGAGACATACAATTGGAAAATATCATAGCCTATAGAATTTCAGTTTTACAGAGCCCTTCTAAACCAAAGATTCTGTGCTGTAGCTCTATGTCTTTTTTCCAACTAGAAAAGAGTAGAGTCAAAGAACATGCAAAAAATGTTTTAACTATATCACACCATAGGCTACATCTCAAAAGGTACATTCAGTTGCTGATAAGCTTAAAAGTTATTGCTGGAAAAACTCACTTAAAAACTGACCCTTTTGAAATATTAAAAATTAGAGAGTTTCCATGAAACGTTAAAAATTTTGCTGTTAAAGACCTTTTTATAGCATTTACAGACATAACGATCTTCAAATTAATGAAAAAGTAGTAAATGGACAATGATTTAATTCTCCAAAAACTCTATTTCAACAAAAGACAACAAATGGTTTAAGAGCTGTAAGACAACACTAAGCCTGCCTGCTCAAATCAATTTCTCTCTAGGTGTACACACACTTTCCTCTCTTGTGCAGTTGAACCAACACAAAGGAAAGCTGTGAAACCACCCTCCTCTCCATCCAAGATTTTACTGAATTCCTTTTAACTACTACAGCCTCCAGCATTAGCTCTTGAGAACAGCAGGCAAGAGTCTTCAGCATTAAGATCAATTTGTAAGTGTCCCTGCAGGTTTGACTGTGTAAGACCATAACTAACAATATGGTTGTACTCATAGTTTTTTTTACTAGTGAAATTTTCCTGTCATACTGGACTTACAGTTCTATCCCATGTTCAATCATTTCCTTTTGTTGCTTCATGACTTCAGATTGCTCAGGATCATCTGGGACAGCAGTCTGGGTACCAACACTTCCAACTCCTGATGACACAGTGGAGTCCAAGGAACTGACACTACTCCGTCTCCCTCCACTCTCAAGGCATTTACCTTCAGCCATTTCCTGTTCAGATGGTTTATATGAACCTATTTATAAAGAAGGCAGGACTTAAAGTTATCCTGTTCAGTCAAAAGCTTTTAGTTGTAAAATTTTAGTAGAAATTTATGAGTCAATATTCATGTTTTACCATGTATACTTTTTGACAGTCTCCACTACATGAAGATGCTGTATCGATGCAATTCTAAAATAATCATTCAAAAGACAGAAGAGCAGCAGAAGCTATGGAGAAATTATTGCACTTCAACTTAGTAACTGCAAGATTTGCCACGTCTTGTTCTATACAAGCCAGCTTTTATACTGTAGACAATGTCCCGGCTAAAGCTCTTAAAAGAGAACCTGGTTATTTGAACCAGACACCTGGAGAGTAGGTTCCTGCAACAACATTAACAATTGTTTGTAAATACGTCATTTGTATTAAAAAAATTGTTATGTAAAAACCTAGCATCAACACTTCCAAATAGCTTCTAAACACTGAATAAATACAAGGACAAACTTATTAAACGAATTAGTCTCTCCATAAGGAAACAACCTTACCCAAGCTAGCCTGATGATTGGGGTTCACATAAAGGTCTTTGCTCCATTCTACCATACATTTTAAAATAGAAACCAAACATTCAAGTCCTTTTTTCCTCAGGCTTAGTTCCTAAAAAAAAAAAAAAACACCAAACACAAAACCAACCAGAAACAAACACCAAAACCACAAACCAATATATGTATATCTACAAGTTTTTAGAAGGAAGGCATTACATCACACCATTCAAATCTTAAAGTTCGTCAGTTTGGGGAAGTCTATTGGTTATACAAAGTTTCTGCCCCTTGACTACTTAGGTTGGATACATCCAGGCCAAGGGCAACCATAACCAGACAGACAACAGAAGACATTCCAGCTGCTTTAAGCAGATTGTCTATTGACAACTGATGAGTACAACCAAGGGGCAATATACACCAAATCCTAAATGCAGCTTTGTTGTATGAATGATTATGACCATCCAGTAAGCCTCTACAGTGTCAGATCTCTCCACAAGCAAGACAAGTGTCTCGCTACCTCAGGTGTACAGTAAACAGTTCTATTCAAAGTCTGAAACAAAGGTCTCCTGGTTTTCACTTCCATTTTCTGGTCAAAGGACCACAGGGGAAAAAAAGAAAACAAAAAACCAACAATCAAGCAAGCATTGATACAATTCTAATCGAAGGTGTGAGGTGCACTCAGCTCTGACACCAACACTGGCACCAAGTTCACTTCAGCCCTGAAAGCCATTAGGCTGGGCTAGAAAAACAGTGCTATAGGCAAGGCCAAATGTCAGAAATACATGCTCTTACTGAAAGCAGTCTATACTTTACTCTCCCTCTAAGGACTGGGAAAGTACAATTTTAAAAATAAAATACTTGTGGTGGAGATAGGGCATAAAAAATTTGCAAAGCAAACACAAGACAAAGGTACTGCTGGTTCATAAGTCCCAGAAGGAAAGCCACTTGAGTAAGGCAGAGGAAAGCTCATTTGATTCTCTCTTCCATGGCAGCCCAACAGAAGAGCCCAGAGCAAGCCTCGTGTCACAACGCAAAAATGCGGCAAAATCACAAAGTAAATTAATCGTACTGCTTCAGCATCCAACTGCAAATGAGCTAACTAATAAAAAGTAAGTAACATCAGTAGGTTACAAACAATATGAATTATCAATAACTATGCAGAGACAGCACCATTTATGAAAAAATAGTACCTTATCTTCAAGGCTGTTTTTCTTACCTGTAAAGGCGTCATTCCCAACTCATGCCCACTTCCTCCCTGTGCGATTTTGGACAAATCATTTACAAGGCGTTCAAATATATTAGCAGCGTTTAAATCACAGTCATAGTTAACATAAATATCCACTACACACTGGGCATCTTGAAAATAAAAGAAAGTGCAAGTATTAGGATTCAGTGCAACAGCATTTTTAAAAAGAATCAGCCAGTTGAAGGAGGCAATGGGGATGAGTCCAGACATTTAACCTAAGCACTATGGGATCAAATTCAATTTTTCACACTTAAACATTGTACGTGGCATTTGTCTTCAGAATCATTTTCATCTGCTGCCAGAGGAAGTGACTGCTTTTCACAATAATGGAAATACCTGCACAAATTCTTGTTAAAGTCTGAATCACCATCCATTTGTGTTCAAAGGAGCTTGAAGAAGTCTCTAGAATATTCAGGAAGATCTCTTTGAAGAACACCTGTAAAATAAATGAGGTAAAGGACCTGATGATCTGAAACTTACTAGAACCATATCAAACGTACAAATTAATTTCTATTCAATAATTTCTCTTGAAGAATATAATCTCATGCATATTAGCATTTGAACACAGTAGAAATATACTAGTTTAGTAAGCAAACAAAACTAAGACATTAAGTTCCAGCTGTCTTTTTATCATTGCAGTATTTTTATTTGATAAGTACAGCATCATCCAAATGATAGATAAAAAGTCTCTCACCTCAATCTGCATCTTTAAATGGGTCTTAAAATTCGAAAGCAGAGTGAGAAAGATGGCAAGCGAGAGCTCAAATACATCAGGAACAGAAGATACTCCATTTTTAGATAATGCTACACAAAGATATTGCTTGATTGCGTTGATGAACATTTCATGTGTCCTGAAAACTGGCCCAGCATTCTGCAGTACTGAGAGAAGAAGCTGGAGAGACACTATCTTAGAACGCAATTCATGGGATCTAGAAAAAAATTCAACATTATTTATATTTTTATTGTATTTCTGAATACATACTTCTATTCAACATGAGCACTATAGCATTTTTTCCATGTCAGGAAGAAATGACTGCTATTCCAATTCATTTTGACACGGGGAGCAGAAGGGGTAGAAATCAGCCTGGAAGTGATTTTGGACAACATCTACCATCTTAACTTGGATATTTTCCAGGAGTATTAACATCTTCGATTAGGATATTAAATGCAACTCGGTGCTACTAAGAAGCATTTTGCCACTCCCCCATCTAAAGCTTCACAAATACTATAGTCAAGGCCACTTCAACCAATAAGATTAATAAGCCCATTACAGAAAAAAAACCCCAAACCCCTCAAGTATTACAGTTTTGATAATTTGAAGTAAGTTTTAACCCTAGATTCATCAAGCTAATGAAACAAGGGCCTGACAGGTGAATTTTGAATACCTGCTTTACTCTACAGCAGCTACTTAACTGTCTCCAAAAGCTACCTGAAGAAGACAGTGTAATAAATACAATCTCATTACTTGGGATCTGGTGGTCCATCACCAAGTGGTTTCATGGACAGCTTGCACAATGACCTGAACACAAGGAAAGCACCCTTTTGTAGAACATGGGAAAATTTGGCAGCAGCTTGATGTCCAGATACATCTGTTTCCTTGAGAGCAAGAAAGGCAACATTAGATCCTTAGTGAGACAAAGGAACAGAGTAATTAGGAAGATTCCACAGCTCCTCTGAGAATTAGCTACAGATTAAAAGAACAGTACATTTGGCAAAGTTCAAACTAAACCTGAACAGGACTACAAGTGATCTGGATCTTTTCACACATGTTGACTGACTCCTCCCTTCCTCCCCTACCCTGTATTAAAATACAACTATCATAATAAATTTTAGAACAGTTGTTTTCAATATCTACTTAAATTGCAGTTGCTGCTTTGTTTTCAAACCTGAGCAGGACACATACATTAAAGCTTCTGTCCCTTCCTTCCCCAAAATCCCACTGTATTAGTTGGCACAGTAAAAACATTTCTCCTTTCCTAAATATACATTAGCATCCAGTGAAGTTATTTACCAGATTATCAGTGGAGGAAACAGATTGCCCATCGTCTGGTATCCCATTTGTTTGTACATTTTCGTTACTAGAGCCAGAAAGAGCAATATCTGCAGTCTCTAATGCAGGTAGAGCCTTAACTGTTTCTGTTATCTGCTTTTCTTCAGCCACTAAAGGGGAAAAAGGAAAACCGATTAAAGTCACCCATTGAGCTTTTTTATCCCATGACTTTGTGAAGCTCTACAGTCAAGTGGGACAGAAGCAGCACTGGTAAACTAGAAAGTTTCTCAGCTACCAGCAAAAGAATAATATTGTGAGACAATAAAAACCTGTTCTTACTGCCTTAGTAGGTGTTCTGGACAGATACTTAGTAACTAAAAATAACTCACTCCTGTGATTATAAAAGCATGGAAAAGTTTGGCAATACACATGCATCTGTTTTACTTTAGAAGATTCTGCTACCTTTCACAGCTGACTTGACCACATCTTCCAAGATGCCTTTAACCATTTCCTTTCCTCCATCAGTTGTTTCCTCTAATGAAACACACAAAGAGATAATTTTGATTTTAGTACTTTTGTTTAGGAAGATGATTAAAAGGAGAAACATGACCGAGGCAGAAGGGTTAAAAATGACAGATTTTCTTCAGTAGGTCTCCTCTAAAGCCATTTCCAAGAAGTCATGCAAAAATACTCACTGATGTTATTTCCATTGTTTAAATCAAAGCATTGGTATTTTTAATGCAGTGATTTTGTCATTTGTACTTATCAACTGTTAAAAACTTTTAGTTTTGGAATCTCCTACGTTCCTAATTTAGATACAGTATATGCTTATGATAAGGTCTTCATAATACACATTATTTTTACCACAGGAATTCAATTACCTCAAAGTGATTCTGTCACTCCCCACGTACCATGATTATTCTCTTCCTTTTCTTCCCCTTTACCAACCTAATCAAGTCAAATTCCATTATAATTCTATATACATAAACTTTATATATAGTTTTACTAGAATTCTAGGGAAAACATGAGCCTTTCTTCAACGGTTATAACGGTGCAGACAGAAGCCAAGGATGGCCTGTATACTCTGAATAACTACTGAGAAAATGCAAGCGTGATTTGAGCCAATAACCCCAGTCACTTCTCCCCAAAACAGCCTAAAAGAGAATTTTCCAACAGAAACTTTGTAACTGAAAGCAATAGACACAACCTATTCTTGTTCACCTGATGCTGAAAGAGTCAGATCCTGCTCCAACTTCACGTGTCCATTTTCTGCCCTCTCAGGCTCACCGTTCGTTAACTCCACACTTACAGGAGCACTGGCTTTGCCTTCCTGATAGCTGTGCTTCAGCTGACCCATTTTTGGAGACCTGGTCACCACTTGAATTGCAGGAGATTGGGATTTTTACTGATTTGGTTTTTCTACTTCTCTGGATTCTTGTATCTTAAAAAACCAATATGAAAAAGTTAATCTAAGGCACAAAACATGATAAGCGAAAACAGATTTCTATGATGACTGATGTTCCTTTGTGAATTCACATGTTAACAAGAAAGAAACAGTGAAAATATAATCACTTGGCCAGTCAAATTAAAAAGATGCGCTTCGAGCTTATTTTAAAAGCATCCCATCATTTGTTTATACAAAGCCATTTGGCAGAAACTACAATGTGAAACCTTGTTATGAGCAATAAGCTTCATATTTTATTTTTAATCAGTCAGTATGCTACACTGCAGGATTTGACAGTTTTTTTAAAAATTACAAATCGATATCCAACTACAATGACAGGCCCATAAAAATAATAAAGTTTTCTGTTCATTTGTCAAGCCTAAACATTTGAGATGAGCAAAAGTAATAGTTACATACAGCTCGATTTTCCATCCGTGTAAAAATGACATTTAACATCTGCGTGAGGGTAGCTTTGGCAGTTGTCTGATTAATAAGATTTTTACTGGCCAGATGGATGTTGTAACAGGTTCTAACAGTCTGAAGAATTGTTCCTTCATGAATTTCTATATACGGACATGTTACTGCAGTGAGGAGAGCCTGAAAAAGTCCATAACACAGTAAAAATGAAATCTGAGTAAGTAGGCAGCAATAAACTTCATGCAGATCTTCCATAATAATCAGTGGGTTTGTTATGAAACACATTAGCTGATTATAAGACATCATAAGGAACTTCTAGTTCTTATCATTTCTTTGACATTTCAAATCAAAGAAAGTTTAACAGAACTTCCATTTCTGTTCTCTCCTGAGCTGTTAAAGTGTTTTATCACAACTAGTTTTCCACTAAAGGAGATATTCCACCTCCAAACAAAACAGTTATCATGATATTCTACAGCTTCATTTCTGTGAAAGGGCCAATTGGTCTATACCACCATCAGATTAGATTACTAGAAGGTTCACCAACTTCTAACATCAGCTATGTTAGCCCACTGGGACTATTATGCCTTGTTGAGAAGATACGCTCCAGATCTCTCTGGAAAAACGGACATAAGAGCAGACAGACTAGAGCAGCAGGCCATGATACTGCATCACAGTTACAATGCCTTCAGTTGAAGGCTGATAGCAATTCATTGGCCTAATGAATATGGGCATTACTAGCCTAGAAGATGAACATCGAGCTGTCTGCAAGATAAAGTATCCAGGCCATGGCTCATCCCAGAAAGAAGGACAAACATTTATAAAGTAGTCCCTTATGTTCTGCTTCGCCAAGAAGAAATACATTTCACACACCAATTCCGACGTGGTGACAGCCTCCCTGAATTCAATGACACATCTAACAGCGTGAGAAATGAAGAAACTGGGCCCTAAGTAGTGCTTTGCATAAAATCTTTTTCAGTTACAAAATCAAAGACAGAGAAAGCAAATTAACATTGCACCAGAATGAACCAAATAAAATACCTTAATTATCTGCAGCTGTACTCCTTCATCTGTTTGAGGACCCTGAAAGCAATTGCAAATGGTTTCAACTATTCGGTCAATCAGTCGTTTTCCAGGAGCTCCACTGTCTGGAGCATTGCCAGTGATACGTCCATATGCAATGAGTTTCTAGGTAGAAAGAATGCAGGTTAGACAATTATATGCTATTAAGTAAAAGACAGTTAAGTACAGCATAAAAAGGGGGTTTTAGTCAGCATACCTCACTTAACCAGTTATAACACAAAAATTTAACACCATCAGTAGTCTGGCTACCAAATACTTGGACTGTTCACACATCAGGACAAAACAGATTCAGTAAGTGATAATACAAGCTTTTTCCACCCAGACCACTTCTTCCTATGGTAAGCAGACGAAGTTTTTTAACATCAATCTTTGTACCTATTCACAACAGAAAGGTTCTGTTCTTAAGATGCATTTGTTTTTTCTGTAAGAATCTAAGGAGGAAGAAGGTAGACAGATTCCAGAGTCTGACCTCCCATCACATCAGCACTACAAGAAACAGCATGGTAAATATTCCTTTTGGAGCACCACAGGTGAAACATGTTTACTGAATAATGGAAGCATTCATGACCTTCAATAAAGGCTTGCTTCACTACAGAACAACAGAGACACACTTCTGACTTTGACAAGATGCACTTTCAGCCAAGCCTGATAATAACCCATTTTGCATGGTTTATGCATCTAAGTAGGCATAGTGGGTATCTGCCCAGCTGTATGTACTCAGGACAGTATTACTTCTTCACTCTAAGAATGCCAACAGCACACAAGATTTTTGCAACTGCATGTTTGTCCACTTCACTCTGTCCAAGTTTAAACAGAACACTTACCTGCAAACAATCCAGGGAAGTACTGACAATGCGTGGAGACTTTGACTGGCAGGCCAGTTCAAATGGAAGGAAATACTTACCTGCTTCAATGAAGTTTGCTTTTGGTGGAGCAGCAGTGCCTTCTCTAGGTCAGATAAGAAGAGTTATTATTTTTTCTAAACATGTATATCACAGCAAACTACACTTCCTCCTTTTCTAAATTTAAAGCTGAACAGTACATAGCAGCATACAAATGTAACGCAAGTTTCTCGCACACATACTTTCTTAAAGTTCCATTTTCTTTAAAAATCACGCAAAAAACACTTTACATTTATTTATATTGCATCTGATCTTTTTCATATATTCTTCAACTTAACTCTTCCCTCACTACACTCTAACGCTGTCCCACTACCTGAAACACTGGGAAACTCCTACACAACTTAATGATAGAGCGATCGAAGTTATTCTGAATTAAACAGGGCCCATATGAGGAATACTAAGCAAAGAGAAACACATTTGGGTTCTCATTTTAAATCATAGCACAGTGCTGGAAAATTGTTTTAAAATTTGGATTTAAGTAATATTTCAATTGATATTCTTGATCTAGGTAGTTAAGAGCATATACTATCAAATAGAGGATACCTACTGCTCTTTATGATTTCCTATCAGGCTATATTAAACCCAGTAAAAGGATCTGAAAAACTAGCACCTTTTAGAAGTTCTGCAATTTTTTCATAGTGAAATTCGGAGGCAGTTATGGCTTGAGTACCCATAGCCACAAACATCGTGTAATTGGAACACATGGGCCATATCTTGTTTTTGGCAGAAAGGTGTGTAACTGGGTATTCACAAACTCATTGCCATGATGTATATACATTCTTACATTTCCACTATTAAATTATTCCACTTGCTGTTTTCTGGCATAGTTTACAACAGTTAATAATTTACCTTTGCTTTTCCAGCTCAGTTTTTATTTCATCTGGAAGAAAGAAAAAAAAAAATCAAAGCATTTAACACCCAACATAAACTATCATTAACACAAATAAGGAAAATGTAACAAAGCAAAACTGTTTCAAACCAGAAGTCTTACACTTCAGTATTTGTTATTCCTTTCCTCTAACATCTTCAGCTTCAGAAATTGTAGACAGTTACACCATTTATTGGAAGGCATATCTCTCAACTTCTACATGAAAAAGCTAATTTTTCCAAATATTTTTAACAAAAGATGTCTTTAGAAAACACAGGTATAGTATGCAATTTTTTTTCAAGAGTAGGTCTACATCATAGAGAGCTCAGGTCTGCAGAAGTCTTTAAGCCACTGCATAAGCCGTAAGCTCAATGCATTAGACCTTCCTGTTAACTACAATGATAGTTAGCCGCTTTTGTTAAATGTCACAATATGACATCAGCTGAACAAACAAACTCTCCGAGAGAGAAGGAATCTTAAATGCATGCTGTCATTTTGCCAGCAGAGCTTTTTTTTTTAATTACAATTTTTAGGGAGCTTTTCATAAAAATCAAATACAGGGAAAAAAGTATTTCTTTCATTTCTATTGTATACAGGAGCAAATCCGAAAGATCCTAGTATGGCTTTTTGAGGATTTCTAACATATCACCATGATGCACAACACAGACCAGAACTGCACTACACCAGACACCGCATAAGCACATACTTTGAACACTGACAAAAAATATCAAAAATAGCACACATAGTAAGGCTGCACAGCTACAACCATGTGGAATCCTGTCCATGCCACCCCATCTCACATGCCTGCAAATTATCATGCCCACAAAACTTGTTTCAATTGCAAAGCTACCAGAAACAGATCCTTCACTCAGTACTTGTTCTCCACAACTCTGGAGGGGCATCATTGTTTGGTATTAGATGTTCAGAGCTCAGATGATTTCAGCCCTGTCTGTGAACCTCCATAATTTCTTCTCTCTCAGAAGCATCAATACACAAAACATACCAATGAACAAGGACTGCAACAAACACATATTACAGTTTTTTGCACAATCCTGTTATTCAATGAATGTTACAAGAATTAATCCTTGCGGAGTATGCCTATTTTGTAACATTACTACCCCTATTTTATTGAGAAAATGGAAGCAAAATGCAGAGGAAACCTGTATAACTACAAGCTGTGAGTGATATCAACTACATCCAGGATGGGGACTTGCTATTCTGTCTGCCATCTCTCTCATTAATGAAAGCCAACACAGGCAGCAGTCACGAAAAAGGCAGTATGACATCCATTAGCAATAAATGATATAACAAGAACTGAAGGAACATTAGCCACCCTATAGTCAACAAAAGAATAGACAACAGAAAAATTGAAGAGTCACAGGCCCACAATGCATCATGGCTCTGCTCAGAAGCCCACCATTTTCTAATCAAGTCCATCATGCAAACAACCATGCCCAGTAGTTGTAAAGGAGAGACAATTTTCACTTTCCAATATTGCACAAGCCAGTGGCAAGGCAACAAGCTGAGCCAAGCGCAAAGCCCCAGTGCCTGAGATTTCAGAATTAGAAGTAACTGCAGCTCTGCAACACTGCAAACCCAGCATCGTCATCCCCTAATACTTCAGGCTTCAGCTGGTAAGGAGAGTCCACAGAATGGAGACTGTTGATAAGAAATAACCACGGGTCCCCATGCCAAACAGATAGACAATGCGAATCTTAACACAGCACCACTTCTTGGATCGCTGTTTTCTTCATTCCAGTATCCAGGATGGCTAGTGAGAAGTTCAAGTCAGCAAAATTTGAATTCAGTCCTCTTGATTTTATTGATTTCCCATCTTTAACACCATATTATGATCCACAGAGCTACTGAGGATAACATATACGAAAGGACCCACCAATTTATCGTGTCCCTATTTAGATCTGTCTTCCTATTAGAGCAGTGTACTCCTGTCACCTACAGGAGCTGGTTACTTAAAACAGAGTTTTCTGGGTAGCTTTACACATTCAGAATGCTTAGTCCTGCCTCCAGGTCTTGGCAGAGAAAGGCATATTTTAGCTACAGCCAGAATCCCAAGTACAGCAGGATGCCACCAAGGTGGTCAGCTATACCACAGTTAATGCTGTATTTCAGAAACCTTGCAGAACTAGGGTTTACAGTTTTTTCTCTTTTTTTTTTTTTTTAACAATTGCAAAAACTCCACACTTTCTGAACTAAGTTTATTTTTTCCAAAGCAGAAAGACTGCCCAAGTTGGCCAAGTGGACCTCCTTGCACTAAAAATGATAATTTGTCTAGTTTGGAAATAAAAGGCTTGCTTAATTTGATAATGTTTTGGTCAGGTCAGACCAGACACCTTTTGAATACTCACAGGTATTTCTATAGCATATGAAATAGAAAGCTATTTTACCTATTAAAAAGTTGCTGCCAATTTTTTTCACCATTGGCAGATCAATAATGTGAATATCATCAGAGATACAGTAAAAAAATCCATATTTGATACATCTAGCTCAGTGAATGTGAGTTTTCTTTAGGGGTTTTCTTGTTTGGACAGTCACCCACTTCCCACTCCTCCTCAGCAGCTGCCACTTCAGAAGTTGTGGCAAAGCCTAACTTTTGTGATCCTTGAGCGGAAACTGAAACCTGTTCAGTGTCCACTAGTCTGGCCAGCTTATTACTCAAAACTTGTCTCAGTTAATCCAGCTCAGTTTTGGCATCCTTATTCCCACTGCACCCAGCCGATGGCAGAAGGAAAATTGAAGGTCATATACACCATCTTCATTCTATCATACTATTTGTGGGAGGTGGACAGCGAGGACCTGTTGGGTGGGGGGGTCCCTTGGAGGGGGGTCTCTTGGACAATTTGACTCTCAGAAATACTCCATACATTTAAAAAAAAAAAATCTAACCAAGGCCTGACCAAGCTCCCCACAATTTTATTATATAAAGGTTTTTCTAAAGCCATATAAAACCATCTGCACCACAACAGTATTTTAATAAATAATGCTGGCCAAAAAGAATAAATGAAAGGACAAAAGCAAGTTACAGGCATGCCTCTGCTACTGATTGCATCAAAATAGTTTGGAAATCTCCACACTTGAAGCACTCATTTGGTGGTCTGACCACCAAAAGTGAGTGAAACAGAAATTGTTGCCTAATTGAAGTCTGTTGCCAAGCCCTGACCAGGCACAGTTAGCTTCCAGAATCCTACTGCCACTGTCACTCTCCTCTTCCAGTCACAGAATTAAGGGGCACAGCTCAATTCCCTTCCACAGCTACAGAACGCAGCCTGAATTTTGGTCAACGTTTGGTTATCACAGCACAACACTGACGCCTCACTTGGTGCTTTCAGTACTAAAGCTAAGGCCAGAATGTGTCGGCACACATCACATCTACTTCAGTCAGAAACACCTTCAACTCTGGGCACTACGTGTGCTGCCCACTCGACACAAGCCTTTCAGCATTCCTACCAGGCAACACAACTGGAACAACAAGCAAGGCCTTGCAACAATTTCTTCCAGAGCTTCTGGCCATAATAAAAGCAGGATGAAGCTCATGCTGAGAGTAACTACCATTCTGTATTAGATGGGTGGTTTGCTTGTATTCAAAACTATATATTAAAATGGAGGAAATAATTGCCTGCCTGCAATTAGATGCAACCTAATGTACAGTCAAGTTTGTCTCAGTGGAAGAAAACTCTTTCCTGTGCAGAAAAATGGCATAGCTTGTGTTAGCACAAGGGCACAAGCAATGTCTTTCCATAGCTTGTCAGAACACCAGACAGCAGTGCCAATACAAACACATGGAACAGCAGCAAAAGCTTCCCTCCCCCCAACCCGGTAAAGTCTACTGCATTGCCTAATTCCAGGCTGCCTTAAACTTAAATCAAAAAAAAAAAAAACCCAACACCCCGCATTTATTGATTCTATCGATCTATAAAGAACCCTTTAGAAAAGGCTGCCACAATGAAGCCAGATTAGCTCCTCTTTGACCCAGTGTTCTCAAAACATGCTAGCCAAAAGGCTACTGAACTCAGAAACACAGGCTCATTTTAGACGTGACATTTATACTCAGAGACTTCTTAAAACGCACAACTAGCTTCTTAAGTGAAGGCATGGTTTAAGAGATTATTATTTTTAAACTCATTAACAAGCTAACTAAACAAATTATGCTGTTTACAAACTTCAAAGATATGCACGTGGAGGTGCCTAGGCAAGCAAAGAAGGTCACATAACCAGGCAGGCTGCACAGTATATCATTAAAAACAATCCTAATAGTTTATGTGAGAGACCCAGGTGCACAATTAGCATTAGACCAATATGAACTGCTGTGATACACACTGTCTGTGTTCCACTGTAAATTTTTCAGGACAGAGATTATTTCAGTAGATTTACTAAGAACCATGTATACACAGAGCTCAATGCAAATGCTTATTAAGCAACTATTTTTATACAATACACTCGCTGTCTGTTGAAAACAACTTTTCTTAAAAACACAGTTTTCTAAAGCAGAGCAGAACAGCTTCTCTGTTTAAAAACCTCCATTTCTTCCACTCTCTCCTGGGGCTTACTGGCACTAAGAGTACAGGATACAACCGTTACACCTACCGATGAAGCAAGAGACTGAATGAAGGAATCTATTCAAACTGTACTTACTCAACATTAACACTGTATATTTCAAAGGAGGGGGTGGACAGAGAAAAAAAAACACCAAAAAAACCACCACTGGGAACTGGTTTTGTTCCTTTTCTTCCACACTTCTCGTGTTTAGGTCCTACATGAGCCTATGTTACTTCTCATTTCTACAAAGTCATGAAGATATTTTGCAGTCCAAAACTGTACAGTATTAGTCCAGTGAAAGGTGTATTACTGGGAAAGGATGAGAAAAAAGGGTAAGAACAGTTTAAAGTTAGAACGATTAAAATTATTAGAACAGATTAAAATTAGAATGAAAGAATACCTTATTTCCTATATAAGAACAACAACAATTTTCAGTAGTAATTTACTTAATTTCTTAGGAGTTGAACACACTCAAAACAATAAAGAACTCGTAAAAGAAAACAAGGGTATCATTCCCACAGTTAGAAATATATTCCTCTGTCTCACTAAACAAAAAATTTAAAGCATATACAGACACACTACTGCAGTAACGCTACAGCAGAAATTGTAGAAATAGCTGCAGGTTAATTTACATTAGGCAGTTGTAGAATACACCAGTTCCTCTCTAGTCAGAAAAAAGATGCATCGCAGACTTCCCTAGTACCAAGAGCAGGTATCACTTACACATGACCTGTGCCTATGTTGACTGGTTTATAAATGGTACAATACCTCGAGGCTCCATTAAAAAGACCGTTGTATAAATAAGATGGCACAGCAAATGGAATTTAGTAAGAGGTAGAAAGGGATTATTCGAAGTGTGACATGGCGAAAAGAAAAACCAGAAGACAACAGCTGACACAATTACCAGTTTCATAAAGTTAACTTCGCATTTCTCTCAAACCGAATTAATTATAGAGTTAACTGGACTTTGTTATGGATGAAAGGATCTTCAGTGTTTTGAAGAATAATAATAATAATAATAGTTTGTGTAGATTACGAAGTTCGGTCTGAATTCCTCAGACTGCAGTAATGTTCTTCCCATGTTTCCTAGCACATTTACTGTTGCACAGGTCTTGATAATTAAGTTAACACTTTTGAAACTGAAGTCACAGTCTTAGTTAATATAAAGTATAAGTTCAATTAAACCTAAGTATATGTAAACAAAACTTATTTTTTCATTTGAGTAAAAAAGAGCTTAACCTAAACAGAATGAAATTTGGGAAAAAAAAAAAAAAATCACACCTAAGTAAAAGAAACCACATTCATATTGGTAGCTTAAAATGGTGCAAAAACATTCACTAAATATAACAGAGATCCTTTAGTACAGTAATCAAGGCCCTGCTAGGGCAGGACAGTTGGGCAACAGGAGGTTATCTATTCATGCTGACCTCTGCTTTAGCCCAGGAAAGCACATGGACTTTTTTTTCCAAGCAAGGCTAGCAAAAAAAAAGTCCATCATCACAAGCATTAGCTACCCTGAAATGTACTGTACCTTAAAATATGCAGACATAGAATAGTTATAACCCAACATGCAAATGCTAATAGGTGGCTATTGCACAATACCCCTCTCCCAAAATCATAGTCTTTGATGTGTTAACAAAGATAAAGACCTTCACTAATCTTTCAAGGAAGTTCCCTTTCTCACCCGCTAAATATAATTACATAGCAGCAAAACAGGTTCCCAGTCCTGTAAATGGGTTGGGTGCATGTTGGGGTTGTTGGGGAAGAAATCAGGAAAAGGAAGCAAGTAGGAAAAGTAGTCTCTAATCGCTGGAGCACACGTGTTAATACTATTGCTCACAATGTCAACTTCAAATAATAATAAAAAAATACCCTTCTATCTGGTTACCTTTCTCTGGATCTACTATCACTACAATTAGCTCCTACAAATTTCTTGAAGATAAGGATTGTGGGAAGGAAGATAGAAATGACAGCTATTTTTCAAGCTAGCTTTCACTGCGCATTGGACAGAATTTGCATCTGCCCAGTCTCCTTACATATCCAAGCTGTCTTTTCTTCTGTTCTGGACACAGCAAATGTTCCCAAATTAAAGGAAAAATATTGGTGCAAAGCAACCAAAACTCTAAGAGACATGTCACTTTTGCAAATTAAGAAAGGCCACTGAGAACTCCAACCGTAAGAGCTATACTGCTTTACCCAGCTTACTTCTTCCGCTTCATGACACACCATATGTTTTCATAACTTTAACACAGAGACGTATATCATCAATTTGTACTTGCAGAAAATTTCAGGACCAGTCCACCAACTTCACAAAAAGTATTTTCAGTTCTGCAAGACACCACAGACATTGCGTATATTTGGCTATGCTGCTAACAGCTTTTAGCCAGTCCAACCACGAGTTGGAGATAAGATGTCAGATTACTAGCCTTGGGAGATTTGAGACTCCGCAAGTCGAGGGCCTTAAACAGCCTGTTTCCTATAAAAGCTTATAATCAATTTTCTCAAAATTGGTTCTAAAGTGACAAACCCAAGCCCCTTTTGTTTCGAGACCAGAACTTAATTAAAGAGATATTTGGGGGTTCCCCCTCGTATTTGCGGGTCTCGTGTTAGAGAGAGAACTTTCCCCCCACTCCAAAGTCCCGAGCTCAGCCGGGGCCCCGGCCGGCAGCCTCGCAGCTGGGGGCCCGGGACTCGCTCGCACCCCGCCGGGGATCCGACGTGGCAGAGGACACCACCCGGGGCGGTAGCACGGCCTCCTGCCCCCGCCGGACAGGGCGAGCAGGGATTCTTCCCCCCCCCCCCCCGCCGCCAGCGGTGCCCTCTGCCATCCCCCCAGGCCGGGGAGGGGTCGCGGCTCCCAGCCCGGCGCCCGGCAGAGGCGGGGGAGTCCCGCGGGCCGTGCCGTGCCGTGCCGTGCCGTGCCGTGCCGTGCCGTGCCGTGCCGGGCGGACTCACCCAGCGCCACCTGGCAGGCTCTCCGCAGCTGTCCGTGCGGGGGCCGCTTCGCTTCCTTCTCTGCCAGGATCTTCTCCAGGGCCCGCGACACAAACATGCTCTTGGTGCGGGCGTCCTGCTCGCGGGCCGGGGGCTGCATGGCGGGGCGGCCCCGCCGCGGGGCAGGCAGGGGGTCGCCGGGGCCGGCGCTCAGAGTCTGCGGCCGCGCCGCGGCCCCATCATCCGGAAGAGACGCACCTCCCTCAGCGGCCGCCACCGCGCCACCGCCACGGCGCCGCCATATTGGCACCGTCACGTGACTCGGGCTACCACCCCGCCTTCCCGCGAAGACCTCCGACCCCTTCCGCGGTGCGGATAGTGACAGGCGGCGAGGGATGGGCGGGGCTTGCGCAGGGGGCGGGGCCCGAGGCGGCCTGCTGCCTCCCCGGGGCTGGGCTGCGGCGGCCGCAGCAGTCCCGGCACGGTCAGCGCGTCTCGCTGCTGAACAACGAACCACGGCTGTGATGAACTAAAACTAACGCCGCCTCCCCGCAGCTTCGGGCTTCTGGCGAGCTGCTAACCTCTTAGTGGCGATCAGCGCGCTTCTCTGCGCGGCTGTCTGCAGGCGGGGCCTGCCCGGCATCACCAGCTTCCCCGGGAAACGGGGCTCCCGCACACCACGCGCGGGGCTCCTCCCCGCTTTTTTAAAAAAAATTGGCCCCTTTTCTTGTCCCTGCACTTTCTGGGGGCAAAACCCGACTACCTTCCTTGCTGTAATGCAAAACGCTGAAGTGGAAATTGGTCTGTTGGGTCTTGGGTACGAATTTCAGTATCAGAACTGCAAGTACAGTTACTGCTGCAAATATTTGTGTTGATTAAGTTATAATTCCTGAAAGGGAAGTCACTTTAATATAATACTCATCATACTTCTAATCTAAGCATCTCAACATTTGCATTGTCACCACCAACTTTCACAGAACGAGTCGTGTAAAGAAGCAGTGAGAAAGTACATGTGAAACACACAAAGTCGTACATTAAAGAAGAATCACTAAAAATTAAATTTCAAGTCCCAGAAATTGAGTCTCCTCTTATAACCTTATGCCCAATTGCATCTTCTCCCTTTACCCTTTGGCCTGTGTGGTAGGGTACCTTACACCCAAAATCAAATTGTGGACTCTGAAAGCATTTGCTTTCATCATTGCGCCCAGCCAGAGAGAAGAAAGCAGGATTATTGGACATTTTAATGTTTCACAGCATAATACTGCTATCATAGTGGGAACAGCAAGGCACTGAGGAGATTGCCCTTTTTTTATGGCCTTCAAGCTCAGATGGGAATCAGTCTTGTTATATTCCTCAGACCCAGTAGACAGAGCCCAGGATGAGCAGAGCTTTCCCAAGCTTCCTGGCAATTATGCTATTTCAGTGGCTGAGTGACACGCCACCAAGCACACCACGCATCTCTAAGCTCCACAATCCCTTCATCTATTTATTACTGCTTTTCAGAAAGACCACTGTGAAGCCCAAGTGTATGGGGGAAACCTCTTCATCAACAGTGCTTTCAATGGGCCCTTTGTGGGTGCATGGCTGTCCAGGACACAGCTGGGGAGCTGAGTTCTGCTTTTGGCACGATTTGTTGGGTGTCCTTGGGCAAGTCCCTTTTTCCCTGGGTCACCTGCATAAAGGATCATAATACTAGCTCACATGAAACATTCCGAGACCACTTTTAAGGAGCTAGATCCTATTGTATAAGAAAACACCAGCAGATGTTAAGGATAATGTCCCATCTATTTTTATTTGGAAAAATATAGAATCATTAAAATCCATTAGCCTTTATCCTTCCCTCTGAAAAGCTTTTTTGTATACATAGTTTTGCTGTCCATAGCTGGGGAGATTTAACAAGGCAAGTTTGAACCCAAAAAAAGTCACACTGTACTGAAATGTGCTGTCAGCTATCCACAGGTGCACACCATATGGCAAAAATGTGGTTATGAGAAGGTATAGCTCCAAACCGTAAATACATTCATGTCAATATGCTCTGATACACAAGCTGGGTCACTGGGATTTTTTCTAGTCTCGGCTTTTGTCAGATGGGTAAAGCTTGCTTGCCTCAATGCCTGTTAAATCAGAGAAGCTCAGTACGTGCAAACACGGAGGTTCAGACTAGTCTGAGCAAACCAGCAGAGACAGAAAGAACAAGTATCTCTGGAATCAGTCACCCGGCTTAGCAACCACTACTACCCTCCTTGTTTCTTGCCTCTCCACGTTAAAATTCCTTGGAGTGGGAAAGCACTTTGTTGTATTTGCAAATTAATATACTACAGCCATGTTCCTTGTACATATTAAAAAAACCTGCAATTAACTACCAAGCTGGCTAGCCAATTGAAGAATAGATTTGATTCTGTTTTTTCACGTTACCAAGCCTATTTAATTTAAGGTTTGCAAAAAGTAGACTTGATGACTCCTGCTTTGTTCTCTCCAATATTCAAACCATTGCAAACAGTAGTGTAAAATATTACCAAACTATGTGCAAAATAAATATACTATATTCGCTACATAATAAATAGGATGAAAACCAACAGGGAATCAGATAGCCTTTTGATGTGGACTTTGGGACCAGAGTGACATAGACGACTTCAAAACCTGAAGCTCAACCCCATTTTGTGTCAAAAACTTCAAGGAGAAAATTTACGGATTGTTGGCCTCTCATTCCAAAAAGGCTGGGGTTTTTTAGATGTATAGGGCTTTTTTTTTTTTTTTTTTTTAAATATTTGCTACAAATGAGTTGTTTCCAGTTTAATGGGGGGGAAAGAAATGAGGGAAAGCTGCACTGAAAATTAGGAGACAAAACTGGGCAGAGTAACTCTTGAGGCACACTGCCAAAAAAAAAAATCCAGGAGAGAGAATATTTCTGAAATACTAGTCACAGACCAGGCAGAGAGGTGGTTCTCTATTTCCACAGCTTATATGAACAGAAATGACACCTGGATATCACTGGTAAAGAACTGACAGGAAGACGGAATTTCAAAAGCACTGAAAATTGGTCTTATTGCTCCCAATGCCGTCCATTATCGTAAACCAAGCTGGATCAGCACCGGATATTTTGCAACTCTAATAAGCTCCACTGAAAACACAGATTTGATTAAAGTCAATAGTTTGGGAAAAATGAATGCATACTAACACTTTGATGTTATTTTAATAGAATTTTGCTGGCTCTATTCATCCACTCTCCTGGGCTAACTCGCTTTTTTTAAGCAAGTGAAAGGGATTGAATTTTATTCAGGACATGTGTGTCACAAAGAAGAAGCAAGTATCTTTTAGAATCCTGCTTTGAAAATGGTAACAAGGATGGGTTAGTTACTGATATTGGTTTCTAAAGTATATATATTAGCATTGTGTTTCAAACAGTTTTACTGCTTTCAAACATTACTCTTCATCTCCCTCACATTTAAAATGTCCCTGACACATGAGTTTTTCTTCTGCTTTGTCAAATTATTTATCTTTTGACATTTTGTTTTTGTATTTCATGAAGGCCCCCAAAGCAGTAGTCTGTGTGAACTAAAAAATTAGCATTATTCTATAGGTGAAAACCTATCTTTTGTTTTGCTATTTCATATCACTCAATAACATGAAATGCCAACTTGTCTTGTTGATTCTTAGCCTTTTTTACTTCAACTATTTAAATGGTTTAAAGACTCGCACAATAAAGTCTCATAAGGTCTCGATTATTCTTCATTCATCTATACTAAACTGTTTTAGTCAACAATTGACCTTGATCTATTACAAGTCTCATTGTATCTGGTTACATTTGCTCTTGGAATTTATTGCTCTTCTTTCATCCATGCTTTTGACCAACACTAATCTGCTCTGTTTTTCATTTTCTAAGCATCCCACATAGTTCAGAACCTTATTGATATTCTGGATTCATATGTTCTGATTTATTTGAGTTTCTCCTAACTATCACTGCAGACAAAGGCAGCTTTATTGTAGAACACTAACTGGAAATGGAAAAGTGCTACTTTGTTAGACTGTATTATGAATTCCTCTCCCATCTCCCCAAAGCAAAGTGGTTCTATTATGTGTTTTGGATTACAGACCCCAGACTAAAACCTGCGCATATTCAAGTCTCACCAAGCAACAGCACAAATCCCAAGCAGAGACCAGAAAAGTCACAATTGGCAGCTGTTGAATTTGTATCAGCTGGTAACTGAGGTAAACCACATCATTGCCAAGCATGGTTTATCTTTCAGTGCAGCCACCAAGATCTGAATTAAACAAGACCAATTTTTTTTCTAATTAGAAATGAGGAGGATGCAATGAGCATCCATTCTAGACACTTTTCTGAGGGGGCATCACATGGAAGCAAATATGTAAACACACAAAGCAGGCCAGCTTGCCAGAGACATTGTAGAAGTTCAAGCAATTGAAACATTGATTACAAGATATTAAAAAAGAAAGGGTTTTTTTTTTGTTTTTTTAATCCATTAGGCCCCTGTGTGGGAGAAGATGGGGTCACGGAACCAATCCTCTGCTCTAGCACAAAACCCACATGGCTCAGCAGGGGAGGGACTGCTGGTTTCCACACATCCATCTTCCATCCTGTTAGAAAGCAAGTTGGGATTAAATCCATCCTCCTGCACAAGCACTGCGTGAGGGCAGAGTTTGAACTCTGTCATCTTTGCAGCCTTGGGCGGGATGGGGTAAGGGGGTGGGAGCCTAATTTTTTACCAGCAGACCACAACAGAACAGTAAACTTCTAGGGAAATGTTTCTTTAACAATAAATGTCAGCTCATTACTACAGCTGACATTATTATCAGCATCATTATTAGAAAAGTATAAATTCTGGTGAAATCCTGATTTAGGGAAAAGTCTTTGAAACACTGATTTTTCCTTTTAGAAAAATAATTTAATTTTATACTGTATTTTTAATTCAGAGTTCCACAGCAATCCACATGTACTTACTTTAACCTATATCTCTCTATAGGTTCTTTTTTTCTAAAATAGGCGTTTAGAAAAAATACAAGTTAATTTGCTTTGCTTTTTCCATTACGAGGAAAAATTCCCATCTAGCTCTAATTGATGTTTATCTTCATAGATTTCTTTATCACCATCAACCTCCAGACAAATCATGCTCCAGCTGAAGGTGAAGTGGTTCCTATAGGGTGTTATATCATATCAGTATGCCACATTGAAGATGTGCTGGGTATGTGTAGCATCAATCCAATGTGGTGCTCCTGCTCTATCACATTTCGCTAACATAACAACTAAAAAAGAAAAGGTAAATGTAAATGAAATATCCAGCTAACACAATTTGGAAATCAATGGTCGTTCATAACTTCTCCATTTGTTCTGGGTTTGAATGTGAGGTATTGTGGTTGAAGTTCTTATTTTTAATTAGCTTAAGCAGGAATGTGTTCATTACTTGTAAAACATGCTCTGGAAGCTAGGCAGTATGCAGAGCTGAAAAGTAAACCCTGATCAGAGAATGTTCTGAGGGCCCCACAAGCTGTACCCCGCACTTTTCAGAGTACTAGAAGTTGGGAAACTATTTGTCAAAATCGATGAAATACTGCCCTCTTTGGATTAAATTTGGTCTAGAGGTAGCTGCACTTGCAAGGAAAGAAAAGAGATCTGAAGAAAGAATAAAGGGACAAAAGATGCGGCTTGGCAACTGGGTGAACCTTCTACAGCGGTTGTTCATTGGGGAACCTTCATAATTTCTGAGTGGCAAATACAGTGACCCCCATCAAAGCGAGAGATATGGGTAGCCTGAATAAGAGCAACACGCAATGTACCGGTGTATTTTAGGATAATAGCGTAATGAAAAGAAAGGTGCCATGAAATGCAAGCAGCAGATGGATGCCTGACAGTAAGCAGGCGGTGGTTCTTGGTGTAATTAAGCAATGGAACTTCTTGCTGCTCAGTTTTGTGCATACTAACCTTTTGAACCATTCAAAACCAAGGAATCCAAGCCCCCAAAAGAAAAGCCCATTGGAGAGCTTTCACACACAAAGACACATTCAGGAAGTCTCTGGGCTGCAAACTGCTGGGTGAGCGTGCTGCAAAAGTACCACCATTTGCTTGCCTCTGTCTTATGCCCTTTCCTAGGTATTCTCCCCTGGCAGCTCTCACTGACTCACTTCTAGTACCTTCAGTGCTCACCTTAGTGAAGTATTCCTCCCTTAATGGCAAAACTGACTTGCACACTAGCCACTAGGTAAGGCATTTTGCAGACCTACAAGCAGAAGAGGGTTCAAAAATAACATGAGTAAGATGCGCTCATACAGAAATTTGTACACGCTGAACCATTTGTCTGATTAGTTTGACTGTTTTTATGATAACTTCCTCACGCAGAGTTGCACACAACATTGTTCCAGCTGTAAGTCACCACACACTCTGAAAATCTGACTGCTTTTCAGACCTTTTACGAGAAAGATGGGCACAGCAGGATCTGAACCTTCATTGAGCATCTGCACAGCTGAGGGTCCAGGACATCGCTTTACCCTTTCACAAGATGAGGCCTAATCCTTCTCGCACGTCCTGCAACTTCTGCTGCAGAGATGAAAAGTGCTCTTGTTCATCCCTTCCTTTTTTTGACCCTTTGAGACTCCCGTGGAGAGAACTGAGGAAGTAATCCTTATGCTCCCATCCTGGTAAAACCCACAACTCCATTCAGCTTTCACATGTCTCAAACAAAATGGAAATCACCATCTAAGGAAACTGCTGCTTTCTCTCCACCATGGTGGACTGACGTGGATGCCACTTCCATTTTGACACAGTTTTACAAGTGAAAGAGTTCTTTAAAAGGCTGTAATTCCTTCAAATGCATTGTAAAATACTTCTGGTATAGAACATCTTTAAATACGTTCAGTGTATGAACAACACAAATCTTTTTGTACTGAAATATTTTATTTGTATTTCTTTAATGTTGAATTGTAAAAATACTTTTACGTAACAAAATTTAAAAATGTAGAAATTGTGTCACATTTTAATACCTGTCAATTGCAGTGCGTTTTTGTGCAGAATGCATATAACAAGATGATCTAGTATTAATGTACACAGTTCTTAATTGTATGCTATAAATTTAAGTGTATGCAAAACTCTTCACACTAGAAAGAAAAAAAAAATAAAGGAAGATTTTTTGGCAAGTAACATTGCAAGTTACATGCTGCATTCTGTCCTTAGGTAGGTACCCTGTTGCAAGTGAGAGCAGAATCTACATCCCAGAATTTTTAGAGTAGACTTGGTATAAAAGCGTACTTGCAAAGGAGCCAACCTCAGTGGCATGGTTTGGATCACTTACAGTGACTGCTACACTCATTTATTAATATGACCTACAAGAAAGAAATACTACCTTGCACTTAGCTACATTTCTTCATGAAGTGGGCACTTAAGAAGGTCTTCTATGGCATGTTAGAATGACTAGTTCCAAAAGCATGAACAAGACGTTTTGTGGCCAAATATTGTCAGGCTAAACCAAAACATCAAGCAGTTTGGTTTGCTTTTGTACTGTGGCGTGAGCTGCTATGCTTATAGACTACACTGGAATATTGAGACGTTACATTATGGAACGTATATGTAGATGACATGTGGCTGCCTAAAATGTTCCACAAAATATTCCAGCACTAGCTGCTAGGGGAGATGGGAAGAAGAAAGTGTCCATGTTTCTAAAGGTCATTCCTGAAATATATGCCATGCAATTCAAGTGGCTGTCTTATTCTTTAAGGACGTCAGCTTTGCGATTTTTCATTTGGGAACATCTGCACTTTTGAAGTTCTGACCACTATCGGATATCATAGGAAACTCAGAGGCCAAAATTCACCCTCACCAGAGTTTCATGGGGCCCAGATGAGTTGCTGGCACGTATGGTGCCTTGTGGCAGCTCCCCTGAAACCAGGGAGGAACAGTATTAAAAACCAGTACTTGGTCTCTCAGCATTTCATCGGACGCCATGCTGAGAACAGAATTGCACTGGCTCAGGGCAGGGTCGACAATGAATATAGATCTGGATGCTCTGGGTTGTGGCCACTCAGGTCTTGAAGGCTGATTTGCAGGCTCAGGGATCCAACCTCGTCTCTGGGCAACCCACTCCAGTGCTTCATGATCCTCACAGGGATTTTGGTTTTGATCCCTTACCTCCAGCCTGAACCTCTCTAGTTTCAGGAGGTGCCGCCGTCTCTCACCCTCCCACCAGGCAGTGCTGGGAAGAGCCTGTCCCCATCCCCTTGATACCTTCCCCATAGGCACCGGGGTGTGCTGTGAGGTGCCCCGATGCCTCCTCTGCTCCATGCTGAACCAGCCCCAGCCCCACAGACCCTCCTTGCCTCCCCTGAGCCTCTCTGCTCTGTCAACGTGTCTCCGGGACCCCACGTGGGATGTAGTGCCCTCATGAGGCCTGGTGGGTGCTGAGCAAAGGGGATCACCCTTGTGCCCTCCAGCTAGGGCAGAAAGAGAGGAGAAAACCCTGATGTCACCGAGTCCCCGAGCGATGGGTTCTGTTGTCAGCGACGGATGGGCTGTGTCACCTAGCGATGGTGACCAGGCGACCCTCGCTGCTCCTATGCGGGCACTGAGTCCCACTGAGCTGGCTCATGCCCACACTCCAGCTGAGCAGCTTGTGAGGCTGGAGTGCTGAGCGAGGCCTTGGAGCTGGTGTCCTGACTGGGGAGCTGTTGCTTGCAGCTCTCTGTGCCCGACCCCAGAGCCGTCAGCAGATTATCCCCGGCCCTGCCAGCTTTAGGCAGCCGGGGCACCCAGGAGGCGCGCTCGAAGCAGCAGCGGTGAGCTGGGTGGGGAAACCTCACCCTGGGGAGCTGGGAGGGTTTCCTTCTTGAGGGACCTGGGCATTTCTTCCACCCCTCGCCGGGCCACCCAATGACCGTGGCCTCTCTTCCTTTTCCAGCACAACACCCGCTGCTGCAGCGCCAAAGGGAGGGAGCAGTTCATCACCCCCGGCTCCCCCCGCCCACCGCAGTGAGTGGAGAGCATGGCCATGGAGGTAGGCGACCGCTGTCCAGTATGCCTGGACAGCTGGGATGATGCTGCCTACGTGATGCCGTGCCTCCACCAATTCTGTTACGGGTGCATCCTGCGGTGGGCTCAGAGCAAGCCCGAGTGCCCCCTCTGCAAGAGGAGAGTGCAGTCCATCGTGCACTCGGTGCGGGCGGACGATAACTTTGAAGAGGTCGTCCTGAGACCATCTGGGTCGGCATCAGCGTCGACTGGGACCCGCCAGGCAAGAGGAGCGCCCAGGCAGCCAGCCACCCAGAGCCCCCCGCGCCCTGTCACACCCCAGCCGCGGGCGGTGGAGTCGGGGCCCAGGCCTCCAGTGAGCGGCCTCCAGCCCGACACCTGGGCCTCCCTCTTCGACGAGCACCCAGCTCTCCTCCAGCGCTTTCTGCCCTGGCTGCAACAGCAGCTGGGGCTGATCTTTAAGGAGGAGCCTTCAACGGCAGCTGTGCTGGAGGACCTCATCCTGTCTGTCCTGGGCTTCTTTGGGCTGGACGAAGGGGTCCTGGTCCGGCTGCTGCAGGCCAGCCTCCAGGATCGCGCGGCGACGTTCGTACGGCAGCTGATCAACGTCGCCGTGCAGCGCTGCAGCAGGGAGGCCCACCGCCTGCTGGGCCTCGAGGACGGCCATGCCGTCGAGGAGCGGGAGGGCAGCCCTGCGGCTGCCCCTCGGCCTGCTGCCTCCCGAAGGGGGTCTCCTGCCCCTGGCCCAGGCCCCTCCGGCAGCCCTGCGGGAGCCGGCGAAGAGGAGCGCCCCGGCACCTCAAGCGCTGCTCTTCGTGGGGGTCCCAGCAGCCCCCCCGACGCCCCCGTTCCCACCCACGGGGAGCAGGAAGAGCCGCAGGAGGATGCGGGTGAGGCTGGGGCAGGTCCCTCCACTCCCAGCCGGGGCAGGGACCGCTCCCCTGGAGGGCCTCGGCGAGCCCCGAAGAGGAGGGCCGGCAGCTCCCCGGACTCTTGCCAGCCACCCAAGAGGCCACCCCACCGGCCCAACTAGGACCAGGCCCCAGGAGCTGCCGAAACCAGGGCCGGGCCAGCAGCTGGGGCGCCAGCCGGCCTGCAAGTCCATCAGAAGGCCCCAGATCTATCAATCCAAATAAACTGCCCGCAGGCAAGTGCGGCCCAGCTCCAGGCCTGCATCTCTGCAGCTGGTCCCCGGACAGACGTTTCCAGCTGGGGGGTCTCCAGGGCCAGCCCGTGCCCCATCGCTCATCACCCCAGGCCCGTCCTCCTCCTCACCGCACCCTCTGCCCCACGTCGCGGGGCTCCGCTCTCCTACCAGCCTGCGCTGCCCGGGGCAGCCTCCCTACGGCGGCACCCAAACCCTCCTCCTGCGCCGAGTCACCAATGGTGCTGCTCTCTGCATCAACCTGGGGTCGTACCCTGCCAAGGCATCAGCCCCAAGAACTGCAGCACGGGGAAGCCCAAAGCCCTGCACCTGGGGAGGGACAACCCCCGGCACCAGCACTGCGGCAGGCTGCCTGGCTGGAAAGCAGAAACAGCCCTGGAGGTCCTGGGGGGCACCTACTTTTTTGGAAGTAAAAAGATTTACTTCAAGCTCAAGCTCTGAACACCCAGAGATGCTTAAGAATCTCAGTTTTCATTACGAGGAAATGTTTTTGATCCTTGTGACTGCCGAGGAAAAGCTGAAAAGAAACAAAGAGGAGCAAAGCAGAGAGAGTAAGTAAACAAAACTCCGGGTTTCCCCACTTTCTGACTGTATAGCACCAAGAAACCCCGACAAACCAAAGCCAGGGAGTTTGGTGACCAATTTTCTTGAATTCAATTGCAATTTTGCAAATTTTGCAACTTGCAATTTGCAAATTTTCCAAATTTCAGAGCAGAGGTTATGTAGCACCTGTTCAAAACACTAAGGCTATTAAAAGGCTATTCAAAGGCTAGCTCTACCCTGAAAATATTTTTTTTTTCCCACAGTAGACATTTGGGCAGCCTGATGGATCACTATTCAAAGTCTGCATGAGAGATCCTTGGTCTTGTACGCACTTCTAGGCTCGTTGTAATACTAACTACATGGGCAATTACCTAAAGGCTATGTACCTCAGGTATCTCAGGGACATCTCAGATACCTCAGAGAAGTAGGACATGAACTTGACGTCGGGGCCAACACACACAGGGCTGTTTACATTTCCCTGGGACTGCAGAACATTTCTGGAGAGTCTTACCTGCTCTTTTACCCACACAACTTTACCTATGCTTTATGGTACATACAAGACCCTGCCTGCGGCAAAAAAATCCACAAGTTAGTATAGTCACGGAATGTTGTGAAAAATGTAAGCAAGCTTGATGAACATACCAAAAGTCCAGCTTGTCAGTAAAATATTTCTAAACTGCAGAGTGGAGGCCACATCATTTAGAAAAGGCTCCCAAACTGCTCAAGTGTTCCTGAATCCTAGATTGTCACACAAGGTGTTTCAAGTATTTGTAGTAATCATGGCTGAAACTTCAAAAAGGAGACCGGTCGATGTTATGCACGTCAGATTGTAGGGATCTTGTGTGATCTTCACAAGTCCTCCTCGATGACCGTTTCAAAAGATGGCAATTACTGGTTGCCTGAAATACGCTAACAAAGTTAATAACACTGACGCTAGAAAGGTTTTTTTCCAAATCTTAGTACGTGCTTGTGCATGATGTTGTTTGAGACTTCAGGGTGCTGTTCTAAATACTGAAAAGATGATAAATAATGCAAAGTTATGAATCACCATGTATTGCAAATGCCAGAAAATCCTGAGGTGAAACCTGGCTATCTGAGAAGGTACACAGTGTATTGCCTGAAATGTGTGCATGTTCATCAGACTGCTCAAACCTGTGGAGGATTAGATGATGGTCTCAAATTCCATGGGACCACAAAAACAACGCAGGCAGCGAAGAAGAGCATGTTGGGCGCATCTTACAGATGCACAATACTTAGCATACATCCATAATACACATACGATACCATACGAATTAACTGATTGTTTCCAACTTTTTTGGGATTTGCCAGGGTACAAAAAACAATCTAGACAAAATTATGACTCCAAGTTTAAAAAAAAAAAAGTGTCAAATTGCTTCCTGAATTCGTTTTGTTTCATTGGGGTTTTGGATCCTTTTTACATTTCTAAACTTCCAACTTGTTTTTAATTGCCAGTGTCTTTTTCATTCTACTGTCACCCTGGCCACATTCTTTACTCTGGATGAACTCCTCTGTCCTGACAAATTGCACAACCTTTTTCACTCTTTACTGCCTTTTTCTTTTTTATATTGTTCTGGGCCTTTGTATTCTAGTGAACTCCAATATGGTATTTTTAAAAGTTCTCAAATTAAATGGTGGAATTGTAATTAGCTTATTAACTCCCAGTCTCTGTCTTAAAACTCGTTATTAATTATAGTAATGTATTTTATACCTCTGAAATAGCTAATCTATTATTTCCCTCCCCCCCCACCCAGGAAATAATATGGGCTTGCACGGGGCTGTCGCTTTGCACGTGGCTATGCACGTGGCTTTTGACAGTTGCTGGAGGACTAGTGTTGCTGCTTGTGTCTCTGAAGACCTTTTTCCCATCTTTCTGGGAAGATCTGATCTACTTCTTGAGGCGCAAGAGCTTAAAAGCAAGAGCAAAGAAGTGGGCAAGCAGTGGAATTCTCTCCATAATTGACCTTTTCATGCAGAGAGTGGGAAAGATTCCCCGCAAGCTGTTCCTCATCTCCGAAGGGAAGGTGAACACCTACCAGGATGTGGACAGGAGGATCAGCAGGGTAGCGCAGGTCTTCCTACACTCTGGGAATCTGAAAACAGGCGACACAGTGGCCCTGCTGATGGGTAATGGACCTGACTTCAGCTACGTCTGCTTCGGGCTGGCCAAGCTGGGCTGTGTGGTGGCTTTTCTCAGCTTCAGCATCCACCCTAGATCTCTCCTGCACTGCGTTAACACACGTGCAGCAAAAGCAGCGGTGATAGGAGAAGGTAAGTTCTGTACTGTGTTTGACTTACTACTGACTTTCCACTGCTTCATGCTTTTGCTCAAAAACAGGAAATCAGAGCCATTCCAAGCTGCAAGCACTTCCTAGAGACATACACATATGCTGGATAAAAAAGAGGGGAAAGCGATAGTCTTGTTTAAATTTCAAATGCATAAGCACCAAAAATATGTGGAATTAATTAGTGTAATAAAGGACTCAGATCCGAAACTCTCCAATGTACCAGCAGAAACAATCATGCATCAGCAAGAGAACAGCCTGGGCAGATGCTTCAGCATCATCTCATTGCCGTTTCTATTTATTGGCTTAGGTAGCTACAACTCCACTGACTACAGGCAGACTCAGATTCCCTTTGCTAGTGGCGATTTCCTTCAGCTCAATATTTTCACATACAAATTTATGGTTACTTCAGAACTCTTTTAAAGTGGTGGTCCCAAGGTAGCGCTGCTTGGAGCAAAGAGTACAGCATGTTGAGCTGCAATTTTGGCCCTCTTACTGGCGTATTAGGTAATACTGGGCAATTTATTCAACCTTTCTACTCCTCTTTTCCCATCTTTCATACAGGTTGGCAATACTTCCATAGCTCCATATGAACCCATGAGGGCTCATTAGTTGGTATGTGTACCAAGACATAAAACAAATGTTCTAACATACCGACGTAATGAAATCCTGTATATTAGCATCACCAAGTAGGAACAGGGAGTTCCTCAGGACACATACCAGGATGTATGACACAGGTGCAGTTTCTGCTACTAAGGAAATGGACTGAAATCTAGGACTGCTAGGAAAGACCCGTAACCATATTACGCGCTAGGATAAATGTTTTCTCTCTCTTCTGCTGATCCTGTTGTTTTTATTTCAGCAGAGACTGTTCAGTCTTCTTGACCTCACTTTGTGCGTACTTCCCAGTGTTGTCCTTGCCTTCAAGGACAGAAAAACCCACCTTTAAAATACATTCTTCACAAGGGAACAGCAACAGCAAAATCGCACATCTCTACTTCCATTATTAGAAATAAACCAAACCGTTCCTCTGCCTGACCCTCCCTCCTAGCCATTTGCTTCCTGTTTTTCTTGCTCTCTGACAGGCCATTCATGGTTTCAGACAACCTACTCCATAGTCATGTGGTCTCCTTTACAGCTTCTTTAATCTTTTCCTCCAGTCAGGGTGAGAGTCCAATCCTTCCATAATGTGCCAATGTACCATACAACCGGCCCAGAATTATGTCCTCCAAACACAGCAAATGAAATGAAATATTTAGTATGTGAACGGAACAAAGTCTCTAAGCCTAATTAATATATTCTAATCAGGTGACATAATGTAATCTGTTAATTATTCAGTAAAATGAATTGTAGGGAAAAAAGTAATGGCCTACAGCTTTTCTAAAATCCGAACACCATCATTATGCCTCAGAGAACATTCATACAGTGATAGAAGATACTTCTTAGAAAAATTAAATAGTACACAAACAGGAATGCAGCACACCCATGTGTATTTAGCAACCTTTTTCAAAAGCTGTTCAGCTTGTGATTTTGACTTTTAGAAATGAAAGGCTTAGTCCGTGTGATTTAAGTTGTTAGCCAAGAGTGTATATGCCTTCCTGTATTCATGTAGTATTGCCTACTTCTTCAACCCATTAGGCAGCCAGTGGCATATAGTATAGTGTCCTTTTTCAGCATTGACAGTCTGTAACAAGACTGTCCTCCGAGGTTTGTATGACTAAGCTTAAAAAATGTGTTTGTCAGAAAATACTCTTCCACCTAATGAGGCCTTTGTACCTACTGCAGAGAACATACGACAATGTGAGAGAAATGCTATGGAAACATTTGCTGTATACTGAATGTATTGTAGTTAGGAGTACACAGCAACATCACTACACTTCTTCCATTACACTGAAACAGTCGTTTCAACAGAGTAGTCCTTTCCTTTGGTACAACGCCCTGCCTTGCTGCTTATGGTCCTCTTAAGCATATAAACTAACAGAGCATAATTGACTACTTTCGCTTTTAACAATTCACTCTCCATACAGCCAGCAAACACACTGCGTTCTAAGGTGCAACGTCCGATTCCCTTTCAGTCAGATGCTTGAAGATAGCTGCAAAGCTGAGGAACTACAGAACAGGAGACCTGGGACATCCAGGAGACAGAAAGGAGGCTTCAGCTGTATGTGTGGGCATGCAGTCACCAGTGAAACACTACGGGTGTGGAGCTTCAGGAGAGCATCTGCTTGGATAAAATGAGTATGTTCAGAGTACCCACGCAACCTTCCTATGAGTGATGCACAGGGGCAGAAAGGATCTAACCGAATACAGGACACTAATCAAAATACAAAATCAAAAAGTTGGTAAGAAAATATCTGTTTACTTATCATTCAGATGCTGGAAAAAGCACTGGTTATACACTTAGCTAAATTATAATGTTCTCATGTCTTTTATAGGTAATTTCTCAGTACTTACACAGAACAACGTCCACTGTATGTAGCTGAAGTCAGATTAGATTCATTCCTTTCTTTGCTTGCCTTACACTTCTCTGAAGCTGTCTTCTGTGCCTCTCTGCCTCAATCAGATAAACTTCTTAACCTATTCCTATTAACGAAACAGTAGGGTGAGCTCCAAAATGGAACTTTTGCTGCCTGCTGATTAGATTGCTTTTAGCAAGGGTAGCATGTTGTGTAACTGAAAAAGCTGGCAGATGACTTGGAAAACAGAATCTTCACTTGAATTCTTAGTGAATGTTTGGGCTCACTGTGTTTGGAAAGCCTTCCTGTTTGTCATTAGTCCTGTGGTTGCCTAAATACTGGAAGATAGTTAATTGTGCATTTCGATGCCGCTGACTACTGTCTTAGCCTTTTGTGTTTTACTTCAAGCTCAGGCTCTGAACACCCAGAGATGCTTAAGAATCTCAGTTTACATTACGAGGAAATGTTTTTGATCCTTGTGACTGCAGAGGAAAAGCTGAAAAGAAACAAAGAGGAGCAAAGCAGAGAGAGTAAGTAAACAAAACTCCGGGTTTCCCCACTTTCTGACTGTATAGCACCAAAAAACCCCGACAAACCAAAGCCAGGGAGTTTGGTGACCAATTTTCTTGAATTCAATTGCAATTTTGCAAATTTTGCAACTTGCAATTTGCAAATTTTCCAAATTTCAGAGCAGAGGTTATGTAGCACCTGTTCAAAACACTAAGGCTATTAAAAGGTTATTAAAAGGCTAGCTCTGCCCTGAAAATATTTTTTTCCCACAGTGGACATTTGGGCAGCCTGATGGATCACTATTCAAAGTCTGCATGAGAGATCCTTGGTCTTGTACGCACTTCTAGGCTCGTTGTAATACTAACTACATGGGCAATTACCTAAAGGCTATGTACCTCAGGTATCTCAGGGACATCTCAGGTACCTCAGAGAAGTAGGACATGAACTTGACGTCGGGGCCAACACACACAGGGCTGTTTACATTTCCCTGGGACTGCAGAACATTTCTGGAGAGTCTTACCTGCTCTTTAACTGACTGAATGCTTCATGTGTTCTTTCTCTCTCCAGGACTTCCCCTGCCTCCCTGCCTTCAGGGAAAGTACACCAGAGTCTACCGACTCATTGGAACAAGTAAGTTTATTTCTGACCACGCAGAGATACAAATCTGGATACACGTGCAGCAAAATGCCCCTTTGTGAAACCTGGTGAAAAGAACGCAAAGGAGAAGTAACACAGTCACATTGCAAGCAGTTACCTCTTACTTTGACAGAGGGCCTTGGCAAAAAAAAACCAAACCAAACCATGCCAAAACTGGACCGTTAGTCGATACTGTAAGAAGAATACAAAGGCTTTGCTGAGACTGCCAATTAAGCATGCACTGGGTAAGATGGGGAACAACTGAGTTGTATGCATTTACAGCTAAATCCCAAGTTATTCATCAGTATATGAATAATTATTTTCTCCAGCGTGCCTTGAGTTTGTCTAGATTTAAGAAAATGCTTCGCTGTCCTGAGCAGCTCCTTCTTATGGAGTGTGTTATAAATTCCTGGGCACGTAGCCTTTGTGAATGTTTTGGAGAATCCTGAAGTCCAGTAATCAGAAGCAAGCGAGGTGGTACCGCCAGGATACTGGAGCCAAAAGCAGGTATCAAGCTTGTCATTCCAGGCATAGGGGAGGTCATGGCAGTATGGCTTCTGGACTGCAGCTGACTGTGTGCCTGTAGTCTCACTCAGAGAGACGCATACTCTTTCTTAGGAGTCACTCTTTCCTAATATTCCCTCCTTTTCTTCTCCATCTATATATTCTACGTTTTTCCTTTCATCTCCTCTCTTTGGCTTGTATTTAATGTTTCTGCCCCATAGACAGTACCTCGCTCAAACAATTCTGAAACAAGGAATTGGTGGGCCTTCCTGTGCACATTCAAGTGTGAAAAGGGCCAACCTAAATTAATCCTGAAACAACTCTGAAGACCAAAACTCTTTCATGTAGCCTGCTTTAGTCTTTTGTCTGTTTTAGAACAGGGAGTTTTACTTACTACAATTAAATCCACAAGATAAATAGAGGGAGATTAAACCATGATTTTTTTTTCCCCACTGTCGAATAGATGGGTTAGTTCTGCTGTACGCAGGTTCACTGTACGCAGCAGTAGTGTCTATCATTCCAATGCAGCTTATCGGGTCTGTAGTTGTTCTTATTTTAATAATAAGCATATAAATTCTTTAACTTGGCAGATTGTTTGGGATCAACAGAGAAAGACTTTCTTTTTCATCTCTTGGAAAATAATGTTGCTGTCTGGCTGATGAGCACTAGCTCTCCTTTCCAGCATCTTCACACTACGCCAGACAAATTAGACAAGGTGCCAGATCACCCCGTTCCATCTCACCGTAAAGTTTTCAGTAACACAAGAAACACTGCTTCGTGTATCTTCACATCGGGAAGTACAGGTGCGGATGTGTGCTAACAAAGTACAACTGCAGCTCTCTGAAAATTTAGCTGGTATAAATTTAGCAACAAAACAGGCGCACAAAAAGACAGAACTTGAATTTTTAAGCCAAGATAGGGAGAAATTCATTTAGTTAAAAGCATAGTACACTTTAAACCATTTTTGTCTTGGCATAACAAGGGCGTAATTCCAGTTAGTGACCTTTCACATAGCTATTCCATGGCTGAACTTTATTTCTTAAACATAAGGCCAATAAAGTCAGTCTCTAACAGCTGCTCAGATTCCATAGTGACAGAATTTCACAGGTCTATACTAAAAAGAAATATGGGCAGTACAAGTGCTTGGGCCTTGGGAGAAAAGTGTTCCCCTGAGACTGACCTGAATAATGAAGCTTCACCTTACTTCCCTGGGAAGCAAAGGGGAATCCTTCCTCTTGTCAAGCCAATCAACTTTGTAAAAGTTTTTCCTATTGCAAATAGCAGCCGAGCAGCACAGTGGCTCTTCAGAAGCTTTCCCATTCTCGCTTTGTGGCGAGGGAACACTGTGTGCGCGGTCGGTCTGCACTCGCCTGTGAAGGGTATGGACTTTCTCCCACAGACACAGCAGATGAGAGGATTTAATAGCCTTACAGGCAGAAAGACTAAAGAAGCTGAGAGACTAAGGAGATGTACTCATGAGGTAAAGACTAAAGGAGGGGACAGACAAAGACTCAGAAGAAAAGACAATTCTCCCTCTACCTTCCAAACATAATTCTGTTTGCAGCAAAATTATTAATGCAAGCAGTACATTTATAATTATTTGCTTTTCTCCCATTGACAGGTTTCCCAAAAGCCGCTATCATCACTCATCTAAGAGCTCTATCTGCCTGCTTAGCATTTACTCAGTGTGGTGCAGTTTCTCAGCATATTCTGAAGCTCACTCTTCCCTTGTACCACATGAGTGCTTCTCGGCATCAGTGGATGCACTGAATTAGGCAATCTTTGCCTTCTAGTGAATTTTCATTAACTTGAGAATGCTGTAACATTCTGTTGTTTGGCAAGTATCTCCGTTTGGTGAGTAACTCAAATATTATGTCTACCAATAGACTTGTGTCATTTTCTCATTTTTATCACCTTCTACGGTCTGCAAACAATATCTAAGATACATGCCTAGTTTTTGAAGCTTAGAACAGATGCCAATCGTTACACAGATCCACCATAACATGACTTGAGGTCTGCGTATTGCTCATACCACTGCGTATGTTCTGCAGGTTTAACTTAGAATCATATTTGTATCCTGTACCAAAAGTCTAAAAGGGCATTCACATAGGCATCTCGGCAGTCAGGCTTGATTTTTAGTGTCAGAAGGTACAAATGCATTGCGGAAGCTTTAACTAACCTTCAGAAGAAGGTCAACTAAATCTGTGTTGGAGCTTTTTGAGTCACATATTTGAGTAACACCTACAGAATTGGATTCTTTATATTAAAGGGAAGGAAAGGAAGAACTACGGAGCCTCCCCTTTTGATTCTGATAAGGGGGGTTATTTGTAGAGAGCTAGCAACCAGGTGTTTTTTCAGGTATGTCCTCCTGTCCTGTCCTTAGAGTCTTGCCCAGATGCTGGTTTTTGGTATGCTAAGTATACACCTGGACTGTTTTAAAAGCCATTTCAGTGCTTTGTTTCTTAGGGAACAGCATGGGCAGGCATGCTGGGCTACAGCAACTGATCCCAAGACTGCTGCTGCCGAACCAAAACACAAAAGGGATGGGAAAAGGCACCTTAAAAGTGCAAGGAATACACCCCTCGTGTACTCCCCACAGGACGACCTTCTGCAACAGGACAGGAGAGCATCATCTGCAAAGAGCAGGAAAGGGCCCCACATTACATCTTCTGAAAGTTTGAGCAGACCGTTTTGTGCTGTTAGGGGATGCCGAGAGGCATTCGGCAGTTTTGCCTCTCCCTAAATACTGACAAATTGCCTGAAAGGCACAAATTTGACTGCGAACAAGATGGGAACCTAACGGAGAAAGCACACAGAGAGAGTATACATTTAGAGAGAAGTGTAATTTTTAGATAGTTTAAAGAATTGAGGAAAGCTATTTTTTCACTAATAGGTTACTGTACTAAGTAAATGTATCTTCAAATGCAGTTAGCATAGGTTATCTACGGTGCCTCAGGACAGCAGTGCCCTCTTCTCGGAAAAACCTTTGGAACAGACTTGTCTTTATGGTTCCATTAGATGGAGAAAATCTATATGGAGCTCTAGGGTCTATATATCTGGAACTGATTAAACCTGTTTGCATTTATGTGTTCTCTGACTAAAGCTTTTTTTAGCTAGCTTACTACCAAAGATACTATCAGTACTAACTGATGAACATCTACACATGTGTAAATTCTTATTAAAGCAGATAAAAACAATCTTAGAAAAAACCCTCAAAATTACAAAAAACATATCGTTACTTTAAAAAACATCTTAGGGGAGGATAATAGGATGAATGCTGAACTCACAATTTTCTGAGTGGACAGATAATTCAGTCCCTTCTGAAAAAAACAGATGTGTCTTGAGAAAGAGTTCATCCTAATCAAGAGTGACAAACAAAAATATGAAATTCTCCTGCAAAATTGGATTTAAGATCAAATCAATCTTGAAAATTTTTCAGCAGTCCATATGTAGGCTCTTTCCAATATAACTTGCAACCATGGTTGACTGATTTTGTGAAAACCAGACAGGCTGAGAGTTGTTCTTCTCAACCTCCCTGACTTGACTCTAGAAGAAGAGCAGGGGCCCAGGGACAATGATGCATAGAACCAGTGTACTCCGAGGCTCTGAGATAGTAGGTTTTTCACTTGACTTTTGCTAGCTTTATTTCTTGTTTGCAGAAGGATATTAGGAAGAGGTTTCTAAGAGCATGCAGGGAGTGATTTCAGTTTTGCATTATTTGTGCTCTGGTTTGGTTTGAGGTTTTTAGGGTTTTTTTGGTTTTGGTTTTTTTTTTTTCCAAAACTCGTCTTTCCATGTAGAAAAATCTGACTTTATTAAAATACCATCAAGGGATCATTTAAACAGAAAATCTCAGCAATCTGTATTCATAATACACATTTAAAATATTTAGTACCTGTGTTTATTGAACTTTTAATCTTATCATTACAACTTTTTAAATAATTACCAAGACAAATTCATGCTAGCTATTCAGTTTGGAGCAATCCCACCTGGTAATGACTGAACATTATTACCATCTGGCAGCTATTCGGTGCCTGTGTGAAATGACTTGGTGGTCTAAGCGTGGATCCTGTCCTAAGTGCTGCCAAAAGAGAGAAGGAGCTGGCAAACTTATTAGCAGTCTCAGCTCAGAAGCCAAAGACTAAATGATCTGGGAGCTGTGGAAATGGAGTAGCAGTGTGAAGAGGAAATCAGGCATGTTACAGATCACGTTACAGATCAAGACAGAAAAACAAGAACTGAAAAGTGGCCTGTTTCAGCAAGAGAAGTGAAAGAAAATGTTGGCTACATTGAAAACACCGTACAAGTAATAACAGTGCTTGAGAACAGTGTGTTTTGAGCTTTTCCCTTAATGTAAGCCACCTTTCAAATGAGATTATTTTATATACCACTTCTGCTCTCGTACACTGACTATCGTGTGTAGACCAACTTGTTCATGAATTGGCATTTGAGTCATTGCTGTACAGCAAATGCTTACACAGAAAAATAACACAGGAAGGCGTTTAGCGTATTTGTATTTAATGTCTTAAATGAAGTTTAACAGCTGGAAATGAGAGGAGAGCCAGTACCATAAAATCAGCCAGCTCTCTGCAGAGCATTGCCAAGTGTCCCATGAACTAGAGATTTTGTGATCAGCTGCACCAATGAAAGTTAAAGAAAATTCTTATTTTGAAACAGAAACTTCCAAGCTCGCATGTGGCTTTGATAGAGAAATGAGTAAGAAATAAATGCTGCATTTAGACTGAGATTTCACTGTACCTGTGAATCAGATCATTCTGTCTAACTGAAGACATTCCATAGTAAAATGGTATGATTCATTTTAGTCAGTAATTGCATCCAATTTTCACTGACACAGGCTGAAATGGAACATTGCATTTTACTTGAATTACTTCTTTGTTAGGATGTTATGCAAATCACTGCAACTTCCAAGCATCAGAAAATGCATCTGGTGAATGAAGGATTTAATCCAGAAATTATAGCTGAACCTCTGTACTTCATGCATCAGCCTGCACATTCCGATATTCCTTGGACAAGAGAGCTATACAAGAATGGGGTTTCCGGTGAAATACGTTTATAAAGCATACAAATAAAACTACAATACAGAAAGTAAATGTCAAGTATACTCCTGCAATCATTTCAACAAAAGCCAGGATGCACTATTTGTTCTAAAAACACAAGATAATTTGTTCTAAAAACACAAGATAATCAAATTAGTCTTAATGTGATAGAATTTACCTCTTCGTAAGACAGAGCCACAATAGTTACGTGCATTGTGTAAGCTGCACTGCATCTGCTCATATTACTTCCAGTGCTCACACACGCAAATTTTTATTTTACACTTCTCACCGATTCAAATTATTTTTGCCTAAGCCACCAGTATCTTACCTTAGCTGAATATTTCACTCCTTTAGATCATCATACTGATTCTGCTTTTAGAACGCATAAATGAGTAGATGAATAATGTCATAGGCAATAATAAAATATAAAATGGGCAGTCAGAAACAGAAGCAAAATACTGCGCAAGCACTGCATGTAGACTTCAGTTCAATGTCTGTTAATTATATTATGTAATATTTAATCGCAATATTTTATGTGATGCTCAATTTCAGATTTTTATGGAAAATAAACATTCTATGTCAAAATACAGTTGTAGTATTTAGTGGTCGTGATTTTTCACAACTTACACCACAACTAACACAGATTAAAGTCTCCGCAAAAATTCATCCCCACTGACACATGACCTCTTCCTTTACTTGTCAATTGTCATATTCCTGAAATAGAGTTCTCATGAAAACAGGGCAGAAATGACAATAACTTCCAGCTTTTGCTGGAAGTGAACACCCAGAACCTGTTACAAGGTGAGGTGACCCCTGAGGCCTCTCCTGCCCACGCCCCTGGGGGGTCCCTCACCCTGGAGCCAGGCCTTGGGCTGACCGATGGCCTTGTGAGGAGTGGGGCCCGGCTGTTCCCCCCGCGCTGAGTTACCGGGGTGCCTCTGCCCGCCAGTGCTTCGCTGCTTTTTGTTTGTGCAGATTAGCCTTTAATCACGTCACCTAACATTCTAGGTAGTTCCCAGGCGTGCCTACAGATTTTATAGGATGATAGATAAGCCATAGTCATACCAGCTGTAGGAATACTATTGAGTGTGTTTGCAGGTAAGAGAACATCGTTATTTCTTGGTCTAGGCTTTTTTTTTCTAGTTGTGTCAGTGATGAACGCTGAACGTATTGGTTTAAGTCTTTATATGCTCCTGTGTGTGAGTGTGCACAAAGCCCTGCCTTCTTCAAATAAACCTAGGGCTCTGACAAATTGAAAAATAGTTGAAAGGCTTTCTGTTATGATTTCTTTCTTAAACCTTTGAGAGGAAAAATGTTAAGGGTGACTCTGACATATCCGACTGCCTCTTGTTAAGCTTTAGGTCTTGTTACATCCATCTGTGCTGGATCTGAGAAGCAGAAAATGTCTTCAGGGGTTTCATCTCAGATGCCCCAATTCAAAAGCCAGTTACGGGAGGCGTCTCATGAGGCCTTGCTCCACCAGCCCAGAGGACTGCTGGAAGGGAGGTGCTCCTTAAAACGAGCCATGAAGGAAAGGTGGTGGAAATCCTCCTCGTGCAAAAGGTCTGTCTTATCAGGAGAAGTTGTCAGGTGAACGGTGGGGATGACTTGTTCAAGGTTGACTGAGGAGAAGACCGTCAGACAGTTACAGGATTGCCCAGCTCTGTGGCTCAGGGCTGAGCCCTCAGCAGCAGGTGGCCACAGCTCTCATTGCATGGCCCTGCATGGGCCTTACGCATGCATCACTGCCCTCCTGTAGTGACATTCTTCACGCCTCTGTCACCATCTCCATCAACTACTAATGGAAGTACCTCTTGGTAAAGTTAGTGTCAAGAAGTAGAAGAATCTGGTCGTTTTTCTGCCTTTTTCAGCGTGAGATGTAGTTTGGGGTATTCCTAATGAAACCTTGGGTTGTAAATTGAACAAGCCACCTCTCATGGTCATCACAGCTTTCCTCACATAGTAGAAGTGATAGTACTCATCCTCCTTGCAGAAATACCAATGTGAACAAGATCAACAGTAATAAAAGAAGTGTATCTTGAATTCCCTTTGGCTTCCTGTGGATAAATGCCATCCTCCTGAAGGAAATCTTTTAATATCCCTCCAAATGCAGTCACAAATGGAACGGAGAGAGGAGAAAAACTCTCCTAACTAGATTTTAATCCCAGGACATGCAAGGTCAAGCTTGGCTGCTTCTCTGAACCAATGTTGAAATAAAAGGTGGGGTTTTTTTCATGAAACACTAAGTTTATCTGAAAGGTTTTGCCGCAATAATTTTTTCAAAGGCTATTAAGCTCAAGTTGTCCATAAGAAAAGTGTGGCGGAGAGGAGCTTTAGCTTTGAAAGCTGGTTGGTTGGGTTTTTTTCTGAGGGCTACTTCTTGGTGCCGAAGTGGTTCAAGGCTTACCTGCCATGAGTTGCACCACTATCAAGTCATAAGACTTACAGAATAAACTTGCCTAAAGGAGGGAGAATTCCCTTCTTAGCTCAACATACATGGTTCAGGTTAATATGTTCTTATTTCCTTCTTCCCCTAGGAATTTTCCTCTGGCAAAATTGAATGCTTCAGTGGACACTGTTTGAAATCAATGAGAAAAAACATGCCGCCCTGTTCAGACTCTAGCTTTGACAAAAGCAAGGAAATATTAAGTGAAAATGTCAATCGAAGACGCTTTACGAGGTATTGTATTTCTAGATGTCCAATCTCTGTTCAATTCATAGAATTAAAAGGAAAAGTGAAAGCATGCACAATGAGTCACATCATGATAAATCTACAGCTAAAAATCTGCGGGGGAGTATGATTATGTTAATGTCAGTGTCAGTGTCTTAGAACCAGAATCACTCTTCTTAGTAAAAGTCTTCTGCTTGTATAAAAAACGTGCATCTTTTCCCAACTCCTTTGAGATCTCTCCTCCGCTTTGGTTACTGAGATGTTATTTGCACTATTGAGACTTCAAGATTAGCCGGTTAGGAAAGTTGCGTCCTTACCGAACTGTCTGCATATGGTACGCAGCAGACTTGGGATCTGAATCCTCAGTGTGGTCCACAGGCTTTTCTTTGCATGATGTGGAGCACTGGATTACAAACTTGGTCAGGTTCCCTAGTCTTGATGGGGAACAGTACAATACAAGACTTCTATACAATATTCTAATACAATCATTCTTTTCTTCTTTCTCTCCTCTGTTCTCTTTCTTAATGTAGGCGGTTGGCAAAGCCAAAGTCAGACCAAAAAAAAGGAAGAATATAAAGAAGGTAAGTAGTGGTAACTCCCTAGGATTCCTTTTTACTCTGGTTTCTGAGAAGGATTGCGTTTGGTCACACCATCTATTTAACTTGGCCACAAAAACTGCTGAACGCATCAACCCAAAGCAGCTGAAGTTGTGAAAATAGATAGTGAAAAGATAGTGAATTTCCTATGAGTTTTACGAAAAGAGGTAGGTGAGAATAGGAGGATATGCTATTAATTCCTGTCAGGCTTGGGGAGAACACAGCGTGAATTCCAGCCTGCTCTTAGGCACTAGTGCCTGAGAATCTGTTCCTTAGCTCAGGTTTCTTTGTGACACGGATTTTCTGGAGTCTGCAGGACACAAATTAATTGAAAATCGTTCTTGCAAATAGGAGGTAATATTTGAGTTAAAAAGTAATTCAGTCATGAGGCGCACAAACCCGCTGATGTGGGGAAGGTGTCACTGAAGTTCAGTGATTCACCTTGGAACTGAATCACTGTGCTGAGTACACAAGCAGGCTTGGTGCTGTGAGGCTGCTTGCTGGCAGCTGGGAAAATGCGTTATTTCCAGGCAGCGTCCTGCCAGCCATGGATGGGCTGAACGCAGGAAGGGGCCTGAAATGCGCTTTGTGTGTAGTAATTCAAGTTCTAATTGTGCACTACTTCCTCACTGACCTCTCTTAACTGTTTTAATGATAGTGCAAGTAACAGACCCGTGGCAAAGGATGCTGTGTGGTAAATACTGGGCAGATAGTTTTTAAAGCAGGCAAGCCTTTGAGTTCTTTGCTATTTGGGAGTTTATCTTGAGACGTTTCTTATCTTCTAGAGCTTTTGTGTCAGGATGCAGAAAATGAGTGATGCATGCTTAAACAATGGACTAAAACCACGCATCTTAAGAAGAGACTTCCCACATAAATAATTTTTTAAAAAAACTATTCGATACAATTTGACATGGATGGAGTAAAAACACCTTAGAGAGAGGTATTTGTTGTTTTCACTTTTCCAGAAAGAAGTAACTGGAATGAACTTGCTTCCTGCATGGAACAAAAGTTGCGTGTTTGTTTTCATCAGATTGGCTTCCCAGTCTATTAAAAAATTGCTATACAAGTCATGCTTTTAGGTAGGTAAACATAATTAATTTAAGTTGAATGCTGTGGTGATGACAATAACTTCCAATTCAGTATTTAAAGAAAAAATCAAGCCACTGCAGATTTTTTTACATTTTACTAGAGCAACGGTGAAATAAAGGGACTAACGTATTTTCTGTCTCAAAATATTTTATACATTAATGCATTGTAGTCACCAGAACACTGAAGACCAGAGCTGATGCAAAAGCTGCACAACAAGTCCATGAAGAAAACGGGGATTTGGAGGTCCGCTGAAGCTGCAGACGTCAACAAAGTCGTTACACCATTACAAATCAATCTGTTTTGTTCGACAAACTTATAACAAAGTAAGTGGGTTTTTTTCATGATCTTACAAAGCTACTAAAATGAGCCTTACTAGCAAGCCTTTCTGCTATGGCATCATATTGGCTAGGGACTTTCTCCTTCTTTTGACAACAGAAAAAGGTATTGTTATTCCTGGCAGCAAGAGCTAAATGTATTCAGTGCTCAGGCTGAGACTTCCCTACGTGCTCTTACGTATACGGTACATCCGTGTGACAACTGCTGGGCTGCAGGTGCCTTCCATAGTAGAGTTCCACCAGGGTGGTGCAGCTTGGAACTTCTGGGTTGTTACTGGCAACCTCCGCTAACATTCCGTGGTCGTTGATCAGGTAGGGTCTCCTCCTCTTCCTCTGCCTGCACTGGTATGTCCTGTAATTATTGTTAATACATTGATTTGTGTAAGGTGTGGGCCTTTGTACTTGGCAGCAAAACTGTTTAACCTGTTTTTTGGAAATAGGTGCTTGTGGCTGCTTAAGACTTCCAGGTCTGAGAGCATGTGCGGGAGGATGTATTTGGAAGGTGTTTCATGTGTAAAGAATTTGGGCACAGCCAATGTTGAAATTTGCCACTGGTGTCTCTGTTTTGGGATTGCCAGTTGCAGAGAGGTCTTCATACGAGAGCATCTTTTATGTATGGGCTCGGTGGGTTTATGTGTTGTCTTGTGAACCAAGAAGATCACTTTACGTTGTGACTTTCAGTAGATTTAACTTGCCCTCTAAATGAATTTTCTTAGCATCAGAACTGCCTTCATTTTTAATTAACTTTTCTTCCATGCTTATGAATGTTCTTATAATGCTTGGTTGAGTTAAGATACTGAGGAAAGTTGGATAAAGCCAAAGTGAAGTAGTCCCAGTGTTTCTGCCTGTCTGTCCATGGCTTAATTCTCTTTGTGAAGCCCAAATGGACATTGTTTTCGGAAAGGTTTGCCAAGTGTAACAGCAGTGGGATGTTTTTTCCAGCATGTCTAGTCATGGAAAACCAGCACAAAACTTAGATTACAGTTAAGAGAAGAACAAGCAGCCTGTTGTCTGAGGAAGGCTGTGAGCTGAAAATTACTTAATGCTATCATGCAGAACAACTTAAGTGCTATTAAAAACTGCCATAATTTCTTTCTGTTGTCTTACTATGATCTTTAGAATTCTTATTTTTCTCTTGCTTAAATGGATTTTTTTTACTGTGCTCACTGAGAGGGAAAACAAACCTGAAAACAGTGTATTTTTGCAAATCTCAAACACTTGTTCTTAAATCTATAAAAACCTTGAACATTTGATCTAATTTTTAAGTAGTGTTTAAAAACTTGTCTGTCAATGATTCTTGCTTTATGAATACTGTATTAAAATATCATATTGATTATGTGTACTGTTTTAAATGGGTGTTTTTGTTCTTGCCTGTCTTTGCTCTTACATGTTAACTTTTTATCTTAGTACTGCAGAAGCAGTCTTGCAAAAAATGGATGACACGGAGAAAATGCGTAGGCGGCGAATGATGGAAGACCTTGGGGTGTTCCACAATGCAGAAGAAGTAGATACTAATTTATTTTACTATTTTTGTATAAGTAGTGTATTTCACGTAGGGGAATTACGTAGTTGTAATTTTAATTGAGCTGAAATAAGTTCTTCCAAAGAATAGCGTAGTCTAAAATAACATTTGTTTTTGCTCTCTAATTATAATTTAACATCTTACTGGTATGATCATGCTACAGATACGCTCTAAGGGTGAAGAAAATACCTTCTTCGGAAGACACGAAAGAGCAGTGATATGCTGAAATACATGTCTTATACTATGCTTTCTGAATTGCCGTATGATTTTTGAATGGACACTGTTTACAAACAGCTGTTTCAGGGCTTGGGTTTTCACTTCAGATCTTACTGAAAGCTGAATTCATTGATGCCTGCTTTATCTATGTGTGTTCTTGTGCCAGCCTTGCCTGTGAGCTTAAATAGTCCTCTGTCCTTAGAGGAACTTACGTTAAAATTATATACAGCAATCATATTTCCTCTGTCTTAGTTTTGCTCTATTAAATTAAGTTCTTCTCCTGTCTTGTTGAATGACAAGCACTTCATTTTTTAAACATCTTCATAGCCGGCTTTCAGAGGTTTTTTTGTTTAGATCTGAAATCCTTTTTTTTAATGAAACCGGAATTGTCCATAGTACTTTGTATATCATCTCTCAAATGCCCGCACAAATTTTATTTTGTCTGCTAGGGATTGCTTTTTCCTGGGCTCTGCCACACTCTTGGATTATTAACCCGTAATTAACAGATACCCTCAGTTTTGTATCTGGATAAGTATTTAACTATCACATGTACTAAACTCTATTTTAGAGCAGAAATTCTTGTTACTAATTCTGGATGCCAGAATGATGTTCCAGTTCTCTCTTCCAGTACCTTGATTTAATCTTTTCTGTCTCTGGAGTGCCTTGATAATATTACTCTGTAGGCAGGCAATATGCCTATGTCAGGTTTTCTGCATATTTGTCACTGATCTTTCTCGTTTCTTTTAATTAGGAAAACCTCGATATGTACTCCCAAGGAGAGAAAGAAATCCAAAGAGCTGCTGAAGAAATAGCTGATAATCAAGGTGGCACTGTAGATTAGTTCTGTTTTAAATTTTCTTTACTACGCTGTAGCCAAAAGCCTTGTCTTAAACAACTGAAATGAGCTGAACTACTCGGTATTTTTCATCTATTAAAAAAATCTATATTGCTGTTGACACTACAAGTCACGGACTTCAGGGCAGTACTGCAGAGAGCTCAGAACAGATATTCAGAGAAAAAAACAGGTGGGTATACAAGAAATGGACGTTATTACTCAGAATGAGAAAGAGTGATCATGCAACAGCAGCAGCATGACAGTTTTCACGGTTTTGAGCAGCACGGCAAGAGTTTTCAGGAAGTAAGGGACGCTGCCCGGTGTGTATGGAAAGCTCCTCCGGAGGATGAAGATCAGCAGGGGAGAAGATAGTGTTGTTCATTTTTGTGTTCAGCAGGTAGTCAGTGAAAGCTGCTGTCTGGTCCTGTAATTAGGACCTGTCATCCCAGTACTCAGCGGGAAATAACACGAGGAATCAGGTTAAATGGTAAAAGGCCATATTAACTTTATGTTTGAAGTGAGGGGGAAAAACGTTAAGGTTTTAAGGAGAATGATAGTTGTGATTAAGGCAGTCAGTCCAACGATCCTTGTAGGAGCTTTCTGGATGGAACAGAATGGGTCGAGACTGTACTCAAGGACAGAAAAGAATGTGGCGGTAGTTGAGCCGATGGGTGTTAGGTTTTGCGGTAGACCTCCTCTGCACACCCACAAAGGAGCTCAGAGAGACAGTGGCAGGAGGGGAAGCCCAAATAATACCCCGCCGGGCTACTCCCAGGAGTAGCCATCAGCCCATCAAAGTCCTATCTGCACAAGCCCAGAGGAGCACAGGGGTGCACGACGGCAGGCAGGGACCCAAACCAAGGACTCCAGTCAAGGAGGAAGAGCCACCTTGTCTGGGCCCCTCCCAGGGCTGTCTCAGCGGAGCCATCCGCCCCATCCGCCCCAGCGTCCAGGGGTGAAACCCATCTGGATGAGTCATCGGGGGCAGCTCTCCAGATCACCTTTCCGACTAAGGGGTTACTGCCTAGGGGTGGGACATACTGTGGGATGCAGGGGAAAAGCAGTTCACCCAGGACTTATGGGATCTTTAGGGCAGGAACCAAAGGCGGGACAAGGGTGGGGTTTAGGTGATTCTGGGAGGAACAAGAGTGGGCAAGTAGAGGGGCAAGGGTATAAAAAGGGCCAGTCACGTGTAAATAGTTGGCTGGTCAGTACGCTTGTCTGACTGTGCCCTGCGCCTGATCACCTGTCTGACCATCAGACCATCAGAGCTTGAATAAGAGATGATTTATGCAATACGCAGTGAGGGCAGTATCTTGGACATGTTACACAGCCTGTGTAAGACTTGACCACTGGCAATGGAGACCTACAAAAAGGTTCAAGCTAGATGTCCAGGTGTTAATGAGCACTGGGGTGATCTTGTTCAGAGAACAGTCCGTGGCCTGTTCATGATTGAACCCGTGGCTCCCAGGTGTGCACCTTGGTGATCAGACCTCCTCTATATGGCTTGGTTCAAGTGTGTGGATGTAGGGGTGCTGGGCAGGAGAGACTTGTAGAAAGTAATTATAAATCGTATGTTGAATGAGAAAGAAAGAGTATGGGGCAATTCATTTGTGATCAAAGTGAAAACTCTGGAATTTCAAATTAGGAAAAAACTAAAATATACTTCTATAATTAAAATCATGCCAGGAAGGAGTGGGGAAAGGAAAGCGTGTCAGTGGTGGTGTAAAGAAGATGAGTGGAGCAAGGGGAAGGACTAGAGGAGCAGAAAAGCAGAGAAATTCATGCCTTTGTGACAGGAGCGTTGGAGTACCAAGGACTTGGGATGGTAGTGGTGCCAAAATAATTTTTCAGTTTTCCATGTGCTGTCTATATATCTTGTGTAATTTATCTTGCATTCAGAAAGCAGTGAGACCTTTTGGGGGGAAGAAAAAAATGGGTAGTGCTTTCCAAGGAATAAAATTTTACTTAATTTTAGTGAGCAGGTAGGTGAACAGAGCATGTACATTCCTCACCTGGTGTCCAGCTATTAATGTGAGAGGGTATTATTAAGAACCTGCTAGACAATTATACGCTGTCTTTTGCATTCATATTGTCTTTCATGAAGAAACTTCAAGTTACTTTACAGAAGCTAGTGGCATAAACTGTATGCATTTGACATTGTTTTCTGACTGGGGAGGTTCACACCTGTGGCTTGCCCATTATTGCTCATGTAATCTGTGGCTGAGCTAGGGTTTGGCAGCTAGATTACCATGCTTAGTCTTAGCACTGTAGAGTATTAAAAACATTTCTGTGAAACACTTTCTCAAAATAACAAGGAATTACTTTCTGAAATAGTGGTTTTCACAGGAGCTGCATCTTAGCTAAGCAAGATGACAGTATTGTTGTTACTAAGACTGATGAGACGTCACCCAGCAGTTTCAGTGAGGACAGAACAATATCTATATGTATGTTCCTCTGTGTATTGTAATTTCTGGAATGTGTCTTGCATAAATTGGTCTTAAGGTTTTGCACGTTTTCAGATCTATTGTGTCATTAACATGAAGGTAATAGTAAAACCTATAGGCATCTGTGCAGTGCATTTTGAATTTAGTATCATTTACAACGGTACTTAAACAGTTTAACGTTATGTCGATTTACAGTAGTTTCATCAGAAGAAAGCGAAGACACTCGAAAGCGTTATGACTTTCGACAGAGGAAAACTGTTGAGCGCTATCAAGCTCCACTGGAAAGTAGGTTATATGCACAGTTTCTCTTAAGAGCTAATTTCTTGCATATAAGCGAGCTACTCTTTTAATGAAAATGTATACACACACTCAACTCCTATTTAAATTTATTACCTTCATTCTGCAGTTAGATTTTATTAAATGTATGTATCCTGTGCACATTGTATTTCTTTGCCATTTGGCATGCTTCCTGTTGTTTTTCAGTAAAAAATGACCTATGTATCCTTGAGAGAATGGTAATTAAACAGAATTGATAACCTTACTCTTGTGGTTTTCAGTTCTCCTTAAAAAGTAGGTGCGTGTTTTTTCACTTCTACTGTGCGCTGATTTAAAAAAAATAAATACACACACCCCGCCCCCAATCACTTGAAACTTCCCCTGAAATGAGAGATCAGTGAAACACATCACATTTTCTGCCTCTTTCACTATCCTGCTTTCTCTTAAACTTGTTTGTAACATTATTCTAAATTCTTTGCTTTCAACAGAACCAAGGCAACGTAAGAACTATCTTTCGGGCCGGTCTTCACCTGTCAGACAGAGATACTCATTTAGAAGTGCTCAGTCACAAGGCTCTTGCTGCAAAAGAACTAACAGGTTGGTGTATGGTTAGTGATAGTTCTTATTTATCAAGAATGCTGTCAGGCCCCTTACTGAATAATGCTTTCAAGGGGCAAGGGTTTTGAATTGGTGGTAGTTACAGATTAGTAGTATGATTATTGCTGTGGTAGTCTGAGGGTATAAAGAAAACAAATCTTGGGGGGGAGACTATACGTTTTATTAGCCGTTAGATTTTTTTTTTAAATGCAGTATTTGTGGTCACTGATGAGGTGATTATGGAGGTCGTGGCTGAGATTGTATAACTGAAATTCTTTTGTTCTGGAATTGAAGCCAGAATCTCACTCTGAAAATTTTAGACTCTTCAGTCTTGAAGGAGACCAATTATTTTCTTAAAACTGAAGATAATTTAGTTAGAGGGAGAGCCTGTATGGAAGTTCTAGTGGAATTTTTTTTAATCACTCAAATACTGATTCTGGTTTCTCTTTGCAATCAGTTAATGTTTCTGTATGAAACTATCATTAAACAAGAAAAATACTAAATGAAATTATAGATGATAAATGGCAAGAGTAATGACAAAGGGGGTTTGGGTCCTGTAAGCAGCTGAAGCATGGAGAACGCTGTCTCTTGCTAGATATGAGAACTTTGTTTAGCATCCCTGAAAGCAGACAGTTATGGAAGGAAGGGTTTCTGAAGCCAGATTTTTAAATCAGTTAAAAAGGTTTATGTTTCACGGAGTGGGTACATAATGCTAAGTGAAACTCTATTTGTGTGTGAGAGAGAGAGATTGGACAAAATGCGTCATTTGTTCATGAAATTTATTTGCAAATTAGTTAAACATTTTCCCTTCCTAAAAAAAATTGAATTTTGCTGTCATAAGGAAAATCATGTAGTGTACTTTGAAATCAGATTCATAAGGAGTACACTGATGTGGAAACTTAATAGATCTCAAAGTAAATTCTGAGATACAATTCATTTAAATTTTGATATCACTTAGTCTGTACTTCAATTTTTTTCACTTGTTTGTTTAAATGTTTGCAGACGGAGACACACAGTCCACAACAGGGATTCCACATCCTCTTCCTCATCTGATGACGAAGAGCATTTGGAGAGGCGTAGGAAGTGCAGCCGTAACAGAGATTCAAAAAGGTTAATGAAATTGGAGTGTAGGGGAGGGAGAAATCTACTTGGGAGGAGTCTGCACCTGTCTAACCGTGAACTGTTATCCTCTTCATCTTGTGTAGTTTCTAAATTGTGGCAATATTTAATCGTATCTCTTGGTACTGACGACTGTAACTGGACTCTCTAAAATTGGATTTTTAGAATTGATTTTTAATAAGCAATTTGATTTCTAGGTGGGAATGGGGGGAGGAACTCTTTTATGTAATTTTTAAATGTAAAACTACTGCTCCTGTGCTTTACAGTAGTTCATTCCGAAAGAAAACCATCGTAACAGAAAATGTTATAAATAGAGGAAATGACGGCGCTCTTATTACTTAACAATTGGTCTAGAAAAACTATTTTGATAACAATCTAAGAAACAGGTTTTCAGCCCAGTGTCTTTCAGACATGTGTGTCTTCTGGCACACGCATCCCAAAGTCCTTGGGAAGGACCAGCAGTGGTGGGCAGCCTTTATAATGTTAATCCGCACTGAAATAAGTATCCCCTTGGGCTGTAACTTTTTGAATGTAGAAGCAAAAAATCTTTGAAAGATGTCACTGTGTTTTGGGGGGTTCTTTCATCACACAAATCGAGGTCAGTTCACAGTCTCCACATAGGGAATAACTTGTTTGAAGCTTGCATTCATGTATGTGCTGTGTTGACTGGTGTGGCTATTCGTAACTGCTAAGAGTTGTTAAAGTAAACCCAGTTTAATGCCTGCAGTGACCTTTTTCCTTTATTTACTCACAGACATTAAATAGAAAACAATTTGAACAAGTATTTAACTATTTAGGAAGTTTAAGCTCATTTGTAAGGTTTCCTGCATTCACTTGCCATTGTTATAAAAGCAAAAACTTTCTAGCTGCATCCTAAGTTAGAAAGCGCTTTTCTCTTTCTTCTTAATTCAAATCAGGTGTCTTCCACTAAACTTTCGGAAAGATGATTTGAAGGGAATTCACAAGGATCGAATGAAAATTGGAGCAAGTCTGGCTGACGTTGATCCAATGCAAACAGATTGTTCAGTAAGTATTTTTAGTTCATTGTGTCAGTGAGATGTTTCCAGTGCTTATGAAAGCTTTCAATAATGTGCTGTCTACAGCTACCTTGGTTTACAGTTTTCTCTCAAGCAGTTTGAAAATTGCCCAGAGCATTTCCTTTGTGCTGACATACAATTTCTGATGGAACCTTATCAAGGTTGCAGCTTTCTTTAACATATGAAATGTGTTCTTTTGAATTTATCTTTAGGTACGGTTTGATGGTGTGGGTGGTCTTTCTGACCACATTTCAGCTTTAAAAGAGATGGTCGTTTTTCCTTTGCTTTACCCAGAAGTCTTTGAGAGATTCAAAATTCAACCTCCAAGGTAACAGACATTGTTTCATAGAATCATAGAATGGTTTGGGTTGGAAGGGACCTTAAAGATCATCCAGTTCCAACCCTCTTCCATGGGCAGGGACACCTTCCACTAGAGCAGGTTGCTCAAAGCCCCATACAACCTGGCCTTGAACACTTCCAGGGTTGGGGCGTCCACAGCTTCTCTGGGCAACCTGTTCCAGTGCCTCACCAGCCACATGGTGAAGAATTTCTTCCTTATAGCTGATCTCAATCCACCCTCTTTCAGTTTTAAAGCCATTACCCCTTGTCCTGTCACTACATGCCCTTGCAAAAAGTCCCTCTCCAGCTTTCCTGTAGGCCCCTTTCGGGTACTGGAAGGCTGCTCTAAGGTCTCCCCGGAGCCTTCACTTCTCCAGGCTGAACAATGCCAACTCTCTCAGCCTGTCTTCATAGGAGAGGTGCTCCAGCCCTCTGATCATCTTTGTGGCCCTCCTCTGGACTTGTGCCAACAGGTCCCTGTCCTTACGTGGGGGGCCCCAGAGCTGAACGCAGTACTCCAGGTGGGGTCTCATGAGAGTGAAGTAGAGGGGAAGAATCACCTCCCTCGACCTGCTGGTCACCCATTTTCATGAGAATATTCAACTGAGGTATCAATATGTTTCCATGCTTCAAAATTTTCAGGAGTGTTGATGGGGTTTTTTAGCAGTAGTAAAAAGTAATTTCTTAAAAATGGATAGAACCCAGAATATATGTAGGTTCGAAGATGTACTGTGTGGGGAGAATATACTTTGAAAGTGTCTTGCTTTTAAAAGGCAGGGTTGGAGTGTTTTTGTTTTGAGTTCTACGTACAAGTCAACTTCATTAGTTTATAAGCAGGAAGAAGGAATTACCTACTGGTAGTCAACTGTAATTTGTTTCTTGGAAGTCCTGTTGTCTCTCCCACCGACTCTCTTTTTTTCAAGTGCTCAAGTATCAATTTTACAATTGATAGGACTTGCAACTAGAACCTTGCAGCGTTTGTTGTACTTAGTTATGAAATGAAATTATTAGAGATTTAATTGTTAGCTTTACATATTCTTGGTCAGCAAAACTCAATCATGGTATATTGAAATAGGACTTTTAATCCTTTGCTTTCAGTAACTTTAAAAGTATTACAAAGAACGACAGCAAAATCTGTGTTTTGCTTCTTTATTCATTTAAATTCTTTTTGAAACAGCAGTGTATTGGCTTTTCTAGCTGATGGCTATATTTATCTGGAAATGCAGAATACCATCCCAGCTTTAGACTTCCTCCTCGTTTATCATTAGCAATGGGAGACCAAGTCCACTAACTTAAAGCTTTTTACGGGAGAATTAAATGCTTTACTATCAAATCTTGCCTTTTGTGAAAACAAGAATGAATGTGCCGTGTATCATTGAAGAATGAACTGGTGATTCATAAGTTAGCCCAGTCTTAGATTCTGTGCTGAAGTTTGTTCTTGTTTGGCTCCACTGTGCTGTAACCACCCCTGTTAGTTTGTCAGCAGTTTTGGAAGTGTTGTTCTGGGACACTACGATCATTTCTCAAGATTCTGTACATCTGCATGATCCTCTTTATTCATGTTGTTTACTGCCTTGTTGAGTTGTGTAGGAACACAAAACTTCCATCTGGTTTGACTTTTCTCACGCTTCAGCTGTTACCGCTCTCTTACACGTGAAGTGTAAGCTAGAGAGAAGAGTTGTGTGTTGTAGGGATGAGGGTTGTAATAGGTACTTTGCCATGATGTTTTTTTCTTATGTGAATCTTTGGTATTTTTAATTGCAGAGGCTGTCTCTTCTATGGCCCTCCAGGGACTGGGAAGACACTGGTTGCTCGTGCACTTGCTAATGAATGTAGCCAAGGTGACAGGAGAATAGCCTTTTTTATGAGAAAAGGTGCCGACTGCCTGAGTAAATGGGCAGGGGAATCTGAACGACAGCTTCGTTTATTGTTTGATCAGGTAAGGTGGAAACGTGCCACGTGTTCTGTCCGAGTTGTAACTGTAGTTTTCTGTGGTCAATATTTTTAAGAACTCACTCTTTTTTGGGTTTTGTCAGTTCCTTCCACTGAAACGGGATTGTCAGTGTTTCTTTTTTCAGTGGGTTTTTTAGGGGCTTGAAATCTTGAGGTGTATTGGGAAAGATTAATAAAGCAAATGAGAGAACCTCACAAAGTAACACACCCCCCCTCAAAAAAACATCAAACAGCCACAAAGAAGGTTTCAAGAGGCAAGAGACGGTGGCTTTAGATCAGAGGGAAACAGATGCAGGCTGCAAGCATGGTCATTTAAATTCATTACAGAAGCTTGCTTCCAGAACCTCTAATTGAATTAAGTCCTGGCTCTGTTCTCGGTGGTTGCCAAATAGCTGTAAAAACTACTGGTATGATTTGTTTCCTGTCACCCAGTCTCAGCGGGTTGACATAGCTGCTGTCTTCTGTTACTCGTGCCACTTACTCCGTTAGCTCCATTAGTAGAGATCCCTGATGCTAGTTGGAAAAATCTAGCTCCAGTGACTTTCCAACCATGACATTTCTCTCTTTAAAATTGTGCTGGTTTACTTATGTCAGTATTCCTGTGTTTTCATTCTAGGCCTACCAGATGCGACCTTCAATTATTTTCTTTGATGAGATAGATGGTCTTGCTCCTGTGCGGTCCTGTGAACAAGACGAAATCCATAGGTAGTACATTTTTTGTACCTACATAGAAGCTGCTAGATCTTTGTGAAAAGAAGACCACAACCTATTTAACTTCATGTGACACATTCATTTGTCCTGAAAACTAGTAATTCAATGCTACTAAACTTCAGATGGTTTTTAAACAATAATTGAAAACAATTCACTAAGCTTGATAGCAGCACAAGACCTGTGTTACCTTGTCTGTTTCTTTATGTCTTAAAACGAGTCTTTCAGTAAGGAGCATCTCATCAATAAAAGCTTGTCCTTTTTGAGTGGTCATTGGAGAAGGTCATGTAAAACGTAACAAAATTTACTAAACCAGTGAATGAAAATTATATTTTTCTGTTAGCTCTATTGTATCAACACTTCTGGCACTTATGGATGGGTTAGACAGCAGAGGAGAGATTGTGGTAATTGGAGCCACCAACAGGCTGGATTCTATAGATCCTGCTTTACGAAGACCCGGACGGTTTGATCGAGAGTTCCTCTTCAGCCTGCCAAATAAAGAGGTCAGAACTTAAACTCAACCCTAATGCTAATGTGGCAAAGTCCCTCTTTGTAACAAAATCACATAACAGTGCAGTATCACGGAGCAGTTAAAGTCGAAATCAGTGTTGTACAACTTGGACAAAAGAGGGATGTCTGGAGAGAGCTGCGTTGTGCTGTGGAGGGCAGATCTGGTACTGAATATATATGACTAAGATGATTTCAACAAGTAGGTAGTTCTAGAATTAATTTTGGTTTCACTGTGACCAGCCAAGAAAAGGGGATGCTGCTAGTCACTGAAATGTTTAAGTAAGGATCAATGTCTGAATTAGCTATAAATTACTGCTATCTCATCTGGAAAATGACAGAAATGGTGTGCACGCAAGAATTCCTTTCTGCTAACAACAACTTTTACCAAGGCTGGTGCTGGAGCAACTTAAGATTTTTCATTCCCAAAGCGGTTCATGTTTGCTTACTTATTTAATCCAGTTAGGCACTTTCACCCTGAAGCACTCTTGCTCTCAGTTCTTGGTTTATGAATGGATAGTGGACGTACCTGTGTTGGACTGTTCCCAGGCTGGGTATCCTGGGAGTTACCTGTAAGTATTTGGGGATCTGACATTCTTACTGGTACTCGTTAACAGCGACTTGGACAAAGATGTGAAGTACACTGCACAGGTGCAGGGCTTGGGAAGCTTCTAGTTCAATGGCAATAGCTAAGCAATGAAAAAATAGGTATATAGCAACAAAAACATATTGGGGGACGATAGTGTGCAAAACTGGAACCCTGTTTTTGTGGTTTTTCTCTGGCTACCGCTGATATTGCTTTTTCTTTTAGTAGCACTTTTTGGAAAAAGGATAAAATGCTTATTGGAGTGAAGGCTAATAAAAGTGCACTGAGCAGTGTAGTTAACACACACATTTGCCTCCAGTTTCTATCTGCTTTCAGGAACAGGAGAGGAGGTGCCATGAAACGGATATAATACACGGTTCCCTACTGTGGAAGAATTCTAGAAATCTGCCATAATTAATCTGTGTACCAGGAAATACTTAAATGAAAGTCTTGCTAAGATCAGACACGAAGACAGGCAACATTTGACATTTTCTGGATCAATGACAGGCGTTTGAGTCATAATTATTGTTCTTCGTAGTAACTGTAGCAATTTGAAAGGTAGTGCTAGGACTGTCTTCCTTGAATGAACTGGCAGAAAACCAAATTTGATGAACTAATGAGCCTGTCATCATGAGATTTTGCTGAATTGGAGAGAAAAAGTATTTTTATTAATGTGAGGTGGTTTTGTGTTTTGTTTTTTATTTTTAAGAGAAAACTTAGGACAAACCAAAATGCAACCATTTTGTTTCCAGGCTAGAAAAGATATTTTCAAGATTCACACACGAGACTGGACCCCTAAGCCACTGGACATGTTTCTTGAAGAGCTAGCTGAAAAATGTGTTGGTAAGTTTGAAAACAAAGTCAGTCACTGCACGTGACTGAGTCCTAAGGAATCCGAGCTTGTACCAGGCAGCACCCGAGCTCTTGTGCCTTGCTGCAGCGTGAGGCAGCTGACACGCCTTGGGAGCAAACAAAGTTAGATGCTTCTTTTCTTGTCATTTTCTTCTTGTCTCTCAGAACATTAAATAGCTTTGGGGCATCTTCCTCAGGACTAAAGTTCTGATTAGGAGGCCGCTTCATAAGCGCAGGGTATCAAGCTGTGAGCCACATAACAAAACTTCTCTGCAGTTCGGTAACGCTTTGGATTATCTCTTAGCCTGTTAATTTTTAGCTGCATACAAAGTCTTTCAGTGTTGCACTTTGGAAACCTTGGCCTTGACTTCTGTGTTGCCTGAGACTGACATAACATTTGATTCTTGTTTTGTTTATTAGGATACTGTGGTGCTGATATTAAATGCTTATGTGCTGAAGCTGCCCTCTGTGCTCTGCGCCGCCGCTATCCTCAAATATACAAAAGCAGTGAGAAACTGCAGTTAGATATTGCTTCTATTAAAATAACAGCGAAGGATTTTGTCATGGCTATGCAGAAGACTGTTCCAGCTTCACGGAGGGCTGTGGCTTCACCTGGGCGAGCACTATCACCTATTTCAAAACCACTGCTTGAAAACACACTAGCAAGAATTTTACAAGCCTTGCAGAGAGTATTTCCCCACGCAGAGCTTGCTCTAAAGAAGGACCAACAGCAAGGTATAACAATAGTAGCCGCTTCTTTAAACTTCTGCCAAAGCAAAAACTTCCGATTTGTGCAATCAACATACAGAAACCTCTCAGCCATAATGACAGTAGGATTTTATAATATGCACATGCACGCCTTTATTTCAGGAATATCGTGCATAGTTTTTATTCTGGATTCTAAACTGAAGTGCTGGATGGGAGCTGTGAATGACTCGCAATACATGGGAGAGAACTATGCATTCTCTCCTAGAGCACCCTGTTTCTCACAGTAGCTAATATCGTGTTTATCATTCGTAGAGATGGATTTAAGGTTTAATGTGTGAGGCACCTCTTTCAAAATAAATGTTTAAATGGGGGGAGAGGGCATTTTTACATGAATGCTTCTAATTCCTGTGAAGAATGTCAGAACCACAATACAAGTATAAGTGGTTTAAGCTAAATATTGTTACAGCTACCGTGATTTTTAACCATAGTCTCTTAATTTGAATGTTTGTGGATCACACTGTACGCCTGCACATGAGATCAGAATGTTTCAGTAACGTATACTCTGGGGCTTGGCTTGCATAGCGTATGTGAGCTCACACTCCTGACTGCATCAACCCTGACCAAGTTGTCTGTCGGTTGGTGACAGCAAATAAATCGATAAACTCGCTGCACTCCTGATTAACGGAGATCCATGAATAGTTAGTTACTATCCTAATCCCTGGAGAATATCCTACCAGTATTACTCCCAGTAGAGCTGGTAGATTTTTTGCATTGGTGAAAGAGGCAGAAACCCACCAACAATATAAAAGCAGAGAGGCTAAGGAATTGGTAATTGCATCCCGTCTCCGTTGTCGGCCTTTCATGATCTCTTCCTTCGGGGATCTTTGAGGAGCCTTATTTAGAAGATGTGTTGGTCTGTATATTCTGACTCACTAGTCCTAGACAAAGGGAAGTCTGTGGCCACCACGTTCACTTAATTTCCCCACATCCAGTGGGGGAACCTGCTCCAGAAGGAAGTGGCCTTGTTGGGTTTTTCAGGTGTCTAGGAACTACAGAAGTTCCTAATCATCTTTATTCTAAGGAAGAAACCTCCTGTTGTTTTCACCAACAGAGAGAGAATACCTTATGCAAATCATGCGATGTAGGACAGCTTTGTAGAGACTTGTGCAATCTCCTTAGATCTGTGGTAGGATAAACTCTTCAGAAAATAACATTCTGCATGTGCCCTCAAATGAAGAAATACAATATAAGGGGTCTCCAGCACTGATTTAGAAGCTGTATTAATGTGAGAGCGAGATATGGACTATTCAGGAAAGTTAACAAACCTCTCTTGTCTTTCAGACAGTTTAAATCATATTTTAAGAAATTATGCGATTGACAGTGATGAGGAATCACCATCAATCTTTGAAGATAAGCCAACTCCTAAAATGCCTGGCAGACAAAAGGAAAAATTCCTCAATTTTAGCAGGTACATATTTGTCCCTTTATGTTTCAATTATTCAGATGGCCGTGTCTGTAAACAGTTTTGGTGTGAGGGGTGGTAGATGAAGAAGTAGAGGGGAGGGGTGTGGGGGGGTGATCAATATTTGCAAGAAGTAAGCGTGAAGATCCAGCTGGGTACTGAGGTTCTAATGGAGTACACTGCCATAACCCATCAAACTGAATGGCCCAGCCCTCTTTTCCTAAGTCAAAGTGGTCCACAGACTATTAGAATGTGTTGATTTAATCCATGGCATTCCTTGAAAGACTCAAGACCAAAGAAACGTGCTGCCTGTCCTTTTAGCTAAAAAACCCCTACAGATTCGTGTAGACATCTTTTGCCCTTCTAATTTCCAAGATTGTTAAACCAGCAGCGAATTATGTAGCAGAAACAGAACTGAGAAATGGTTTGTTAAAACACTGTGAGAAAAACTTAAACAATGTCTGCATTTTGTACCTTTAACCGACTAAGTTTATGTTAACTTTTTAACATTTTAATGTGGAAGTCATATAAGCTGACAGTTAAAAAAACAGATTATTGTCGTCACTGGTGGGTCAGTTATTTTTCTCACTTTCTATTGCTGCGCTGTCCAGAAAATCTTCTGACCTGCTGAGCTTGGTTAGGTCTCTAGATCTTTGTCTTCAGCCAGCAAAGGTACAATAGTATTGTGGTGGAAAAAAACGAATGCTCTTCACAAATGTGTTTCATGCTAGTAAAGCAGGATTACTAGGAAATTAATAGACAATTCAAAGATGAAACATTAGAATGACTGAATAAAATAAATATACATCTTAATACATATTGAGTGTACTGCTGTAATTTAACCAGTCCATTTGTGTACTTCTTCAGATACAGCTAATGTGTTTCAGTGCCCACGTTAATTTTTTTCTAGAAATGTTGTTCTACTCCTTCCTTCCCACTATGTCCAGTAACTATGGCCAAATTTCAGCTAAACTAGACAGATGTAGAGATCTCACAGCTACTTAAACTCAAGACCTACTGAAAATCAGTGTCTACGGGCAGTGAGGAGATCCAGATTGGCATGTGCTGAGAGATAGAGTTGTTATTCTCCCCCATATCGGGTTACTGATGAGTTGTCACACGTGTATTTGGCTGGACAGTCCCCCTGTATGATTTAAGAGCCGTTACTTAACCCAGCCAAAGGAACAGCAGACATGCTGGGGATTGGCAGGATTTCTTAAGGGAGGTATGGTACAAGTTTTTTAAAAAGAAAATGGGCTTTGACAGTGTTCCTGATCACAGACCAGCTTATTATTTGCTGGAACATGGAGAGTATTTACCGAAAGGGAAAAAAAAAAGAAAGAAAGGTGTATAGGAAAAAACCTTATCATCTGTGTGCCTATTCATCACCTCATTTTTAAACTTGTTTTCTTCTTCCTGTTCTAGAAATGCTTATTACCAGCCAACATCTTGCAGGCCACGGTTCTTACTAGTTGGAGAGCCAGGATACGGGCAAGCTTCTCATTTGGCACCTGCAGTAATACATGCCCTGGAAAAGTTTCCAGTCTATACACTAGACCTATCTGTTTTGTTTGTTAGCATCACATCATCGGAAGAAACATGTGCACAGGTACCTTTTTTTCTCTTTAATCTCATAGGATTCATGAACTGTATATAAACTAGTAAAGTAAGCAAAATTCATTGTTAATGGAGGTGGCCTGGTTTGAATGTGCTGTTATGTTTACTTCTGTCTGAAAAGCCACTTTTCTGCTAGATCAAATGATACCAAATGAGGATGTTACATGTGGCCCTATCTTTCATTCCAAAGGAATGGAAAGTGAGGATGTTGCTAGCAGCTTGGGAAGCTGGGAGGTGCTGCTAATAAACCCCTCTTTATAGCAAGAAGTCCTCCCCATCTCGGTGGGATCCAGAAAGTTGTTTTCATTGCTGCTTAAGAATCTGTGCTCCCAGTAGATGGCTCTGCAGCAGCCTGACTGCCTGTCATGCACTTTTTGTAACCTTCATTTTCATTATATTTGTAAGGCAATCAAGCTTTTGGGGAAAAGAAGTGTTTCTTTTCTTATATATACATATACAGCTTGTACTGCTGCAGTATATGCAGTAAAAGCGTTAAAATTCATGGAACACTTATGTTTGTTTTTCTTATACTATAAATTAAATATAAGCAGATTTAGTGCTGTTTTCCTTTTTACTTTTAGGCAGGAAATCTGTTTCGTTGTTTGACATCACTGTATTAAAATATTTTCACCTTTAGTAGCAGCATTTGAGAGCTCTACAAGTAAGGATGGACATGTTACATGACTGGATACTCATTTGTCACATAAGAGGAACAATTCCTTTTGTGTTATGTGATGGTTGCACCTGCGGTCATATAACTAGCATGTCTAGTCACTGCCCGGATATACCACGTGCACTTCCCATCTTGTGACAGGAACTCCCTGAATATTGATAATCTGAAAGGGTGCACGGAGAAATTTGTCATGTGAAAGGACTGTTGCCGCTTCCCTCATGTGGTAGATGCACGTCCTCTTCTGTGATCGAGGTACCATCTGTAGGCAATGGCTTGTGGTCTTCCAAAGCACGTAATCTGGTCTGATTGATAATGAGAGGCTGTGAGTGATTTAGCTATTCAGGCAGCTATTCAGACTGGTCACCTCTTATAAAATGTACGTGAAGTTATGAATTGTAACCAGGCTTCTTTCACAGTGTCAGCCCTCATCTTTTCACATAGGTCTTTGCTTGTTCAAACTGTGCTTCAGAGTGACTTGGATATGTGCGCACCCTGAATTGAAAATGGTGCAGTCAGAGTCGTGTAGTGATTTACCCAGGCTAATACATCTTGCTCAAGGGTTAGTCTTGTTTTTTCAGGCACACCACCACAGCAGCTGAGTTGTAAGGCTCTTTAGGCATTACCTTACACCTAAGTAGTTTTGAAATCAGGCAGAGATTCAGGTCAGTTTCTGTCTGTGTAGCAATGTCCATATTTGAGTAAAGTGAAAATTTTACCTTATTGTTAAGGAGTTGTTCTTTTGTTGGATTGTTTTGATGTTTTGGCTGCATGTGCTCCTATTTCATAAGACAGTTTGACTGACGCGTAGTTATTTATTAGCCTGTTCTACATGGTTTAGTTTTCTTATCCAAGCTTTCATTTTACCAGTTGATGCGAGAAGCACAAAGAACAGCACCAAGTATCATTTATATTCCACATATCCATTTGTGGTGGGAGGCTGCTGGAGCTACATTGAGAGCTACTTTTACAACACTACTGCAGAACATTCCAGCATTTGCTCCAGTTTTGCTGCTTGCAACATCTGATGTGTGTCATGCAGATCTCCCAGAAGAGGTACTTCTGTTGATACTTTTCTTACTTTTTTTAGTCAGTTTTTTGTTAATTTATAAATCCTTTAAACATTGGAGTACTGTGCACTCTTAAGCAAATTCATACTGTTATTACTCAGGCACCCTAACCAGGTCTCTTAAAATTTGCTTAGACAAAACAATGCTTGAAAGCATTTGCCTAAAGTGTTTTCTGAGTAAAGAGCTTGACTTTGACCCAACTTTTTCCCCCTTCTCACACACTCATGCTCATTAGACAGACATAAACATTTACTTCAGACAATAATTCCAGTGACTTCAAGATTGTTAGGTATGTACTTAGGCAAGAATATACGGTGCTTGAAATGTACATGGGAAAAAGATACTTTTACTGAAAAGTGAAAGATAGTTTTACAGAGAAAGTATGATGGTCACACTCTTAATGATGGAATGTAATTTCAAATTTAAATTCTTTATTAAAAATTTCAATTTCTTTCTTCATATCGGTGAAAGCTTTACAAATCAGAAAGCTAAGTTCCAACTTCTGTTTAAGTAACTTGGAAATCTATTTTTAGTTGTATTTCTTAACAAATTCAGTAAGAGTATATGCTTAGCTTTCTAGGTATCTGAGAGTGTGCATTAAAGGAAGGTGTTCAAAATGTGAATATGCTGCTCTGATTATTTTGTCTCATTTACTGGGGGGGAGAGAGGGGGTTGCCTAGATGTGTTTATCATCAAATGCTTTGAAAGGGCTTAACTTTCTACAGAAATTCTTCTACGGTTAATAAATTCTTTCTAAAATAAGTATTGAAATTCCTTCCATACTTTCTGGTAGTAGAGATTGAAAAATGGAGTAAAACTTGGAAGTGTGCAGCTTTAGACACCTCATTTAAATTAATTTTAAAAAAAACCACAGCACCTTACCAAAAAAGCCCACACTTGTCTCCTGAATCCTGCCTGTTCCTTCTATAGCTGCCATAAAGATTCAAACTAAAGGACAGCAAGGCAGGTAAATACAAAATAAGCAGTCTAGGAGGTGCTGAATGTCAGCACTTTATCAGTGTATCATAGGGTCCCTTCATTGAGCTTTAACTCTAGAGGTGTTCCTTAGAGAAGATACTTTAATTTGCCATGCTAACCTATGAAAATCCAGCCTTTTAAGGCCAAGAAGACACCTTTTCACAGTTTGTCTTATCAAGGTGATTATTCAGTTTAATTTGGAAAGGCACTCATCTTTTTGGAACAGAACATGAATTTGTGTGACCTTACATCTGAAATATCTTTTCTCCTCGTGCTTTAGATAAAAGAATTGTTTATCAATGATGATGAAGTGTTCAAAATCCAGTTGCCTAATGAGGAAGAAAGAAGAACATTTTTTGAGGACTTAATTGTAAATCAAACTGCTAAACCTCCTGCATCAAAAACTAAGACAGGTGAGGATATTCTACATAGAAAACTTTGCTAACTGTAAGTTAACAGCTCTACAGCATTTGCTTTGGTGGTAATTTTCTATCAATAATTTTTCATAGGCTTGTATTTGAGTACCGTAAATTGACTAAAAGTTTCTGATTCTTTTAAGCTTGGCAGTACTTGGAAGTACTGCCTGTAGCACCACCGCCTAAGCCTCCACAGCTGACAGAGGAAGAAATAAGACAGCTGGAGGAGCAGGAGGAGGATATATTGCGTGAACTTAGGATTTTCTTAAGGGATGTGACTCGTAGACTTGCCGGTGACAGACGTTTCAGAGCATTTACAAAGCGTGCCGACCCAGAGGAGGTAAATTAGTGTTGATCTGTAATACCATTTTATCTGTGTGTGTTCATAATTTCTGCATGTTTATATTTCTCAGAGTTTGTGTGCTCTTTATAGGAAGGTTTGTCTTTGTTTTTAGGACCGTACTATTCTGATTTTTCAAGAAGCAGGAAGTTTGCTTTTACTTTTGCTGACTCCTTGAGGCCCTCAAGTGTCTGTTATTTGAGTTTCACTGAAAGCCCCGGGTTCCTTCTGCAATGCCTTCAGAACTTTAGAATATTTCAGTTGGAAGGGACCTATAACGATCATCTAGAGCGACTGCCAGTTAGACCAACTGCCAGTTAGACCGACTGCCAACACAGTTCACTCATGAAAAGGCTTTGACATGTAGGCATGTTACAGCACTGAAAAGCAGAGAGATCTCTTTCTTTATAATTATAAACAGTATCTATAGGACTGTTTTAATAAAGCCTAAAGCTCTTTAATTGACTGTCAGTAGTTTCTGTGAGAACAGGAGTAAGAACAGCAGTTTTTAAAATAAATTCTAAGATTCTATTCTCTGTTTCGTCTGGGGCTCCTCCGTATAAGATCAACCATAAGGGCTGTGTGGTTTCTTCTTCCTCCCATACACTTCTGTCTTTTTTTTTTCTCATGTAATGTATTGAATAAGTCTAAGCCAGGGGCATATACTTGGAAGTCAGCTGTCGTTTTAATAGAGCTTTGCATTTCAGCAAAGTCCTGTTCCCCTAAACATCCACTGACTTGTCTTTCCCTTTACTTCTAGTTTCTGAGATGTAAATAACCTAAACAAACCTAGATGTCCTCATCTCTACTAGTCATTAGGCTCCTTTTATGGTCTGAGTAAAGAAATTGGCACCTCTCGGTCCAGTTATCTCATGCAAAAGTAGATGCCTAGGACAGATACTTCAAAGGTGCATTCCTGCACCTTTTTCTTCCCGCCAACAACAAAGAGAATCTCGGGTGACTCTACTGAGAAAGCTTTCTTTGCTGTGATTTTCTGAAGCGAAGTGAAATGAATCCCACTCTGGGTGTCTGCTCCCTTCTCTGCCCCACACGTGCTTCTGACCTCCCTGCTTCTTGTTTTTCCCTCTTCTGGTCTGTCTCTTCAAAGCCAGTTGAAATAGCCCTTCTATTTTCAAGCAACTAACTGGTTAATTTCCATATCTTTGGATGTGTCATAAATATTTGGGGTTTTGAAGAAGTCCTTTATTTTACGTTATTAAAATAATTAATGTTGGTAGATACCATGTTAAATCTCTGAACACGCATATTTCATTTGTAGGTACCTGATTATGACGCAGTCATTAAACAGCCCATGGACCTTTCGGCAGTTCTCTCGAAGATTGACTTGCACCAGTACCTAACTGCAGGAGATTTCCTAAAAGACATCGATCTAATCTGCAGCAATGCTTTACAGTACAACCCAGATAAAGACCCTGGAGGTAAGAATGTGTTTTGATCCCTAATTTGGAAAAATTAAAAATGTATAAATTGATAAACGTCGTCTGTGGACAGTAGACTTGGGATTAGATCATTTTAAACATCCACAGAGAGCATTTCTTGCCAGGTTGTAAATGTTGGAGCATTAAACTACTTGGACAAGAAATTGTGATAGAAGTGTTGATCAGTAACTAGTGCTTTTGCTTTAATGATTAACTTTTATGTTGTTATGCTGAAAATATTCACTGAGATAACCCTTCAGAACCTATCTATGAAAAGAGCAAAATCTTTCGATAAGTAATCAAAATAAAGGATTTCATCGGCTGGTAGAAAAGACTCAGTTCTGACTGTAAAATTTCAGATCGTCTCATTAGGCACAGAGCTTGTGCTTTGAGAGATACTGCATATGCCATCGTGAGAGAGGAAATGGATGAAGATTTTGAACAATGCTGTGAAGAAATTCAAGAATCTCGCAAGAAAAGAGGTATGGTTTTTGACGCTAATGATTTTAAGACTTGTCTCGGTATTTGTAACCAACAATGCAAGACACAATTCTTTGCTATCTGTTCTTTATTGCAAGGTTGTAGCTCTTCAAAGTATGCTCCGCCTTACTACCGTGTAATGCCAAAGCAGAACTATGTTCCTGGCTGTGAGAAAACAGACCCAAAGTGTAACGAAAAGATGAAGATGCCAGCAGCGCCTGTAGATTCCAGTACACCGTGCTCTGAAGGCAAGTTGCATTTTATTCAGACTTTCTTGGAGAAGGTGCTAAAGTCACTGATACCTTCTCTGGTTTTGTGACATAACAGGTTTCGGTGATGCCTGGTTCTTTGTGCCAGAGGCGTTCAGTGTTTTTAATTTGCTCCAAAACGTGAGATAAATCCAGAGGTCATTCATTCGATATAGTTATGAAGTTCAAGTACAGTGGATGGTTTACATTGTAAGACACTGGACTTGATGACCCAACTGACATTTAACGGCTCCTAAATTGCTCTCTCTTGAAGTCAAAAATGTTGTACATGGCAGTTTCTGAATACTCAACTAGCTTTTAGTTATGAGAAACAGTATTTTTCCCTTCCCTGCCCTCAAATGCTAAAATCTATGCCACCTCTTAGTGTGATTTCCAACTGAAGGGGGAAAGGGCAGAAAAATAGGGGAGCAATAATAATAGATATGTAAAGGAAAGACAATTATTTCCCCACTTTTCCTGTGAAAAGGACATGAAAGAACAAAGGGACTTGGGTCTCTCGGCTAAAACGCATGACATGGTGTGAACTTTCCTGGTCTCCATAACAGGACTAGGAATTTTGCCATTGACTTCACCCATGCGCTTTGTGCAGTACTCCGTCAATACAAAGAACGGTGGGTTTTTCTGGAAGGCAAAAATGCTAAGTTTGTTTTAAACAAGGTTAACAGAAAGCGTGTGAGGTGTAAGTCTTCACAGGCAAATTTTTCTCCAGCAAATATTCCCTTAAAATTGTCTCTTTAACTCTGCCCAACATGTGTTTAGCTTCTGAAGTTTACAGCTTTATAACCGATTTGAAGAAGGGCTCGTCTCCAAATGCTTTTCTGTTCATCTATATTAGTTCACGTAGTAAGACAGTAAGCAACTTCACCTAATAACCTTGCTTTCTGGTAATACTTCCTATCTAAAGTAAGAATTTTCTGCTCATAAAATCTTGAAGCTGATGGTTTTGTGAGTGAAATTCTGTAGCTGGCTTTTTAAAATCTAATAGCAAATTGACCTCATTAACTTGCAACTCTTTCTCTAGACATATGTAGGGAGACAGACAATGTTAACTGAGCTCCTTTGATAATTTTCCTTGTAAGTCAAGTAAGATGAGGATGCTGGATTTTGAAGGAAGAACTGTTCTGGTAATGTTTTGGCTTACTTTTTCTGATATCTCTTTGTAGAGATGTCAAAAAGGAAACGCAGAAAGAACAAAGCGTCTTCAAGTATCGCAGCAAAGAGGAGGAAATTTTAGTTCAATAAAGAGAATAAAGTTCCAGAAGACCAAAATGAAGTAGAGAGTGCGGAAGAGTCTCCAGAAGAACATGTTTCTAACATGGATTGCATGGAAGTTGAGTCCACACAGGATTCTTCTATGGAAGAAAATGGAAGCGTACTTCAAGAACGACAGAAAAATGGGCATGAAAATAAATGTGGGTCAGAAAACGAAAGAGAGAGGGTTCTCCTTGTGGCTAAATCTGCTTCTGAAAAGAAGAGTGTCATGCTTTCTGAACATTCAGACCTAAGAGGGGACAGTGAAATGCCAGATTGCCAAATAGCAGAAAGTTCTGAAGACGGAGATTCAAATGGTAAGTGAAAGGTCAAACAGGTCCTTTAGCTCCTTTTTCTTCCTGAGGAGGATTACACTGTTTATTAGGTTTTAGCCTTCTTTAATTCCATTCTGCTGTTTCTGTTGCATCTCTCTAAAATCAGCACACAGTGTTTCTTGCATAATCGTGCTGCCCCTCTAGTTATAGTAGCCAAACTCATGTTTTTCTGCAGCTGCTGTTCTTTTGATTCTGAAGTTTGTTTCTCCAAATGGTACCTAATTGAAAAACAGTCATTGACTTTCTTTTATTGTATGAGTATTGTTCCCCTAAGGAGCAGCGTAAGTTAAAAAGCTGTACTTCAAGCAATGTGGACCCAGAGTCACATGTGGAAAAGAAGACTTCTGTCCTAATGTTTGCAATGCAGGATGTGTTTCCTAACCTAAATTACTTTGGAGTTTTACCCTGCAGTGCTGTAATGGCAACGTGACTCTATTTTTTTTCCTGTTTTTACCCTGCCTTTTTCTCTAGTGCTTTTCTGTGTGCCTGAATTTCTAATTTTTATGGAGCACTGGCTTTTGCCAGAAAGAAAGTAAAAGTCAAGCATTTCTCAGTGAAAAAATGGTAATGGGTCTGTCTCTGTCATTGCAGAGAGAGACTGTATTCCAGGCACAGGACACTTCACTGATACTGTATTCCCGATAAACAGGCCGGTGGCCGCCGGCGTCTCCTCGTCCTTCGGCCAGGCGAGGTGCCGGTGCGCAGCGGTTGCGCAGGTTGGGAGTTCTCGGGTGGCAGGGACGCCCTCACAGCCCGCTCCTTCGCCGCCAAACTTCGGCTCCGCGCTAGACCGTCCCGCCACGCACCCAGATGGTTTTTAAAGACAGCGTCGTCTCTAGCCCCGTGAAGGGTTTTTCTCCGACGCCAGCCCCGAGTTTCTCTCAGGCGCCCTGAGCTGTCGCTGAGGGAGGACATGGCCGCAGGGTCCAGAGCCCCAAACCAGGGGCGAGTGAGCACAAAGTGACGGCTCTGAGGGAAAAACCCCACACCACACCACCCCCCCCCCCCTTTTTTTTTTGTTTAGTTACAGAACTTGGAGAACGGGGACCTTTTCCTTTAGTACATAACCTAGCTATTGAGGCAATATTTAGTTTTGACTCCCGCTGCCTACTTGTCAAAAACGTTGCGTTTCTACATACTATTTCTTTGATCGCTGCTTGCCGTTTTGGTTCAGACACTAGAATACGACTGTTTCCCTGAGGAAGAAAAATAAAGGTGTGCCTTGTGGGAACCGTTAACAGTTGGTCATGGAAGCTCAAGATACACAGAGCTACAATTTTTTTTAAAAACTGTATAGGTACAGTATCCTGTCGAGACTACTGCCAGGAAAGAGTTTGGTCAAAGCTTTGAAAAGCAAAAGATTTGATCGCAGGAATGTTTCTGGTTCCTCGTTTCCACACTGTCACTCCTGTTCAGTTTTTCAAACAGTCATCTTGGGGAACGTGGTCAGCAAACCACCCCCACAGTCCCATCGAAAATGGCTGTCAGCAGTCAAGGTGGAGATCAAGTTGAGGAAAATTACGTTAATTCCTTTATTACCTTTCCAATGTAATACGTTACATTAAAATGTAAATTTTCAATATAATTTTTCATCCTCCTGTGCTTGCCTTGGCCACATAACCAATACACCTAGAGTGGGGTGTAGCTAGCTACACCTAGCTCATGTACAGTTCTTATTTTAAAGTCTTAAGGCTCATGCTGTTTTTCAAGTGTAAGATTGTTAATGATCAAAATTATTCTGTGCTTAAAATAGAGCAGACAAAACCCCCCAAAAAGGTGATTCATTTTTTATTAACACCCATCCAAACAATACAGATAAAAGAAAAAATTCTGCATAGTACACAGATGTTGGCACAAACACACTAGAAAGAAACAAACAAAGGAAACTAAAACATGCGTAAGAAACTAAGCACAGAGGGATTGCACAGTTAGGCATTCAGTGTCACCAGATGTTGTGTGTGTGAGGTGACATAACAGCAATGTATCATGCCACATACTTTATCACAGCTGATATAAACTATTCTCATAAACTTACACTTTGCCTATCCTCAATTTTTTAAAAAATTAACAGAGACATTTTCTCTGCTGGTTTGAAGAGGCATACATCTTCAAAACGGGGTACTGCTTTGCTTTTACTTAAACATACTTATCACTAACAATATATTCACTTTTATGTAATAAACAGATGTAATTCTCCCCAGGTAACTAGAAAACTATTTACAGTTAAATTCAACTACAAGCCACCTGACCTGTAACTAACAATTTATATTAAAATGCAATTCTCTGGTATCAAGAAGATTGTCATTATTAGAAGCAAGACTCAACTTTACCTTAGAAAGTTACAGTAGTACATCTTGCTTTGTTTCAAGTTAGGTTTTTTTGACAGGCAAACATATGCCATAGCAAAAGTTCTTATGTTTGTGGAAAGAGCGTTTCTCCCACATACTTTCTTTAGGTTGTTAATTCTATGAAAGCCACTTGAGGTGCCATCAGGTAATTAAAAAAAATTACCTCTGAACTGCATTAAGAGGTTTCTAAAGGATTTACTTTTCATATACCAAAATGAGATTTGGTTTAAAACCTTTATGTAATATGCAATTGACTATACAGCACCACAAGCTACTTCAGAAAAATGTATTCCCACAAGCTGGAAAACGATGGTAAAAGTGTATCAAGTTTTCAATTGTTTCCTTTTAAAGAGAGGTACTGAAATTATCTGGGAGATGTTCGTATCTGCAGCATTCCAAAGGCAATCACAGCAGTATGTCACATAAAAATATGTATATAGGAGACAAATATGAAATAAAAGCAGTTGAAGGACTTTATTTCAGCTTTCTTAAATTTTAAGGTATATTTGTTTCATGTATGTATAAATATATATGTAGAAGTAATCTTTATTGAATTATGCACAGGTAACAGCATGCAATGAAAAGAAAACATGAGAGTAGAAGTCGAGTACGCTGAAATCAAGTATCACTGAGCATAACTGAAGGCTGTAATTTCTTTCTTCATTTCCTAATAAGAAAAAAAGACAAACTAGCAGTCAGCATAAATATAAGCTTAAGAACCCTGTTTATTTCTTCATAAAAAGAATGAAGAATCTGTACATACATACAATTGTCAGTAATATTTAGCAAATACATGTGCTATCACCACCACAAAGTCTTTCTATACCCACTAGCTTCAAACGCATCCTTATGCATCCAAAACAGAGAGTAGGCTAGCGAGACTGTATGGCTCTGTATCAAGAGACTATGGATCTGTATCAACAGTGGTTTCAACAATTAGAAAGAGGAGACAGTTCCTGAAAAGCCACAACTAAAAGCTGGAAATGTTGTTTTCTGCACTCTGAGTAATGACTTGTCGAAGTCTCTCTCTTCATACAGTAGAGCTTGCTCCTGACTGACCTACACAGTCACTCGGAATAGGAGATTTTTTTTTTTGTTAAAGCTAAAGGTAGAAGTAGAAAACAAAGAAATCAAGTCCCTTTTAATTTAAGCATTAAAAGTTAAGTCACAAAAGCTCACAAGCCCTGAGATAACAAATAAATCCCTTCTCATGCTAAAACACATCGTTATCCTAGATGAGAGAAGGGCGCATTTTTCAGGAATGGCCTCCCCGAAGCCAAATAATCCTCACTGTTGCACAATGGGAACAGAGCATCTGTTCTAACTCTTCATCAGACCTGGAAGAAGAGATCGAGATGACCAGGGCTGAAAAGAAGAGGCTTCCCCTTTTTCAAGGCAGACTGAGAGGCATAAAAAATTTTATCTATTCTCAGGCACAAGCGTCTCAAAGACAAATGGATTCAAGGATATTGAATCTGAAGACTGAATATCCAACCTATCTAAATCGACTCAATACTGGGAATGCCTGACTGGGACCACAGGTGCTTCTGGAAGATGACAACTCAGGAACCTTCTCTTACAGGAAGAGATCACAGAATCTCACTCATTAGCATGAAACTGGCATAGGCAGAAATCTCCCCTATGTCAAATTAAAGATCATAGAATCGTTTAGGTTGGAAAAGACCTTTAAGACCATCAAGTCCAACCGTTGACCTAACACTGCTAAGTCCACCACTAAACCATGTCCCTAAGCGCCTTGTCCACATGTCCTTTAAATACTTGCAGGGATGGTGCCTCAGCCACCTCCCTGGGCAGCCTGTTCCAGTGTCTGACAACCTTTTCAGTGAAGAAGTTTTTCCTAATATCCAATCTAAACCTCCCCTGGTGCAACTCAAGGTCATTTCCTCTTGTCCTGTCACTTGTCACTTGGGAGAAGAGACCAGCACCCACCTCCCTGCAACTACCTGAAAAGAGGTTGTAGAGAGCAATAAGGTCTCCCCTGAGCCTCCTCCAGGCTAAAAAACCCCAGCTCTCTCAGCTGCTCCTCATAAGACTCGAGATGCTCGAGCCATGCTAGTTAAAAAGGGATTCTGGTGAGACTACAGAAAAACCTCAACGTCTTGTTATATTTCATACTTAATTTCTTTTCAAGAATAGAATGACTACTATACCAAGTATTACCATGTCTGACTGCCTGTAAGGGGAGAAAGAGGAAGCAACAGACTGTGAAAAGCACCCTCCTTTCATAGCCCCCCACACCTAAAAAGGTTCTGGAGAAGGACTGTTTGCAGACTGAAGTTTACTGCTTTGAGAGAGCTGTGTGGATGGACCCATTGTCTTCAAGTTGAAGCCTTTTCCTGCTGAAACTGCCAACAATTATGCCAAATACAACAATGGTTTTGCAATATGGATAAATGTCTTCCAGACTGAAATGAAAAAGTCTTGTGACACAGGCGACTAAGCAGTAAAGAGTAATGCTAAATAAGCATGATGTCCAGCGTGCACGCATACATATGCATAACACACACATGCATAACAGTGGTAGAAAGTGCTATAAGACAAAAAAATTTACCTTCACTAATTCGGTTTTGTCGTAATCTTCCCGATGTTGGTAAATGCACTGACTAAGAACAGCATATAGTTTTACCAAGTGAAATACATTGAAGTTCTTGGTTATCACAGTGACAAAATGCAAGAGTTGCTGAAGAAAAAAATGGGAACTACAAGTTTAGAATAGCGCAAGATCCTTTGAATAGGCTCTTTAGGTTTTCAGAAGCTAAACAATAACAATGCAACAAAGTGCCATCTTACTTTCTTATAATTTTAAATAAAATATGAGTGACACTTCAGAGAACAGATTAAATATCTTGCAAGATTTAACTGGAGAAAATGAGTTAATTTTTCATACTTCAGAAAAAAGGAAGGCTTACCTTTCAGACAATATTTTATTACTAATCAATCTATCACATCAACTATCATAATTGCGAATCAACTGCTTCCAGAACAGCCGGGAATGACACAATCCACTTTGTCGTAGAGTTGCTGCCGCAGCAAAGCCACTGTAGCATTTCATTAGAGAAACTGTTGCTGCAATGCAGGGCACCGTAAAATGGACCTTTGGAAGGCGGGCTACAGGTCTTCTAGATACAGCTGTCCCAGCTGGAAACAGAAGCATCCTTAGGTGCTCACCTTTGCCCATTAGCTGAACGTGTACTGTGCCTACAACTCTGAACACACTGCTCAAGTGTCTAAAGCAGACCAGGAAGCAAAGTTAGATCACTTAGCTCCTACCTTTAAACTGAAGAGTGGATAAACTAGCAGAGTGACTCTGCCTGGAGCAGATTACTAATCTCTCACACAGTCGTTTCTGTTACCAAAGACGTAAATGTGATAATCTCTGGGAAAACAGCAGTAACAAGCTAGTGGCAGCACCTTCTTCCCCTGCTGCGCTGTTCAGCATCTGTGTTGTGTGAGGCTGTGTAGCTTAAAAGAGCAGCCACACCAAATGAAAATATTACTGCCTCACAAGTGCCCGTCATCAAACTGCCTCCCTCAGATCAGCTAGCACAAAATTTGAGTATTCCCCTCAACTTCACTCTATACAACGTGCAGTTAAGACGCACAAAAACCATGCAGTGTGCTTTCAGCTGCTGCAAACAGAAAAGGTAGGATGTGACAGAGGTGTATGGTCAACATCCCATGTGAAACTATTTCTCATTGCTGCCACATAGATGATGGCATGCTCTTCTGTATGTTCATAAAGTTCTAGGACTGTTACCGAGCCAAGAAACAAACAACAACAACAAAAAACCCAAACAAAACCAAGCAGTTACATTTTGGAGGTTCACCTAGCTTATTCGCTGCCGGTGAGTTCCAAAGAGGTTAAAAAGCTGTACTTCAAGCAATGTGGACCCAGAGTCACATGTGGAAAAGAAGACTTCTGTCCTAATGTTTGCAATGCAGGATGTGTTTCCTAACCTAAATTACTTTGGAGTTTTACCGTGCAGTGCTGTAATGGCAACGTGACTCTACTTTTTTTTCCTGTTTTTACCCTGCCTTTTTCTCTAGTGCTTTTCTGTGTGCCTGAATTTCTAATTTTTATGGAGCACTGGCTTTTGCCAGAAAGAAAGTAAAAGTCAAGCATTTCTCAGTGAAAAAATGGTAATGGGTCTGCCTCTGTCATTGCAGAGAGAGACTGTATTCCAGGCACAGGACACTTCACTGATACTGTATTCCCGATAAACAGAAATCCTGACTTAAGAAATTTTTGTCATGCCAGATTCGTGGGCACACCATATGACTCGTGAGAGATGTTCTCGGGTAGAAGAACAAGAAGTGATAGGAGTTGAGAAATCAAAGGAAATTCTCACACAGCCAGTGATTGTGGATGACTGTGAGCTCAAAGTAAGTCTAACTTTACTTATGTTCATACTGAAGTAGGACGTTTTCTTGCTACATGTACAGTTGTAAATTAAGTCATTTGTTAACCAATGCCAATTAAAACAATTTATGGGAAGGATACATGTGGAGGAATGGCTTAGTAACAAGGGACATGATCTGATTCCCATGAGCAACCCAGTCTCTGATGAGAGGGAAGGCTCAGAGGAAACCGTTCACTGTCCTTGAAAGCCTGTTGTGATAAGAGACAGTGGAATGGTAAACAAGAAGAAGGAGCTACATCCGCGAAGAGGAGAAGTGCTCTTGTGCGTGCACAAGAGCACTGTACCAATCTCACTCGCCGCCTTGACGCGTGAACAGAGGCTGTAAGCCAATCATACAACTGTTGCGGACGCGTGTTCTTGGCATCTGTCTATATATACTCTAAGCTTGAATAAAGGGGAGAACGACTATACTCATATTGAGATTCCATCGTTACTCCCACTCCGACAGCTGAGGATTCCTGGTACACAGATGGAAGTAGCTTTGTTCGACAAGGTGTCCGCAGAGCAGGGTATGCAATAACCACCGTGAATCAGGTAATAGAATCCGCAGCCCTTGCCCCAAATACTTTGGCACAAAAAGCAGAAATAATCGCTTTAACCCGAGTGTTGGAGCTAGCCAAAGACAAAAAGATTAATATCTGGACGGACTCCAAATACGCTCTTGGGGTAGTCCATGCCCATGGAGCCATGTGGAAAGAAAGAGGACTCCTATCCACCCAAGGGAAACATATAAAACATGCTGAAGAAATTCTTAGGCTCCTGGAAGCAGTACAGCAACCTGAAAAAGTGGCTATCATACAATGCAAGGCTCATCAGAAAGGAGATACCGCTCAAGAGTTGGGCAATGCTATGGCAGACCGAGAAGCCAAAAGAGCAGCTGAGAAAGGTGAATTAGAGGTGCAGTCATTGGTTCCAGACAGTAAAATACAAATTGATTGTGAACCCAGGTATTCCAAAGAAGATCAGAAATTAGTTGAAGACATAGGGGGAGAAGTAGAGAAAGGTAAGTGGGCAAAGACTACGCAGGGCAAAATAATAATCCCATTTGTGTTATTGTGGGCCATATTTATAGCAGAACACAGGAAATCCCACTGGGGAGCTGAGGCATTGTATAAACATTTGAGTCAGCGTATAGTTGCCTGAAACCTCTACACCACTGTTAAACAAGTGACACAGCAGTGTGAAATATGTTTGAAAAATAATCCTAAGGTAAGCCCTAAAGTCCAACTTGGACAGATAGGGAAAGGAAAACTATCCAGGGCAGTGGTGGCAAATTGATTTCTCAGAACTTCCAAGAAAAGGGGGGTCTCGATATCTGCTGGTTCTAACAGACACCTTTTCAGGCTGGCCAGAAGCATTCCCTTGCTGAACTAATAAGGCTAGAGAAGTAACTAAAGCACTATTACAAGAAATAATACCGAGATTTGGAATTCCTGCAACAATCTCCTCAGATAGAGGACCACATTTCATTGCAAAAATTGTTCAGCAAGTTAGTAAACTCTTGGGAATAGATTGGCAGTTACATACCCCATATAGGCCACAAGCAAGTGGTCAAGTGGAGAAGATGAACCACTTAATTAAGTTACAGATTGTAAAATTGGGCAGGAGGAGGCTGGATTGCCACAATCTCTGGCACTCCTGAGAATTAGAACTAAGCCCAGAACTAAAGAGGAGTTGAGCCCTTTTGAAATACTGTACGGGAGGCCCTATATTGTACAGGCAGGAATATCAACTCAGACTGGAGATGAGATGTTATCTGATTATATTGTAAACCTGCAAAAACAACCTCGGGAGACAGAGAAACTTGTCTTAGGAACCAGAGCCCGAGGTCTTGATGGGCCGGTGCATAATATTAAGCCTGGTGATTATGTGTATGTGAAGTCCTTTACAGATTCACCTCTGAAACCGAAATGGGAAGGCCCCTTCCAGGTGCTGCTGACATCCCATACAGCGATCAAGATTAAAGAGCAGACCTCGTGGGTGCATCACACCAGAGTGAAGAAAGGCCCTAAGCCATGATGGGAATCGACACCTATGGGAGCATTGAAGCTTCGCATTCAAAAGCGATGATATGGATTCTTATGACTCTGCTGAACTGTAACCACTGTTGGGAGTGGCCTTGGACAGACGCTTATTTTGGGTGTATGGGAAGCTCAGGAAAGGATTTAAACGGATTGAATTTGGGAACTGTGGTAATATATAATAATAACATGACACTGTGACCAACTGAATGGGAAAGGATAGATTCGGTCTGTACCTGGATGTTTGAGAAAGGAAAGGAGGTCCAGGTAGGTTGTAGACTCCTTAATGTAAGTAACCCGCCTCCTCTCCAGACCCAAATTACTGCCAAGAACGGTGCTGTCTGGGACTCTGCCAATAGAACAGGCAGCACGATATGTGAAAGCAAGGAGGTTTGTTGGTATCCCTTCAATATAACTCAAACGGTGACCATAGTATGTCTGGGGGCAACTCAAGAGGGGGCCCAAGCTCTAACTTTTAGATTTTGGTTGCAGACACCAGAGGAAACCACCACTCCCCCTGCCTACACTACCTCGACTCAGGCTACTAAATCAAGTCCCACAGAGCCTGAGCAAATGGGACCATAAGTGTATCCGACAGGACCATACGTAATTCAATATGTCGGTCAGCAACAGGTAATGTCTAATCCAATATGGTCCCTTAAGCGAATGGAATTATTGATACAGAACGATATTTCCACCGTTCAACCAGCTTGTTCGTCATTTATAAGACCCTTACATACGGGGTGGACATCATGGTTACATAAAAGGACCCTTCCTTCCCGAATGAGGAAAAGGAGACATGCGATTGGTGCAGTAGGAACAGGACTGGGAGTTATAAATAGTATAGATACTGCGATAATAAGGAACAAACTCGCAACGGTGACCAGTGATCTGAACAAAATACAGAACCCTTTAAGATCTTCCCTCCTAACTTTAGGAACCGGTCAATGGCTTACAGCAAATGTGTTACCACAGTGGGAAAAGCTTAATGAAAAGGACAATGAACTGATTATAAATGCATTAGACGTGGCTCAGACTAATGTTTCTACAGCACTCAGTTGTATCCAAGCTCAATTATGGTTACAGAAAATAGCAGCTGCAATCATCAGGGAAAGGTGAAGACGGAATCCTACCAAAAGAAATCCGAAAGGTGATTTGGAATAACGCAGCGGAATTTGAAAGGAGATTCCAATCGTGGTGGCATTTAGTTAATTTTACCTTTGACCCTACTAACAACACAGCTACAGCTTTTGTACTAACAATATATAAAGCTTTAGTATATAACATATACCCGATTGTTGTGCTAGGATTAAATTACCATGGAACTGTACTTTATCCCCCAAAACATAGGGTATGGGCTATGAAAAACAGGAATAAGTGGCAAACTATTGATGTCGAGGCCTGTGTTGTACGAGACCAGCAAGGATTTATTTGTGAAGGAAACACCATCAAAGGGCAAGATATTCGTCTTGACACTGAACAAAAAGTTTGTCACTTTGAGGTGCATCCCAACGAGACCCTAAGAACCATCATAATTTACAGGGGTATGGGATGTGTTTGTCGGAGAAGTCAATGGGATTTTGTACAAGTAGATGATCAAATGGTGGACACGAGCAACCATTCAAATATTTGCATTTGCAACTTTGTTAGTCTTACAGGATGTGATTTTACCTACACGGCTCCTGTTACTACTTATCAATTGCTACAGTTTAATTATACATTGATTCAGGATATACAGCCCACCTCTATTGGAATGAATCTCACTCTAATAAGAAAACTATTGCATCATGAAAATTTAAAAAGGTTGTTAAAACAAGTTGAAGAAAGTGGAAGAAAGACTTTAATTACTGTCCATCATGATGCAGATGGGATGTGTTTAGGGGTTATTCCCCGTCAGCTACCAAAATCTTAAACATAATGACCCACCCGATATTGGTGTTACTAAGAGCCACCTCAACATTAACAACGGTGAATCTTATCCTTTGGTGTAAACTAAAGGAAATTATTGGGCAAGTATGGACACTAAAAGTAATGATGAAACATAACGAACCACTTTTAAGAGCAAAAGAATTTGCTTAATGGAAAGAAAAGAGGGGAATGTTACAGGGCATCGTGAGAGACAAGGGCTAAAAGTAAGAAAGAAAAGTGCAGAGAAGATACTTTGTAAGAACTGCACCCCGTACTTAGACATATTAGAGATAAAGACTGTCTGCACTGACTCTCTGCTGATAAAGACTGTCTTCACTGACTCTCTGCTAACTAGCAATAATGATTAGCGCAAGGACGAATCGTAGAAATATAGAAAAGACTGCCAAAATAGTGCCCTAGAGTTAACCTGTCTCATTATAATCTCATTCTACTGCTAAGGAACACACCTCCCAGATAGAAAACACCCCCAACCCAATTTAGCCCTCTACTCGCTGAGCATGCGTGGTGAATTAAAAGAGAACTGCAACTTTAAGATGAAGTAAGAAAATTATTAACCAATAGTTATTAAGGAGTAGCACCAGTAGGCGTAATTAACTTCGTTAACTGTTTTAAATACCTGTCATGATTTTAACCCGGTGTGCATGTTAGGAGGAGAAATCCCCTTGCACCCGGCGCCGCCATAAACCAATGTCAGCTTTATAACTCTGTGTGAGTTGTGAAGCTCGTTTCCGCGTGTCACCCAGTACAGACTGGGCCCTGACCCAGACCAAACTGGATCCCCTTGCCCCCTCCCAGGACAGACTGGGATCATTCCCAGTCCAAAATGGATTCCCTGGCCCCCTCCCAGGACAGACTGGGACCATTCCCAGTCCAAACTGGAGCCCCTGCCCCCCTCCCAGGTCAGACTGGGCCCTGACCCAGACCAAACTGGATCCCCTGCCCCCCTCCCAGGACAGACTGGGATCATTCCCAGTCCAAACTGGACCCCTTGGCCCGCTCCCAGGACAGAGTGAGATCATTCCCAGTCCGAACTGGATTCCCTGGCCCCCTCGCAGGACAGACTGCAATCATTCCCAGTTCCAACTGGAGCCCCTGGCCCCCTCCCAGGACAGACTGGGCCCTGTCCCAGTCCAAACTGGATCCCCTGGCCCCCTCCCAGGACAGAGTGGGATCATTCCCAGTCCAAACTGGATCCAATGGCCACCTCCCAGTCCAGACTGGGATCATTCCCATTCCAAACTGGATCCGGTGGCCTCCTCCCAGGGCAGACTGAGATTGTTCCCAGTCCAAACTGGATACCCTGGCCCCCACCCAGGACAGACTGGGATCATTCCCAGTCCAAACTGGATCCCCTGGCCCCCTCCCAGGACAGACTTGGCCCTGTCCCAGTCCAAAATGGATCCCTGGCCCCCTCCCAGGACAGACTGGGCCCTGTCCCAGTGCAAACAGGATCCCCTGGCACCCTCCCAATACAGACTGCAGTCATTCCCAGTTCCATCTGGAGCCCCTGGCCCCATCCCAGGATAGAATGGGGCCTTTCCCAGTCCAAACTGGATCCCCTGGCCCCCTCCCAGGACAGAGTGGGATCATTCCCAGTCCAAACGGGATACCCTGGCACCCTCTCAGTACCGAGTGGGATCATTCCCATTCCAAACTGGATCCGCTGGCCACTTCCCATTACAGACTGGGATCATTCCCAGTCCAAACTGGATCCTGTGGCCTCCTCCCAGTATGGACTGGAATCATTCCCAGTCCAAACTGGTCCCCTGGCCCCCTCCCAGGGCAGACTGGGATCGTTCCCAGTCCAAACTGGATCCCCTGGCCCCCACCCAGGACAGACTGCGATCATTCCCAGTCCAAACTGGATCCCCTGGCCCCCTCCCCGTACAGATTTCGCCCTATCCCAGTCCCAAATGGATCCCTGGCCCCCTCCCAGGACAGACTGGGCCCTGTCCCAGTGCAAATTGGAGCCCCTGGCACCCTCCCAGTACAGACTGCAATGATTCCCAGTTCCATCTGGAGCCCCTGGCCCCATCCCAGGACAGAATGGGTCCTTTCCCAGTCCAAACGGAATCCCCTGGCCCCCTCCCAGGACAGATTGGGATCTTTCCCAGACCAAACTGGATCCCCTGGACCCCTCCCAGGACAGACTGGGATCATTCCCAGTCCAAACTGGATCCCCTGGTACCCTCCCAGGACAGACTGGGATCATTCCCAGTCCAAACTGGATCCCCTGGCCGACTCCTAGGACAGACTGGGCCCTGTCCCAGTCCAAACTGGATCCCCAGGCCCCCTCCCAGGACAGACTGGGATCACTCCCAGTCAAAACTGGAGCCCCTGGCCCCCTCCCAGTACAGTCCGGGATCATTCCCAGTCCAAACTGGGTCCCCTGCCCCCTCCCCGTAGAGACTTGGCCCTGTCCCAGTCCAAACTGGATCCCCTGGCCCCCTCCCAGGACAGACTGGGACCAGTCCCAGTCCAAACTGGAGCCTCTGGTCCCGTCCCAGTACAGAGTACAATTATTCCCAGTTCCAACTGGAGACCCAGGCCCCCTCCCAGGACAGAATAGACCCTGTCCCAGTCCAAACTGGATCCCCTGACCCCCGCCCAGGACAGACTGGGATCATTCCAAGTCCAAACTGGATCCCCTGGCACCTTCCCAGTCCAGACCGGGATCATTTCCAGTCCAAAGTGCATACCCTGGCTTCCTCCCAGTATGGACTAGAATCATTCCCAGTCCAAAATGGATCCCCTGGCCCCCTCCCAGGACAGACTGGTCCCTGTCCCAGTCCAAACTTAATCCCCTGGCCCCCTCCCAGGACAGATTGGGCCCTGCCCCAGTCCAGATTGGAAGCCCTGGCCCCCTCCTAGGACAGACTGGGATCATTCCCAGTCCAAACTGGATGCCCTGGCCCACTCGCAGGACAGACTGGGATCATTCCCAGTCCCAACTGGATCACCTGGCCCCCTCCCTGAACAGAGTGGGCCCTGTCCCACTCCAAACTGGATCCCCTGGCCCCCACCGAGGACAGACACGGATCATTCCCAGTCCAAAATGGATCCCCTGGCCCCCTTCCAAGACAGACTGGGCCCTGTCCCAGTCCAAACGGGATCCCCTGGCCCCCTTCCAGGACAGACTGGGCCCTGTCCCAGTCCAAACCCAAGCCCTTGGCCCCCTCCCAGTACAGACTGCAATCATTCCCAGTTCCAACTGGAGCCTCTGGCCGCTCCCAGTACAGAATGGGCCCTGTCCCAGTCCAAACTGGATCCCCTGGCCCCCTACCAGGACAGATTGGGAGTATTCCCAGTCCAAAATGGATCCCCTGGCTCACTCCCAGGACAGACTGGGCCCTGTCCCAGTCCAAACTGGATCCCTTGGCCCCCTCCCAGTATGGACTGGAATCATTCCCAGTCCAAACTGGATCCTCTAGCCCCCTCCCAGTCCAGACCGGGATCATTCGCAGTCCAAACTGGACCCCCTGGCCCCCTCCCAGGACAGACTGGGATCATTCCCAGTCGAAAAAGTATCCCCTAGCCCACACCCAGGACAGACTGGGCCCTGTCCCAGTCCAAACTGGATCCCCTGGCCCCCTCCCAGGACAGACTGGGATCATTCCCAGTCCAAACTTGATCCCCTGCCCCCTCTCCCATTCCAGACTGGGATCATGCCCAGTCCTAACTAGATCCCCTGGCCCCCGTCCCAGGAGAGACTGCAATCATTCCCCGTCCTAACTAGATCCCCTGGCCCCTGTCCCAGGACAGACTGCAATCATTCCCCGTCCAAACTGGATACCCTGGCCCGCTCCCTGGACAGACTGGGCCCTGTCCCAGTCCAAAATGGATGCCCTGGCCACCTCCCAGGACAGACTGGGCCCTTTCCCAGTGCAAACTGGAGCCCCTGGCACCCTCCCAGTACAGACTGCAATCATTCCCAGTTCCAACTGGAGACCCTTGCCCCATCCCACGACAGAATGGGCCCTGTCCCAGTCCAAACTGGATCCCCTGGCCCCTTCCCAGGACAGACTGGGATCATTCCCAATCCAAACTGGATCCAGTGTCCCCCTCCCAGTCCTGACTGGGATAATTCCCAGTCCAAACTGGATCCGGTGGCCCCCTCCCAGTCCAGAATGGGATCATTCCCAGACCAAACTGGATCCAGTGTCGTCCTCCCAGTATGGACTGCAATCATTCCCAGTCAAAACTGGACCCCCTTCCCCCCTCCCAGGACAGACTGGAATCATTCCCAGTCCAAACTGGATCTCCTGGCCCCCTCTCAGGGCAGACTGGGATCATTTCCAGTCCAAACTGGATCCACTGGCCCCCTCCCAGGACAGAGTGGGCCCTGTCCCAGTCCAAACTGGAGCCCCTGCCCCCTTCCCAGGACAGACTGCAATCATTCCCAGTTCCAACTGGAGCCCTTGGCCGCTGCCAGTACAGAATGGGCCCTGTCCCAGTCCAAACTGGATCCCCTGGCCCCCTCCCAGGACAGACTGGGATCATTCCCAGTCCAAACTGGATCCCCTGGCCCCACTCCCATTCCAGACTGGGATCATTCCAAGTCCAAAATGGATCCCCTGGCCCCCTCCCAGTCCAGAACGGGATAATTCCCAGTCCAAACTGGATCCCCTGCCGCCTCCCCGTACAATCTTGGCCCTGTCCCAATCCAAACTGGATCCCCTGGCCCCTCCCCGTACAGACTTGGCACTGTCCTAGTGCAAACTGGATCCACTGGCCCACTTCCAGGACAGACTGGGATCATTCCCAGTTCAAACTGGATCCCCTGGCACCCTCCCAGGACACACTGCGCTGTATCCCACACCAAACTGGATCCCATGGCCGCCTCCCAGGACAGACTAGGACCAGTCCCAGTCCAAACTGAATCCCATTGCCCCCTCCCAGGACAGACTGGGCCCTGTCCCAGTCCAAACTGGATCCCGTGGCACCCTCCCAGTACAGAGTGGGATCATTCCCAGTCCAAACTGGATCCAATAGCCCCCTCCCAGTCCAGACCTGGATCATTCCCAGTCCAAAGTGCATACCCTGGCTTCCTCCCAGTATGGACTAGAATCATTCCCAGTCCAAACTGGATCCCCTGGCCCCCTCCCAGGACAGACTGGGCCCTTTCCCAGTCCAAACTTAATCCCCTGGCCCCCTCCCAGTACAGATTGGGCCCTTCCCCAGTACAGATTGCATCCCCTGGCCCCCTCCCAGGACAGACTGGGATCATTCCCAGTCCCAGCTGGATCACCTGGCCCCTTCCCAGGACAGATTGGGCCCTGCCCCAGTACAGAATCGATCCCCTGGCCCCCACCGAGGACAGACACGGATCATTCCCAGTCCAAACTGGATCCCCTGGCCCCCTCCCAGGACAGGCTCGGATCATTCCCAGTCCAAACTGGATCCCCTGGCCCCCTCCCAGGACAGACTGCAATCATTCCCAGTTCCAACTGGAGCCCCTGGCCACTCCCAGTACAGAATGGGCCCTGTCCCGGTCCAAACTGGATCCCCTGGCCCCCTCCCAGGACAGGCTGGGACCTGTCCCACTCCAAACTGTATCCCCTGGCCCCCTCCCAGTACAGACTGTGCCCTGTCTCAGTCCAAACTGCATTCCCTGGCCCCCTCTCAGTACAGACTCGGATCATTCCCAGTCCAAACTGGTCCCCCTGGCCCCCTCCCAGGACAGAGAGGCCCTGTCCCAGTCCAAATTGGATCCCCTGGCCCCCTCCCTGGACAGGCTGGAATCATTCCCAGTCCAAACTGGATCCCCTGGCCCCCTCACAGGACAGACTGGGCCCTGTCCCAGTCCAAACTTAAACCCCTGGCCCCCTCCCAGGACAGACTGGGCCCTGACCCAGTCCAAACTGGATCCCCTGGCAACCTCCCAGGACAGACTGGGATCATTCCCAATCCAAACTCGATCCAATGGCCACCTCTCAGTCCAGACTGGGATCATTCCCATTCCAAACTGGATCCGGTGGCCTCCTCCCAGTATGGACTGGAATCATTCCCAGTCCAAACTAGATCCTCTAGCCCCCTCCCAGGACAGAGCGGGATCCTTCGCTGTCCAAACTGGACCCCCTTGCCGCCTCCCACGACAGAATGGGCCCTCTCCCAGTCCAAACTGGTGCCCCTGGTCCCCTCCCAGTACAGACTGCAATCATCCCCACTTCCAACTGGAGCCCCTGGCCCACTCCCAGGACAGACTGGGCCCTGTCCCAGTCCAAACTGGTGCCCCTGGTCCCCTCCCAGTACAGACTGCAATCATTCCCAGTTCCAACTGGATCCCCTGGCCCACTCCCAGGACAGACTGGGCCCTGTCCCAGTACAAACTGGATCCCCTGGCCCCCTCCCAGGACAGACTGGGATAATTCCCAGTCCAAACTGGATCCCCTGGCCCCCTCCCAGGACACACTGCGACCATTCCCAGTCCAAACATGATTCCCTGGCGCCCTCCCAGGACACACTGGGCACTGTCCCAGTCCAAATTGGATCCCCTGGACCCCTCCCAGTACAGGCTGGGATCATTCCCAGTCCAAACTGGATCCCCTGGCCACTTCCCATTACAGACTGCAATCATTCCCAGTTCCAACTGGAGCCCCTGGCCACTCCCAGTACAGAATGGGCCCTGTCCCAGTCCAAGCTGGATCCCCTGGCCCCCTCCCAGGACAGACTGGGATCATTCCCAGTCCAAACTGGATCCCCTGCCCCCCTCCCAGGACAGACTGGGATCATTCCCAGTCCAAACTGGATCTCCTGGCCCACTCCCAGGACAGAGTGGGATTATTCCCAGTCTAAACTGGATCCCCTGGCCCCTCTCCCATTCCAGACTGGGATCATTCCCAGTCCAAACTGGATCCCCTTGCCCCCTCCCCGTACAGTCTTGGCCCTGTCCCAGTCCAAACTGGATCCCCTGGCACAGTCCCAGGACAGACTGGGACCTGTCCCAGTCCAAACTGGATGTCCTGGCCCTCTCCTAGGACAGACTGGGATCATTCCCAGTCCCAACTGGATACACTGGCCCCCTCCCTGGACAGAGTGGGCCCTGTCCCAGTCCAAACTGGATCCCCTGGCCCCCTCCCAGGACAGACTGGGCCCTGTCCCAGTGCAAACTGGATCCCCTGGCCCCCTCCCAGGACAGACTGGGCCCTGTCCCAGTCCAAACTGGATCCCCTGGCCCCTGCCAGTACAGAGTGGGCCCTGTCCCAGTCCAAACTAGATCACCTGGCCCCATCCCAGGACAGACAGGGATCATTCCCAGTCCAAACTGGATGCCCTGGCCCCCTCCTAGGACACACTGGGCTCTATCCCACTCCAAACTGTATCCCATGGCCGCCTCCAAAGACCGACTGGGATCATTCCCACTTCAAACTGAATCCCCTCGCCCCCTCCCAGGACAGACTGGGCCCTGTCCCAGTCCAAACTGGATACCAAGGCACCCTGCCAGTACAGACTGGGATCATTCCCAGTCCAGACTGGATCCAATAGCCCCCTCCCAATCCAGACCGGGATCATTCCCAGTCCAAAGTGCATACCCTGGCTTCCTCCCAGTATGGACTAGAATCATTCCCAGTGCAAAATGGATCCCCTGGCCCCCTCCCAGGACAGACTGGGCCCTGTCCCAGTCCAAACTTAATCCCCTGGCCCCCTCCCAGGACAGACTGGGATCATTCCCAGTCCAAACTGGATGCCCTGGGCCTCTCCCTGGACAGAGTGGGCCCTGTCCCAGTCGAAATTGGATCCCCTGGCCCCCTCCCAGGACAGACTGGGATCATTCCCAGACCAAGTTGTATCCCCTGGCCCCCTCCCAGGATAGACTGGGATCATTCCCAGTCCAAAATGGATGCCCTGGCCCCTCCCAGTACAGAGTGGGCTCTGTCCCAGTCCAAACTGGATCCGCTGGCCCTCTCCCAGGACAGACTGGGATCATTCCCAGTCCAAACTGGATCCCATGGCCCCCTCCCAGGACAGACTGGGATCATTCCCAGTCCAAACTGGTTACACTGCCCCCCCCCCTGTACAGACTGGAATCACTCCCAGTCCGAACTGGATACACTGGCCCCCTCCCAGAACAGACTGGGATCATTCCCAGTCCAAAATGGATCCCCTGGCCCCCTCCCAGGACAGACTGGGATCAATCCCAGTCCAAACTGGATTCCCTGGCCCCCTCCCAGGACAGACTGGGATCATTCCCAGTCTAAACTGGATCCCCTGGCCTCCTCCCAGAACAGACTGGGATCATTCCCAGTCCATACTGGATCCCCTGGCCCCCTCCCAGGACAGGCCAGGATCATTCCCAGTCCAAACTGGATCCCCTGCCCCCCTCCCAGGACAGACTGGGCCCTGTCCCACTCCAAACTGGATCCCCTGGCCCCCTCCCAGGACAGGCTGGGATCATTCCCAGTCCAAACTGGATCCCATGGCCCCCTCCCAGGACAGACTGGGATCATTCCCAGTCAAACTGGATCTGCTGGCCACTTCCCACAACAGAGTGGGATCATTCCCAGTCCAAACTGGATGCCCTGGCCCCCTCACAGGACAGTCTGGGATCATTCCCAGTCCAAAACTGGATCCCCTGGCCCCCTCCCTGGACACGCTGGAATCATTCCCAGTCCAAACTGGATCCCCTGGCCCCCTCCCTGGACACGCTGGAATCATTCCCAGTCCAAACTGGATCCCCTGGCCCCCTCCCAGGACAGATTGGGATCATTCCCAGTCCAAACTGGATTCCCTGGCCCCCTCCCAGGACAGAGTTGTTGTAAATATTCTGGGTTTTAATCAAAATATGATATATAGAAAAGGTTAAATTTAATTAATAAATAAATAAGTTAGGATTGTTATGTTAGAAACAATAACCATAGGAACCTCACCAGGGAGTTGCCGTTCCATACTAAGGAACTAACAGTAACGAGATGGAACGATGAAGCATTGAACAGAAAAGTGTTGTTTGAGTCCTGTGACAGTGTGACCTGATAGGCACCAGTGATGCTGCTTGAAAATCCCCTTACCCTCCCATCTTTATATGAATATCAAGAATGCCAATCGATAGATATTAATAGAAATAAACATTGATTATTCATAGGCATGGAAATTGACAGAAAATTATAAGCTAGAAAGTGATTATTAAAAGATCTAAAGTTATATATATATATATATATATTCTGTATAAGGGTAACTAGGTATGAGCTACCCCGATTTAATCATAAACTAGCTATGAACAATGTAGCACTGTGAATAGGTAGGATTTGCTTGTCAAGAGAAGGATAAGTTGTAGGCCTGGTCAGTAAACCGAGGAAAACTTAAGAAGATTCCAAGAATGGAATTGTGCAACCAACCTGAGCATGCGCAAAGATGGGGTTCAACTAAAGGACACCATGAGGAAGACTATGGACGACCACCAGAGGACGTCAGATGACCACCTCTGTACCTGAAGGTGCATGCCTCACGAGCATTTACTTATATTAACGATTTCTCGGAAATCGTATGAATATGTTAATTGTTTCTTGGAAATATGATGAATATGTATACTTTGATTGTATATAACTTTTGTAGCAGAGAAACTAAGCACGCACACTAGGTGGAGCGATCCCCTGTGCGTCCAGCACTGCAATAAAGAAGTGCCTGCTCACCTACATACACAGAAGGTAAGACTTTTTTTTTTTTTTTTTTAAAGACCAGCATACCTCTGCTGCTCCTGAGGCAAAGGAGATGATTGTCAGAAAACAGCTGCCAAAACACAGCGCAATGACCGGAATAGGAACAGGAGGAACTCGAAATGACAGGAAGCAGAATGTGCAAGACAATCTCAAACGGCGGAAGGTACTCAAGTTAGTAAGTTCCTCAGAAACTCGTTGTCTAGGTGCAGAAAAAGTAAAAAAGATCTATCCTGAAAAAGAGAAGAGCCCTGTACGTACAGCACAATATTCTGTTATTCTGTCTTTAGATACGAATCAAAGGGGTATATTTGTAGAAGATCAAAGAGGAGTACTATCTTGTTCTTGTCTGTTTGCCATTTGCATGAACGGCTACTGGGGTTTGGACACGGAATTTTCCCTGCAAACAAGACCTTTACTGAATTTCTCCATCCTTCTGGCAGATCCAGGTAGCTGTTTCAGGAACACAGCTGCAGAGGGAGGGGGAAGAGGAAAAGGAGAAGAATGCTTTTTAAGGGTAACCACATCGTAGCTGTCAAGTTTTTAAAAGGTAATGTGCATGGTGACTGCATAAGCTGTGCCAAATGCAAGGTGATAGGAAAAAATACCCTCACTCACTCCCCAGATGTGCTCCCAGCCTCGACTGTATACCTTTTATGACTCATGATGCCCCAAATATGTCTCAATTTCTGATGATTTTTTTGGCGCAGGATCTTAGAGACATGGAGCTCTGCAAAAGAGTTGTTGCTCATAAGGCATTTTATAAAGCCAGTAAAACAGCATGGGAAAGACCCCAACAATAGTAGGTGATATATTATGCTTCTTTTCCTCTTGATGACGTTTGAAAAATCCACATATCACTTTTCTCACTGAACATAGCTGAAGCCAATACTGTCAGTGCAGGAGCGGGGAGTGGGGGAAGGACAGAGACAGAAAGTCTGATCAGTGTGTGCTGGTCCACAACAGAAGAAGGAACCAACTACTAAATAGATCTCCTAATTTCCAGAAGGATTAGGTCTTACTGGAAAAAACCTCACAAATGGGTGAAGCATTGCCACCAAACCAGAATTCTCCTCTTTGATTCACAATGAGCACAGGAGGTTGTGAAGAAAGCAGTGAAACACAGAAAGTGCTGTCGATTGACTTTAAAAACCCTCCCACGAATGGGACAACAACAGTACTTTACAAGCTTTATCATAGTAATAATTTTTGAAGAGGGTACTGAACGGCATGGGGCAAAAGAAGGATGGGAAAGGACAGTCCAGTTAGGAGACATGTTCTCAGCTGTCTCTCAGACCCCCAGATACGAGGCTAGCAAGACATGCGACAAACACTGAAAGTAACCTGAAAAAGGCAGATTTTAAAAAGCATTAAACTGAAAAGATGAAAACAAAAGAAAACCAAACCGAAAAACCAAAACCACACTCCCCAAACCAGAGCAATTGCACACGATGGAGGTGCTCCAACCGCGTACAGAGAAATCTAAGCTACTGATCTCAACGCAATTTATGAAACATTTTCATAATCAAGCAATACAGGAAAATCCTTCCACGAACGGGTAAGACAGTCTAAGCTCTCAGTAACTATGGTATTGGCAGATTCACGTCACACCAAGCCAACTCATGCCAAAACAAACAAACAAATCTGTTGTAAATACTCTGATTTTTTAAAATAATCCAATATAATCATACAGAAAGGTTAAATATGATTAATAAATAAAATAATAAAATACAAATGCATGTTAGGATTTTTCAGTTAGAAGCATTAACCATAGGAACCTCACCAGGGAGTTGCCGTTCCATACTGAGGAACTAACAGTAACGAGATGGAACGATGAAGAATTGAATAGAAAAGTTTCGTTTGAGTCCTGTGACAATGTGACCTGATAGGCACCAGTGATGCTGCTTGGAAAATTCCTTACCTTTCCCATCTTGATTTGAATATCAAGAATGCCAATCAATAGATATTAATAGAAATAACCATTGATTATTTTAAGGATGGATATTGATAGAATAGTATAATCCAGAGAGCGATTAATAAAAAATAAATTATATATATTCTGTATGAAGGTAACTAGGCATGATTTATCTGTGATTTAATCATAAACTAACTGTTGAACAATGTAGCATTGTGAATTGATAGGGTTTGCTTGTCAAGAGAATGGTAAGTTATAGGCCTGGTCAGTAAACCGAGGAAAACTTAAGATGATTCCAAGAATGGAATTTTGCAACCAACCTGAGCATGCGCAAAGATGGGGTTCAACTAAAGGACACCATGAGGAAGACTATGGACGACCACCAGAGGACGTCAGACGACCACCTCTGTACCTGAAGGCCCATGCCTCACGAGCATTTACATATATTAATGAGTTCTCAGAAATTGTATGAATATGTTAATTGTTTCTTGGAAATATGATGAATATGTATACTTTGATTGTTTATAACTTCTAGCGGTGAAACTAAGCACCCACACAGGTGGAGCGATCCCCTGTGCGTCCAGCGCTGCAATAAAGAAGTGTCTGCTCACCTACGTACATTGTGTAGGTGAGTTTTTATAGTACAGATTTGTAACATGTTTAACAGTCAGGTAACCCAAATGCATGTTAAATATACAAGTTTTGCCCTTGTTCCGGATCTGTCTGGGAGATAATTCTCAGGAGGTCATAAACGGTATGTTCTGCTGTGCTTTAAAATAACCTGTGGCCAGAAATGTCTTCCTTAGTGCCTGCACAGAGCAAGAACCTCCAGTAGCGAGGGCATGCTGACCCTCGGGCAGCTTCAAAGCAACAAATACTTGTAAATAGGTTAAAAATACAGTTCCCTGGTAGCAACGTGCTTGTCTAAGTCCACCTGACTCCACATTACTCAGCACTCAGTCAGAAGTTTTTGTGGGTAGGGGTGGATGAAATCAATATACTCTAGAGGCAGGTGCTAAAACTGGCCAGGCAGTTTATCTAAATAAATCAAAATTTACCTTTGAAAGGAGTGGCATGCCTTTAGATGTGGGGGGGTGTATCGCTTTTTCCTTCTTTGGTCTGAGCACAGCGCAGTGAGAGGTGTTTCCACCTGGGGGAGGGAAGCTCATCCAACAGCCATCATCAGCCTCAGGGCTTGTGGTCCTTGATGGAGGCCTAAGTGCTTGGGATAGCTTTAGTTGTGTGATGCTTCTCATTCTGCTCCCAGCTTTTCCCATTAACGTTTGCTCTTTGGTGAATTTGTCTGTGCAGTGTTTAGTAAACAGTCTCCATTCACAGCTCTGAGTGCCCTTTTTTTTTTTTTAAAGGCAGGTAAACTACCTGTGCCTTTCTTTGAAACCCCATGAATAGCTCTGGAGTTTACCTTGGGGGCAGAGAAAACAGGGACCCTTTAGAGTAGAGAAGAGAATTTAACAGGGGAAGCACTTCAATGATATGCTGCTTGTGAGGAGGAAAGTACCTGCTTCAACTTCTTTTGGTAGCTTCCGCATTGTTTAGCAGTAACTACTTAAAAGACTGATTACTTCAGGGAAAGAAGAAGAAATCACTTCTGATTTCTGTGTCTGACTGAAAGAACTAACCTGAACATACAGAAAACTGATGTGAAGAGCCATTTTTGGTCATTATTGGGTAAGGGCCTGTGGGTGCTCTGCTGCATGCAGGTGTAAAGGGTGTTCAGGATTTTTGGCACCTGAATGGAAGAAGAGGAGAAAGAAGGGCTCGGTGCATCCTTTACCCCCTCCTGCGGGGCCCAGACACAGTCATTCAGCATATGAGCAGTGCCTGCTCCCGTGACACAGAGTCCAGACCTAGCTCGAAACCTCACCCCTTCCACCCTGCCTGATCCTGGCTCACGTCTGGAGCCGAGCGTGCTCTTAGCAATTGTGCGCGCACACGCACACACAGACATGCGTGCACTCACACGGGCAGACTCAGTCATGGCATGTCCCTGGGCACCGTATGAGCAGCTGCGTGCCATTGTGCACACAGAGGACACGGACACATTTCACACCCAACGCTTGACTAACTCTCCCCACGTGTCTGTAGCGATGCAAGAGCAAAACCAAACACGCTCTTTGAGACCCTGAAGATGCCTTGCAGTGCCTCTGCAAGGGCTCGTGACTCCTTCCAGAGGAACCCAGTTCTCCGGGGACACTTCTCCTTGCCTCTACCCTCCTTTCCCAAAGCGCCAACCCCTTCCCCACACAGAGGACCTTCCCCTGAAGGAAGGAGTGTTTGCTTGAGCCTTTCACAGCTAGAAGCCGTGGCCATGATAAGGACAAATAGGCAGCCAGGTCCCTCATTCGTGGAAGATCCCAGCTTCTCCCACAGCTGCCTACCTCTGGCCCGTGGTGCAGACAGAACCTGCCCTGCGCCTGGGGAAGCAGCAAGGGGTGACCCCACAGCCCACGGATGCGGCACTCCCGCTGCCCAGAGCGGCCGCGGGCTCTGCAGGGACGGCGCAGGGACGGCACAGGGACACCCTGCCCTGGCTGTAATGACAGTGGCTTAACGGCTGGGTGAGCTTTAGCTCAGCTGGGCGCGATCCTGTGGGCTGCTACCCGTGGCTGCTGTCACTGCGACCGGCCTTTGTCAGCGGTGGACAGCCACGGAGTTAGTCTGGGCTGAGCGAGCTGCTGCTGGCCCTGGAGCCCAAATGGAGCGCAGGAGAGCAGGAACGGAGGAGGAGAACAGGAGCCTTGAAAGGGCAGGCACAGCACGAGGCCAGAGGCTCCCAGGCTACAAACAGGCAGCAACTGGTGGCTAAAGGAAGGGCACCTCGCAGGCTGGGAAACACCACAGTCGGGGAAAGCAATGAGAGCAATGAACAAGTATGCAACCTATGGAAAACCTGGTGTGCCCAGCAAAGCTCAGGATAGGGGGAATTGGGGAGAAGTGAGGAAAGAGCAAAGTGAAGCAGGTCCCAGGGCAGGGAGGACTGACAGTGACCCCGGAGGAAGGGGAGGAACGGCAAGGTCGGTGCCTCCCAGTGCGTCACTCGTGGGAAGGACCTGGACAACGGAAGACTTTGGACAAGACGGGCCCACATCCCTGTCACCAGCTGGAGCAGACCCCAGCAGCAGTTGCCAATGCACGACTCAGAGCATCGGCAGTCCCTCGGCTCGGCACACAGGCAGTGTTTCTTGAGCCCATGCCAACTGCACAGGGTGTCGTGCAACAGCCAACAGGAGAAAAGACAAAGTCAAATGGGAAAAAGGTCTCCTTTGCCTCCTGGACTATTTCCTTCCTGCATTCCACCAGGAAGATGGAACACCCACTTCCATACTGCCTTCACACACGCAGATCTGACATGCAGCAAGCTGTCCAGGACAGCACTCAGAAAGTCTGTAGCCTGTGCTGGAAGGATGCATTTGCAAACAGCCTGGAGAGAAGTCAGGAACAGGAGAGACCACGTCACAGCTCTGCTCCAGCAATTCGGCAAGGAAAGGAAACTTGACGGGACTGTTAGTCAGGCAATCGTAGAGGGGGCAATCACTTTTTCCTCCTGCTGTGCATACAGTGCTGTTTACATCTGACACAGCTAACCGATTTGGAAGTGTCTCCCCCCACGTCGTTGGCTCATATACCAAATTTGTATTCTGACAAGAGCACTCACACATGTGCGAACGCACATACACACATCACGGTATCTGCTCCAGTGTGTCTAAAGGACAGTCTTGTCTCAAAGCCTCCTGCTACTTGCTAACAACAGCCATCCTGGACAGCTTGCTCTGGAGACAGTGAGAGACTCTGGAGGGGAGCAGGGAGACGTGCAGGAGCCCAGGAGCTGGGCCCCCACCCCGGTCTTTTGGGGCCAGTTACCTTTGCTATTTTGGTACAGGTCTCCACCACAGTCTCCGTGTCTGGGCTGTTCAGCTCCTCACCAAAGCACCTGATCTCATCTGCCTGAGGCACCACCTCCATGGTCCTGGCTGGAGCAAACACCAGGAAAAAAGACGAGTCACGTCTACAGAAACCCAACCGCTGACCCCAGATACTGCAAAGGAGAACCCAAGGGATGGCAGTGAAGGCCACAGGGAAACCCAGGGCCCTCCTGAACTCGGTGCAGCAGGAATTCCCTGCTGAGAAATCCTGGGCTGGAAAGAGCCCTCCTCCTCCTGGAACCATTTGCTGGGGCTTCAGGGTTTCAGCAGCCTCTGCTCCTAGCAGCTCCATCCCCCAGGAGCCCCCAAACCCAGCACCCAGTTGGGCAGGGCTCCCTTCTGGGGGACACAGATGGTGGGAAGGGGGCACCAGGGCATGCAGGGGGGCTTTACTCACCATAAGCTCACGTTGCTCCTTGCAAGCTCCCAGCACATGGACGCAAACCTGCAGGGCTCTCTCCCGCTCCCATTCTTTGGCTGAGGTGAGCCAGCCCTTCAGGACCTGAGGCAGGGTGCATCTCTCTCGCAACAGGCATCTTTCTCTCCCTGAGGTCCCTCTCCAACTCCCTCCTTCTCTGGCCCCTTCCCAGCACGGCCCCCAGCCCCACTAAGCACTGGCACTGCAGCCTCCACCACCTCGCTCTCTCCAGCCGCCTCTGCCCTGAGCCCACTGTTGCTTCCCTGCCGGCACCTCCCCACTCCAGCCTTCCCCCAGGCTGCTCTCACCCAGCTCAGGGCTGGCTCTTGGCTTTGCCTAAATCAGGGCCCACTTCCCTGCCTGGCCTGCGCTCCCGTCCCCCAGCTCAGCCCCTTGCTCCAGCCAGATGCACAGCCTCAGAGCGAGGAGCCAAAGCCCCACTTTCCCGTAGGAAAGGTATCCACCTCCTAACACCCTCTAATGCCTCCACTCTCTGTCCCCACGACACTTTCCCTGTTGCACCATGGCCACTCACATGGACCACGTCATCAAAGCAGGCAGAGGTCTCCTCTGCCTCCAGAAGAGTTTCTAGGAGATGGCCCAGATCTTCCATGCATCTCATGTGCAGAAGCTGAAAGCAGGAAAGCAGAGCTGGGGGGCTGCCGGGGCGCACTGAGGTGGGACCCTGACCCAGGGGTGGGCAGGCACTGGCTGGTGGGTACCTGCGTGTTCACAGCTGCCCTCACTGTCTTCCTGACCTTGTTCATCCAGTCCTCGGAAGGACAGGACAAGACAGTCTGGCAGCACACTGACAGCAGCTTGCGATTTTCCTCCCTGCTCAGAAGTGGCCTCAGCTTGCTGGCCAGAGGAAAAAAGAAAACAGAAAGAGGATTTACTAGCCCTCTCCAGAGTGGCTTAGACCACAGCTGGGTTCCTCCTAATCGAGGGCCCCAAATCCAACACCCCCAGCCCATGCCAGCGAGCACTGCCTTCAGCACCAGCAATTCCTGCCTCCTCCCAGGCAGCAGGCAAACCCCCGCCCCCAGGTTAAGGAACCCTGGGGGCTCCCTTCCTGGGGGAGACACCCGACATGGGGGACACCCTCCCACTCCACAGCCCCAGCAGCTCCCGGCTCCATGCTCAAGGCCACTGGGGCTGCCCCAGACAGCTGGGATGGGGCACACTAGAAGTCCCCAGAGCCTGGGGAACAGACCTCACCTCAACTCCTCCAGGGCCTGGAACACTCCATACACCAGGGAGTCCCAGGGCTCCCCCTTGATCCAGTCCTGCAAGTCCCAGAGAGAGAAGCACAGAGTTGGCCGGGGCATGGGACAGCCCTCCCGCCTCCCCTGGGGACAGGCTCTGCTGCCAGGTCTGGGCAGACACTGCCCCATCACCCCCACGCATCCCCAAAGGCACCGCAGGAGGGACCCTGCTCCCCAGCCACAGCCACCCAGCACCAGCACTCAAGGGCCCCACCAGCTCCGGACACAGCTCCAGAGCTCGCACGAAGCCCAGAGACCATCGTGCCTCTGGGGAAACCAGTCTGATGGTGCAGCCCAAAACTCCCCCGTGCGACTGCCCCACCTACGGGTACTCACCAGCAAGGTCCACATCGCCTTCCGCTTTAAGGAGAGCTCAAAGCTGCCACAGTCGCCCACAGCCTGGATGGCACAGCTGACCTCGGTGATGCTCTGCACCAGGGCGAGCTTGAGCTGCATGTCCTGAGGCCAAAGAGAGAAAAGCACCCCTTCAACTCTTTGAAGGGCTGAGAGGTGGAAGAGGAGCATGGGCAGGGGAAACCCATGGGGGGCTGAATCTGGACGTTGAGGACAAACCCTTCCTTGGGAGGTCTTTAGAAAGAGACCGTCCACCTCGGTGCACCCCAGCCCCAAGGGGATGAAGCTGGGACACCCAGGCATTCCTGCCCTGTGTGCCCTATGCTCCTACCCTCTGTTTAGCTCTGGAGAGCCGCAGGATGTTGCCCAGGTCTGGATCCAGCCGCACCTAGCCTCCTCTCTCAGAAGTTTAGAAAGCAAGGGGGTCCTCTCTGAACCTCATGAAATGAAATATGATGAATATGTATACTTTAGTTGAATATAACTTTTGTAGCAGAGAAACTAGGCACGCACACTAGGTGGAGTGATCCCCTGGGCGTCCAGCACTGCAATAAAGAAGTGCCTGCTCACCTATGTACATCGTGTAGATGAGTTTTTATATTACAGATTTGTAACAAATCCAAAACAAAAAACACCACATGAAAAACAAACCAAGACATTCCCAAGCAGCCCAGTCTTCCATGTTCCCCTCACTGCACTTCTATGAAACATCTCACGAATCAAAGAAAGTTAGCAGAATAATGCTCTTCATCTAGTACAGAACGTTTCTTTAACTTTTTTAACAGTATATGAAGATGTCCAAGATTTCAAAGCATTACTTTTCGAACTACACAGTGCCTAAAGAGCACAGAAATAAGAAAACTCTCTTTCTAGAGTAATTTCTACACTGCAATGCTAGGAACCAAATTTTTTAGCAGTGCAGTAAAAGAAAATGTCAAAAACGTATCAGTCTGTAAGCGATGCCAAATGCCATTGAAAACACTTATGACCCCACTTTCTGTTACTGCTGTTCAGTGTATATTCATTCTGTCACATAATTACCATCTGGAGAATTCAGAGACTTACATTTATGTAATTTTATAGTCTTTCATGGGACTATTTAAAGGAACTACAAAGAGACTGTCTCTTCTATTTTTAATCACTTTCAAAAAAATTAACAAGTTATGCTTTGCAAGGCAGTTAAATAAAGAAATTAGAATGAATGCCTAATATTGAGCCCCTTCTATACAAATGATTCAACTAAACATGAATATGGGTTAAATACTTTCAATACTGCACATACTAAGAATTCCTTCCCACATTACAGAAATCCACATCTAGACTCATCCTTATACTGACTGAATGGTTTTTACACAGATGAAAACACCAGTACAACAACAGGGCACAACATGAGCTTTGAAAAGGGAAAACAAAGACAGAACTAACATTGACAAAGAAAGGTATAAGATGAAAAATACCAGGTTAGATCTTGCAGTGTAGTATTTTTCTTCTGAATCGTCCAAAAATCACTCCTGCCAGGCTGTTTGTTAGACAGAGATCAAGACACTCAAATTATTTACATTGTGACTGAAAGCCAGGTAGACACAAAGGGAAAGTTTCTTGCTAAAAAAAAAGTTGTTAGTTGAAACTCAAACCATGTTAAGCCAGTTCTGGGGATGGAGGTAAAACACAGCGAAGGGTACGGTCACATTACCAGACACTACCGAGTCACACCAAAAGAATGGATTATTGTTCACCACCTGAGCTGTGGCAATGAGCGACAAACTGCCTCAGTTAGAGGCAAGTATGTGCCAGTTCCACATCTCCGTGCACCACCACCAGTAACTCCTCATGCTGCAGCGGTCCAGTCCTTTGCCTTATAAACATCAAATTTAAGCATGCTTTAGTGAGACAGAAGCAAAAGGGTCAGAAGAACTGCTGTAAGGAAAAGGGATCCACACTGTTAGTGCTGGAGGAACAGACAGGCACCTCTTGCTCCCGCTTGCATTTAAAAGAGCGTGTAGGTTGTTACAAACTTCTCCCTCAGCCTGCTTTGTGCTAAGGCTCTTTGCTGGAACAGCCATTCTGTGAACAGAGCTCTAGTTCGCATTTGACATGCCACTTTAAATTGTCCATCGGTTCTATATCTAACGACAAAATACAGATTTTCTTTGGTCTCTAGACCCCAACATCATCATTTTCAAAATCATAGCTCTGTTTTATCTGGAAAGGACAGATCAGGACTGCATGCTTCATTCTGATACGAGCAGTGGACCAGTTAATTGCCCTCTTCAGAAAGATCCAAACAAGCAATCAGGGATCTTCCCTACAGGCAGGGAGATGAGGCAAGTTCTTTGGACAGGTTTCAAATACCCAAACTCCAACAGGAGCAGACAATACTAAGAGATTTCCTTATCAGCAGAATTAATCTGCATCGTTCAAGTCCCTTCTTGGAGCAGCAAGGGCTTCTGCCATTCCAAAGTGCAAAGGCCCTGATTGCTAACCCACAAGGTAGGAAAAGGCTCTGCTCCTCCCTCCCAACAACACCGGACGAAGAAGTGCTCTCCAAAGTGGTGCTTTAGTCCCTGCAGAAAATCCCTCTCCCCGGTTTAGCAACTCAGGTTCCTAAGGTGCAAGGAAAACACGTCTCTGCCCCATGAAGTTGTCCGCTAACTGGTTTGGTTTGGTCAGTAACTGATAAAGTAAGAAAGAAATGGAAAAAGTATTTTTAAAACTTCAGCTTCTCCCTTAACATCTCTTTGCAATTATGAGTCTGTGTCTGTAGAAATAAATGAAATTCTTAAGGAGCCAAGCATTATAATTTGAACTATACGATGCTACCAATTGTATTTTCTTTATAATCCAGACAATGCAACAGGGGAGCAAAGCCAGGATAACTTGGAATCAGTTCAAAAATCTTTTGGAGTTTACGGTGATGAGTTTACAGTGAAACACTGACTTTATTACAATGTTTAACAAACACTTGTATAACCAGGGCTCCGAAATGATGTTGTCATGCAGTCATGTCAAGGTCTAAATAACATATCTGAAACAACTGCCTAAGTCCTACGTGAGATGTGGTAAGCTATTCTCCTCTGTCTCCAACGGGCACTAGAACCTGCAGACTACCTGTCCAGCCGTTGCTGAGGAAGAGCAAGATCACGTACAAACTCATACACCCAGAGCCAGCTGACCCACTACCAAAGGACAAGGCACCGGGAAGGAGATTCTAGTACAACGACAGAGCAGTACAAGGAAACCTACGCCAGAAATCCCACTCACGTGTAGTTTGTAGCCTTCAGAAGAGGAATTACATTCCCAGCTACACACCCTTCCCAAACCCAACTCAGAGCAAAGCCAATGTCCCTCCCACCTATGCACTAAGCCAACTTTTTCACCTCAACACCTGCCTTAGAAAAACAAAGAGAACACAGAAGTCTGCAGTAAGGAAGCAAAGGAGTGTCTTTTTTATCCAGGAATGTGAAGAAACTGCCCAAGAGCACAAGTGTGGAAAGCAACAGTCTCCATAGAAGAGAGGAAGCTGCTGCAATCGTGTGCGTGAGGCAGCACAGACACCTTTTCCCTCACTGCTTGAGTTCTCACACCCCTTGCACTGACAGGTCCGTAGGATGAAAACATTGGCAACACACCTTCACAGAATACATCATCTGCCAGACTCAGCGTGGCTCAAGTGTCAATACAAGCACAAGGGAGAGAAACATTTGAATATGCACTGTAATTCTACAATTAAAAAAATAACTCTATAAATAAAGGGAATTATATACTTGGCAATGAGGTATAAAGCATAGGGGAAACCCACAAGACCAAGGGCTGTTGCTTAACACGTACATCACACCTGGCAGAGCCCACAAAGAAGGGGTCTTGCTGCATATAGTGCAATGGCACCAAAAGATCCAGGACCAATATGCTACTTGTCAGAAAAATTCACTACCAACTTCAGTAGCGCTAAGGAGGTATGCTACACATCTTGGATTTCTCCTCCTCCACAGACATTTTCAGGGAATAATGTGCAGAGCATAGTCCACGCTGCTTGTAACTCACAAACTCACGATGTGGCTCCGTCTCTTCCCTCAACGGTGGACCAAATTTTACTTGACCAACTACAGAGGAGAAAAGGAAAACAAGAATCGAAGTTGGACTGTAATTAGACCCAATTCAGCTCCAAAGGCTAACCAAAAAGGCAAATCCAGTTTAATGAGTGCATCACAGCCCCACTGATGGAAACTTCTGACACAGGCACACCCCCAACTTGTGCCTGCTGGAAACTATGGGGCACAGAAAGTACTCTTCTGTCACAAAGGCAGCACAATCGCCACTTGCCCCACCTACTTACTCATTAGAAGGATGAGGAAAACCATTCAGCAAACAAGGCCTTGAAGTGCCCTCTTTAGAGCACCAATACAGATGTAATTTAGAGAAAACACGTTCTTTGGGGTGATTCAATAGCACTAAAGAGCCGTGAATGAAGTTTGGAGACAGCTTATCGCATCTTCTAGGAAAGCTCTTTGGCAGACACTCTTCAACACTCCTTCCCACAATTTTAGCTTCAGAAAAGACAACTAAAGCTCCAAGGATTGCTCTGATTTAATTCAAGCAAAAGAATGACCTCAGTTTGGGGGATGGAGTCTGCTTTTAATGGCCAGGGATCAGCCACCTCCTTTCCTGATTTCTACAGGACTGTTTCAGTTCAAAAGCAAAAACCACAACAAGAGACTAAATTAAGGCAGAAAAATCTTCCTCTGCCATTCTGCTACCTAGCACAATCTGGCATCACTCCGAATATCCCTGCTGCAGTGGCGTATGAAGCGATACCAACCAGCGATACCAACCAGAAGAGCTCAGGTTGTGTCCTGTTCAGTTAAGATGAAGCAATAGTGAGATTTGCTGAAGTGCTGACAAAAGGGGTATTCAAATGTTTTACACTAATGTTTCTTTTGCATAGTCATCTAGAAACTATATCCGTAAGTGAAACAGCGTAGTTTTTCTTTTCCTGAATATCACTAAATCTGTTTCTATATACGTCAGCTATGCAGAATACGAGTTGAAATAAGTGAATATCAATGATTATTTTAAGAATATTTAATGTTGTCATATGCTTACAGTTTATTTCAGAGCATGTCTTTTCTTCTCTCCCATTTCTACTTCTCAAATGAATCCTATGAGGCACTACCAGAGGCTAGAAGTGAACAATAAAATACTTCAATACCAAAATATATTCACTTTAAAGCCAGTATTGTGTACCTGGTTTTTAGCAGGTTTCTTTAGCATAATAGCAACAAAGACAGACAGAAATCAAGCGGAAGCTAAAAATAAAGACTGCATGTACGTTTTTGTACATGAAAGTTAGAATTATTTGGAGACATTTTATCTGTAGAGTGTCTTTAACTTCAAGACAAGGGTTTTTAAAACACTGGATTTGAGCAAGTAAAGACAATGCTGGCCAGCATTTATCTTTGCTAAGATTGTTACCGAAAATCGTAACCAAGAAAACTCTCCAAACCAAATGATAGTTTAGAAAGCCGACATTGGTTTATTGCAGCGCTGGGTGCATGGGGGATCCTTCCTCCTAGCATGCACACCGGCTTGAAATCATGAAAGGTATTTAAACAGTTAACAAAGTTAGTTACGCCTTCTGGTCCCACCCCGTAGCTAACTATTGGTTAGGATCTTTCTTACTGCATCTTAAAGATACAGTTCTCTTTTAATTCACTACGCATGCCCAGAGAGTAGGGGGCTTATTTGGGTTGGGGGCTTTTCTAGCTAGGAGGTGTGGTTTTTAACATTATAATGAGGTAGGTCAGCCTTAGGGCACCCATTTGGGGCATTTCACTGACTTGGCTGTTTGGCCAAGTCTCAAGTTTGCATATCGGCCATTATCAGGAGACCCAGAGGCTATATCAGGTGCTAGGTCTACTTTTGTCTCCAGGTAGACAACATTAACATAACCCAATAGAGCTAATCGCCACAGCCAGCCTGTTTCCGGGAAAACTAATGCATATTTCAGTTTGTGCAACGCAGTAGCAGTATCATCTTAACTCATCTGTACAAAGTTTGCACAAAGGGATCTGGGTTTTTTGTATGCTAACTAATTTGTTTGAGTCTTTGGTATCAAGATAACATTTCCTTTTTGCCCTTTCCGTTTAACGGTATTGATAGTTGGAAAGTCTTCACTAACATACAGTTAAGTATGAAGACAGGATGCAGTAACAGAATATCTGTTTTCTCTTGTTTATGAAACACTTCAGTCCTGCACCGCTTATCATCTTACATAAGCGTGCTGTTTCTTCCCAGCTGTTAAAGCAGAAAGTCAGAAACTTTGTCTTTGACAAAACCGTAGGTGAAATGGAGTTTCAGACTCTTCCAAGAGAGAAAATAGAATCTGCAAGAAACACATACCAAACCGCTTGACAAAAACAACTACAGGATCGTTCTCTCCTTCTCATAAGAAAGCAAATGAGGAACAAAAGAACAAGTTCTGCAGAGGTAGAACACGATTTTTATGAATGCTTGTTTTGCAGATGAATGGAAACATAATTCCACAAAGAAACAGAAAGCAGAATGCACGACAGAACTCGGGACTGGAGAAGCAGTCCACACATACTGCTGCAAAATTGTTGAAGGACAACCGCAAACAAAATTTTAAAGTGTTTTCATCTCTCTCTCTCTTTGAGCGTCTCTCCCCCAAATATAATGAGTTTTGCTAAGGGCCTGTACGTGTGACAGAGCAGCACAACCAAAAGTAAAAGCAACCCTTGAGCCTGTTCCCAGGCCACAAAACATTCTGTGGCTCAAGAAATCATAAGCATTTAGTTTTGTCGGCAAATGAAAACTTAATCTGATTCATTCCTACCTCAGGATCATCGTCATCAAAATCACGGTAAGTGGAATGCTCAGGATTATTCATTTTATCCAAAAGTTCAATAGCAAGACTTGGATTTAATGGCTGGGTAACAAAAAGGATGCTGAAAGACAGAAGGAAAAACACAGATTAAAATTCCAACCACTCATATTAAGCACATTTTAATTTTAGAACTTTAAAAAAATCCCATGCATAAATTTATACCTGTAGTAACTTTTCAGCTGTCAGTCTTTTTTTAGCATTTTTTCCTAAGTACCGTTTTCACAGAATGATGGAAACTATTGGACCTGCAAAAGGAAGTGGTAAACATGAGAATCAATTGCCCAGTAAAATACATGATCATTATCTACTGAAACAGAAAAGTACTTGCCATTTCATTTTGTCCTTTAATTCAGGAGGCTGGCAGTTCCTTTTCATCATTAGCAAAAGCGCTCTAAAAAAACCAACAGTATTTCTGTGGTTTACATGGCAGTACATACCTGACATGAATGTTGAATACATTGTTTAGTTGGCAGGAAGAAGTCCATCCGTTTAAGAGATGCTACCAGGACAACATGGTGCATTTATGCACCAAAAGGAGTTGTCACAATTTCTATCACGGACATCCAGAACACTTACAACCCAATACCCTTGCAGTACCCCCAAACACCACAAGCACACATGTAGCCACTACTCCAGATGGATGATTTGGGGAGCTGTACTTACACACCGCGCTTTAACCCCTTGCTATCCTCACTGGATGTAGGTCAAACATTGGATGGAGGCTGAAGCTCAGGAAGCTCTATAGCAGTTATTCCAGCTGCCCACAGATCACAGAGGTGCTTATAGCCACCTTTTCTTCCTACTGCAGTAACTTCTGGCGCCATCCTAAAGGGTGAAAGACATTTTTAGAGAAAATTCTTGCCACAAATCAAACATTCTTCTGTACGCAGCAGTTTACTACTCTTTTTCCTAAACCTCTCAACCTGTAAGCTCACAGCATATACACTTACACAGGTGGATATATACACATGCGTGCACGTGTGCGCGCACGTGTAAAAAGTTACGTAATGTACACATGAAGTTCTCCTCAATCACCTTCTAGTAACTAACAGGCAGCTTCCAAAACAGCTATTTAGCAGGAAGTGGATGAAACCAATCTGCCTCAGGCTGTTCTGCAGGCACACAACAAACTACCCCTCCACAACCAAAGAGCCTAAGGGGTAATTATTCAGCTACAGTAAAACCCAAATAATATCCAAATTCACACACTGCCCTGGAAAGTGATCAACTGACTTTGAAGAGAACAATTCTAACCACAAAAGAAGTCACAAAATGTCAGCTATCTTGTATCCTGAAGGCACGAGACCTGCAGACTCATTGTCACCTCCGCACAGAGCACTCCTTGTTCGTAAAGTCTGCCTCACTGTCATGGCAGAAGACCTCATTTAATTTAACAAAGTACCTTCACATCCTCAGGTGGCAAAAATTAACAGACATAACTGACACATAATTAGGAATACCTACAGAAAACGATTCACTAGGCATTGTCACATGTTTTCAACGGCCAATATGACCACTACAGCTTTTCCATGCTGGCCCTTCTGCTATTTATTTCAGTGCTCTGGAAGGCACTACGCACACGGTAGCTACCGAAAAGCTTTGCTCAGAGTTACCAGATGGTTTCTGGTTAAACTCAGCAGCAGAAAGACAAACAGGGGAGAGGCCACGGTCCTGAGTGCAAAGGGAGCAGAGAACAAACCAAAAGCTATCGGGGGCAATCCTGGGAGCAGCGACAGCCGTCTGGCAGACAAACACTGCGACCTCTGCATCGGGGTCCCGCAGATCAGCCCGCCACCCAAACCGCTTCATGAGCGCTATGCCAACGGCTCTTCCCATCGCCTGCACGGGGGAAGAACAGTCACAGGCAGTAAAAAGAGCAGAATTAACAAAACTACAGATCACAGCCTTGACTGCACAGTCCTTATAAATACCTGGGGAGAGAAAGAGTCTCTCTTTATCCCGAGGAGAACCATTCTTACAAAGACTAGAAGAGGTACAACAGGGCACAGCGAGTGAGCAAGGGGCAGAGCAAAGGAGACATCACAGGCACAGCCAAGCTCTCAGCACCCACGCACCCACCCACCCCACCAGCAGAGACCCAGGCACCCCTCTCATTACCAGCTCTGCAGAACCAAGATTGAATCGTGCAGGGGCTGAATTCTGCACACGAATGCAGCAGCTCTAGAAAACCGGACCACCCCCGAGAGTCATTCCCAGGGACGGAGGACCAGCCCACCATGCCATCCTCCCCAGAAAGCACTTGGTCCAGAATTGGAGCTGTGGGACACCTGCCAGGCTTGAAAGACAGACATGAACATGACTCACTTTAATTCAGCTCAGAATAAAAGCCACAAGTTTACAAAGGAAACATCTCCTTGCTATTCATCAACCTGCCCTCAATCCTGCAAAGTCTCCGACACACGCCTGAACTTACAGCCGTGGGTAGTCCTCTTGACCCAGCGACAGCATGAGAGGGATGAGGAATACAGAGGCCAATTCACTTAAAAACTTTGAAGCTGGTCAAGCGGGGAGAGGGGGGGCAAGGTATTTCTACTTCTCGTTTAGAATCATGGTTAAATTTGATCCTCAAAGCTGAAGGCCGTCTGTGATCTCCCAAATACAATCCCAGCAGCACACAGGTGTCAATCTGTCTTACCTGAAATTCTTATTCCGACACCGACAGAGGATGTGACCTGAGCAGCTGAGGTTTACAAGAAGTCTGTGCGCTCAACAGTGAAGTGACACAGGATATATGTCTGGATCCACGTCGCCTGAAAGAAAATGACTCGCCGCTAAAAGGCACACAGGAGGTCCAGAACTGGACTTCAGTTTCAGGGGGGAGTGGGGTTTTTTGGGGGGTGGTGGTGTTACACAAAGACGTACATGTCCATGGACAGCAGAACACAAGCTGTGGAGATCTGTTTCAAACGTTTTTGAAGCCGTTTTCAGCACTAAACAAGCATTGCAAACACACGTCGGTGAAGGATCCACAGCCGTCAGCAACTAAATGAAGTAAATCAGACATGAATTTCATACCTGGGACGTGAACTGGGGCTCCTCGCCCCCGCGCACCCACCCCGCGAGCAAACCCGAGGGGTGGCCCGAGGGAAGGAGGCAGGGCCCCCCTTCTCTCCAGCACCTCCAGCCGGGGCTTCTTCCGCAGCCGCTCCCCAGCCCCGCGTCTGCTCCGCCCGCCCGCCCGCCCCGCTCCGTGCCGGAGAAGACCTTTCCCAGGCGCCGTCCACCCGGGGAAGAAGCGGAGCCGAACCCCCGCGGGAAGGCGTTCCGGGCGAGCGCTGCCCGCAGCCCCGCAGCCCCTCAGGCCCGCTCGCCCCGGGCAGGGCGGAGGGCAGCGCAGCCCTCGGCTCAGCTCCCCGCGGGGGGCGAGGGGACGCGGCCCGGCCGAGCGGCAGATGTCCCTGCCCGCGGCAGGGGCGGCCCGGACGGCCCTGAGGGGTCCCTTCCGACCCAGGCCCGGGCCCGGGCCAGGCCCGTGGGGCCCCGCGCGGGCGGCGGCACAGCCCACGCCGCGGCCGCGCCGGGGAGCGAAGCGAACGAGGCCGCGTTCCCCGCCGCTCCGCTCCGCTCCGGGCCGGGCCGGGCCGGAGAAGACCTTTCCCAGACGCCGTCCACCCGGGGAAGAAGTGGAGCCGAACCCCGGCGGGAAGGCGCCGGCCCCCCCCTCACCTCCGCGGCGCCGAGCCGCGCCCGCCCCTCCCGCGCCAGGGAGGGCTCCGGCAGCGCCCCGCCGCCCTCAGCGCGGGCCGGGGGGCCCGGCGGGACCGGCCCTCCGCGGCGGGGCCCCTCCTCGGGGGCGGCTCTCCCGCGGCGAGCCCGCCCCGGGAGCGGGCCGGCGGGGCAGGGCGCCGGCCCCCGCCGCCGCCTCGTCGGGGCCGGCGGGAGTCGCTCGGGAGCGCCCGGCCTGCGGGAGGGCAGTCTGCGGACCCCCCCGCGAGGGGTTCCGCGGCCCGGGGGGAAGCGCCGGGAGGGCAGCCGGCAGCCGGCAGCTCCCCCCCGCCGCCCCCCCGGGTCTGCAGCGCCGGGGGCCGAGCGCGGAGCGCAGACGGGGCGAGCGGGCGCCCGCGCTGCCGCCTCCCGCGGGGCCCTGCCGGGGTTTCCCCGGGGACGACCGGCGGCTCGAGAGGCGAAGGAGCAGCCGCCCGTACAGCGGGAGGGAAAGCACCGTCCCTGGGGCCAGACCCAGCCCTGCCGCGGCGGCAGAGCTTGGCGAGGGGCGAATCCGGTCCCTTGGCCGGGAGGGGAGTGGGGCGGGAAGGTGCGCGCTGGGTCACCCCTCCTCCCCTGTCTTTAATGCACAGCTTTCACTCCCTTCCCCGTACCCAGCTCCGCCGGAGCTTCACCAGAGGTTTCTTCTTTGCAGGAAGAACCCGCAGCACAAGCTAGAACACCAGCGCCGTGCACCTCCAGGTAAGCCGAGTTGTTTCATACAGCTCAAAGGTGGGGGGGGAAAGCCAACCCCAACCCAGCAATGGATCGGAAAAATGGGAATGAAATGCTTTCAGCTACTGTAAGTGAAGAGCACTGTATTTGCAGCTTGCTGCGTCTTACGCTGCGCTCTCGCGAATTAAAGATGGTATAGTGTGGTATTACCGGATCTCTGTATTCTGCTTCCCCCCCTTCAGAGCTGGAGTCTCACAGTGAAAACAGGGAATATATTCAGGAGTTACTGAAGTGTTTCTCAGCATTTCCAATGGACACTTTGCCTTTTTTGGTGCTTTTTCTTGATGATTGGAGTTGGAGACTTTTTCCGCTTGAAATCCCAATGCAATAAACAATTGAGAGCGGAGCAGAGCCGTCATGGCAATTTAATGTGTTTAATGTGTTTTACTGCAAACAATCGGGATTATGACATTTTTAAGGAGAAATTGCACCCCGGCTGTTACTGAAATTCGTAACCAAGAAAACTCTCCAAACCAAATGATAGTTTAGAAAGCCGACACTGGTTTATTGCAGCGCCGGGTGCATGGGGGATTTCTCCCACACCGGATTAAAATCATGACAGGTATTTAAAACAGTTGACAAAGTTAGTTATGCTTACTGGCTCTACCCCTTAATTAACTCTTGGTTAATACCTTTCTTACTTCATCTTATAGTTCTCTTTTAATTCACCACGCATGCTCAGAGAGTAGGGGTCTTAACTGGGTTGGGGGCTTTTCTAGCTAGGAGGTGTGTTCTTTAGCATTATCATGAGGTTATAGCGAGACAGGTTAACTCTAGGGCACTATTTTGGCATTCCATTCTATTTTTCTAAGATTCGTCCTTGCGTTAATCATTATTGCTAGTTAGTAGAGAGTTAGTGAAGACATTCTTTCTCTCTAATATGTCTAAGAGCCAGGTGCATTTGTTATGAAGTATCTTCTTTACGTTCTTCTAACTCTTCTTACTTGTTCTTAACACTTGTTTTTGACCTTGTTTTTCAAGATGTTCTGTAACATTTCCCCCCTTTGAAACGTACGGATATATTTTATAATGTCCAGAAGTCTGAATCCTTCTTACTTGGATTTCAGCAACTAAACAGAAGGTGATTAACCTTGTCACACATTCTCAAACCTATCCCGTCCTCTTACAACCTGGAAAAAGAAATAGAATATAAAATATTTCAACTCTAACCTGATTATGCACGCAATAATACTATTAATATCATAATACTATCAATATTATTAATAATAATTTCTAAGAGCCTTACTGAAGCAATTGTGTGGAGAAATCAGTTATCTTATGCATAGTCGATACCAAATCTTCTCAGTGGTTTAGATAGTAGTTCAGTCTGAAGTTCTGGTATTATCATTATATCAGTTCAGCGATGCAGTTAGGGTCATTAATTGCTCGTATGTGATCACGGTTTAGGCTTGGCAACTTTGGTTTTTTTCTTAATTCTTTGGTATCAGTCCCCCCTTTTGAAGTAGTTAGATTTTTACTACTTCCATATGTTTCTTTCAGTGGTTCTTTTAGTACAGCCTATGCAGATTCCTAGAATAATCACAATCACAACCACATGAATTACTCCCTCCAACAATGTAGCTCACCATCCTTTTAGAGACCACCCACCTAATTCTTGGAGAATTTTGATAAACCAATTATTTTCCGCTGCCTCTTTTATCACTTTATTGTCTTTTCCTACTTTTCTCGTTTTGTCTAATTGTTCTTGCAGGTTTTCAGTGATATTTGGGATGTGGATACAGCAGTGTTCTTTGTCTAACGTAAGATATCCACACACTCCTTGTTCTTTGACTAATAGCAAGTCTAAGGCCAGCCTATTTTGTAATGTCATTTTAGTGTTAGCTTGGATTTGTTTGTTGATCATTTGGAATCCTTTCTGAGTGGTTCTTGCTAAGGCTTCCACCTGCCAAGTCAGATTTTCTATTAACATTCGATTTTCTAAAGCCCTGGTAATGGGAAACTTTGGAGTGCCCACTCAAATTGTACTGCTGCAGAAGGCTCCGTCCAAGTATCGGGGTCCTCTTCTGTCTCGGTATCTCTTTTAATTTGTCCCCAATATTGAGCTTTGATTGGATTCTTTTTCCATATAGGACATAAGGTCAGTAATCCTAAAATTACTTGTCTAGTTATTGTACTAAGTCGTAGTCAGGTAGTCCAATATCCATCTGATGTTACCCAGGTCGTGTAGCCTGGGGATGGAACGTCTTGTTTACAATCATTAGTTGAAAAATTTTGGTTTTTACAACGTTCTATCATTGTCAAGGTAGAATTTAGGATTGATATTTCACTATAATTTAGAACATTGGGGCACATCCAATTGGTTCGGCTAACATAAGTAGCCTTCGTTCCCCAATTAAAGCACCAGTCCACATTCCCTTTATGTTTCCAATGTCCTTCCAAAGGTCTAGTCCAAATTTTGAGTTCTGTTCTAAGGTTAGTACATTCTGGAGCGGTGGTTACGTTAGGTACTGTATTATTAGTGGCACAGAGTTTCAGTCATCCTGCAGCCTGTCCGCCAGAGGCTGCCAATGCTATTTGCAGAAAATGGCCATCTAAGGGGTGTGATCCCTTGGGACGTTGTTTTTCCGAGCCTCTCCCAAATACTGTTCTGTTGTCCCCTCATCTCCAAAAAGTAGCATCTTGTAACACATCGCTTCCTCTCTGTCTACATTTCTTGTCTTTGTCTAAATAATAAGAGACACTGGCCTGCTTAAAGGCTCCTGTGATGTTGTCATATTCCTCTAGTAAAGATAAATTTACCGGTATAGTGCCCCATGGGATGGGCTGACTGGCCAAGTGAGGGATTGGGATGCATGCTGTAACACTGGTAAGATTATGCATTTTACCAAACCCTTGTATCAAAGTTAGCATTAGGTTTTCATCCAAATCTGTATTGACCTCTCCATCTGTATTGACTTCCGCACTTCCTGACATGGCTGCAAGAGCTATAATCCAGAACTTCATGATTCCTGTGTTAATTGTAAACGTAAAGGTCTCTCTTGTTTGACAGACTACTGTGGTGACGCGACTGGCTTGATCCTGCTGTGCTGTGTCCACGGAGCAACTCCCTCAAGCTTGACAGCAGTATGGGTGGTGAGTAAAACTTGAAGAGGTCCTTTCCACTTCTCTTTCAACGGCTCGTCTGACCATGTCCTCAGATACACCCCCTCCCCTGGTTGGTAGTGATGCACAGGCACGTCCAAAGATAGTGGCGTGCTCACAGTGATGCACCTGTGGAGAGAGGACAGAACCTTTCCCAGAGAGATAACATATTCTTTTAGGTAATGTCTTCCTGCAATTTCAGGATTAACTCCTGTTTCAGTCATCTGATAAGGTTTACCGTATGTGGTCTCAAAAGGACTAACCTTTTCTTTGGTTCTAGGCTGGATGCGTATCCGTAGCAAAGCTAAGGGGAAAGCATCCAGCCATTTCATCTGAGCCTCCTGGCAAATTTTACTTCTCTGTCTTTTTAGGTTTTGATTCATTCTTTCTACTTTTCCACTTGCTTGAGGTCTCCATGGGGTATGGAGAGCCCATTTTACCCCTAATGCTTTAGTCAAACTTTGAACAGCTTCTGCTATGAAGTGTGGGCCCCTATCTGAAGATCGTCCTATGGGTACCCGAAATCTTGGTATTATTTCCTTCAGTAGCACTTTTGCTACTTCTTTTGCCTTGTTGGTGCAACAAGGGAAAGCTTCTGGCCAACCTGAGAAAGTGTCTAACATTACTAAAAGATACCGGTACCCATTTTGCCGCGGTAATTCGGAAAAATCTATTTGCCAGTAGTCTCCTGGACTGTTTCCTCGCTTTGTCACCCTTGGTAAATGTCTTCAGGGTAGGTGAGGATTATTCTTCAGGCATAACTCACATTTCTTCACTATGCTCTTAATTATTGCAGTCATTCGAACACTTAGCACTTGTGTTTTTAGTGCTTCCAGCATGGTTTCTATTCCCCAGTGAGTTTCTTGGTGTTGTCTATTGGCTATTTCACGCACGATTTCTTGTGTAACTATTACTTGGTGCGAAGGGTTCACCCACCATCCTTCTTGATTTTTGTTTGCTTTCAGTAGGTTAGCCAATTGATTGTCTTCTGGTGTATATTGCGGACTCTTAGGTCCCAACCTCTGAACCTTTTCTGGCCAAACTAGCAATATTTGACCTTCAGCTGCTTCTCTCGCAGCTCTGTCTGCCTTGCGGTCCCCTACATGCGTTGGGCTATTTCCAGTTTGATGTGCCTTGCAATGCATAATTGCCACTAATCGGGGTAGATTAATTGCTTGTAATAGTTGTTGGATCCTTGGCCTGTATTTGACTGGGGATCCCTGCGATGTTAGAAGTCCTCTTTCTTTCCAAATGGCTCCGTGAGCGTGGACCGCTCCGAAGGCAAATTTTGAATCTGTCCATATATTAACAGTTTTACCTTTTGACAGTTCTAATGCTCTCAGTAAGGCTATGAGTTCTGCTTTCTGGGCTGAAGTGTTAGATGGCAGAGCTTTGGCCTCAATGACTTCCTTACCACTTATTACTGCATAACCTGATTTTCGTGTTCCATTCCGCATAAAGCTGCTACCATCTACGAACGGGTCCCAGTCCGCATTTTCTATTGGTAGGTCTTTCAGGTCTGGTCTGCTGGAGTACGTCTGTTCTACCGTTTGCAGACAGTCGTGTGCTAATTCTTCTCCAGCAGGATCAGTAGTTAGGAAGGTCGCTGGATTCAGGATCGTGGTTACTTTCAGCTCCACATCGTCTTGTTCCAGAAGAACGGCTTGATATTTCAGCATCCGGCTTGGTGACAACCAGTGTCCTCCTTTTTGTTCCAGCACTGCTGTAACTGCATGGGGTACCAATACAGTTAATTTTTGCCCGAGCGTCAATTTTCAGGCCTCTTGGATCAGTAATACTGTAGCCGCCGCTGCTCGGAGACATGCTGGCCATCCTTTGCTAACATTGTCTAGTTGTTTTGAAAAATCTCCCACGGATCTTCTCCATGATCCCAGCTTCTGGGCCAGTACCCCTGAGGCAATATGCAGTCTTTCATGCACAGATAATTCAAATGGTTTTTCCAAATTCGGAAGGCCTAGGGCTGGAGCATTCATTAAGGCCTGTTTCAATTTTGTGAATGCTTCTCTGCACTCCTGAGTCCAGACAAGGAGATTTCCTCCCCTAGTACAGCTTCCTATAGGGGTTTGGGAGTGAGTCCAAAATTTATTATCCACAGGCGACACCATGCGTCCATTCCGGGAAATGCTCTGAGCTCTTGTTTCGATGTAGGTTCGGGAATCTGGCAAACAGCCTCTTTTCTTTCAATTCCAAGACTACGCTGGCCCTGGGAAATTGTGTACCCCAAATAGATTACCTCCTGTTGGGCGATCTGTGCCTTTTTCCGGGATACTTTGTACCCTGCCAACCCTAAAAAGTTTAGGAGACCTATGGTAATTTGTATGGAATCTTCCTTGTTACTTGCTGCTAGCAGTGTGTCATCTCCATATTGCAGTAAGGTGATCTTTTTATGCATCTTTTGCCAGTCTTCTAATTCTTTGGCTAATTGATTTCCAAGGATCGTAGGACTATTCTTAAATCCTTGTGGTAATACTGTCCAGCACAAGTGAGTTTTTCTACCAGTCTTAGGGCTTTCCTACTCAAAAGCGAACGGTTCCTGACTCTCAGATGCTAACGGAAGGGGTGTTGTATTCTGACTGACATTCTGTTAGTAATCCAAAATTTACAAATTGTTCTATTAATGGTTCTAAGCCTTTTCTTGCTTCTAATTTAATTGGATACTGTTTTTGTCTTACCGGTCTGGCGCCTGGTTTCAACTGAACGATTACTGGTTCTGCCGCTCGGGATCGTCCTGGTGTTCCTGAAGGCCATACTAGAGGGGTTACAGCATTTTCAGCTTCTTCTGGTATTTCCTGTAACTCGGCTTCCTTCTGTAACATAAAAAGTTGAGGGTCCAAAGCTTTATTTTCAGGAATATGGATTTGGATTTTTCCTTTTGAAAAAGTAATTTGTGCATTCAATTTAGTTAATATGTCTCGTCCTAATAGCGGCACAGGGCAATTAGGAATATAAAGAAATTCATGGGTTAACACGCTTTTGCCAATTCCAAACTTCAAAGGCCGGAAAAATGGCCTATTTTCTTTCCGCCCTGTGGCACCAATAATTGATGTGCTTTGATTACTCAAATTAGCCTTGCCTGTATTCAATACTGAGTAAGTGGCCCCCATACCTACTAAAAATTGTACTTCTTCATTCCTCAACTTTACTATAACCAGGGGTTCTGTTGGGGAGGGTTTCTGAATCTTCCCCCGGTCTCCCTCAGTCTGACTCTAATGTCATCATGTTAACAGCCTGACTTGGCATTTCCTCCAGGCCTTGTCCTCCTAACTGTGGACGCTCCCTTTTCCAGTGTCCTTTCTGCTTACAGAAAGCACACTGATCTTTCTCCAAGGATATTCCGGCCCTTTGTGCTTTACAGGGAAATCTTCTCCCCTTCTTAAATCTGTTATCACATATTTAAGAATTATCATTAAAATCCACATTCATCACACAATCTTTACAAACTTCACTCACAGCAACAAAAAGAATTCCCCACGCCAAAATCAAACCCACAATTACAACAACAGAAATCCACATTCATCCCACTCTCTAACATTGTCCAGTCCATGCTTTGCCCATTACCTCTCCCAATTGCTATCCTTATCTCAAATTCCTCCTCCTGTTGCTCTTCTTCCCATTTCTCTTTATATTTCTTGCGTCGCCTGCCGATGCTACATGCTGAACAACAACGCTTAGGTGTTTTCTTATTTTCTGCCTCTAGCGCCAATACAGCACTTTCACCTTCCATCAAGCCACGCTCCCTACGTATATCATAATTATCCCGCAACGCAAAGAACAAATTCACATATGGTATCTCATGCCATTTTCCTTCGCATCTACAGAACAGCATTAATTGCAACACAGTATTGTAGCTTATACTTCTTAGGCCATTTCTCCTGATCATCCAGAGTATACAAGGGCCACCAATGACTGCAATATTCTACCAGCTTTTTCCGAGCAAGGGATCACCCCCCAACTTGCTCCAGTGGTTTAGTATACACCCTAGAGGAGAGCGCTTAAGAATTCCCCCTTCAGTAGACTGTCCATCTCCCACTGTATAAAATTACCACGTAGGTGTGCCCAAGCCAAACCAAAATCCAGACTCCGGGCGTCCCCGTAGTAGTGTACGGATTACACAGTCGTGCACTGCCAATACCAATAGCTCAACAACGCGTACTTAATTCAGATATGACTTCCTTGCAGGCAACCAATATCAATACCAATCCCAATACTAATGCCAATACCAATGATGTCATTAGTCTCCCAGAGAGCTGTCGCAGAAACTCACCCGACCAGGGAATCGGAGGGCCTCCCCGAAAATACTCCGGTGCGTGCTGGAAAATCGTAGCGAAGAAAACTCTCCAAACCAAATGATAGTTTAGAAAGCCGACCTTGGTTTATTGCAGTGCCTAACATGCACACCGGCTTAAAACCATGGCAGGTATTTAAAACAGTTAACAAAGTTAGTTACGCCTACTGGTGCTACCCCTAAATTAACTATTGGTTAGTACCTTTCTTACTTCATCTTAAAGATACAGTTCTCTTTTAATTCAATACGCATGCTGAGAGTAGGGGGCTTATTTGGGTTGGGGGTGTTTTCTAGCTAGGAGGTGTGGTTTTCACATTACAATGAGATTATAATGAGGCAGGTTAACTTTAGGGCACTGTTTTGGCAGTCCATTCTATTTTTCTAAGATTCGTCCTTGCATTAATCGTTATTGCTAGTTAGTGGAGAGTTAGTGGAGACAGTTTTTATCTTTAATATGTCTAAGTGCCAGGTGCGTTTGTTATGAAGTATCTTCTTTCCATTCTTTTTCACTTGTTTGTGACCTTGTGTTTTGAGATGTTCTGTAACACTGTGGCAGTACCTTGCTGCCTGAACTTCATCCAGAGCCTGCCCATCTTCTTGTGCATTGTCTCCAGGCAATCCCAGCCTCAGTTACTGCCCTGCTAACCTCTATGTCAGACATTCCCCTTGAAATGGGATTACCTTCTTGAGGCTTGTAAATTTTCTTCTGCATTTACAGAAAGAGAGCTGCCTGGATTAAATGGTTTCATAGTATTAAGGAAAAGGAAAACCTAGGAAGCATTACACTTGTTGGGGCCAAGGACTTTGTTTTAAAAAGCAGTGGGGAAAAAACCATTTACTCTTTTTGGGTTTCATGGCTGTACGGCTAATGTCAGGGTCTCCAAAATGTAGGCATTTGAAATCTTGTCTTGATTCAGAGCAGGAGTTGAGAAACAGTTCAGGGTTTGGAAGTGAGATGTAAACTAAGCAAAAAGTGAGGAAACAAAACAGATTCCCAGCATGGGAATAAAAAGGGAGAAAGGAAACCCAGGGCTGTGCCTTGAGGTCTGTGCTAGCAGAAGGATCAATGTTCTCCCCTGCAATGGGGGATTGCATTGCTCAGAGGAAGTCAGGGGGAAACATGGCTGAAAGGGGCCAACTCTATTGTCCTTCTTTTTTCAGAAGAAGACAAGTATGAACGCTGCTTGGACAAAGAGGATTATGGGCTGCCTGTTTGGGACTTCATGATTGGCACTTCATGAGGTTGCAGTTAGGTAAGTGATCTCACTGCAGTTATTCAGGAGGAAAAGTTTTGATAGCATCTAAAATGAATGAGTGTTGCAGTCGTATTCCTTTCTTTAACCGAGTGCTGGAGTTTTTCCTTTATGGGTTGAAGTGGGGGTAGTGGATGCTCCCATCTGCATCCCTGTGGTGGTGTAAGCTGTCTGCACCAGCACTTCCCTGCTCTCCCTGGATCCTCATTGCAGCTCTGGTCGTTGCCTTTGCTGTGGCTCTGTCCTCTGCAAGACACCAGACGTGTCCAGTTATTCTGTGGGTTTGGTCTGGTGAGTGCAGCACTGGTGACAGGAAAGCTATGTTTCTGATGTGCCTGTTTCAACCCCCCGCCCAGGGGCTCTGGTGTTGGTGTTCAGAAGCTAGACAGTGCCTGTGCTGTCAGGTCTCATCTCAGAGCCTGCAGCAGGGCTTTTGGGGATGCTGGCTGATAGTGCTCTGTGTCCCTCTAGCACTGCAGCAAAGGAGAGGTTACTAATGCAACATGGCTGCCTGTTGCCCTTGGCTGTATGCTCATTTGTTTCTGCAGGAAGGTAAGAGCTATGTAAACACCACTTCTCAGGGGATGGGGGGAAGGATTTGGAGCCCTGTAGAGCAGCTCCCTGCATGGCTTAACTGTTACCTGTGCCTCTAAGGAGACCAGGGCCAAGAGCCTGCTTTGGTCAGACCCTGCTAGGGTGGAGAAGGGTGGCTTGTCTGAAGTGCTGAGGTGGGTGGCTTGCTTCTGCGCTGGGCTGTGTGCAAGTGTGATCCTCCCCTCTCCGTTTCCTTGGGACTAGCTGCAGTCTGTGCTGCTTGAAACGTGTCCTTTGAGCCAGAAACACAGGCAGCCAACTGAGAGCCACGTGTGAATCGGGAATAGTGGCTCCAAGCTGAACCTAATGGTGAGAGTTGGATATTGTGAAGGAAAACAGAGGCGAGCTCATGGGGCAGAGAGGGTGTTGGCAAGGGAAGAGGGCCTTGTTGGTCCCTGTGGGGTTGTATGTACAGCCCCAGGAATGGAGAAGGAGCAGCGATGTAAACCCTGTAGCTCCTCTGAGTTCATGGTCCTGAGCTACCGTGGTGGTGTGAATTTCAGCTTCTGGGCTCTCTTTTTGAAAGTGTGGGTCTCCCCTGGGGAAGATGGCTGATGCTTCATTTTGTGGCTAGCTTGCAAGTGTTCTGGAACTGATAAGCCCTGTCCTGAGGAAGAAGCCTGGAAGAGACGTGGTCTTCCCTATCTCAGCTACACCTGTGCATCTGGAAGCAAGCTCTGTGAGAGGGATGGTCTGTCTTATGACTTTTCCACCTGCAAGCATGGTGAAGCCCAGGACTGGGTCAGAAAGCGGTGGCTGCAGTCTTCTACATCCTGCAGGGCATCCTGAACCATGTGTGTAGGTTTGCAAAGTACGTACACCCATGTTGATTTTAATTTCAGGTCTGTTGCTGTTCAAAAATGGCAGCTGGGCAGGGCTGCCTGGTGTCTGTATCCATCAAGAGCCATGGTTATGGTGAAGAAGCTACTGGACAAGCTGGCTGTGGCCTCCCCCTGCTCAGCTGCCAGCACTGTGGCTGGTAGCGTACAGCTGCAGCGACACCTCCCCACTGTGCTCTCTGGGAATGCAGTGTATTCCTACCCCTCAAAGTCCCCGTTAGCTCGAAAAAGTAATAATCTGCAGTGTTCACCTTCTCTGCCATCAGAAATGAAGCAGCTTTGGCAGACCGTGTGTGTTTTGCAAAACGCCGGAGTCCACTGAGTGCTTTGTGCACAAAAGCCGAGAGAATCCAAGAAAGCTGCTTTTTGCAGAGGGCACCAGTCCCCTTCAGCTTGCTCACCAGGGTCTCCGTGGCTCCCCTTTCATGGGGCTGCATCAGCTATTCTGTGCTGCCTGCCAGGATTTTGTCTGGGTGTTTAAGGCCCTGGCAAAGGGAGTTGACCTCCCTCGGGGCTGGGAGCAGGTTTTGCAAGGGTTACCCAGGCTCTCCCTGTAGTGATGGGTGCTGCAGGGAGGCTGAAGAGCCTGGCTGAGCGCAGGGATAGAGCTGGGGCCCTCTGGGTGCTGCGCTTCTGTAGCCTGGGTGGCTGAAATTAGCTCCTGCAGAGTGTCTTGGTGTGGTCTTCCCAAGTGGTGACCTCTTCAGGGCTGTCATTTGGAATTTCCACAGTGATAAACAGTGTTGCTGTGCGTGCTGGTGTAGTTGCCCTCCAGGTGATGGGCTTGGGTATGTCCAGCCCAGGGTCTGGCAAGAGCGGATGGAGATTTGCTGGGAGTTGAAATAAGGGAGTTAATGTATGAGAGTTGGGATGTGGGAAGAGGAGCCAAGGAGAAAAAGGCTTTGGAGTCAAGGCATGCGCATAAAAAAATGTCAGCGTATGTTTCTCTCTGTCCGGCATGTTTGAGCTCCCCCGTCCCAGGCTTCTCTTGTACTGTGAGTTCTGCTTTACTTTGGATTGAACCTGTCTAGGAAAAAAAACCCGCCTAAACTTTGTGCAACATCTGTAAGATCTCGCTGGGTCTTCATCTAGATGAGAAAGTAGAGTGAAATAGCCAGGCTACGGGATCCATATCCCAATGTCCACCTGGTAGAGTGGGGGTGAATAAGCTGGCCTCTGCTGCTGTGAGGCGGATGGAAGGAAAGCAGTGGCTGGGAAGAACTGCAGGTCACATCTTGCCCCGGTTACCTGACCTCGGAGCCCTGCGTTTCCCTCTGTCAGTTAATGACCGGCTCGTCTCTGTGGCAGTGTAGGGAACATAAGGCAAAAATGAGTTGACGCATGGTGGGAGGAGGATGAGCCCAGGTTGTGCTCATGCTGAAGGCACCGGAGGGTGATGTGCTGCATACCAGGGGTGACACTTTATTGCGTGCATTTGTATTTTGTCGCTCAGTCCTTGGAAGAGACTGTACGCTGAGAAGCAGACGTTGCGCTACGTGCCTGTCCTGTGGCACTGGGTGAGCCCTGCCTGAAGGCTTGCTGTTCCCCAGGAGCAGAATGCACGTGCCCCCAGGTGAAGTGCGTTAACGGCTGTGGGTCTTCTCAGGTCTAGTTACTTAGGCAGGAGCCTTTTTGTTGGAGAGGAAGTGTGGGGAAGAGGAACAGGTGACCTGTTCTTTTAGATAATGATTTCACGCTTTGCAGTCCTGTGGCATTTGCCCAAGGCTCAGAGTTTGAAGTGTCCTGCATGGCTTCTTAAGGAAATACCAGTGATGCTGACTGTGAAGCAGGAATTAACCTCCAGATATCTGCTTTGGAAGTGCTCTTGTTTGCCATCGTAGGCAACTTGAGTTTTCCACCATGATGGAAACAGCCGGTTCTGTTTTCCTAGTCACAGAAGCATCTCTGGCCTTGAAATGGGCATGAGGGATTTGAGGAGAACTCTGCAAGCCCTGAGCTCCCTTTAGCCCTGTGTCAGCCCCTGCACAAGAGTGCTGGGCAGAGGCACTGGGGTGAAATGCATCGGTTTGAGTGGACCAGCAGTGTGCCCCGTGATGGAGCTCAGAGCCCATCTGGAGCTCCTCAGTGAGGGAGTGAGGGGGAGCCTGGCTTCAGCGAAGAGTGTAGAGCTGTGTCTGTTGGGCTGTGCTTGTCGGGGTGTACCTATTACAGCGCTTCCCTGAGAAATGACAAGGTTGGCTGTGCCGGTTTGTGCATCGGTGTCAGGCTGTGCCGAGCGCCCCGCCACAGGCAGACTGGGAGGTGCGAGGTGGCAGCCGAGCAGGTGAGCCGGTTGGACTGGGGTGCGAGTTATCACCCAGAGAGCAGGAGAGGAGCAGATAGTCCCTTTTGAGGGCAGAGCTGGCACCTCTATGGGGCGTGTGTGAGTTGATTTTTAGGCTCTGTTGGCACACGGGCTGTTTCCAGGTGACGTGTGGCTCTTTTCATGATCAGTGCTGCGTGCTAGCTTGCTTGCTTTTCCCCATGGGATGCCGATGTGACTGCACCGGGGCTGCGGGTTAAATGTGGAGGGGGATGGAGGCTGCCTGCCTCGCCGCTGCTGGTCTTGCCCCCCTCGTCTCGCACGTGGGCTTTCGGATGTTTTGGCCTTAAATCTTTTTGTGGCCCAGTCTGTAAATGAGGCACAAGACGATTTATTCTTGCTCTGTCTATAAAATACCGTGAAGGCTTGTGATGCAAAACGCAACAAATGGCCTAGCTCGAAGCGACTGCACAGCCAACTCACCCTAACTATCCTTTCCTTGCCTTCTAAATCCATAGGTGATTTCCTGAGAAGCAATTCCTGCCTACGTCGAGGGAAAATCCAAAGGCTAGACTACTCCAGGAGGGTGCAGCTTGCTCCTAACAGGTTGTCCAGCCTTGCCCCCTGACTGAAGGGTGGGAAATAACTCGGTGAAGCCAAAGTCTGCTCTGTAGCACCTCGGGGTTACAGCCAGTGCTGTAGTGTTACAGGAGTAATCCAGTCAATAGGGAATATTTGCTATTCTGGCAGCCAGTAACGTATGTGTGCTGGACCATTGGGTACGAGGCTGAAGCCTGCCAAAGTGAGGCCGTGGGGTGGTAGTCCTGCCTCTGCTTACCTGTCTGCTGTTTAGCACCTTTGAATTCAATTAATGTTGATGTTTTTCCAGAGCTTGAAACTCCTTTGAGATCTGGGCATGAATACGCATAAATATTTCACTCGGAAGGTTTTGAAAATTGAGATTAAAAGAGCTTGGCTTGGCTTGAGGTTCACAGGAGCTTGTCAGAGAACTCGGCTGATGCCTGACCTCTCAGGGTCCTGGCTGGTGAAGGCAGCTGGTCAGGATGTGAACATCATCAGCTCTGACCCTGCCTATGGCCGCTTGCTCCTGACCTGCAGACCGATTCGTAGTCCTTTGGTTTCTGCTTTTCCACTCCAAAGTTGCTGCCTGCATGGAAGCTGCGATGCATTGCGAACCAGAATGAAATGTGGTCGAGCTGCCAGGAAAAGAGTAAATAAAAAGGGAGAGCTGATGCAAGTAGCAAAGCCAGGATAGCAGAGATCAGGTGCTGGGAGAGGCAGTTGGGAAAGGGAAAACAGTACTGTAAATACTTAAGGCAGGAGCCACAGTTGTGAATTATAGCATGTGGAGCTGTGGAATCTCCAGCAGACCCTTGGAAGGGAGCTTGGTCCACCTCACTGACAGCTGAGGGTTGAAAGTTTATTAAAAGAAAGAAGAGGAAGGTATAACACTAGGCTCCTATTAACTATCTCGGCTGTGGTAGAGCTTTTGTAATAAATTGCAGGATGACAGTACCGAAGTGATAAAATACACAGGGAGTGGACTATAAAGGTGATGGGTGAGGCTTCCTGGGTAGCAAGACTGGATTTAGAAAGCACTCAGCCACTTAGCAGTGGGCTGGAGGGACAAGAGCTTAGTCCTGGAAATTGTGCTTCTCCTTTCCTGGCTTCCTTGAGATGCTGTTTCTATGGTAATGATTGCTAAGCAGGTGATTTCTAGTCCCAAAATATGATCTTGCTACTTAAGCCTGAACAGGACAAGAAGATTTAGCTGAACAAAATTGTTCAATAGCATCCTGATTCTCACTTTGAACAGATCTCCTGTCTGACTGTTCCAGCAAAGTGTAATAGGAAGGCAAACTAACCAATTAGTCCAGAGAGAGATGGTTTATCTTTGCAGAAGGAAGAAGAAAGAGGATTTATTGTGTATACGGAAGCAAGACTGAGCCACTAGTCTCTGCTGCTACAAGAAAAGCTGGGTATGGTGTGTTGTAGTGCAGAGTATCTGCAGAGTATCCCCAGCCTTTAAGTTTGGAGGGCGATGGGTTGGTATCGGACCAGCTGAGAGGTTGGTGCTGCTGCTTCAGCACAAGTGATGTGGGGTCCCTTGAAATAAGAGCACTGGCACGTGGCATAGTGCCAGCCACAGGATCTGCATAGACATGAAGCTGTGCCTTTAGGTGAAACTTCCTGGTTTTTTTCTTAACATCCATCAAGAAATTGGCTGTTTATTCTTAATTTCCTGTCTTTTTCAGCACAGCGTCATCAGAGAGCAGTTTAGTTTTATTGTGATGAGGGAAGCTGTTGGACACATGCACAAAGGGATCTGGATGCTTAAGGGCCATAGCAAAGTGCTCACCTTAACTTTTTCTTGAGTGCAGCTTTTGCCAAGCTCACGGGCCCTGAAGGGCCCCACTGTGCCTGTATTTGTGCTGCTGAGCCTTCTGAATTTTCCAGGTCCTGGCATGACTGTGTGACATCTCCACACACGTGTTGGTTGTGAGCGTTGTGCAAGGATGGAGTTCAGGGATTTCTGATAACTCCTCCCCACTCTCTTCAAAGGCTCAATCTGGCTCAATCCAGCAAAACTAAAGAGAAAACAAATGCCCAAAGAGAAGTAATCCCCAAAATATGTCACATCGAATCATGAAGGAGAAGCTAATGGGGCAGAGCCACTTGGTTAGAGCGTGTATATTCCGCTCTATATCATTAATTTCCTGGTGTTAAATATTTCAGCAGAAACTTGGGGACTTCCAGGACTATCCAAGTGGCTGTGATCACAAATTATTCATCAGTGGCACTTGACCAAGAAAAGCCTTTCTGAAGAAAGGCATTTGTGTAGCTCTTGCTGGTGTTTTGCATTTCAGCTGACTCCCTCGGCCTTCCTGAAGGAGATGTCTCTCACCACGGAGCAGAGGCTGGCCAGCACTGGGGAGATGAGGCGGCCCCGGATTATCCAGCTTCTAGAGAGGAGTGAAAGCTCCCATCGAAAGGTAGCCTTTTCCTTGCTGTTTGATGTGGCATTTGAAGAGGGTGCGTGCTTGTGACAGGCTCGCCTCCAGCTTATCTGAATGCCTCAGTGACTAGGTCCTGTTGTCCTTTCAAACTGCTGGTGGTGGTGGAGTTCCTTCTGCCTTCTGCTGGGGGAAAGGTAAAACATTTTTCCCCGGTGAGACATTGAAGTCCTGATATGCTTAGTAGCCAACACAAATAACCTCTGGTGAACTTGGTGGGTTTTGCTGGAATTTAGCTACCAGTGCTAAAGCCCGATACTGGGGGAAGGCTGGGGCAGGACACCAGGGTGCGAGCTTGCCATTTTCCACCCTCCTGCTGAAATAGCCACATCTCGCTTTGGTGTAGCCTCCGTCAAATGCTTACTAGTAAGACTTCAAGTACACGCAGAGAGAGATGATAATGCCAAGAGAGGTTAAATCATATCCATATGTTGTTGGCTTTTGGGAATGTCCTAGAGAAAAGCAACATTGTGCTGTGTCTCAAAGTTTTCTCACCAGTTTCCCAGATTCCTCTGAATCACACTGACTTATACTGCATGGTAGCCTGAGGTTGTCTGCTCCATCAAAATCCAGCTGACAGCAAAGTATATTCCAAAGAGAGGCTCTGTAATCATTCAAATACAGAAGCGCTTCGCCATACACTTACTGCTCTTACTTGTGTGTTGTAAAATTACTTTTCTGTCTTCAGGCTGCTCCTCGCCACCCTCACATCTTCTGGGTGGCTTTTGGTGAAGGTCTTGGCCATGTGCACTCCTCTCCCAAGGGACTTGGTGACCAAAATGTTTGTCTGCAGTGTGAAATTATCTCTGGGAACTCACTGCCCCAGGGGATTGCTGGGAGCAAAGGGCGTTTGGAGAGTTCAGGACTGCCTCGGCCGTGGGTTATCAGGCTCGGGTGGGTGGTGCAGAATGAATCTCCACTTTTGCCAAGCCTCGTGTGGGTTCGTTGTTTCTCAGTGAAGCTGCCTGTCAGTCAAAATCACCTGTTTTAGACTTTCTGAGACGACATTTGGTGCTCAGGGGTTGATACCCGTGTGCTAGAAAATGCCTGTGTGCAGTCTCTGTGTTTGTGGCATCCCAGAGGGCAGAAACTTGCAGCAGGGTGCCTGCAGGGACTCCCGGGTGTGGGGAGGAATGCCCAGAAATCTGCCTTGCCTGCACTGGCAGCTGCCTGGCTACAATCAGCAGGCAGTGAGAGCCTCCGGAGAGGTGAGATTGGCTTTTAGTAATGAAACCACAGTGTGAGTCAGTGCTGGTCATGTATCTCAGGGCAGAAAATGCCTTTGAAGCCCATAATTGATAGGCATAGGCTGGGGGGTCGTCTGGCTTGCCATTAATTGGGTAAGTTGACTGCTCTGATCTTCTGCATCAGCCTTTCCTTGTAGAGTATCGTGCTTCTTCCTTGCTTCTCTACAGCCCCCTTTAAATTCTCTTAGCCATCTCCTTGTTTGTGGGGTTGTCCCTTTGTTTTCCTATGTTCCTCCTTTTGCTCCTCAGCTTGCTTTTATTCCCAGTAAGGCCACAATGTCTGTGGTCTCCTTCTCTTGCTGGTCTGCCTGCACAACTCTGTAGCATCGCAGCTTGACTGCCCCGCTCAAACCCGGTAGGTTAGAAGTGAATTTCTTCCTTGCCCCAGTATAACACATCCTGTTTTGCCTTCAGATAATACATTCCCCCTCTAGAGGCGTGACGGCATGGATGTGCACAGGCAGAAGCAAGCAGGTTCTATGGGCTTGTTGAATATGCGGATGACTTGATTCGGGTATCATATCGCCATGCTGCTGGTGTCTTATCTGCTTGGCACTTCCTTCACAGCAGGGCATTGCCCTACTGCCTCTGGCCTGGAGCTAATTTCCCCGGCTGAAGGGATTCAGGTCCACCCTTGTGTATTATGTGTATGTACCTCGAGAGGTAAAAGTGCTTTGGAAAGGTGGTTGAGGAAGGATGTCACCAGGGCATGGCTAGGTCTCTTCTCCTCGTGTTTCCACAACTGGCAAAGTCATAGTTTCATGTCTTTCCTGCAGGTTCCTCGGCTGGTGAAGGTCGTCTTGGAGAGCTCACCTTATTTCAAGTTGATCAGCCCCAAGGTTGTGTACCGTAAGGTAGCACCTGGCATGTGTTCCACTTTCCGCATCCTTTTCACCCCTGAGGAGAACAAGGTGAGACTGGAGGAGCCAAGAGGTTGGTGCCTTCAGGGGAAGCTGCACCTGCCAGGCTGGATTCAGACCAGGGCATCTGGTGTGGGTTTTGAGAACCCATCCTGGTTTTGGTGGGGTTGCACTGGATCTGGAACTGGGGGAAACTCTTTCCCCATGGTGAAGATTATGCTCTCATAGGCTGGAGGCTCTTGTGTGTTTCAGGCTGTTTTTATCCTTCAGCGCTGGCATATTTGACGTAATGTCTATTGGCTTCAGGGCTAACAGAGTCTACTGTCTGTGCTGGGGCAGCCTCTCAAGGTGTCGGTTTCTAGTATCTGTCCGTTGCTGCATAATTATGGGTTTGCTCCACTAATTATAGATACAAAGGTCTGTTTAAAAGTGACCTGTTATTTGGAGGACCCGAAGTGAGCCTGATCAGAGTGAGGACCACCACCTTTGAAAACTGCTGTCACCTTAATGTATATCATGTTGGACGCAGTAGTGACACAGCTGAACGTGGTGTCTAAAGTAATCACTTTTTTTGCACTTTGGTTCTAGTCCACCCCCTGCTGTGAGGTCTGCTCCAGGCTATGGTCAGGCAGTCTGCAGCTGGTCACATCTTGGCATTGCATGGTGCTGCTAGGCACTGCAGCAGGGACTCGCAGGCTGTGCTTTCCCTCCCTGCGCTTTCTTGAGTGTTGTGAGGGAAGATGCAGGTGGAAGAGTAGGAAAGCGTCAGGGAGGGGTGTTGATAAGATGTTTAGCCATCTCAGTGGTAGGAGTTTAATTCTTATGGAAAATCCTAGAGGCATGAGTAGATCCAGAGAGCTTTTCTCTTTCCCACCTGGCAGCCACTTCCCTGCCTGGCTCTGGACTGGAGCAAAGATGATGCTTTTTCATCCCCTGTGTTTCCAAGCCTTGCAGCCGTGCTGTCCCTGAGGATACTTGCCTGCCTGCGATCCAGCTGCGAGTCTAGGGGAGAGGGAGTGCTGTGCCCATGGCAGAGAGCCAGGCTGGTGCAGAGCCACTGAGCTCTAGATGTCCTTAACTGAGCGGGAGGGTGGTGTGCTGCAGATGACGGTGAGACATCTGCCTGACAGAGCATGTCTAGGAATAAAGGGGCAGATACAGTCTGCAGGCAGACACCTTACTCCAGAGCCTGTAGTACTGGCAGTGGTACTGGGCAGTAGTACTGGTGTGGCTGTGTCTTCATGCTTGTTATTGTGGTTGCTCTGTCCACTGGCACCTATTCCGTGCCGCACATGCATTTGCTTGGAGGTTTGAACATCAGTGCCGTGGCCCTGGCAAGTCTGATTCTCAGTGCAGTGATGTGAAGGGTCAGTGCTGTTACCGGGAGGCTTGTTAATACAGAGGATTTAGTCCATGGCACGGAAGGGAGGAAGCATTGCAGGCAGACAAAGACAGGCAGGCTGACTCCTTCCATCAGCATCCTGCCACCTCTGAGCACTGTTTTTCGCATGACTTGGTTGGAGAGGCCAGGTTAGGGGATAGCTCTGAGCCAGCTGGTGTTTCTGCACCAGGCCAGAGGTGCAAGATCTCTTTGGGCATAGCTGTTTTCTCATCTTCCATTTGCAGCTTAGATTTAGTTTAACACTTTGTCCTCTCCTCAAACAGTATGGATATAGAAAACTAAAGAGGAAATGCCCTGTGGTGCCTGGCTCCCCATGCTTGTGAAATAATCTGTTCCTTTGGAGGGACTGAGAAATTACTTCACATGAACCATATTTAGGGTAAAAGTTATGTTGGCCTAGGGCAGATTTCCATGCTACCCAAGTGACACAAGAGCTTAATCTCACTGAGGTAGGCTTTGCAACGTACACTGGTGCCTTTAAAATGTGATTTATTAGTACAAATTAGTGTTCATTTTTGGGGTGGCAGAGGTAAACGGGCGCCCATGAAGGGCAGCAAAGTGCTGCTCTTCAAGTTTCAAGAGGCAGCAGAGCAACACGTGAACATCACCACAAGTAGAAGTAGGGTGACATAACCCCCAAGAGCACTGATGTCCAATACTTTGTCCCTTGTCTTGCCCTTGAACAGGCGAGTGTCTGGAGTAGGGAGCTCTGCCAGCGAGAGGTCCTCCGCACAGCTTCGGCGACACTCTGGTGCGTTTCTGCTGAACTGAGTTTTGTGCCCCTTGCAGGGGTTGTGCAGGGCATTGGGAGAGGGGTGCATGCGGCTCGGTGAGGAGCACGTGGGGATTTATACAGCAGAATCAGCATTTTGTACAAATGGAACGTTTTGTCTCGTCCTTGGTGGAGCGTGAGTCAGAGAAGTACCTGAGTGCTGTAGCTCAGCTAGAAATGCATGAGTAGCGCGGTCAGGAGGTGCACAGCACCTTGAAAACCCCTTAGCGAAGAGGCAGGCCCTGGGAAATGGTTCTGTAAAGCCAGCTGCATTAGGCTTGCAGTTGCTTGCATGCAGAATATCTGTGGTTTAGCTGTGGAAGGCTTATGAGTGCTGCCTTGGCACAACCTCTGCCTCTCTGCTGCTCCATGATCCACTGGGATTGTGGACAACCCAGTGAATCGGGATGCAGGTACAAACCCCTCTGTCAAGGTTGGCGAGTCTTCCTGGTGTGGAGTTGGTTTCTATAATTCTCTTGCTTTGAATCTGTTTTTCCCCAGGGTACGTCTGACTTCAGTGAAGTCAGTCATGCTTCAAGGGAGTAAAATTGCAGCTAAGCCCTAAATAAAAAGACCATGTGAGTTGTTAGTGGCTGAAGGCCAAAGGACCCTAGGAACAGCAAGAATGGAGGCCACCTGCCAAACTCCTCAACCACAGACGGCTAAAGAACTCCGTATGTATTTAGGGATGATGGAATGGTGTCATCCATGGATCTATAACTACGGACTCTTGGTAAGACCACTCTATAAACTGTTGAAATGTAATCCAAAAGACCTCACCTGGAATGGGGAAGCAGTAAGAGCATTCCAGCAACTGAAAAGGAAATTAATGGAAGCCCCTGCTTTGGGGTTACCAGATAGTACTAAGACATTCTGCTTGTTCTCCCATGAGAAACAGGGAATAGCCATGGGAATCCTAGCCCAAAACTTGGGACCATATAGAAGAGCAGTGGCGTATTTCTCCAGACAACTTGATGAAGTAAGTAAAGGTTGGCCTAGCTGCTTCAGGGCGGTAGCAGCATTGGTGCTAAATATTCAGGAAGCATGTAAATTTACATTGGGCCAAAAGATTACAGTGCTGACATCTCATACTGTGTCCACAGTATTAGAGGTAAAAGGGAGGCATTGGCTCTCACCACAGAGATTCCTTAAATATCAGGCTGTTGTGGTGGAACAGGATGATGTGGAAGTAATTGTTACTAACGTTGTCAATCCAGCAACTTTCCTCAGTGGAACCATGGGAGAACCGGTATCACATGACTACCTGGAAACGATTGAAGCGGTCTATTCCAGCTGACCAGATCTAAAGGAGGAGCCACTGAAAGACGCTGAGGATTCCTGGTACACAGATGGAAGTAGCTTTCTTCGACAAGGCGTCCGCAGAGCAGGGTATGCAATAACCACCGTGAATCAGGTAATAGAATCCGCAGCCCTTGCCCCAAATACTTCGGCACGAAAAGCAGAAATAATCGCTTTAACCCGAGCGTTGGAACTAACCAAAGACAAAAAGATTAATATCTGGACGGACTCCAAATACGCTTTTGGGGTAGTCCATGCCCATGGAGCTATATGGAAAGAAAGGGGACTCCTATCCACCCAAGGGAAACATATAAAACACGCTGAAGAAATTCTTAGGCTCCTGGAAGCAGTGCAGCAACCTGAAAAAGCGGCTATCATGCATTGCAAGGCTCATCAGAAAGGAGATACCGCTCAAGAATTGGGCAATGCTATGGCAGACCGAGAAGCCAAAAGAGCAGCTGAGAAAGGTGAATTAGAGGTGCAGTCATTGGTCCCAGATGGTAAAATACAAATTGATTGTGAACCCAGGTATTCCAAAGAAGATCAGAAATTAGTTGAAGACGTAGGTTGAGAAATAGAGAAAGGTAAGTGGGAGATAGAGAAACTTGTCTTAGGAACCAGAGCCCGAGGTCTTGATGGGCTGGTGCATAATGTTAAGCGTGGTATTTATGTGTATGTGAAGTCCTTTACAGATTCACCTCTGAAACCGAAATGGGAAGGCCCCTTCCAGGTGCTGCTGACATCCCATACAGCGATCAAGATTAAAGAGCAGACCTCGTGGGTGCATCACACCAGAGTGAAGAAAGCCCCTAAGCCACGATGGGAATCAACACCTATGGGAGCATTGAAGCTTCGCATTCAAAAGCGATGATATGGATTCTTATGACTCTGCTGAACTGTAACCACTGTTGGGAGTGGCCTTGGACAGACGCTTATTTTGGGTGTATGGGAAGCTCAGGAAAGGATTTAAAGGGGTTGAATTTGGCAACTGTGGTAATATATAATAATAACATGACACTGTGACCAACTGAATGGGAAAGGATAGATTCGGTCTGTACCTGGATGTTTGAGAAAGGAAAGGAGGTCCAGATAGGTTGTAGACTCCTTAATGTAAGTAACCCGCCTCCTCTCCAGACCCAAATTACTGCCAAGAACGGTGCTGTCTGGGACTCTGCCAATAGAACAGGCAGCACGATATGTGAAAGCAAGGAGGTTTGTTGGTATCCCTTCAATATAACTCAAACGGTGACCATAGTATGTCTGGGGGCAACTCAAGAGGGGGCCCAAGCTCTAACTTTTAGATTTTGGTTGCAGACACCAAAGGAAACCACCACTCCCCCTGCCTACACTACCTCGACTCAGGCTACTAAATCAAGTCCCACAGAGCCTGAGCAAATGGGACCATAAGTGTATCCGACAGGACCATACGTAATTCAATATGTCGGTCAGCAACAGGTAATGTCTAATCCAATATGGTCTCTTAAACGAGTGGAATTATTAATACAGAACGATATTTGCACTGTTCAACCAGCTTGTTCGTCATTCATAAGACCCTTACATACGGGGTGGACGTCATGGTTACATAAAAGGACCCTTCCTTCCCGAATGAGGAAAAGGAGACATGCGATTGGTGCAGTAGGAACAGGACTGGGAGTTTTAAATAGTATAGATACTGCGATAATAAGGAACAAACTCGCAACGGTGACCAGTGATCTGAACAAAATACAGAACCCTTTAAGATCTTCCCTCCTAACTTTAGGAACCGGCCAATGGCTTACAGCAAATGTGTTACCACAGTGGGAAAAGCTTAATGAAAAGGACAATGAACTGATTATAAATGCATTAGACGTGGCTCAGACTAATGTTTCTACAGCACTCAGTTGTATCCAAGCTCAGTTATGGTTACAGACAATAGCAGCTGCAATCATTAGGGAAGGTGAAGACGGAATCCTACCAAAAGAAATCCGAAAGGTGATTTGGAATAACGCAGCGGAATTTGAAAGGAGATTCCCATCGTGGTGGCATTTAGTTAATTTTACCTTTGACCCTACTAACAACACAGCTACAGCTTTTGTACTAACAATATCTAAAGCTTTAGTATATAACATATACCCGATTGTTGTGCTAGGATTAAATTACCACGGAACTGTACTTCATCCCCTAGAACATAGGGTATGGGCTATGAAAACCAGGAATAAGTGGCAAACTATTGATGTCGAGGCCTGTGTTGTACGAGACCAGCAAGGATTTATTTGTGAAGGAAACACCATCAAAGGGCAAGATATTTGTCTTGACACTGAACAAAATGTTTGTCACTTTGAGGTGCATCCCAACGAGACCCCAAGAACCATCATAATTTACAGGTGTATAGGATGTGTTTGTCGGAGAAGTCAATGGGATTTTGTACAGGTAGATGATCAAATGGTGGACACGAGCAACCATTCAAATATTTGCATTTGCAACTTTGTTAGTCTTACAGGATGTGATTTTACCTACACGGCTCCTGTTACTACTTATCAATTGCTACAGTTTAATTATACATTGGTTCAGGATATACAGCCCACCCCTATTGGAATGAATCTCACTCTAATAAGAACTATTGCATCATGAAAATTTGAATAGGTTGTTAAAACAAGTTGAAGAAAGTGGAAGAAAGACTCTAATTACTGTCCATCATGATGCAGATGGGATGTGTTTAGGGGTTATTCCCCGTCAGCTACCAAAATCTTAAACATAATGACCCACCCGATATTGGTGTTACTGATAGCTATGACAACATTAACAATAGTAAATCTTACCCTTTGGTGTAAACTCAAGGAACTTATTGGACAAGTGTGGACACTAAAAATAATGATGAAACATAACAAACCACTTTTAAAAGCCAAAGAATTTGCTTAGGGGACAGAAAAGAGGAGAATGTTACAGGACTTCTTGAAAAATAAGTATTAAAAGCAAGTAAGAAGAATTAGAAGAATGTAAAGAAGATGCTTCGTAACAACTGCGCCTGGCACTTAGACGTATTAGAGATAAAGACTGTCTTCACTGACTCTCTGCTAACTAGCAATAACGATTAGCACAAGGACGTATCTTAGAAAAATAGAATGGACTGCCAAAATAGTGCCCTAGAGTTAACCTGTCTCATTATAATCTCATTCTAATGCTAAGGAACACACCTCCCAGCTAGAAAAGCCCCAACCCAATTAAGGCCCCTACTCTCTGAGCATGCGTGGTGAATTAAAAGAGAACTGTAACTTTAAGATGAAGAAAACTATTAACCAGTAGTTAATTAAGGGGTAGAACCAGTAGGCGTAACTAACTTTGTTAACTGTTTTAAATACCTGTCATGATTTTAACCCGGTGTGCAAGTTTTGAGGAGAAATCCCCCATGCACCCGGCGCTTCTTTATTTTTTATTATTTTTCTCCCTTCTGTATTTTGCTCCTTTTTGAAGAAAAAAAGGGTTAAGAAGAAAGTCAGCATTTTTCTTTACTTTCTTTCCCCATGCTCCTCTTCTTGTTCGTCCCTTATGTTGGCAGACACAGGACTCATTCCTAACTGAAAATGGGTAATCTGTTTCTCTTAAGCCGGGCGGGGATTTGGGAGATGGTATATGTCTCAGAGGGTTGAACGTTTAGCTTCTCTTCTCAGGTTTATACAATTTGCCACTTGTTTGTGAACTACTTTGCCCTGTACCTTCCTCCTCATTGGTTTTGAGCCATGTGGCCAATTTCAGACCAATTTGATGCAGCGGGCAGCAGAGATCGGAAAAAAATGAATGCTCAGGAAAACAAACTTCATTAGTTTTCGCAGCTCATGGAATCAGCTTGTTTAAACTCCTCATCTAATGACGATAGGAGAAGCAGAGGGAAATTCCGCCTTTATCCTGAATTTTGCAAGCACCTTAAGTCTGCAGATGTAAGCTTTCAACGTAAGCGGAATTCGCCTGGAAAGTGGAACACTCTGGGAATGAGTTTCTAAACATGGTAAAGCCAGAATAACTACCCCGTGCTCAGCCGTACTCTCTCTTAATTTTTGTTCTATCCTTACGAAGTCTAACAATATTTTTTCTTATTTTAGTGAGAAATTTTGACTATAAATATCTCTCCCCAGGTAATGGACTTGCTGTCTAAAACCAGGAACCTGGTGGGCGCAGGATTAGAGAAGACCAGCAGCAAGGTTGTTATGTGGACAGTTTGAAGGTGGTGCCTTGTCGTAATTACGCGCAGATCGAGAGGAACAAGGGAGTAAGGTGAGAACAACGGCTACGACTGCCATGAATGCCACCAGCAGTCGGTCTCACGTGGTCGTCACCACGCGATTCAAACAGGTGTAGTGTGCGGGCACTGTTTCCTCTGTTCAGTGTAGCTGTTTAGCACTCTTAATGAATTTAGTCCTGTTAGATGCACCATAAAATGAACTCGTGGAAGTTTTTGCAGACACAAAAGCCAGGGTGGCTCTGTTTTACCTAGACCCACCATAGTTTATTGCCACCTCCAGGACAGCGAGCAGATGAGAGCATGTTGGGTTTCCTCACCCTGGGCTGCAGGGTCAGCCTCGCCAGCCCACCTTTTTGGCGCTCGCACCCTGTCCACCCCTGCTGCTCTCGGAGTGAGGATCACCAAAGGCAGAGACGTCCTAAACCACTGCCTGTTTGCAGATGGACTCCGTCTTTAAGATCCTCTATGTCCCAAACATGACAAGTGGTCTTGGAAAATCTCTCACTGGTGTCCCGAAATAACCTACGGTCACTGTTTATCTGTGGTAGCTGCTGCTTGCCCGTTAGCGAAACGCAGAACTCCTGGCCTCAGTACAACAAGCGGCCCTATAGCGAGCAAGGTCATACAGCGCGGCACAAGTGTGGGGCAGTCTGTGGCACCTCCCCGAGCCCGCCTAAGGGAACGCCGCAGTGGGGCAGCTGCAAAGACATGACCCCAGAGGGTCACAAGGCCCGAATCGTGCTGTCCTCGCTGTGTGTGCCCGGGGCCAGGCGGAGGGCTGCTGGGTGACCGTGGTGCTGCTGCTGACGCATGGCCGAACCATCTCAGAGCAGCCGTGTCGGGGGAGACGACTGCTCGCGGCTCCGCTCTGGAAAAGGGGCCTTGCTCCTGCCATCGCTCCCCCAGTTTTTCCCCTTGGTAGACAGATACCAGAACTACAGGCTTTGTTGAAGTCCCCTGTCGACAGAGGCAGAGAGGTGTCTGCAGGGCAGCTTACACAGGACAACCCTGGGCTGGGGCCGGCTGAGGAGGAGGGGGGTCCGGCTGGCCCGGACGTGCACGACCCATCTCGGCAGCACGAGCGAGCTCAGCACCCCACGGCTGCTCGCGCAGGCAGCTCCAAAAGCTGCTCAGCCCTGGCAGGCAGGGCCAGTCCTGGGCTCATCTGGAAGGGGAAGAGGAGGGAGACGTCTTCTTTGCAGCCAGGGGAGGTTGGGAGCCAGGGGTGTTTCCATACTCCCTTTCTGCGGGTGCAGGGGATGAGCGGTATTGCCTGTTGCTTAATCCCGAGAGACGGGAGGTCATTTCTTTTCAGGCACACCTTTGCAGTTCTCATATTTAAAGCAATTCTGCACATAGAAGGTGTTCCAATACCGGTAACTATCCCAAGATATTTCCTCTGAGTTTCTGCAGAGTATTGTTTTCTGTATCTTACTTAATAATGTCTGAGCAATTGATTTGGTAATTGTTCCTGCTGTTGATACCATATTTTAACAGATTTTTCTCAACTGAAGCAATCACCAAACGGTCAGTTATAAATCTGGTGGGCTTGGCAGGAAGCAAAAGGCAAAAATCCTCAGGACTGGGAAGAGACAGATTGAAGGAAGGAACACATGTAAATCTAAGTCTAACCACATTAAGAACTGTCATCAGGTTTTTTTGGTGGTTTTTTTTTTTTAATCCTTTCCTGTGAAGTAAAAAATAAATTTCTAGATATGAAAAAAATCTTCCCTCCATTCAGGATTCTTTGCTGCATGGTTAATCAATGAATAAAGCCTGAGATGTACATAAGCACAAATATAGTGAAGCATGTACGTAAGCACAAATATAGTGAAGCATGTACATAAGCATGAATATACTGAAGTTTCTAATCTGGTAGCTTTCCCCCTCCGTGCCCCCCTCCCACACCCCCCCCACCCCCCAATTTGATTTTGATAGTTAACGCTTATATCATTCACATCTTTTCACTTTATTTTCCCTTAGCGCTCTGGCCGAGGTTGCTACGGAAAAGAAGGTGCTGCATATCCCATGCAGGGACTCGGTCCTGAGGAAACAGCAGGGCCCATCATGGTAAACTGATTCTTGAATTTATCACCCAGTTTACCTGTTGAAATAGAATTGCATGGCTCGAACGTTGGTGAAAGTGGGTGTAGCTTCAAACTTAACTGTTTGCTTTCTATGCAACATAAAGGTGAGAACCCTTCTGCTGGTCAAAAGTTTCTTGCCACTGTTAAACGCACTACTCAAATGGAGAGCACTTCTGTTTTCAGAGCAGAAATGTGGCTGGCACAAAATCTCGCTCGCTCGCTCGCTCGCTCTCTCCATTAGAGATACAAACCCCATTTCTGCTGAAAGAGTTTTTGGCATATTTGTAAAAATGTATCTAAATGCAGATAAATCTAGCTAGATAACTCATAAGCACGTGTTTTATAGAAAAGCCATGTTCTTTACATAAAACTAGGCAGTATTACGAAACAGCTACTTTGTTTCCTGAATGCTGAGATTATTGTTTGTGCTGCGCACCAGATATTGCATTCCTAAATAAGATGCAGCTCCCATAGGTTCTTCTTTGTCTCAGGTGAATTAACTGTATCCTCCAGCATCTTTGAAGAGGTATTTTTGTTAAAGAAAGTACTATCAAGTGAAAGATGGAAGGATACAAATAGAAAATGTGCCCATGTGAAAACGTTGCCTGTAAATGCTGGTAGTCCTAAAACAGTTTACTTGAGCTTCTTCAAATGCTAACTCCCGTAATTCACCGAAGATGTTTTGAACAAATTTAAGGACAGATTCTTCAACTGTTACTTGTACAAATACCATCAAAGTGGTTTTGCGAGGTTGGTTTTTTGCGTTGATGCTAGCGTAAGCCAGAGTTACCAGGATTCAAGTGCCTCCAGTATTAATTTTTGCAAAAGCCACCTGTATCCTTTCATCTTTCTGTCTGTCGGTCTGTCGGTCTGTCTGTCTGTCTGTCTCATTTCTTGTGAAAGTGTTAAAAAGAGTTAAGTTATAGCCAGATTGCGAAGATGCTAGGGTTCTCCTTTTATGTTTAAGGACCTTAATGGTTGATTTTTCCATGTTAATGCTTATCTGATTTTTGGTAGTGTTGACAACTCTTTCAAAACGCCTCCTTCAAAATGTAATGTCAGTTCATACTTTTCATATGCTTACAGATTGCGGACGTGAGTCCAGCAGACGTCTGTTACGAAGAAACTCTGTCAACTTTACGATATGCTGAAAGGTGCACTTCCATAATTTTTCCCTCTCTGGTCTTGGTGCAAATTGCAGCCAGGTGCTGGGCAAAACGACAAAAGATACCAGTTCAAAGTGATTGACAGCTCAGGATGAAGAAAGAGTGAATCTGTCAGTAAGCAAGGGCAGCATATGAAGAGCTTATTCTGTATTCTTATTAACGAACGGCATATATTTTCACAACTACGTTGTATGACAGCGGTAACTCTTTTTCCTGAGAATTCTGGGTCTCTCTCACAGGTGTGACTTAATTCAGCATCTTTCCTTCCCTTTCTCTCCCAGCATCTCTAAAACTAAGCTGTAGTTTGGGGTCCCACAGACCAAACATGGCTGAAACATAGAACATACAGATGATCCCTGCTGCCAGGCATTTGTCGTCTCTGTTTCCCAATCCCAGATCCCAGCAACGGTGCCACGCAGAGCTATTCCTTCCTGCCAGGAGCCGCTTGCTCCCCGGCCACTTTCCCAGTCCGTCGGCTCCTTCTGGAGGAGAGGGTTCCCTCTCTCCTCCCCTTTGCTCTGCTCCTGCCCTTTCTGGGGCTCAGCACTGAAAACCGCTCTCTTTGCAGTCCTTTCAGTCAGGCTTTCTCTGGGACTCCAGCACTAATTCCTTCTTATTCCAGCTCCCATAAAAAGAGGTCAGGCACTTACACGTCTCTTATCCCAAAGCGGATGGATCGTGGCTCTGCAAGCTCGTAGCCGCAGCAGCCTGGCTGTTAGGAGATATCAGGAGCAGAAGATTTAATGTTTCCAGCACCAGTTCAGTCCTGCAAAGAGCTGAATTGCTTTCACGTGCCGATGAACGCAGACCAACAAACTCCCCACGCCTGAGCCAGCTCCATGCCGGGGCAGGTGGACTTGTCTCTGCAGGGGATTTGTCTGCCTACCTGGCGTACCCACAGTTACAGTGGATGAGGGCTGGTTTTCAGGTGTCCCATCCCACATTGCCCCGCATACTGGCGGCACAGCAGCTATGGCTACGTTGCTGCCGGTTAGGGTTAGCTGGAGAAGAGAAGGTTTTTCCTGGGCTGGCAGGGCAAAACCAAACCAGGCTGTGATTGCTGGTAACAGTACAAGAGAGGGCATCAGATGCTTCCACCCGAGGAGCAAAGTGGCCGTGAGACCTTTTCGCTTGTGAAGTTCCAGAGCTACATGGGATATTTCTGAACAGGGAAAAGAACAAAAGAAGGTGGGGGGGGGGGGGGGGCGGGGGAGAAGAGTAATTTTTGACAGGAAATCTTGCTGTTTGCTGGGATTATCTGGGTACCGGCTTCTGTTTTGTCTTTTATGTATTTTCATATTACCACAAAGCAGTGGTAAATGCAAGTCCCGGTGAGAAGCTTAGAAGAGACCTGAAGGCTGAAAATAACAAAGTGTTGTCCAGTCTGGCTGGGCTCGGGAGCACAGGACCACCAACAGCCGACGAAACACGTACGTATTTCAGCATAAATAGCAAGTAGATTTTGACTTCCCCAAGCGTTATCAGGAGGCATCTTTGGTAATCTGTAACATCGAGGAAGTGTGGTGGGAATGCAGCTGAGGTAGGTCCACCGGTGGATTTCTTACAAAGTGGGTGGCAGAGAACATTTGGAACAACTGTGAACACACTGCGTGGCTGCCACGGTGCTGGTCCTCGTCCCTCACGGGGTTTGCTATCTTACACGTAGATACCCTGGTTAAAGCTGTTCAGAAGAGGTGCGGTTTTTGCTGGCTGAGCATGAGCGGCAGATCCGGAGCACACGGGCAACGAGGGAGTCCCGGCTGGAGGAAGCCCGGAAGGAGTGGGAGCACCAGTATGCCGCCGTGGCTCAGGCGAGTTTTCCAGTAACAGGCATCGCGGCCAGATACCTTAACCTGTGGTCTGATGTTTTCCCCTTCTTGTCATCTTTCAGATTTGTTACTCACACACCTCTCTGCCAGCAATGCCCCGACAAGACCTTCCAGGGGCTTTTAAGCCTGGGTAAACTGGCAATAACGTAGCCCTTGGTTAGGGGTCCACAATGTAATATCAAATCTCTCATGAGTTCAGCTGACAGAATATGCTGTCTACTTCTAACTACATTATAGTTTCTTGTCTTCATTTTGTAGTTATAAGAAATTATTACGGAAATAAGAGATGCCAGTGAATGCACCGAGCCATGTCGAAGCAGCTCAGGCTTGTGTCGTTTCAAAGTCCTTGACAGGGAGAACCAAAGATATTCCCTGTAAAACCAGTCATGAGATAAACACCCTAGAATGTGGGGCAGACGCGTTCTTTGTTCTTTTTCTTAAAAAAGGGTAATACTGCTTTTAATTTGGGGCATGTTTCTGAAAGCAACCGATCTCAACGTGACTTATTTAGCCAGACAGAAGCATTTCAGTAGGAGGCTGTGGCGTGTAAGAGCCAAGGAGTGCGTGACAGGCTGCTCTGGGAAAGACGGGGTCTGATGGTGACTTGCTTAATAAATTGTTCAAGGCACACCTTCATTGAAAGGCCGTACGCTGCTCCCCTCCCAGTTGCTCTTCGCGAACCGTTTCTTTGCTTCAACATGGGTAACTGCCAAAGGGAGGCGTCAGGAAATTCGCTATCTGCGTAGAGCGGCGATCGCGGCAAGCGGGCTGGGTTTAATGGGGAGAGCACAGCTTTACAGGAATCCAGCGCGTTTTGTGGGGGTCTCTTGATTTTTGCACGAAGCACGCATCATACCTTAAACAAAAGTGCTTGACTTCTTCCTTAATGAGGGAAGGTGACTCCGGGTCTGGAGCTTCTGCCAATGGAAAGAAGCGTGGTGTCAGTCTTTCAGGTCTAATAATTGCTTCCTGATCGTGCTTGGTAAACTTATGGGAAATTTAGGGACTTAATTCTGTGGGGAATGCTGAACCCCACATGGTGTGTATGGCTAAACGTGGTAGTTCAAGTGCCTTCTTAGTCTGGACGGTTGTATCAGTCCTGGCTGGCAGCTGCCACAGGCGGTTGGGCACACAGGACTGTATCCTCTTCTGCTGAGGACAGCTCCTCATTCACTGACTGCATCAACTCGTTTTCCTGCATTGATTTGCCTGGGGTTTGCTTTCTTAGGACAGTGAAATGAACTTAATCAGGCATCTATTAATTTTGTTTCTTCTACCTAGTAAGCTGTCAGGTACGGTTTTAGAGAAATAACGGTGACAAGGCTTTGCTGGTGTGGTAGTGTTTTCCTTATGTGGTGGAGAGAATGCTTAAATTGGTAGGAGAGAGTCACCAAAAACCGGGGCCTGTTGCACGTGTTGCAAATGCTTTTGCAGTTCAGCTTGTCAGGTTGCTGCTCGTAAAAGTACGTTTCAGAATGAGCTATTCAAAAGCCGTGTGGGCACGGTGCTGGGCAGCCTGCTCTAGGTGACCCTGCTTGAGCGGGGGGGTTGGGCCACGTGGGTTCCAGGGATTGGAATCCTCTTTGTTGTGATTCTGTGATTCCGGAACTTGTGCTGAGAGGGGCAAGCGGTGTGGTACGCTGGAAATGCCTTGTTAACTCCTGTCTCCCTGTGCTGGAAGGCTGCGTGTGTTCTGTACTGAGACACTCGGCACCTCCATCCGTCTGTCCAGGTAGAACAAGCAATGTAAAAAAGAGTGTAATTTCAGAACTGGCTTTAGGAACTTTTGCTAGCTTAGCCACGTTAGGCAGGGACTGCAACTCTTGAATGGCAGTATAGTTGTGTTAGAGAATAACCATAGGAGGTAGCTGGGTAAACTGGCTGAAGTGTCAAATTCCGATCTGTGTTGGTTTTGTTTGTTTTCTCATTTAAAGGGAAATCAAGGCTACGGTCTGCATCAGGTACAGGATCTTAGCTGTTGGGGGCTGTTGGGCTAGAGAGCTAAAATTCTTTCTTCTTCTCACCTTCTGCTGTACATCTGTGCTTCTTGGAGAGCTTGCGGAGCATCCGCACAACCTGTGCAAGACAATGTGTAGGCTGCACTTGTGTGAAGTAAGCCTGACTCCAGAATTCTGATACAGACAGTCTCTGTTGTGCTAGTGGCTTTTAAGACTAAAACTTTGGGTTTGGATTAAATGTAGGGGTTTTGCCTAAAACATTTGGGGGAGGTTTTCTGCCTAAGTGGGAAAGAAATGACCCAGTGATACTCACTAAATCACCGGCTAACTCGCTCACAAAATCCTCTTTCTGCAGGAGTAAAATATGGCAAACTTCTGTCAAGCTCAAAACTATTTATGGCTGACATGAGTCTATTTTTGCATTGTTTTCTTTATTTAGAGTGAAGAATGGGAGAGCTAACGGCTCGGGCAACGAGCAGTCTGCTGCAGTTTCCAGAGGTGACTCTTCAGGCACTTGGGGAAGATGGCATACCCCTAGATTCTGTGCTGTGCGGGAAGCTTTCTAGAGGTGAGCATTTTCCCTTAAATTTGGTGGTGGTATAAAGCTGTTACGGCCTGGAGGTTACCTGAAGCATAGGGTCATAGTATCAACTGTGTCAGGTTGGCGCTGTTAAGATGCATCAAGTTTGGAGAGAACAAAAAGGAAGTTGTAACGATTGAAAATGCTAATATTAAAACACTAGTATAGTTAAACTTTGAAATTACAACCACGTGCACTGGTCTTGTGCTATTAGAATAATTTACTTAAACCTGCTGAGTCAGTGAGCCCTCCTCAATTTCTACTTAAATACAAGGCAGTTTTGCAAAAAGTAATAGTGTTGGTTTGGGCCGTATTTATTTGCACCAGCTCAAGCTCTATGACCATCATAACATCACACACAGAAATAGTTCTCCCACAATGTTACAGCGGCAAAAGCCCCTGCTTTTTCTTTTCTAGTCTGAATAAAAACAGAAGGAAGAGGGCAGCACTGTTAAGCGCTGCAGCCGTATTTCCAAAGTATTTAATAGGATGCAGATGAGTAGGCAGTGAGAGCTGCTGGAAGTGGCTAAGCAGATTAGGTAGTTGACTTTCCAGGTGATCTGAAAGCAGAGCTGGGTGCCAAGCTGGATGTCGAGGCTTCTGTCAAGACCAGGTAGAATCTATCTACCTAACTGTCAATGCAGTAATGGAGTTAATACTTCCTTCGAGTTTGAAGCAGTTCAGTGGAGCAAATGTCTTAAATTCTTTCTGTGATCGGCACGTGTAAAAGTTTAAATTTACTAACGCAGTGCCCGTTTTAAGACAATTTCTTGCTGAAGTCCAAATCCCTGCCCAAAGTAGGCACGCGTCAAGTGAAATTTATAAACTAAAAATGAATTGGCTTAGATTTGTTATATTTGAAGTATGCTTTAAGACTTGTATTCCCGCCTGTATTTAGATGATTTCTAGCAAAACCAAGCCGACTATGGTATAAAGACTATAGATCAATATATTGTAATCTTTATCCCAAACGATCAAAATTCTTCAGTGCAGGAATGACAAGTACAAATGCAAAATAAAAAGGTGGTTGATGTTAAGATGTGTTGCTTGAGGGTTTCAATGGGTGATTTTAGAGAACTGACCAGAATTAGGGGAGTCGGTCTTCCTCCGTTAGGGCCTTTTATTGAAGGAAAGGGGCAGTGACTGTGACTTTTTTCAGATGTTTTGAGTCTTGTGTTGGAAATTTGCTTTAGTCGGCTTTCTTTTCTCTTACAGGGAGAAATGGCCTAGCATGGTTGGCGTGTGGTCCTCAACTGGAGGTGGTGAACTCTGTGACAGGAGAGCGGCGCTCTGCATATCGTTTCAGTGGAGTAAATAGACGGCGTCCCACTGTTCGTGTGGTAAAGGAGTTTTCCTGGCAGAGGAGAACTGGACTACTGGTTGGGTTGGAAGAAGCAGCGGGAAGTGTTCTCTGTCTGTACGACCTTGGAATATCGAGAGTGGTTAAAGCAGTTGTTCTTCCAGGAAGGGTACGTACTTTTTAAGCGGCGAAAGGAAGCTTTTATGTTGTTAGGTGCTGCATAATCCTGCTTCAGGAAAAGCTTTGGAGCGCCTCTTTGTAGGAGGTGTTTTGTTCTGTATTGCGTACATATATATATGTATGTGTATGTGTTATATATATATATGTATGTGTATGTGTATATATATATATATGTATGTGTATATAACGTACTGTGACTTCAGAGAATCCAGTCGAGAGAGCCTTGATGTAAAATCTTTGGCATAACGGTACCATTATCTTCTGAGTCTACTGAGAGTAAACCAAATTTCCTGCTTTTATTGTAGAGCACATAGTTACCTAATTCTCTGCTTCCACAAAAAGGCATTGCAAAATACCTTTTCCTGGCCAGAGTGAGAAAGGAAAAAACCCCACTCTTTCAAGCGTCCGTAGCATGCGTTTCCTAAACGGTTAATTTCTGTTAGAAATAATGTCTTTAAAATACCTCAAACTTCCACAGTTGTGCTGTAAATGACTGAGACACATTCCCTTGAATCTCAGGCTAGCAAGCAGGTCTGACTTTAGAGCAGAACACATTTTTGTGTTGACTTAAGTAGGAAAAACGAGCCTTGAGTGAGGTATCTGACAGACTGTTGAAAGATTGACTTTCAGTCTGAAGTCCTTGAATCTCTGCTCATTGAATATTGTGTTTGTGTAGGTGGGATGCACTGGTGTGATGTTACTCATTTTTTTCTGTCTTCTGTAACCCATAAACTCAAGTGTCGTAATGTCCCCTAGTCTCATTGTCTTAATGTAAACAAGAATCAGCATCAGTTAATAGAAAACCCAGATTCCCTGTATTTTTCTCACCTTAGAATCTGCCACAAATAAATACTTTTCTATTACTCAGCTTTCCATAACGTGATTTGGTTTGACTGGCTAGAATGCAGCTGGAGGGAGTTTTGTTTGTTTGTAGTGCTACAGTGTGATTACTAGCAGTAAGCATTTGTATTGTGGTAATTTCTGAAGATATGAGTTGGGTTGGTGCTCCGCTGTGTTAGTTTGCCTAACATCTTGATAAATCTTAGAGTTTGAGGTGGAAGGACAAGCTGTGTGCTGACATCAGCGTATAATCAGTAAGTAAACTATGTTTGTGAAAAAGGTCATAGCTTTGTTAAGTTTTATTTCTTTGATCTACGTAAGCAGGGAATAGAAAAAGGAAAGGTTAAGAAGGATCACGTCACATACCGAATCTATGTCTACCAAGGTGATTTGAAATAGAATGTAGTTAGACCTGCCAGTTGTATTGGGGAGTTCTTCTATACCGCAAGACAATGGTTCAGGAGAAAATACAAAGAAGCCTCGGGGGGAAAAGTTGGCTGTTGTGTGATAAAGGTTATGGATTTTGGAATAAAGCCAAAGCTTACCTGAAGTTCTGCTCTTATGCCCTCAACGCTCTTGATGACAAGCATGTTTGGCCTGTTGCTTTCATTTTGCTTCCTATCTTTTTGCTATTAGCTTAGTTAGATCAGCACAGACAGGCCACAGGTATTGCTAGTCGGACTGTTAACTTCTAAGTTGTGAGTGGGAGTAAGGGTTAGCAAAAACAAGTAGATAAAACTTGCCCTTGGCCACTGTGCCTATGCTTTGAATTTATTCTGTAACTCATACTTCCAAATTATACATTACGTAACATGCGTTTTTAATCTGCCTGAACGTTTCTCTGATTTCCGTAATGATTATTTTTAAAACTAAACTGCAGACCTAGTCTTAACATCACGTTCTGCAGTTTTTGTTGTTACTGTTTTAAGGCTTTGATGAGCACCTTAATTTCTGGACTGTTTTCCGTGTGGGTATATCTTCAGTGGACAACTAAGTTCTACAGGTTAACCCTAACTTTGAGCAACTCTGGTCCAAGATGTCAAGCCATTAGTGTATTAATACAGGGTATTTATAGTGACTGTATGACTGCCTTTTAGTGTAAGAGTAGATGTGTAGTCATTCAGAGAGCAAAGAAGGAGTTAAAAAACCCAAACTCACAAGCTGAGAAAGAATTTAGGCATAATTTTTTTTTCCTTTTTTTTTTTCCTTGGTCTCTTCTCCCATGTATCTAGCAATAGAACGAGAGGAAACGGCCTCAAGTTGCGCCAGGGGAGGTTTAGACTGGATATTAGGAAAAATTTTGTTACGGAGAGAGTGGTCAAACATTGGAAGAGGCTATGCAGGGAGGTGGTGGAGTGACCATCACTGGAGGTGTTCAAAAAACGTGTAGACGTGGCACTTTGGGACATGGTTTAGTGGGCATGGTGGTGTTGCGTTGATGGTTGGACTTGATGATCTCACAGGTCTTTTCCAGCCTTAATGGTTCTGTGATTCTGTGCTCTCTAACTGCCCTCTGGATATACAGGTGAAATGCCGCAGACAACTGAAAGAGTTAATGGAGTATTATTTGAACTGGATTCTAGTAAAAGCAAATCTGAATTTAAAACATTCATTATATTGAATTGGTTTCTAATGGTTGTATGTTTCAGAACTATGGAAGGGTTCAAATTTTGCTGGTTTGTATGAGGCAGAAGGGTAGCATTCAGATTCAGTGAGGTGAGAAAAGCGTCCTTTCTTCATTCCCAGAATGAGTTGGCAGTAGTCTGGGAGAATATGAAAAGCCAGTGCATAGCGCGGTGGAAAAATATGCAGTTTCAGGAGCTTCTACGTGGAAAACTGAAGTGTTAAAACCAGGCAACATTTTTGGAAGACCGTATGCAAAAATGAAAGAGATTCCTTTGGGGCCAGTTGTACAACGAAAGAAATCTTAAAAGAAAAAGAAGTTAGAAGGAACACTTGACCTTTGGCTAATTCTGCAGCAAGATATGTACAGTATTTTGAAGATTGGAAATTTCATTAGCTTTCCTATAAATCCGACAGAAACGCAAGTTGTCCAAATTACTGTAGGTACTTCTAAGATTAGAATTCTCGTGACCAAGATGAAAGGTAAATTCTGTGGTAGATTTCCAGGCAGTGTAGTCCCTGCAAGTGCTTGATATGGGAGAGGAGAAAGCTTTGGGGCTTAGGGGTTTGGTTATTTTTCCCCACCTCTTGGGGGGTGGGGGGGGGCGGGGGAAATGTATTAAAAAATGGACTGCCTTGTGATGCTCACTTCTCTGTTTTACTTTCCTGTCAAACTGTGCTGTTGATGTAAAGGTTCCTGGTTTTGTTGTAAGAAGGCTAAACCATAGCCTCTGTTCTTTTGTTGTATAGCTTTAGTGCCGGAGTCTTTGTGCGCTTGTATCTCTGCTAGAGCAGTCCGTATAGTCCTGGGACGTGTTGCAGGTGCTGAAAGGTCTGTCTTCCCCTTGTAATAAAGCTGCGTGCAGACTGCTCCACATGTTCAAGAGCAGTGTGCGCTTCTTCCTTAGCTGGAGTTAGCTCTTTCTCTAACAAGCTGCTGTTCTTTTTGCCGTTGTTTTAGGCTGGCTTTTAAAATTTCTGTTAACATTCCTAAAAGTGCTGGTGTGCATTTACACCTTTTCTGACTTTATCTGGTGGTTATTTTTATTCTAAATGAGGACTCGTGTAAATTTTGCTAAGCTACTATCTCCCTTCAACACTTTCCACAAATGTTTCATTCCCATGGAAAATGGTGTGTCTACCATGCAGCTTGACCGCTGCCTCATCTGACTTACAGCCATGATCTCTCCGAATACCTGTTTGGCAAAGAAGGCGTAGACTGTATCGCAGTGCTGATGGGCTGTGGGAGAACTAGGTGTAGCTTTGTCTTTCTAACTGAAGTCCCTTAAATAGGATGAAGTTTCTTGCATATACCTGGTTTTCTGTGTTTAATTCTTAGAGTTAATTATTTCTAAGTAGGGAGTGGCAATTGGTAAGCTGTAATAATAGAATGGACCTTTTCAGCTGAAGTTAATTCAGTTCAATATTAACTTGTCGCTTTCCTGCAGGTAACTGCCATAGAACCCATAACTAATCACGGAGGACCCAGTACGAGCACTCGGCACCTACATCAGAGTCTGCGATGGTTCTTCGGAGTGGCAGCCGTGGCTACAGATGTTGGTCATCTACTTCTCATTGACCTTTGTTTGGATGATTGTTCTTGCACTCAGAATGAAAGAGAAGCATCGGGTAAGCTTGCCGTTTTTAAGCTTGAATTTAAAAGTCAGAAATCTTGTGTCTTTTAAAGAAACTATATGCATCCCGCTTTGAAGATACTCGTGTGCAGACATTCATGGCTACTGGTTACAGGCGACGGTTTGACATCATGTAGTGCTGAAGTGATTAAAAATGGGAGTGGCTTAATACGCCTTCTAATGTTATAAATGCCCCCCTCCCACCAAGATCCCCATGTCACTATGATTCTTGCCAGTGAGGTGTAGGAATTTTCCCATCTGAGTCAGTGCAGCTGCCTGATAGGAAGTTGTGTCAGAGGTGCCCTGTTTCTTGGGAATGTTCTTCTGCTTCTGTTAATTGACTTGGGGCAAATTTTAGGCTTGTTTTTTAAAATCAACCCGACTTATCAAAAGTCATGCGTTTGGATGAACGAAATCTCTGATTTGTGTATTCAGATTGCATAGACTGTTTTGGCTATTACAACAGTGGCTTCAGGAGCTGATGTCACTTCAAATAGCTTCGTCATGAGGCCCAAACTCCTGATTTACAGAGTCCAAGAAGAATTTGTCTATGAAGGCTACACTTTTACCTGGTTTTGAACGACGAGTGAGAACAACTTTCCCATCAGAGAGTTGTGGCGTTCTTTGAAAACGTACAAAATGGAAATGGCAAAACCAGTGTTGCATAAAGGGGTATTTTGCCTGGGACGGTAGAATTAGGTTATACACCTTGTCACGTCAGTGTTTAAAATGCAACCTCAGTGGCATAACGCATTCATTTATTGCGTGGTGTTGGGTGTCTAGGTCTGGAAGCTGTCACTGGAATTCCTGCTGAAGTTGCACAAAGAAGAGAAACTGTGGCCGGAGAAGGGAGACATCTCTGTTTGCAATTACAAAATCCTTCAGGAACAGCAGTATCAACCCTGTGCTACATAAGCAGAAGCAATCAGCTCGCTGTGGGTTTTTCAGACGGCTACCTGTCACTATGGAATATGAAAACTTTGCAGAGGGAGTAAGTAGGCCTTTACACTTGGCCATGCCTGGAGGTGCAGGGCTCTCAATGTTTTGCTTAAGGAAGTATGTTAATTCAAAGAGAACTTTTTCGGGGACTGAAATTCTGAGTATAGTCTTGGAAGGTTTAGAAATCCTCTTCTGAAATAACTGTTAAGTCATACATGGACTAAATGGGACCGCCTTCTCCCCAATGGACTAGGATTGTTTTCCGTATTGTGCCTGTGGATTGAGGAATTGTGGAAAGCATGCTTCTTTGGGTTATGCCAAGCAGTTAGGATGTGATAGAGCTGGTTTCCATACGACGGTTTGTTCTATCAGTAGTATTCAGTGAAAGCAGGAAATGTGTGTATTTTGACGAAACAGATTTTAAAAATTATTTTTGAGAAGAAGTTCCTGCAATTAGGGCATATGTTGAAAGTCTTAAGTATGTTAATAATGTGACTTAACCTGTAGGCACCACTCTCAGCTTGAAGGAGGAAGGATTCCTGTCTATGCTGTTACTTTTCAAGAGCCTGAGAATGATCCTCGCAATTGTTGCTACTTGTGGGCTGTTCAGTCTACACAAGAAAGGTGAAGAAAAACTTACTATTAGCCACTGAATTAATTTTTTTTTTATATACATATATTTGTTCACATACAGTTAATACCTGTATATTTGTTTTGTTTGTTTAGCTGTGCGGGAGATTCTCTCAGGTAGGGAAGCTGTTAAGCTTACAATGCAATTTTGACAGGATTCAACGGACGTGAAGGAGGGACCTAGGAGTTCCTCTCTTCTGGAAGAAGGCAAAGCAACAGTGGCTGTATTTTAGTGCTTGCGTTCTTAAGTGTTTTCCTTTGTTGCTTGATGACTGCTTCATGCTTTGTCTGATATTCACACCATGGTATTAACACAGTAGTTGAGGCTGCACACCTAGAACACTAACCGTGCCGCCATAACAGCCTGCTGCCCCGAAAGGAGGGAGGTGACGGTACTGCCCATTACCTTGTGCCAACTTTAGCAGTCTCTGGAGCCTTCATGAGCCAGTTCAGCTCACCTGGCAGAGAACGATCACTGTTCAGCAGAAAAGTCAATGGCTTCCTGCTGGGCTAATGGATGAAATCGATATGTGGAAGGGTGCAGCATATGCAAGAGAGGGACTGGAACTCTGGTGGTGAGGGAAGGAGAGAAAGGTATCTCTCTCTCTCTCAGCATCAGCAAGCTGTTTGATCAACTCAGCTGTTCATAGGGTGGCAGTCTTTTTAAGTTTGACTTTAAAGCAGTTTTGATTGAGAACTCTTCCCTGTGAAGAACTATTTCCGACAATTTTTAGCCCATACAACACAGTAAAGCTTTCAAAGGGTATGGTTAGCATTTGCCCCTGAAGCGGTTAGTGTCAAAATTTCCTCCTTTCTGTTTCAGCGGCCAAATGTGACCAATTATCATGTCTTGGGAAGTGCTGTTTGTCTCTTCAGCAAGAGCGCGCTATTAAGAAAACTTCAGTCTAGATCTAATAAAATGGTAATGAGGACTATAAAGCAGCTTTGTAATCAAATTTCATAATTTACACCTCTTTCAGTGAAGGTGACGTTGTGAGTTTACGTCTGTTGCAGTTAGCATTTGGTGACCGAAAACGCTTGGCATCAGGACAGTTCATGTATGAGGTAAGACGTGCACGTATGTGAAAGGATGAAAATCGTAGTTTTCTCTAAGTGAGGATCAGTTAAGTTGGCAGGGGTAATATTTACCATCAAAATTCAGAGGTGACTAAAAAACCGTAATCTTTGGCTGCGTCTTCTTGGGCATGGCCTTTGTCCATACTTTTTGACAACAACTCACGCCATTTCATACTGCGGCGTCGTGTGTTCCAACTAGATTCATCTGCAGAGAGCCCGTATAAATTCAGTTGCTGAGGAGGAAGCAGCTTTTACAAATAAAATTATTCTTCATTTAAACACCAGATTAATGGCATGTCAGAAGAGAAGATAGGGCTTTGAATAGCTTTGTTTAACCAAACTGCAAGCTTCTGTCTGTCTCCCTTTCTTAAAGTAAGGTCATGCAGCTTTATTCTTTTCTGATCTTTGGGTTTATATATTCTTGTTTCTCTTTTGAGCTCTGTCAGCAGGACTTCAAATGAACTGTGTCTACAGTGTCTCTCTTAAGTGTTGGTCCTGAAATGTAGGAGCTCTAAAGATATCTCCTTCTACTTTTTGGCTGGGTTACCTATGAAATCTACTCTTAAAGCCAGCAAAATACGTCAATACAGGAACCGGTGGTATGATTTGGTCAAAAGAGTAGACGTAAATTGTTAGAACTGGCTCCAATGATGATGTTGTGTTTAAAATAGAGGTGAGGTATCATTATATCTCAGAGATGTAACAGATAGCAGACGCATCTGTATAATGTATAATTCTCGGTAGTATATTTGAAACTCTTCCAAAATCTTTTTGAGGGGGAAGCGATCTTAATTCCGAGCAATTCTTTCCTCCTCTTTTGATACTTTCTCTTGCATGTTCTCAATAGGTATGCAATGAAATAGGGGTGATTCTTGCATCGTGGTACTCCGTTTCAATAGGGACGGGGCGTTTTGATTTTTTTGAATAAGTTTAAATGTTGACCTTTTTCCTTATATATGGGAAAGCTCCTTCCTCATCTGTAAATGTTGCTGTTGAATAGATGAAGGTTAGGCGTTTGGAAAAGGTGGTGTTTCTTTAAAATGCATTACCTATCCTGGTGACAAGGTATAAATATCTTCAAGTCATTCAGCGTGGTCTAAATATGGATGTCATCTCCTTATCTTTATGTGCATTTTTTTTATGACACAAACGTACGATGCTCTAGAGGAACAGAGCACCCTGATTGGGTTTTTTCCTAATTTTAAATTAAAATTTAATTTGGTGGGGTTTTGTTGTTGTTGTTGTTGGTTTTTTGTTTGGGTTTTTTCTTAATTGTAGAGCGGCTATTTGTCCACAATACACACATTCATGTGTTGCATTGTAGACAGTTTGAAGGAATGCTGTATTTGGAGAGGCAGTATTTCAGTTAATGCTTGCTTAGAAAATGGTGGTATCAGAGGTTCAACACAATCCTGCTGGAGTTTCTGAATATCCCAACGTAGTTTGCTGACTCCGTAGGAATTTGTGATCCTAAACGCATTGCCTATGTGCATCCCACGTCCTCTCTGTTTTCCCCTTTTGCTGTTGGGTGTGCTTGGTGAAGGAACTGAGGGATATTTCACCCATTAGTCTCTGACCAGATTAGAGGAGGAGCTGGTAAGAGCTTACGTGGTTTGAAAGGAGATGGCTAAGCAGTAAGAAGTTCTCATAGCTACTAGAGAGAGAGATGCGCTTTCACTCTAGTGGTGAGCTTATAGAGAACACCTCTCAAAAGAGCTTTAGCTGCTGTAATGCCATGACTTCTCTACCTACCTCAGTTCTGTTCTCAAGACATGGAGCAAAGAGCTTTGCATGCATGTGACGTGTTGCATTATTTCAGATATCTCTTTGTAGATATATATTTAGGTTTGTAAAGAAACCTTGATGTTGCAAGGCATTCTGCAGAACATGTTTAGAAATGAATAATGTTAGGGAAATGCTAACTTTTGAAAGCGTGCAAAGCCTTTGCAGCCAAACTTACCCGTTACGATTTGGCACTTAATTCTCTTGCATGTCAGCTGTAGTTTCTATTTGCCATCAGAAATAAGCGCGTGGGAAATCTACACTAGAATATGCATATTATATTAGAGATATACGTTCTTTCGTATTTAGGTATAATGTATGTTTTTATCTCCAAATGACCTTTTCTCTCTCCTTCCATTTTTTCCCCAGGGTTTGGAATACTGTGACGAAAGGTACAGTTTAGATCTCACGGATGGAGCCATTCCCCTGAGAGGGGAGGCCAGCAATACCAAATTACTCAGCTGTCAGATTGTAGAAAAATTTCCCAACCATGCTGACGGAGAGGATAGCATTAACAAAGGTTTGTTCTGATGTCCGCATTTGGCTATTCTAAAATAAATGGGTTCGGAATCTAAGCGATGAATGCTGCTCTGTACCCACAGTCTGCAAGTCTTAAATATCTGTATAGACTAGCTTGTTGGGCTTATTTAAAAAGAAAAATTGGGTGCTTAAGTTATGTGGGACTCCTTTAAAGGAAAAAACAGCCTTTATTTTATGCTTGCTGACATGCCATAGCGATGTATGGTGGGGTCATGTCAGTGTTCTATTCCTCCAGCTGTTGTCTTTGAACAGTAAGAACATTCTCTCCCTTGCTTAGGAATGTTACCTTTCTGTCTCCTTTTTATGAAGTTTGAGGCATGGAGAAATACCTGTAATTTTTCTGATGGTTTCTAATGAGCTTTTTTTCAGAATCTGTCCAAGTTAAGTTCTAGGCACACATGAGCTTCTGCTGGATGTGGGTTGAGGCTAGCAATGAAGCTGTCTTCTGAATGATGAAAATAATTGTTATCTTCAAAGGCAGTTTCAGGGGCTAACAAAACTGAAACGGCACAGAAGTTCACAATGCAACATAGTAAAGTGTGTGAGGATCCCTAAACAGTCATGATGAATTCAAGAGAGAATCATTTTGCCAAACAAAGTGTCGTCTTGTTCCTTGCCCCATTAGGGTGAACGATAGACCACATACTTTGCTTCTTACATCTGGAGAATGCGTTCTCCCCAGAGAAGAAAGACCATTCCACTTACTGAGAGAACTGGAGTGCAGCATTGTGAATGTTTTATGTTACAGTCTTTATTCCACTTTCCTGTTTGATGGGTTTGGGTTCTTTTTGTATTTATTTTTGTGTGCTAGTTGTGTTCTTTCATTCTGAATATGCTGGAGAGGAGCTATTCTTAACACTTGTAATTGACTCAAATCTGGAAATTAATAATGCCAGCTGAGCAATACAAGTGTATACAATACGTATTTGTCTGCTTTCTGAAAGTAGCAATGTATGTGTTGCTAGCACATCTTTTTTTGCTAAACTATTCATCTAGCTAAATGTCTTGATCAACTCCTCATATATGGAAAACCGAATTAGTTAATAAGCGTGTATTTGATTTGGCTTAGAGCTGATACAGTTTGAATGAGAGAAAGGGGCAGTATGACTGAAACCTACCACAGGGATGTTTGCTACTCCGTACATCATTTTTTTAATTATTCTTAGCAAGTGGTGTGTTTCAGGAGTGATAGAACAGAATTAAGCCAAAGTAGAAAGTGGTGTTTTAAAAATATCAGCTGTATCATATTGTCTACAAATAAGAAACAACGTCTTGTCTTTTCCAGTAATATCCCCTGACACCAGCGTATCAATCTTCAGTTGGCAAGTGACTACATATGGTCAGAGAAAACCATCTACTTATTTGGCTGTATTTGACATTAATCGCTGGTATCATGCTCAAATGCCAGACTCGCTAAGGTAGATTTTCATTAAGTTGTTCTCAACGTCCCTGCAAATAATTCATTTGAAAGTCGGCGTTCAGCTTATGCACTTGTTTTCTTTAAGGCCAGAAGAGTTCCTTCATGATTGCCCCTATTTTGCACTGTGGTCACTGGATACTGCAATAAGTATGACTTCACCAAACCTCATTTTGGATATTCTGGTCCGTGAGCGGAGTCTAAGTCGGGGACTTCCTCCTTCTTATCCACCACCGGAGCAGTTTTTTCATCCAAGCACCTATAATTTTGGTAGGTATTTCACCGCTTTTAACAGCGAGAAGCTTGAATTGAGGTCCAACGCCATTTACTGGTTCTCTTGTTTGTTGTTTTTCACTCAACAACCAAACCAAACCGAAAAAACCCCAACCCCCCACAAACCCAGCTCTGATTACATTGTACCAGCAAGGTATGTAATGTTGTGAAATGCATCTGACATTCTGCTGAGTTTTGGGGTTTGGTGCTTTTGTCACATAGCCAGTGAAGTGGTGATGGTTACAAAATGAAATGACTTTGAACTGAAGCTCAAAGCACAGCACCTCGATAGCACTAGAGATGAAATTTCTACACGCAGTAATAATTTTTTAAAAAAGGTTTGCCTGCGATCTGACGAAGAAGATGGGTACTCAGTTATAGCTTTCCAGATATTGCTGTTTAAAAAAAGTAAAGTGGTCCTAACATAACTGTGAGAGCATGGAATGTTGTCAAACGTTCCTTGTTTCTGCAGATGGTTCGTGCTTGCTGAACTCCGGAGTCGTTCATATGACTTGCACCGGCTTGCAGAAGGAGGTGATCTTTTACTGTATCTTTACTGAGACTGTCAAGAGATGTACCTTTTCTAAGTTTTCTCTTGCACTGCTTTCAGTGTCAGAGACCATTCTATGCTCATCCTGCCCATCCACACGCAGAATCGCAATTGTACCCTGCCACTTTTATGCCAATGGTAACGTTTTCGGTCCACTCTTGGGACTGTAAAACTACCATTGTCTCCTGTTGAATCACGATCACGGATTGAGTGTCTAGAACGGAATACAACGTTGCTGTAGGAGCAAGAACAAAAATGTCGTGGAAGGCAGAGAAAGTGGTTAATTCTTTATTACCCATCAGTCGAACTGCCTGCTTAGGCTTGAGTTAGGGTTTGGATCCCTGATTAACCTGAAAAAGGAGGACAGAATGGAGAAAATGAAAAATTATTTGACTGTTTAAGAAGCAATGAATTCTCTGTTCTCCGAAACTTGGCCAAATCATAACTTCTGAGTCACTGCACAGATTGTAACAAATAATTTTGAATTAAGTTTGAGCTCACTAAACATTTCCAACGTAAACCAGCTTCTGCACAAACAAGCATAGCAAGGGTCTTCCACAGTGTGATTTAAAGTTGTGTGTCAGTTTTGGCTTCGATAGAATGCATTTTGCGTCAGCGTTCAGGGAAAAAGAAAGGCCTGTGTATTGACAGAGAAGCTAGAAAATACTTAATTAAGCATTGCAAGGGCTGATATTTTGTTTTACAGGACTTTTTTTATAAACTGTAACTGTTAGTTTGGCTGCCGTCTTTAAGACTCTACATAGTAATGCTTACTGAGATGGCTAACCTAAAGGGTATTACTGACGCAAGCTTTCTGACAGTTTCAGTGAACATTTACGTTATTTCTCGTAGTGGTTATCCAGAACCTTAGTGACTGAATAATAATGCTGTCTTAATCTGTAGTTTTTGATTGATGTTTCAGACCTTGAAATTTTTGAAGAAATCTGGTCCTTTGACAAGTGAAGCCATTCACGATAGCTACAATAGGCGTCTTGCAGCTGGCTTGCTGTCTCCAAGAGTAGTCGATGTCCAGCCATCCAGTTTGAGTCAGGTGAGCGCATATCAGGGAATCAAGGGGGAAACACACCCATCTTGTCTGACGGGGCTCCAGAGGCTACAAGACACGATAATCTGATTTTCCTATTATTTGCAAGTTGCACTGAAATGCAGGTGGTGACTTTAGTGAGCAGAAGTAATAGCAGTCCTAGATCCAAGCTACTGAGTTTGACTGGGCACAGCCCTAACAGATCTGTCTTTAGAGACCCATCTATTAATTCTGTGCCACAGCTACGCACCAGGAAGCATCTTTCCCTCAGAACAACCTTTATCCCTGTCAGTTTCTCAAAGCATTAGGTTCAGTGCAGTAGCTGACGATGGGGGTGTCTCGCTAGGATGTGAGCTGTTGCAAACATCAGCTTGCTGCACTATACCCGATCATTTGCTTCCAAGGAAGTGGGCTGTGGTAAACGATTCCTGTTGTCAGCTCCACCTGACAATTTCCTCACCGCTTCCCTTCATTTTCCCATCATCAGTCGGCCTCTTTTCTGCGGCCTCTCAAAGCAGATCTTCGCCTCTGTAGCCTTTGCCTTGCACTACAGTAGCCCCATTTCCCCCGCTTAGACAGCCCTCTTGTTGCTGCAACACCTTAGCCGCCTATATCTCATGACGCCCTCTCCCTTCGATCCTCTTTATCCCACCATGGTGACTTCAGCCCCCTCTTTCCCAGGTTTTCCATTTGCAGTGCACCACCCCTGCTCTCTCATCTCAATCATGAGAGATGGAGCCTTTGTGATGAACAGCCCATCCTCAGCCAGGCAGCATCTAAGCGAAATGATCAGCTGGCTAGTCATCATACAGTGGAGCAATTAGTAGGAAGGGGAGAGCGGTCTTCCCACTGCCCTCATCTTCCTGTCTACCGGATTCTTTGCCAGAGTTGTGGAAGTGTCTTAGGGCAAATAACACTTCTGCGCAGTGTGGTAGCTAAAATAAATTTCTTGGCCAGCTGACCTAGCCCAGAGACTGCTTATTTTGCAAGCCTGATGTAGACTCTTACATTCAAATTAGATGTTCTGCTGTCAGCTCCAGTTTGGGAATAACTTGGGAAATCAAGGCATTTTTTAATAACCTTTGCTGCATTGTGACTGTATCCCAGCACTACAGTTGAATCAGACAATGAAGGTTAATCGCATGGTAAGCATCAAGTGTGCAAGGTTCTCTTAGGTGTTACTAACCGTTTTTGATAGTACTCAGCAATGCTTGGGGTTTCATATCGTTCTTTGAAATACTAGGAATAAGCTTCTACACCTTAAGTCACAGCCGAACCTAAAAGTTGAACAAAATATTCCACTACTCCAAAGCGTGTGCTGATGGGTAGCACTTGCTGCTGTTCTGTGCGGTGGATGCATTTTACTGTATCTGCAGAGGATGTTTATTCACTCATTAGAAATAGCACAGGCAGTTCCGTGCAACGAACTTCTTGTAATTCGTCAGCGTTCTGCTTTACGCTTTTCATTCATCAGAATGATCGTGATCCTCGCTTGAGAGAGAGAGCGCTTGCCAGAAATTCTGTATTAGACCAATATGGCAAGATCCTTCCTAGAGAAAGGAAGCTGCATGTAGAGAGAGCCAAGCCTTACCATTTGCCTTCATCGGTCTTAAGAGAAGGTAATTTTTCGGGGGGGAAATACAATGGACAGCTAACCATCGCTTTGATTCCACGAGGCTGAGGGTTTTTCCCTCTCGCTTTACAGTCGCAAGACCAAAGCCATTATCAACAGTAACAAAACAAGCTAATGCAGGAAACGTGCACCCAAGAGCAACTTTCATCAGTAATGTATTGTCCAAAATTGGAGAAGTATGGGCAGCAAACGAGCAGAAAACCAGTTTCTCACAGCATGATAGGTAAGCAGCCTTCTAACAAAGTTTAGTCTTGAGCTACATGTTTGGAGAGAGAGAGAAAAATCCATTTGAATTGCGTTAGCGTTTTGGAGGGAAGGTGCGCCTGAATAGAGCTTTGTCTGGCTTTTTTGCGCATACAATATGTAGCATTTAAGAATCAATACACCATAAGTAATATTTGGAGAGTGAGTTTTTCTGCTATGATAGTAGAGCGGAAAAGAGGCTAGTAGTTGTCAGATGATTTTCCTGCAGGTGGTATGGTCAAATAAACTTGGATTCCGGTATGTTTGGACTTCAGGGGAATGAAAGTCATTTACATTTTCCTTTTAATTCTAGTCCTGGAGTGACAGAACCACCAGTCATAACACATCCTCTCCCTGATGCAGAGTCGCGCAATGCATCTGTTGGGGCACGAGTTAGAGAATTTTTAGGAAAATGTTCCAGGTATAGTAGATCTACAGAATGAATATTTCAAAAAGGTGTTGCTTCTCATATATATATCTATATGTGTATGTGTGTGGGTGTGTACACTTCCCGTGCTTGCAAAGTGTTCTGTTTGCATTTAGTTTTGTGTCTGTTAAAGAAAAGGTCAACTTAGGGACATAACTAAGTGGAGAATTTGAAGTGGTCCCAGCATTGAAATGTGGATGCATTTTCTTCTGACACGAGAATGACATCACTTGTGCAACTTAACATTGGATTACTCTTGCCTCAGAGGCAGTGATTTAGGAAATTAAGTACAAAATGTAACGGAATAATTGAAAAGAAGAAAATGCCTCTGACTTGTTGGTGGGCCTGAGACATCACCCCAACAGCGAGGGTTCACCTGTATTTCTTGTTCATGGAATGTTTTTGTTACGTACCATCTCAGATTTCTTGAACGCAGCATGATTCTTTCCATTGATTTATTTCTTTTTGTATTTTAAATTGTGTACCTTAACAGATTGCTGGATTCGGTGGCTCGTCCTGTTCCTCCACGCTCTGCAGCACAGGGTGGTAGCTCACATTCACCATGCAGAGCTTCTACTTCATTCATGCCATCCAGCCCACTGAAACCAAATACGCATGGTTCCGTCTCACAAAAGAAGTTTTCAGGAGCATCAGAGCTGAATTTGCTAGAGACTCCTCTTGTGGTTAAGGTTCGTACTGTAAAAAAATGGTAACAACCAACCAAACAAAAAGCCTGTAAACTTTGTTTAAAATGAAACCACCAGAAAAGTCTTTAAAAACAAACACTGATTGGTCTCGAGGAACGGAAAAAGGTTTTCGGTGTCCCAGACTTCAGATGAAGTTAAATAGGCTGTCAGTTAGTTAGTTAGCTCGTCTCAGCTTTGGGAACAGAAATCTCAGAAATGGAGCATGTGATTGCGTACACTGAATACTCTGGTCTCTGTCCCTTAACCGCATAAACTTTTCTCTGTAGGAGAGAGTACATTGTAAGTTTCTAACTTTACATTCCGTGGTGATGTGAAAGGAAACGCAGTATTTCGCTGTCCTCAGTTTTGTCTCGCTCAGTTGGAAGTTAGTCTGTTTGGTAATTAATAATGCATTAACAGATGTTTTTTAACTCTAGGTCATTGAAGATAGTGCGGGTAAGGCGCAAACCTCAGAAGCTCCTAAGAGAAGAACAATAAGCGTTCCACATGCTAAACCAGAAAAAACGGCTACTCATGAGCAAACACCCGCCCGGACGGCTGGGGAATCAAGCACACCCAGGAGTACAGGAGGGACAGGGCGGTGCGGCAGGAAGAGACGCGCAGTATTGGAGGAGAGCACGGGGGAGGAGGCCTTCCCCCAAGGACCTGGTGGCAATCCTTTGCTGCCTGAAGGCATAAATCCACCAGGACGTGCCAAAATACTTAGAATTTTAGCAGATCGTATGGCAAGAATATGCCCAGTGTGCAAACAAGGCCACAGATAGATAAGCAGTTTAATTCCCCCGTCAGAAGTTCCTTTTGTTGGGAATTGTTCCATTGTTAGGCAATGCTTGTAACCTGTTAGCCTAGGCCAAACAGAAAATACTACCAAAAAAATAGAATTTCAAGTAATAAGCTAGCATTTGTTTCTTATTTGGTTTGTACTTTTGTCTTCTGTGCAAAACTTGCGGGTTTCCATTCCAGAAATGCTTTTCTCACCAAAGTAGTCGAGGTACTGAGTCTCTTTGATAGGCTTGGCGAGAACTGTACCATGGTTCCTTTTGAATTAAAGCTTTTCCTAAAAGAAAACACATTTTCCAATGCACTGTGCTATGCGGCTGACCGGTATGTGAGGTAGAGGGAAGAAAGCATGTGATAGTTACTGATGCATCCCTTCGTTCAGGTCACTTCCTCCTTGGCTCTGTTATCACCTGGCATGGTTCAAGAGCAGGCTTATCCCACAGCAGTCATGGATGCCCTGGCCCCCTCCCAGAACAGACTGGGATCATTCCCAGTCCAAACTGGATCTGATGGCCTCCTCCAAGTATGGACTGGGATCATTCCGACTCCAAACTGGATCCCCTTGCCCACTCCCAGTACAGACTGGGATAATTCCCAGTCCAAACTGGATCCCCTGGCCCCCTCTCAGGACAGACTGGGATCATTCCCAGTCCAAACTGGATCCCCTGGCCCCCTCCCAGGACAGACTGGGCCCTGTACAAGTCCAGACTGGATCCCCTGGCCCCTTCCCAGTACAGACTGGGCCCTGTCCCAGTCCAAACTGGATCCCCTGGCCCCATCCCAGGACAGACTGGGATCATTCCCAGTCCAAACTGGAGCCCCTGGACCCCTCCCAGAACAGACTCGGAGCATTCCCAGTCCAAACTGCATCCCCTTGCCCCATCCCAGGACAGACTGGGATCATTCCCAGTCCAAACTGGAGCCCCTGGACCCCTCCCAGAACAGACTTGGAGCATTCCCAGTCCAAACTGCATCCCCTTGCCCCCTCCAAGGAAAGACTGGGATCATTCACAGTCCAAACTGGATCCCCTGGCCCCCTCCCAGGACAGACTGGGATCAATCCCAGTCCAAAGTGGATCTGGTGGCCTCCTCCCAGTACAGAGTGGGATCATTCCCAGTCCAAACTGGATCCCCTGGCCCCTTTCCAGGACAGACTGGGCGCTGTCCCAGTCCAAACTAGATCCCCTGGTCCCCTCCCAGGACAGACTTGGATCATTCCCAGTCCAAACCGGATCCCCTGGTCCCCTCCCAGGACAGACTGGGATCATTCCCAGTCCAAACTGGATCCCCTGGCCCCCTCCCAGGACAGACTGCGATATTTCCCCGTCCAAACTGGTCCCCTGGCCCCTGCCCAGTACAGAATGGTCCATGACCCAGTCCAAAATGCATCCCCTATCCCCATCCCAGGACAGACTGGGATCATTCCCAGTCCAAACTGGATCCCCTGGCCCCCTCCCAGGACAGACTGGGATCATTCCCAGTCCAAACTGGATGCCCTGGCCCTCTCCCAGTACAGACTGGGCCCCGCACCAGTCCAAACTGGATCCCCTGGCCGCCTCCCAGTACAGACTGGGATCATTCCCAGTCCAAACTGGATCCCCTGGTCCCCTCCCAGGACAGACTGGGATCATTCCCACTCCAAACTGGATCCCCTGGCGCCCTCCCAGGACAGACTGGGATCATTCCCAGTCCAAAGTGGATCCCCTGGTCCCTTCCCAGGACAGACTGGGATCACTCCCAGTCCTAACTGGATCCCCTGGCCCTCTCCCAGTACAGACTGGGCCCTGTCCCAGTCCAAACAGGATCCCCTGGCCCCCTCCCAGGACAGACTGGGATCATTCCCACTCCAAACTGTATCCCCTGGCACCCTCCAAGGACAGACTGGGATCATTCCCAGTCCAAACTGGATCCCCTGGCCCCCTCCCAGGACAGACTGGGATCATTCCCAGTCCAAAATGGATCCCCTGGTCCCCTCCCAGGACAGATTCGGATTGTTGACAGTCCAAACCGGATCTCCTGCCCCCTCCCAGGATACAATGGGCCATGTCCCAGTCCAAACTGGATCCCCTGTCCCCGTCCCAGGACAGACTGGGATCATACCCAGTACAAAGTGCGTCCCTCGGCCCTTTCCCAGGACAGACTGGGAGCATCCTCAGTCCAAACTGGATCCCCTGGCCCCCTCCCAGTCCAGACTGGGCCCTGTCCCAGTCCAAACTGGATCCCCTGGCCTCCTCCCAGGACAGACTGGGCCCTGCCCCAGTCCAGACTGGATCCCCTGGCCCCCTCCCAGGACAGACTGGGATCTTTCACAGTCCAAACTGGATCCCCTGGCTCCCTCCAAGGACAGACTGGGATCGTTCCCCGTTCAAACTGGATCCCATGGCCCCCTCCCAGTATGGGCTGGAATCATTCCCAGTCCAAAGTGGATCCTCTAGACCCCCCCCAGGACAGACTGGGATCATTCCGAGTCCAAACTGAATCCCCTGGCCCCCTCCCAGTACAGACTGGGATCATTCCCAGTCCAAGCTGGATCCCCTGGCGCCCCTCAGGACACAATGGCCCATGTCCCAGTCCAAATTGTATCCCCTGGCCCCCTCCCAGGACAGACTGGGATCATTCCCAGTCCAAACTGCATCCCCTGGCCCCGTCCCAGGACAGACTGTGATCATTCCCAGTCAAACCTGGATCCCCTGGCCCCCTCCCAGGACAGACTCGGAGCATTCCCAGTCCAAACTGGATCTGGTGGCCTCCTCCCAGTATGGATTGGGATGATTCCCAGTCCAAACTGGATCCCCTGACCCCTCCCAGGAAAGGCTGGGCCCTGTCCCAGTCCAAACTGGATCCCCTGGCCCCCTCCCAGGACAGATTGGTATCAATCCCAGACCACACTGGATCCCTTGGCCCCCTCCCAGTACAGCGTGGGATCATTCCAAGTCCAAAATGGATCCCCTGGCCCCCTCCCAGTACAGACTGGTCCCTGTCCCAGTCCAAACTGGATCCCCTGGCACCCTCGCAGGACAGACTGGGATCATTCCTAGCCCAAACTGGATCCCTTGGCCCCCTCCCAGTACAGACTGGGATCATTCCCAGTCCAAAATGGATCCCCTGGTCCCCTCCCAGGACAGATTCGGATTGTTGACAGTCCAAACCGGATCTCCTGCCCCCTCCCAGGATACAATGGGCCATGTCCCAGTCCAAACTGGATCCCCTGTCCCCGTCCCAGGACAGACTGGGATCATACCCAGTACAAAGTGCATCCCTCGGCCCTTTCCCAGGACAGACTGGGAGCATCCTCAGTCCAAACTGGATCCCCTGGCCCCCTCCCAGTCCAGACTGGGCCCTGTCCCAGTCCAAACTGGATCCCCTGGCCTCCTCCCAGGACAGACTGGGCCCTGCCCCAGTCCAGACTGGATCCCCTGGCCCCCTCCCAGGACAGACTGGGATCTTTCACAGTCCAAACTGGATCCCCTGGCTCCCTCCAAGGACAGACTGGGATCGTTCCCCGTTCAAACTGGATCCCATGGCCCCCTCCCAGTATGGGCTGGAATCATTCCCAGTCCAAAGTGGATCCTCTAGACCCCCCCCAGGACAGACTGGGATCATTCCGAGTCCAAACTGAATCCCCTGGCCCCCTCCCAGTACAGACTGGGATCATTCCCAGTCCAAGCTGGATCCCCTGGCGCCCCTCAGGACACAATGGCCCATGTCCCAGTCCAAATTGTATCCCCTGGCCCCCTCCCAGGACAGACTGGGATCATTCCCAGTCCAAACTGCATCCCCTGGCCCCGTCCCAGGACAGACTGTGATCATTCCCAGTCAAACCTGGATCCCCTGGCCCCCTCCCAGGACAGACTCGGAGCATTCCCAGTCCAAACTGGATCTGGTGGCCTCCTCCCAGTATGGATTGGGATGATTCCCAGTCCAAACTGGATCCCCTGACCCCTCCCAGGAAAGGCTGGGCCCTGTCCCAGTCCAAACTGGATCCCCTGGCCCCCTCCCAGGACAGATTGGTATCAATCCCAGACCACACTGGATCCCTTGGCCCCCTCCCAGTACAGCGTGGGATCATTCCAAGTCCAAAATGGATCCCCTGGCCCCCTCCCAGTACAGACTGGTCCCTGTCCCAGTCCCAACTGGATCCCCTGGCCCCCTCCCAGGACAGACTGCGATCATTCCCAGTCCAAACTGGATCCCCTGGCCCCCTCCCAGGACAGACTGGGATCATTCCCAGTCAAACTGGATCCCCTGGCTCCCTCCAAGGACAGACTGGGATCATTCCCAGTCAAACTGGATCCCCTGTGTTACAGGGCATCGTGAGAAACAAGGGTTAAAAGTAATTAAGAAAAATGTAGCGAAGATACTTTGTAAGAACTGCACCCCGTAGTTAGACATATTAGAGATAAAGAGTGTCTGTACTGACTCTCTGTGATAAAGACTGTCTTCACTGACTCTCTGCTAACTAGCAATAATGATTAGCGCAAGGACGAATCGTAGAAATATAGAAAAGACTGCCAAAATAGTGCCCTAGAGTTAACTCGTCTAATTTTAATCTCATTTTAATACTAAAAACCACACCTCCTAGCTAGAGAAGCCCCAACCCAATTTAGCCCCCTACTCGCTGAGCATGCGTGGTGAATTAAAAGAGAACTGCAACTTTAAGATGAAGTAAGAAAAGTATTAACCAAGAGTTAATTAAGGGGTAGCACCAGGAAGCGTAACTAACTTTGTTAACTGTTTTAAATACCTGTCATGATTTTAACCCTGTATGCAAGCTTTGTGGAGAAATCCCCTTGCACCCGGCGCCGCAATAAACATGCCTGTTTATAACTCTGTGAGTTGTGAAGTTTGTTTCCGCGTGTCAGTCTGTCCTGGGAGGGGGCCTGGGGATCCAGTTTGGACTGGGACAGGGCCCAGTCTGTCCTGGGATGGGGATAGGGGATGCATTTTGGACTGGGTCATGGACCATTCTGTACTGGGCAGGGGCCAGGGGACCAGTTTGGACGGGGAAATATCGCAGTCTGTCCTGGGAGGGGGCCAGGGGATCCAGTTTGGACTGGGAATGATCCCAGTCTGTCCTGGGAGGGGACCAGGGGATCCGGTTTGGACTGGGAATGATCCAAGTCTGTCCTGGGAGGGGACCAGGGGATCTAGTTTGGACTGGGACAGCGCCCAGTCTGTCCTGGAAAGGGGCCAGGGGATCCAGTTTGGACTGGGAATGATCCCACTCTGTACTGGGAGGAGGCCACCAGATCCACTTTGGACTGGGATTGATCCCAGTCTGTCCTGGGAGGGGGCCAGGGGATCCAGTTTGGACTGTGAATGATCCCAGTCTTTCCTTGGAGGGGGCAAGGGGATGCAGTTTGGACTGGGAATGCTCCAAGTCTGTTCTGGGAGGGGTCCAGGGGCTCCAGTTTGGACTGGGAATGATCCCAGTCTGTCCTGGGATGGGGCAAGGGGATGCAGTTTGGACTGGGAATGCTCCGAGTCTGTTCTGGGAGGGGTCCAGGGGCTCCAGTTTGGACTGGGAATGATCCCAGTCTGTCCTGGGATGGGGCCAGGGGATCCAGTTTGGACTGGGACAGGGCCCAGTCTGTACTGGGAAGGGGCCAGGGGATCCAGTCTGGACTTGTACAGGGCCCAGTCTGTCCTGGGAGGGGGCCAGGGGATCCAGTTTGGACTGGGAATGATCCCAGTCTGTCCTGAGAGGGGGCCAGGGGATCCAGTTTGGACTGGGAATTATCCCAGTCTGTACTGGGAGTGGGCAAGGGGATCCAGTTTGGAGTCGGAATGATCCCAGTCCATACTTGGAGGAGGCCATCAGATCCAGTTTGGACTGGGAATGATCCCAGTCTGTTCTGGGAGGGGGCCAGGGCATCCATGACTGCTGTGGGATAAGCCTGCTCTTGAACCATGCCAGGTGATAACAGAGCCAAGGAGGAAGTGACCTGAACGAAGGGATGCATCAGTAACCATCACATGCTTTCTTCCCTCTACCTCACATACCGGTCAGCCGCATAGCACAGTGCATTGGAAAATGTGTTTTCTTTTAGGAAAAGCTTTAATTCAAAAGGAACCATGGTACAGTTCTCGCCAAGCATATCAAAGAGACTCAGTACCTCGACTACTTTGGTGAGAAAAGCATTTCTGGAATGGAAACCCGCAAGTTTTGCACAGAAGACAAAAGTACAAACCAAATAAGAAACAAATGCTAGCTTATTACTTGAAATTCTATTTTTTTGGTAGTATTTTCTGTTTGGCCTAGGCTAACAGGTTACAAGCATTGCCTAACAATGGAACAATTCCCAACAAAAGGAACTTCTGACGGGGGAATTAAACTACTTAGCTATCTGCGGCCTTGTTTGCACACTGGGCATATTCTTGCCATACGATCTGCTAAAATTCTAAGTATTTTGGCACGTCCTGGTGGATTTATGCCTTCAGGCAGCAAAGGATTGCCACCAGGTCCTTGGGGGAAGGCCTCCTCCCCCGTGCTCTCCTCCAATACTGCGCGTCTCTTCCTGCCGCACCGCCCTGTCCCTCCTGTACTCCTGGGTGTGCTTGATTCCCCAGCCGTCCGGGCGGGTGTTTGCTCATGAGTAGCCGTTTTTTCTGGTTTAGCATGTGGAACGCTTATTGTTCTTCTCTTAGGAGCTTCTGAGGTTTGCGCCTTACCCGCACTATCTTCAATGACCTAGAGTTAAAAAACATCTGTTAATGCATTATTAATTACCAAACAGACTAACTTCCAACTGAGTGAGACAAAGCTGAGGACAGCGAAATACTGCGTTTCCTTTCACATCACCACGGAATGTAAAGTTAGAAACATACAATGTACTCTCTCCTACAGAGAAAAGTTTATGCGGTTAAGGGACAGAGACCAGAGTATTCAGTGTACGCAATCACATGCTCCATTTCTGAGATTTCTGTTCCCAAAGCTGAGACGAGCTAACTAACTAACTGACAGCCTATTTAACTTCATCTGAAGTCTGGGACACCGAAAACCTTTTTCCGTTCCTCGAGACCAATCAGTGTTTGTTTTTAAAGACTTTTCTGGTGGTTTCATTTTAAACAAAGTTTACAGGCTTTTTGTTTGGTTGGTTGTTACCATTTTTTTACAGTACGAACCTTAACCACAAGAGGAGTCTCTAGCAAATTCAGCTCTGATGCTCCTGAAAACTTCTTTTGTGAGACGGAACCATGCGTATTTGGTTTCAGTGGGCTGGATGGCATGAATGAAGTAGAAGCTCTGCATGGCGAATGTGAGCTACCACCCTGTGCTGCAGAGCGTGGAGGAACAGGACGAGCCACCGAATCCAGCAATCTGTTAAGGTACACAATTTAAAATACAAAAAGAAATAAATCAATGGAAAGAATCATGCTGCGTTCAAGAAATCTGAGATGGTACGTAACAAAAACATTCCATGAACAAGAAATACAGGTGAACCCTCGCTGTTGGGGTGATGTCTCAGGCCCACCAACAAGTCAGAGGCATTTTCTTCTTTTCAATTATTCCGTTACATTTTGTACTTAATTTCCTAAATCACTGCCTCTGAGGCAAGAGTAATCCAATGTTAAGTTGCACAAGTGATGTCATTCTCGTGTCAGAAGAAAATGCATCCACATTTCAATGCTGGGACCACTTCAAATTCTCCACTTAGTTATGTCCCTAAGTTGACCTTTTCTTTAACAGACACAAAACTAAATGCAAACAGAACACTTTGCAAGCACGGGAAGTGTACACACCCACACACATACACATATAGATATATATATGAGAAGCAACACCTTTTTGAAATATTCATTCTGTAGATCTACTATACCTGGAACATTTTCCTAAAAATTCTCTAACCCGTGCCCCAACAGATGCATTGCGCGACTCTGCATCAGGGAGAGGATGTGTTATGACTGGTGGTTCTGTCACTCCAGGACTAGAATTAAAAGGAAAATGTAAATGACTTTCATTCCCCTGAAGTCCAAACATACCGGAATCCAAGTTTATTTGACCATACCACCTGCAGGAAAATCATCTGACAACTACTAGCCTCTTTTCCGCTCTACTATCATAGCAGAAAAACTCACTCTCCAAATATTACTTATGGTGTATTGATTCTTAAATGCTACATATTGTATGCGCAAAAAAGCCAGACAAAGCTCTATTCAGGCGCACCTTCCCTCCAAAACGCTAACGCAATTCAAATGGATTTTTCTCTCTCTCTCCAAACATGTAGCTCAAGACTAAACTTTGTTAGAAGGCTGCTTACCTATCATGCTGTGAGAAACTGGTTTTCTGCTCGTTTGCTGCCCATACTTCTCCAATTTTGGACAATACATTACTGATGAAAGTTGCTCTTGGGTGCACGTTTCCTGCATTAGCTTGTTTTGTTACTGTTGATAATGGCTTTGGTCTTGCGACTGTAAAGCGAGAGGGAAAAACCCTCAGCCTCGTGGAATCAAAGCGATGGTTAGCTGTCCATTGTATTTCCCCCCCGAAAAATTACCTTCTCTTAAGACCGATGAAGGCAAATGGTAAGGCTTGGCTCTCTCTACATGCAGCTTCCTTTCTCTAGGAAGGATCTTGCCATATTGGTCTAATACAGAATTTCTGGCAAGCGCTCTCTCTCTCAAGCGAGGATCACGATCATTCTGATGAATGAAAAGCGTAAAGCAGAACGCTGACGAATTACAAGAAGTTCGTTGCACGGAACTGCCTGTGCTATTTCTAATGAGTGAATAAACATCCTCTGCAGATACAGTAAAATGCATCCACCGCACAGAACAGCAGCAAGTGCTACCCATCAGCACACGCTTTGGAGTAGTGGAATATTTTGTTCAACTTTTAGGTTCGGCTGTAACTTAAGGTGTAGAAGCTTATTCCTAGTATTTCAAAGAACGATATGAAACCCCAAGCATTGCTGAGTACTATCAAAAACGGTTAGTAACACCTAAGAGAACCTTGCACACTTGATGCTTACCATGCGATTAACCTTCATTGTCTGATTCAACTGTAGTGCTGGGATACAGTCACAATGCAGCAAAGGTTATTAAAAAATGCCTTGATTTCCCAAGTTATTCCCAAACTGGAGCTGACAGCAGAACATCTAATTTGAATGTAAGAGTCTACATCAGGCTTGCAAAATAAGCAGTCTCTGGGCTAGGTCAGCTGGCCAAGAAATTTATTTTAGCTACCACACTGCGCAGAAGTGTTATTTGCCCTAAGACACTTCCACAACTCTGGCAAAGAATCCGGTAGACAGGAAGATGAGGGCAGTGGGAAGACCGCTCTCCCCTTCCTACTAATTGCTCCACTGTATGATGACTAGCCAGCTGATCATTTCGCTTAGATGCTGCCTGGCTGAGGATGGGCTGTTCATCACAAAGGCTCCATCTCTCATGATTGAGATGAGAGAGCAGGGGTGGTGCACTGCAAATGGAAAACCTGGGAAAGAGGGGGCTGAAGTCACCATGGTGGGATAAAGAGGATCGAAGGGAGAGGGCGTCATGAGATATAGGCGGCTAAGGTGTTGCAGCAACAAGAGGGCTGTCTAAGCGGGGGAAATGGGGCTACTGTAGTGCAAGGCAAAGGCTACAGAGGCGAAGATCTGCTTTGAGAGGCCGCAGAAAAGAGGCCGACTGATGATGGGAAAATGAAGGGAAGCGGTGAGGAAATTGTCAGGTAGAGCTGACAACAGGAATCGTTTACCACAGCCCACTTCCTTGGAAGCAAATGATCGGGTATAGTGCAGCAAGCTGATGTTTGCAACAGCTCACATCCTAGCGAGACACCCCCATCGTCAGCTACTGCACTGAACCTAATGCTTTGAGAAACTGACAGGGATAAAGGTTGTTCTGAGGGAAAGATGCTTCCTGGTGCGTAGCTGTGGCACAGAATTAATAGATGGGTCTCTAAAGACAGATCTGTTAGGGCTGTGCCCAGTCAAACTCAGTAGCTTGGATCTAGGACTGCTATTACTTCTGCTCACTAAAGTCACCACCTGCATTTCAGTGCAACTTGCAAATAATAGGAAAATCAGATTATCGTGTCTTGTAGCCTCTGGAGCCCCGTCAGACAAGATGGGTGTGTTTCCCCCTTGATTCCCTGATATGCGCTCACCTGACTCAAACTGGATGGCTGGACATCGACTACTCTTGGAGACAGCAAGCCAGCTGCAAGACACCTATTGTAGCTATCGTGAATGGCTTCACTTGTCAAAGGACCAGATTTCTTCAAAAATTTCAAGGTCTGAAACATCAATCAAAAACTACAGATTAAGACAGCATTATTATTCAGTCACTAAGGTTCTGGATAACCACTACGAGAAATAACGTAAATGTTCACTGAAACTGTCAGAAAGCTTGCGTCAGTAATACCCTTTAGGTTAGCCATCTCAGTAAGCATTACTATGTAGAGTCTTAAAGACGGCAGCCAAACTAACAGTTACAGTTTATAAAAAAAGTCCTGTAAAACAAAATATCAGCCCTTGCAATGCTTAATTAAGTATTTTCTAGCTTCTCTGTCAATACACAGGCCTTTCTTTTTCCCTGAACGCTGACGCAAAATGCATTCTATCGAAGCCAAAACTGACACACAACTTTAAATCACACTGTGGAAGACCCTTGCTATGCTTGTTTGTGCAGAAGCTGGTTTACGTTGGAAATGTTTAGTGAGCTCAAACTTAATTCAAAATTATTTGTTACAATCTGTGCAGTGACTCAGAAGTTATGATTTGGCCAAGTTTCGGAGAACAGAGAATTCATTGCTTCTTAAACAGTCAAATAATTTTTCATTTTCTCCATTCTGTCCTCCTTTTTCAGGTTAATCAGGGATCCAAACCCTAACTCAAGCCTAAGCAGGCAGTTCGACTGATGGGTAATAAAGAATTAACCACTTTCTCTGCCTTCCACGACATTTTTGTTCTTGCTCCTACAGCAACGTTGTATTCTGTTCTAGACACTCAATCCGTGATCGTGATTCAACAGGAGACAATGGTAGTTTTACAGTCCCAAGAGTGGACCGAAAACGTTACCATTGGCATAAAAGTGGCAGGGTACAATTGCGATTCTGCGTGTGGATGGGCAGGATGAGCATAGAATGGTCTCTGACACTGAAAGCAGTGCAAGAGAAAACTTAGAAAAGGTACATCTCTTGACAGTCTCAGTAAAGATACAGTAAAAGATCACCTCCTTCTGCAAGCCGGTGCAAGTCATATGAACGACTCCGGAGTTCAGCAAGCACGAACCATCTGCAGAAACAAGGAACGTTTGACAACATTCCATGCTCTCACAGTTATGTTAGGACCACTTTACTTTTTTTAAACAGCAATATCTGGAAAGCTATAACTGAGTACCCATCTTCTTCGTCAGATCGCAGGCAAACCTTTTTTAAAAAATTATTACTGCGTGTAGAAATTTCATCTCTAGTGCTATCGAGGTGCTGTGCTTTGAGCTTCAGTTCAAAGTCATTTCATTTTGTAACCATCACCACTTCACTGGCTATGTGACAAAAGCACCAAACCCCAAAACTCAGCAGAATGTCAGATGCATTTCACAACATTACATACCTTGCTGGTACAATGTAATCAGAGCTGGGTTTGTGGGGGGTTGGGGTTTTTTCGGTTTGGTTTGGTTGTTGAGTGAAAAACAACAAACAAGAGAACCAGTAAATGGCGTTGGACCTCAATTCAAGCTTCTCGCTGTTAAAAGCGGTGAAATACCTACCAAAATTATAGGTGCTTGGATGAAAAAACTGCTCCGGTGGTGGATAAGAAGGAGGAAGTCCCCGACTTAGACTCCGCTCACGGACCAGAATATCCAAAATGAGGTTTGGTGAAGTCATACTTATTGCAGTATCCAGTGACCACAGTGCAAAATAGGGGCAATCATGAAGGAACTCTTCTGGCCTTAAAGAAAACAAGTGCATAAGCTGAACGCCGACTTTCAAATGAATTATTTGCAGGGACGTTGAGAACAACTTAATGAAAATCTACCTTAGCGAGTCTGGCATTTGAGCATGATACCAGCGATTAATGTCAAATACAGCCAAATAAGTAGATGGTTTTCTCTGACCATATGTAGTCACTTGCCAACTGAAGATTGATACGCTGGTGTCAGGGGATATTACTGGAAAAGACAAGACGTTGTTTCTTATTTGTAGACAATATGATACAGCTGATATTTTTAAAACACCACTTTCTACTTTGGCTTAATTCTGTTCTATCACTCCTGAAACACACCACTTGCTAAGAATAATTAAAAAAATGATGTACGGAGTAGCAAACATCCCTGTGGTAGGTTTCAGTCATACTGCCCCTTTCTCTCATTCAAACTGTATCAGCTCTAAGCCAAATCAAATACACGCTTATTAACTAATTCGGTTTTCCATATATGAGGAGTTGATCAAGACATTTAGCTAGATGAATAGTTTAGCAAAAAAAGATGTGCTAGCAACACATACATTGCTACTTTCAGAAAGCAGACAAATACGTATTGTATACACTTGTATTGCTCAGCTGGCATTATTAATTTCCAGATTTGAGTCAATTACAAGTGTTAAGAATAGCTCCTCTCCAGCATATTCAGAATGAAAGAACACAACTAGCACACAAAAATAAATACAAAAAGAACCCAAACCCATCAAACAGGAAAGTGGAATAAAGACTGTAACATAAAACATTCACAATGCTGCACTCCAGTTCTCTCAGTAAGTGGAATGGTCTTTCTTCTCTGGGGAGAACGCATTCTCCAGATGTAAGAAGCAAAGTATGTGGTCTATCGTTCACCCTAATGGGGCAAGGAACAAGACGACACTTTGTTTGGCAAAATGATTCTCTCTTGAATTCATCATGACTGTTTAGGGATCCTCACACACTTTACTATGTTGCATTGTGAACTTCTGTGCCGTTTCAGTTTTGTTAGCCCCTGAAACTGCCTTTGAAGATAGCAATTATTTTCATCATTCAGAAGACAGCTTCATTGCTAGCCTCAACCCACATCCAGCAGAAGCTCATGTGTGCCTAGAACTTAACTTGGACAGATTCTGAAAAAAAGCTCATTAGAAACCATCAGAAAAATTACAGGTATTTCTCCATGCCTCAAACTTCATAAAAAGGAGACAGAAAGGTAACATTCCTAAGCAAGGGAGAGAATGTTCTTACTGTTCAAAGACAACAGCTGGAGGAATAGAACACTGACATGACCCCACCATACATCGCTATGGCATGTCAGCAAGCATAAAATAAAGGCTGTTTTTTCCTTTAAAGGAGTCCCACATAACTTAAGCACCCAATTTTTCTTTTTAAATAAGCCCAACAAGCTAGTCTATACAGATATTTAAGACTTGCAGACTGTGGGTACAGAGCAGCATTCATCGCTTAGATTCCGAACCCATTTATTTTAGAATAGCCAAATGCGGACATCAGAACAAACCTTTGTTAATGCTATCCTCTCCGTCAGCATGGTTGGGAAATTTTTCTACAATCTGACAGCTGAGTAATTTGGTATTGCTGGCCTCCCCTCTCAGGGGAATGGCTCCATCCGTGAGATCTAAACTGTACCTTTCGTCACAGTATTCCAAACCCTGGGGAAAAAATGGAAGGAGAGAGAAAAGGTCATTTGGAGATAAAAACATACATTATACCTAAATACGAAAGAACGTATATCTCTAATATAATATGCATATTCTAGTGTAGATTTCCCACGCGCTTATTTCTGATGGCAAATAGAAACTACAGCTGACATGCAAGAGAATTAAGTGCCAAATCGTAACGGGTAAGTTTGGCTGCAAAGGCTTTGCACGCTTTCAAAAGTTAGCATTTCCCTAACATTATTCATTTCTAAACATGTTCTGCAGAATGCCTTGCAACATCAAGGTTTCTTTACAAACCTAAATATATATCTACAAAGAGATATCTGAAATAATGCAACACGTCACATGCATGCAAAGCTCTTTGCTCCATGTCTTGAGAACAGAACTGAGGTAGGTAGAGAAGTCATGGCATTACAGCAGCTAAAGCTCTTTTGAGAGGTGTTCTCTATAAGCTCACCACTAGAGTGAAAGCGCATCTCTCTCTCTAGTAGCTATGAGAACTTCTTACTGCTTAGCCATCTCCTTTCAAACCACGTAAGCTCTTACCAGCTCCTCCTCTAATCTGGTCAGAGACTAATGGGTGAAATATCCCTCAGTTCCTTCACCAAGCACACCCAACAGCAAAAGGGGAAAACAGAGAGGACGTGGGATGCACATAGGCAATGCGTTTAGGATCACAAATTCCTACGGAGTCAGCAAACTACGTTGGGATATTCAGAAACTCCAGCAGGATTGTGTTGAACCTCTGATACCACCATTTTCTAAGCAAGCATTAACTGAAATACTGCCTCTCCAAATACAGCATTCCTTCAAACTGTCTACAATGCAACACATGAATGTGTGTATTGTGGACAAATAGCCGCTCTACAATTAAGAAAAAACCCAAACAAAAAACCAACAACAACAACAACAAAACCCCACCAAATTAAATTTTAATTTAAAATTAGGAAAAAACCCAATCAGGGTGCTCTGTTCCTCTAGAGCATCGTACGTTTGTGTCATAAAAAAAATGCACATAAAGATAAGGAGATGACATCCATATTTAGACCACGCTGAATGACTTGAAGATATTTATACCTTGTCACCAGGATAGGTAATGCATTTTAAAGAAACACCACCTTTTCCAAACGCCTAACCTTCATCTATTCAACAGCAACATTTACAGATGAGGAAGGAGCTTTCCCATATATAAGGAAAAAGGTCAACATTTAAACTTATTCAAAAAAATCAAAACGCCCCGTCCCTATTGAAACGGAGTACCACGATGCAAGAATCACCCCTATTTCATTGCATACCTATTGAGAACATGCAAGAGAAAGTATCAAAAGAGGAGGAAAGAATTGCTCGGAATTAAGATCGCTTCCCCCTCAAAAAGATTTTGGAAGAGTTTCAAATATACTACCGAGAATTATACATTATACAGATGCGTCTGCTATCTGTTACATCTCTGAGATATAATGATACCTCACCTCTATTTTAAACACAACATCATCATTGGAGCCAGTTCTAACAATTTACGTCTACTCTTTTGACCAAATCATACCACCGGTTCCTGTATTGACGTATTTTGCTGGCTTTAAGAGTAGATTTCATAGGTAACCCAGCCAAAAAGTAGAAGGAGATATCTTTAGAGCTCCTACATTTCAGGACCAACACTTAAGAGAGACACTGTAGACACAGTTCATTTGAAGTCCTGCTGACAGAGCTCAAAAGAGAAACAAGAATATATAAACCCAAAGATCAGAAAAGAATAAAGCTGCATGACCTTACTTTAAGAAAGGGAGACAGACAGAAGCTTGCAGTTTGGTTAAACAAAGCTATTCAAAGCCCTATCTTCTCTTCTGACATGCCATTAATCTGGTGTTTAAATGAAGAATAATTTTATTTGTAAAAGCTGCTTCCTCCTCAGCAACTGAATTTATACGGGCTCTCTGCAGATGAATCTAGTTGGAACACACGACGCCGCAGTATGAAATGGCGTGAGTTGTTGTCAAAAAGTATGGACAAAGGCCATGCCCAAGAAGACGCAGCCAAAGATTACGGTTTTTTAGTCACCTCTGAATTTTGATGGTAAATATTACCCCTGCCAACTTAACTGATCCTCACTTAGAGAAAACTACGATTTTCATCCTTTCACATACGTGCACGTCTTACCTCATACATGAACTGTCCTGATGCCAAGCGTTTTCGGTCACCAAATGCTAACTGCAACAGACGTAAACTCACAACGTCACCTTCACTGAAAGAGGTGTAAATTATGAAATTTGATTACAAAGCTGCTTTATAGTCCTCATTACCATTTTATTAGATCTAGACTGAAGTTTTCTTAATAGCGCGCTCTTGCTGAAGAGACAAACAGCACTTCCCAAGACATGATAATTGGTCACATTTGGCCGCTGAAACAGAAAGGAGGAAATTTTGACACTAACCGCTTCAGGGGCAAATGCTAACCATACCCTTTGAAAGCTTTACTGTGTTGTATGGGCTAAAAATTGTCGGAAATAGTTCTTCACAGGGAAGAGTTCTCAATCAAAACTGCTTTAAAGTCAAACTTAAAAAGATTGCCACCCTATGAACAGCTGAGTTGATCAAACAGCTTGCTGATGCTGAGAGAGAGAGAGATACCTTTCTCTCCTTCCCTCACCACCAGAGTTCCAGTCCCTCTCTTGCATATGCTGCACCCTTCCACATATCGATTTCATCCATTAGCCCAGCAGGAAGCCATTGACTTTTCTGCTGAACAGTGATCGTTCTCTGCCAGGTGAGCTGAACTGGCTCATGAAGGCTCCAGAGACTGCTAAAGTTGGCACAAGGTAATGGGCAGTACCGTCACCTCCCTCCTTTCGGGGCAGCAGGCTGTTATGTCGGCACGGTTAGTGTTCTAGGTGTGCAGCCTCAACTACTGTGTTAATACCATGGTGTGAATATCAGACAAAGCATGAAGCAGTCATCAAGCAACAAAGGAAAACACTTAAGAACGCAAGCACTAAAATACAGCCACTGTTGCTTTGCCTTCTTCCAGAAGAGAGGAACTCCTAGGTCCCTCCTTCACGTCCGTTGAATCCTGTCAAAATTGCATTGTAAGCTTAACAGCTTCCCTACCTGAGAGAATCTCCCGCACAGCTAAACAAACAAAACAAATATACAGGTATTAACTGTATGTGAACAAATATATCTCTATATATAAAAATTAATTCAGTGGCTAATAGTAAGTTTTTCTTCACCTTTCTTGTGTAGACTGAACAGCCCACAAGTAGCAACAATTGCGAGGATCATTCTCAGGCTCTTGAAAAGTAACAGCATAGACAGGAATCCTTCCTCCTTCAAGCTGAGAGTGGTGCCTACAGGTTAAGTCACATTATTAACATACTTAAGACTTTCAACATATGCCCTAATTGCAGGAACTTCTTCTCAAAAATAATTTTTAAAATCTGTTTCGTCAAAATACACACATTTCCTGCTTTCACTGAATACTACTGATAGAACAAACCGTCGTATGGAAACCAGCTCTATCACATCCTAACTGCTTGGCATAACCCAAAGAAGCATGCTTTCCACAATTCCTCAATCCACAGGCACAATACGGAAAACAATCCTAGTCCATTGGGGAGAAGGCGGTCCCATTTAGTCCATGTATGACTTAACAATTATTTCAGAAGAGGATTGCTAAACCCTCCAAGACTATACTCAGAATTTCAGTCCCCGAAAAAGTTCTCTTTAAATTAACATACTTCCTTAAGCAAAACATTGAGAGCCCTGCACCTCCAGGCATGGCCAAGTGTAAAGGCCTACTTACTCCCTCTGCAAAGTTTTCATATTCCATAGTGACAGGTAGCCGTCTGAAAAACCCACAGCGAGCTGATTGCTTCTGCTTATGTAGCACAGGGTTGATACTGCTGTTCCTGAAGGATTTTGTAATTGCAAACAGAGATGTCTCCCTTCTCCGGCCACAGTTTCTCTTCTTTGTGCAACTTCAGCAGGAATTCCAGTGACAGCTTCCAGACCTAGACACCCAACACCACGCAATAAATGAATGCGTTATGCCACTGAGGTTGCATTTTAAACACTGACGTGACAAGGTGTATAACCTAATTCTACCGTCCCAGGCAAAATACCCCTTTATGCAACACTGGTTTTGCCATTTCCATTTTGTACGTTTTCAAAGAACGCCACAACTCTCTGATGGGAAAGTTGTTCTCACTCGTCGTTCAAAACCAGGTAAAAGTGTAGCCTTCATAGACAAATTCTTCTTGGACTCTGTAAATCAGGAGTTTGGGCCTCATGACGAAGCTATTTGAAGTGACATCAGCTCCTGAAGCCACTGTTGTAATAGCCAAAACAGTCTATGCAATCTGAATACACAAATCAGAGATTTCGTTCATCCAAACGCATGACTTTTGATAAGTCGGGTTGATTTTAAAAAACAAGCCTAAAATTTGCCCCAAGTCAATTAACAGAAGCAGAAGAACATTCCCAAGAAATAGGGCACCTCTGACACAACTTCCTATCAGGCAGCTGCACTGACTCAGATGGGAAAATTCCTACACCTCACTGGCAAGAATCATAGTGACATGGGGATCTTGGTGGGAGGGGGGCATTTATAACATTAGAAGGCGTATTAAGCCACTCCCATTTTTAATCACTTCAGCACTACATGATGTCAAACCGTCGCCTGTAACCAGTAGCCATGAATGTCTGCACACGAGTATCTTCAAAGCGGGATGCATATAGTTTCTTTAAAAGACACAAGATTTCTGACTTTTAAATTCAAGCTTAAAAACGGCAAGCTTACCCGATGCTTCTCTTTCATTCTGAGTGCAAGAACAATCATCCAAACAAAGGTCAACGAGAAGTAGATGACCAACATCTGTAGCCACGGCTGCCACTCCGAAGAACCATCGCAGACTCTGATGTAGGTGCCGAGTGCTCGTACTGGGTCCTCCGTGATTAGTTATGGGTTCTATGGCAGTTACCTGCAGGAAAGCGACAAGTTAATATTGAACTGAATTAACTTCAGCTGAAAAGGTCCATTCTATTATTACAGCTTACCAATTGCCACTCCCTACTTAGAAATAATTAACTCTAAGAATTAAACACAGAAAACCAGGTATATGCAAGAAACTTCATCCTATTTAAGGGACTTCAGTTAGAAAGACAAAGCTACACCTAGTTCTCCCACTGCTCACAGCCCATCAGCACTGCGATACAGTCTACGCCTTCTTTGCCAAACAGGTATTCGGAGAGATCATGGCTGTAAGTCAGATGAGGCAGCGGTCAAGCTGCATGGTAGACACACCATTTTCCATGGGAATGAAACATTTGTGGAAAGTGTTGAAGGGAGATAGTAGCTTAGCAAAATTTACACGAGTCCTCATTTAGAATAAAAATAACCACCAGATAAAGTCAGAAAAGGTGTAAATGCACACCAGCACTTTTAGGAATGTTAACAGAAATTTTAAAAGCCAGCCTAAAACAACGGCAAAAAGAACAGCAGCTTGTTAGAGAAAGAGCTAACTCCAGCTAAGGAAGAAGCGCACACTGCTCTTGAACATGTGGAGCAGTCTGCACGCAGCTTTATTACAAGGGGAAGACAGACCTTTCAGCACCTGCAACACGTCCCAGGACTATACGGACTGCTCTAGCAGAGATACAAGCGCACAAAGACTCCGGCACTAAAGCTATACAACAAAAGAACAGAGGCTATGGTTTAGCCTTCTTACAACAAAACCAGGAACCTTTACATCAACAGCACAGTTTGACAGGAAAGTAAAACAGAGAAGTGAGCATCACAAGGCAGTCCATTTTTTAATACATTTCCCCCGCCCCCCCCCACCCCCCAAGAGGTGGGGAAAAATAACCAAACCCCTAAGCCCCAAAGCTTTCTCCTCTCCCATATCAAGCACTTGCAGGGACTACACTGCCTGGAAATCTACCACAGAATTTACCTTTCATCTTGGTCACGAGAATTCTAATCTTAGAAGTACCTACAGTAATTTGGACAACTTGCGTTTCTGTCGGATTTATAGGAAAGCTAATGAAATTTCCAATCTTCAAAATACTGTACATATCTTGCTGCAGAATTAGCCAAAGGTCAAGTGTTCCTTCTAACTTCTTTTTCTTTTAAGATTTCTTTCGTTGTACAACTGGCCCCAAAGGAATCTCTTTCATTTTTGCATACGGTCTTCCAAAAATGTTGCCTGGTTTTAACACTTCAGTTTTCCACGTAGAAGCTCCTGAAACTGCATATTTTTCCACCGCGCTATGCACTGGCTTTTCATATTCTCCCAGACTACTGCCAACTCATTCTGGGAATGAAGAAAGGACGCTTTTCTCACCTCACTGAATCTGAATGCTACCCTTCTGCCTCATACAAACCAGCAAAATTTGAACCCTTCCATAGTTCTGAAACATACAACCATTAGAAACCAATTCAATATAATGAATGTTTTAAATTCAGATTTGCTTTTACTAGAATCCAGTTCAAATAATACTCCATTAACTCTTTCAGTTGTCTGCGGCATTTCACCTGTATATCCAGAGGGCAGTTAGAGAGCACAGAATCACAGAACCATTAAGGCTGGAAAAGACCTGTGAGATCATCAAGTCCAACCATCAACCCAACACCACCATGCCCACTAAACCATGTCCCAAAGTGCCACGTCTACACGTTTTTTGAACACCTCCAGTGATGGTCACTCCACCACCTCCCTGCATAGCCTCTTCCAATGTTTGACCACTCTCTCCGTAACAAAATTTTTCCTAATATCCAGTCTAAACCTCCCCTGGCGCAACTTGAGGCCGTTTCCTCTCGTTCTATTGCTAGATACATGGGAGAAGAGACCAAGGAAAAAAAAAAGGAAAAAAAAATTATGCCTAAATTCTTTCTCAGCTTGTGAGTTTGGGTTTTTTAACTCCTTCTTTGCTCTCTGAATGACTACACATCTACTCTTACACTAAAAGGCAGTCATACAGTCACTATAAATACCCTGTATTAATACACTAATGGCTTGACATCTTGGACCAGAGTTGCTCAAAGTTAGGGTTAACCTGTAGAACTTAGTTGTCCACTGAAGATATACCCACACGGAAAACAGTCCAGAAATTAAGGTGCTCATCAAAGCCTTAAAACAGTAACAACAAAAACTGCAGAACGTGATGTTAAGACTAGGTCTGCAGTTTAGTTTTAAAAATAATCATTACGGAAATCAGAGAAACGTTCAGGCAGATTAAAAACGCATGTTACGTAACGTATAATTTGGAAGTATGAGTTACAGAATAAATTCAAAGCATAGGGACAGTGGCCAAGGGCAAGTTTTATCTACTTGTTTTTGCTAACCCTTACTCCCACTCACAACTTAGAAGTTAACAGTCCGACTAGCAATACCTGTGGCCTGTCTGTGCTGATCTAACTAAGCTAATAGCAAAAAGATAGGAAGCAAAATGAAAGCAACAGGCCAAACATGCTTGTCATCAAGAGCGTTGAGGGCATAAGAGCAGAACTTCAGGTAAGCTTTGGCTTTATTCCAAAATCCATAACCTTTATCACACAACAGCCAACTTTTCCCCCCGAGGCTTCTTTGTATTTTCTCCTGAACCATTGTCTTGCGGTATAGAAGAACTCCCCAATACAACTGGCAGGTCTAACTACATTCTATTTCAAATCACCTTGGTAGACATAGATTCGGTATGTGACGTGATCCTTCTTAACCTTTCCTTTTTCTATTCCCTGCTTACGTAGATCAAAGAAATAAAACTTAACAAAGCTATGACCTTTTTCACAAACATAGTTTACTTACTGATTATACGCTGATGTCAGCACACAGCTTGTCCTTCCACCTCAAACTCTAAGATTTATCAAGATGTTAGGCAAACTAACACAGCGGAGCACCAACCCAACTCATATCTTCAGAAATTACCACAATACAAATGCTTACTGCTAGTAATCACACTGTAGCACTACAAACAAACAAAACTCCCTCCAGCTGCATTCTAGCCAGTCAAACCAAATCACGTTATGGAAAGCTGAGTAATAGAAAAGTATTTATTTGTGGCAGATTCTAAGGTGAGAAAAATACAGGGAATCTGGGTTTTCTATTAACTGATGCTGATTCTTGTTTACATTAAGACAATGAGACTAGGGGACATTACGACACTTGAGTTTATGGGTTACAGAAGACAGAAAAAAATGAGTAACATCACACCAGTGCATCCCACCTACACAAACACAATATTCAATGAGCAGAGATTCAAGGACTTCAGACTGAAAGTCAATCTTTCAACAGTCTGTCAGATACCTCACTCAAGGCTCGTTTTTCCTACTTAAGTCAACACAAAAATGTGTTCTGCTCTAAAGTCAGACCTGCTTGCTAGCCTGAGATTCAAGGGAATGTGTCTCAGTCATTTACAGCACAACTGTGGAAGTTTGAGGTATTTTAAAGACATTATTTCTAACAGAAATTAACCGTTTAGGAAACGCATGCTACGGACGCTTGAAAGAGTGGGGTTTTTTCCTTTCTCACTCTGGCCAGGAAAAGGTATTTTGCAATGCCTTTTTGTGGAAGCAGAGAATTAGGTAACTATGTGCTCTACAATAAAAGCAGGAAATTTGGTTTACTCTCAGTAGACTCAGAAGATAATGGTACCGTTATGCCAAAGATTTTACATCAAGGCTCTCTCGACTGGATTCTCTGAAGTCACAGTACGTTATATACACATACATATATATATATATACACATACACATACATATATATATATAACACATACACATACATATATATATGTACGCAATACAGAACAAAACACCTCCTACAAAGAGGCGCTCCAAAGCTTTTCCTGAAGCAGGATTATGCAGCACCTAACAACATAAAAGCTTCCTTTCGCCGCTTAAAAAGTACGTACCCTTCCTGGAAGAACAACTGCTTTAACCACTCTCGATATTCCAAGGTCGTACAGACAGAGAACACTTCCCGCTGCTTCTTCCAACCCAACCAGTAGTCCAGTTCTCCTCTGCCAGGAAAACTCCTTTACCACACGAACAGTGGGACGCCGTCTATTTACTCCACTGAAACGATATGCAGAGCGCCGCTCTCCTGTCACAGAGTTCACCACCTCCAGTTGAGGACCACACGCCAACCATGCTAGGCCATTTCTCCCTGTAAGAGAAAAGAAAGCCGACTAAAGCAAATTTCCAACACAAGACTCAAAACATCTGAAAAAAGTCACAGTCACTGCCCCTTTCCTTCAATAAAAGGCCCTAACGGAGGAAGACCGACTCCCCTAATTCTGGTCAGTTCTCTAAAATCACCCATTGAAACCCTCAAGCAACACATCTTAACATCAACCACCTTTTTATTTTGCATTTGTACTTGTCATTCCTGCACTGAAGAATTTTGATCGTTTGGGATAAAGATTACAATATATTGATCTATAGTCTTTATACCATAGTCGGCTTGGTTTTGCTAGAAATCATCTAAATACAGGCGGGAATACAAGTCTTAAAGCATACTTCAAATATAACAAATCTAAGCCAATTCATTTTTAGTTTATAAATTTCACTTGACGCGTGCCTACTTTGGGCAGGGATTTGGACTTCAGCAAGAAATTGTCTTAAAACGGGCACTGCGTTAGTAAATTTAAACTTTTACACGTGCCGATCACAGAAAGAATTTAAGACATTTGCTCCACTGAACTGCTTCAAACTCGAAGGAAGTATTAACTCCATTACTGCATTGACAGTTAGGTAGATAGATTCTACCTGGTCTTGACAGAAGCCTCGACATCCAGCTCGGCACCCAGCTCTGCTTTCAGATCACCTGGAAAGTCAACTACCTAATCTGCTTAGCCACTTCCAGCAGCTCTCACTGCCTACTCATCTGCATCCTATTAAATACTTTGGAAATACGGCTGCAGCGCTTAACAGTGCTGCCCTCTTCCTTCTGTTTTTATTCAGACTAGAAAAGAAAAAGCAGGGGCTTTTGCCGCTGTAACATTGTGGGAGAACTATTTCTGTGTGTGATGTTATGATGGTCATAGAGCTTGAGCTGGTGCAAATAAATACGGCCCAAACCAACACTATTACTTTTTGCAAAACTGCCTTGTATTTAAGTAGAAATTGAGGAGGGCTCACTGACTCAGCAGGTTTAAGTAAATTATTCTAATAGCACAAGACCAGTGCACGTGGTTGTAATTTCAAAGTTTAACTATACTAGTGTTTTAATATTAGCATTTTCAATCGTTACAACTTCCTTTTTGTTCTCTCCAAACTTGATGCATCTTAACAGCGCCAACCTGACACAGTTGATACTATGACCCTATGCTTCAGGTAACCTCCAGGCCGTAACAGCTTTATACCACCACCAAATTTAAGGGAAAATGCTCACCTCTAGAAAGCTTCCCGCACAGCACAGAATCTAGGGGTATGCCATCTTCCCCAAGTGCCTGAAGAGTCACCTCTGGAAACTGCAGCAGACTGCTCGTTGCCCGAGCCGTTAGCTCTCCCATTCTTCACTCTAAATAAAGAAAACAATGCAAAAATAGACTCATGTCAGCCATAAATAGTTTTGAGCTTGACAGAAGTTTGCCATATTTTACTCCTGCAGAAAGAGGATTTTGTGAGCGAGTTAGCCGGTGATTTAGTGAGTATCACTGGGTCATTTCTTTCCCACTTAGGCAGAAAACCTCCCCCAAATGTTTTAGGCAAAACCCCTACATTTAATCCAAACCCAAAGTTTTAGTCTTAAAAGCCACTAGCACAACAGAGACTGTCTGTATCAGAATTCTGGAGTCAGGCTTACTTCACACAAGTGCAGCCTACACATTGTCTTGCACAGGTTGTGCGGATGCTCCGCAAGCTCTCCAAGAAGCACAGATGTACAGCAGAAGGTGAGAAGAAGAAAGAATTTTAGCTCTCTAGCCCAACAGCCCCCAACAGCTAAGATCCTGTACCTGATGCAGACCGTAGCCTTGATTTCCCTTTAAATGAGAAAACAAACAAAACCAACACAGATCGGAATTTGACACTTCAGCCAGTTTACCCAGCTACCTCCTATGGTTATTCTCTAACACAACTATACTGCCATTCAAGAGTTGCAGTCCCTGCCTAACGTGGCTAAGCTAGCAAAAGTTCCTAAAGCCAGTTCTGAAATTACACTCTTTTTTACATTGCTTGTTCTACCTGGACAGACGGATGGAGGTGCCGAGTGTCTCAGTACAGAACACACGCAGCCTTCCAGCACAGGGAGACAGGAGTTAACAAGGCATTTCCAGCGTACCACACCACTTGCCCCTCTCAGCACAAGTTCCGGAATCACAGAATCACAACAAAGAGGATTCCAATCCCTGGAACCCACGTGGCCCAACCCCCCCGCTCAAGCAGGGTCACCTAGAGCAGGCTGCCCAGCACCGTGCCCACACGGCTTTTGAATAGCTCATTCTGAAACGTACTTTTACGAGCAGCAACCTGACAAGCTGAACTGCAAAAGCATTTGCAACACGTGCAACAGGCCCCGGTTTTTGGTGACTCTCTCCTACCAATTTAAGCATTCTCTCCACCACATAAGGAAAACACTACCACACCAGCAAAGCCTTGTCACCGTTATTTCTCTAAAACCGTACCTGACAGCTTACTAGGTAGAAGAAACAAAATTAATAGATGCCTGATTAAGTTCATTTCACTGTCCTAAGAAAGCAAACCCCAGGCAAATCAATGCAGGAAAACGAGTTGATGCAGTCAGTGAATGAGGAGCTGTCCTCAGCAGAAGAGGATACAGTCCTGTGTGCCCAACCGCCTGTGGCAGCTGCCAGCCAGGACTGATACAACCGTCCAGACTAAGAAGGCACTTGAACTACCACGTTTAGCCATACACACCACGTGGGGTTCAGCATTCCCCACAGAATTAAGTCCCTAAATTTCCCATAAGTTTACCAAGCACGATCAGGAAGCAATTATTAGACCTGAAAGACTGACACCACGCTTCTTTCCATTGGCAGAAGCTCCAGACCCGGAGTCACCTTCCCTCATTAAGGAAGAAGTCAAGCACTTTTGTTTAAGGTATGATGCGTGCTTCGTGCAAAAATCAAGAGACCCCCACAAAACGCGCTGGATTCCTGTAAAGCTGTGCTCTCCCCATTAAACCCAGCCCGCTTGCCGCGATCGCCGCTCTACGCAGATAGCGAATTTCCTGACGCCTCCCTTTGGCAGTTACCCATGTTGAAGCAAAGAAACGGTTCGCGAAGAGCAACTGGGAGGGGAGCAGCGTACGGCCTTTCAATGAAGGTGTGCCTTGAACAATTTATTAAGCAAGTCACCATCAGACCCCGTCTTTCCCAGAGCAGCCTGTCACGCACTCCTTGGCTCTTACACGCCACAGCCTCCTACTGAAATGCTTCTGTCTGGCTAAATAAGTCACGTTGAGATCGGTTGCTTTCAGAAACATGCCCCAAATTAAAAGCAGTATTACCCTTTTTTAAGAAAAAGAACAAAGAACGCGTCTGCCCCACATTCTAGGGTGTTTATCTCATGACTGGTTTTACAGGGAATATCTTTGGTTCTCCCTGTCAAGGACTTTGAAACGACACAAGCCTGAGCTGCTTCGACATGGCTCGGTGCATTCACTGGCATCTCTTATTTCCGTAATAATTTCTTATAACTACAAAATGAAGACAAGAAACTATAATGTAGTTAGAAGTAGACAGCATATTCTGTCAGCTGAACTCATGAGAGATTTGATATTACATTGTGGACCCCTAACCAAGGGCTACGTTATTGCCAGTTTACCCAGGCTTAAAAGCCCCTGGAAGGTCTTGTCGGGGCATTGCTGGCAGAGAGGTGTGTGAGTAACAAATCTGAAAGATGACAAGAAGGGGAAAACATCAGACCACAGGTTAAGGTATCTGGCCGCGATGCCTGTTACTGGAAAACTCGCCTGAGCCACGGCGGCATACTGGTGCTCCCACTCCTTCCGGGCTTCCTCCAGCCGGGACTCCCTCGTTGCCCGTGTGCTCCGGATCTGCCGCTCATGCTCAGCCAGCAAAAACCGCACCTCTTCTGAACAGCTTTAACCAGGGTATCTACGTGTAAGATAGCAAACCCCGTGAGGGACGAGGACCAGCACCGTGGCAGCCACGCAGTGTGTTCACAGTTGTTCCAAATGTTCTCTGCCACCCACTTTGTAAGAAATCCACCGGTGGACCTACCTCAGCTGCATTCCCACCACACTTCCTCGATGTTACAGATTACCAAAGATGCCTCCTGATAACGCTTGGGGAAGTCAAAATCTACTTGCTATTTATGCTGAAATACGTACGTGTTTCGTCGGCTGTTGGTGGTCCTGTGCTCCCGAGCCCAGCCAGACTGGACAACACTTTGTTATTTTCAGCCTTCAGGTCTCTTCTAAGCTTCTCACCGGGACTTGCATTTACCACTGCTTTGTGGTAATATGAAAATACATAAAAGACAAAACAGAAGCCGGTACCCAGATAATCCCAGCAAACAGCAAGATTTCCTGTCAAAAATTACTCTTCTCCCCCGCCCCCCCCCCCCCCCCACCTTCTTTTGTTCTTTTCCCTGTTCAGAAATATCCCATGTAGCTCTGGAACTTCACAAGCGAAAAGGTCTCACGGCCACTTTGCTCCTCGGGTGGAAGCATCTGATGCCCTCTCTTGTACTGTTACCAGCAATCACAGCCTGGTTTGGTTTTGCCCTGCCAGCCCAGGAAAAACCTTCTCTTCTCCAGCTAACCCTAACCGGCAGCAACGTAGCCATAGCTGCTGTGCCGCCAGTATGCGGGGCAATGTGGGATGGGACACCTGAAAACCAGCCCTCATCCACTGTAACTGTGGGTACGCCAGGTAGGCAGACAAATCCCCTGCAGAGACAAGTCCACCTGCCCCGGCATGGAGCTGGCTCAGGCGTGGGGAGTTTGTTGGTCTGCGTTCATCGGCACGTGAAAGCAATTCAGCTCTTTGCAGGACTGAACTGGTGCTGGAAACATTAAATCTTCTGCTCCTGATATCTCCTAACAGCCAGGCTGCTGCGGCTACGAGCTTGCAGAGCCACGATCCATCCGCTTTGGGATAAGAGACGTGTAAGTGCCTGACCTCTTTTTATGGGAGCTGGAATAAGAAGGAATTAGTGCTGGAGTCCCAGAGAAAGCCTGACTGAAAGGACTGCAAAGAGAGCGGTTTTCAGTGCTGAGCCCCAGAAAGGGCAGGAGCAGAGCAAAGGGGAGGAGAGAGGGAACCCTCTCCTCCAGAAGGAGCCGACGGACTGGGAAAGTGGCCGGGGAGCAAGCGGCTCCTGGCAGGAAGGAATAGCTCTGCGTGGCACCGTTGCTGGGATCTGGGATTGGGAAACAGAGACGACAAATGCCTGGCAGCAGGGATCATCTGTATGTTCTATGTTTCAGCCATGTTTGGTCTGTGGGACCCCAAACTACAGCTTAGTTTTAGAGATGCTGGGAGAGAAAGGGAAGGAAAGATGCTGAATTAAGTCACACCTGTGAGAGAGACCCAGAATTCTCAGGAAAAAGAGTTACCGCTGTCATACAACGTAGTTGTGAAAATATATGCCGTTCGTTAATAAGAATACAGAATAAGCTCTTCATATGCTGCCCTTGCTTACTGACAGATTCACTCTTTCTTCATCCTGAGCTGTCAATCACTTTGAACTGGTATCTTTTGTCGTTTTGCCCAGCACCTGGCTGCAATTTGCACCAAGACCAGAGAGGGAAAAATTATGGAAGTGCACCTTTCAGCATATCGTAAAGTTGACAGAGTTTCTTCGTAACAGACGTCTGCTGGACTCACGTCCGCAATCTGTAAGCATATGAAAAGTATGAACTGACATTACATTTTGAAGGAGGCGTTTTGAAAGAGTTGTCAACACTACCAAAAATCAGATAAGCATTAACATGGAAAAATCAACCATTAAGGTCCTTAAACATAAAAGGAGAACCCTAGCATCTTCGCAATCTGGCTATAACTTAACTCTTTTTAACACTTTCACAAGAAATGAGACAGACAGACAGACAGACCGACAGACCGACAGACAGAAAGATGAAAGGATACAGGTGGCTTTTGCAAAAATTAATACTGGAGGCACTTGAATCCTGGTAACTCTGGCTTACGCTAGCATCAACGCAAAAAACCAACCTCGCAAAACCACTTTGATGGTATTTGTACAAGTAACAGTTGAAGAATCTGTCCTTAAATTTGTTCAAAACATCTTCGGTGAATTACGGGAGTTAGCATTTGAAGAAGCTCAAGTAAACTGTTTTAGGACTACCAGCATTTACAGGCAACGTTTTCACATGGGCACATTTTCTATTTGTATCCTTCCATCTTTCACTTGATAGCACTTTCTTTAACAAAAATACCTCTTCAAAGATGCTGGAGTATACAGTTAATTCACCTGAGACAAAGAAGAACCTATGGGAGCTGCATCTTATTTAGGAATGCAATATCTGGTGCGCAGCACAAACAATAATCTCAGCATTCAGGAAACAAAGTAGCTGTTTCGTAATACTGCCTAGTTTTATGTAAAGAACATGGCTTTTCTATAAAACACGTGCTTATGAGTTATCTAGCTAGATTTATCTGCATTTAGATACATTTTTACAAATATGCCAAAAACTCTTTCAGCAGAAATGGGGTTTGTATCTCTAATGGAGAGAGCGAGCGAGCGAGCGAGCGAGATTTTGTGCCAGCCACATTTCTGCTCTGAAAACAGAAGTGCTCTCCATTTGAGTAGTGCGTTTAACAGTGGCAAGAAACTTTTGACCAGCAGAAGGGTTCTCACCTTTATGTTGCATAGAAAGCAAACAGTTAAGTTTGAAGCTACACCCACTTTCACCAACGTTCGAGCCATGCAATTCTATTTCAACAGGTAAACTGGGTTATAAATTCAAGAATCAGTTTACCATGATGGGCCCTGCTGTTTCCTCAGGACCGAGTCCCTGCATGGGATATGCAGCACCTTCTTTTCCGTAGCAACCTCGGCCAGAGCGCTAAGGGAAAATAAAGTGAAAAGATGTGAATGATATAAGCGTTAACTATCAAAATCAAATTGGGGGGTGGGGGGGGTGTGGGAGGGGGGCACGGAGGGGGAAAGCTACCAGATTAGAAACTTCAGTATATTCATGCTTATGTACATACTTCACTATATTTGTGCTTACGTACATGCTTCACTATATTTGTGCTTATGTACATCTCAGGCTTTATTCATTGATTAACCATGCAGCAAAGAATCCTGAATGGAGGGAAGATTTTTTTCATATCTAGAAATTTATTTTTTACTTCACAGGAAAGGATTAAAAAAAAAAAACCACCAAAAAAACCTGATGACAGTTCTTAATGTGGTTAGACTTAGATTTACATGTGTTCCTTCCTTCAATCTGTCTCTTCCCAGTCCTGAGGATTTTTGCCTTTTGCTTCCTGCCAAGCCCACCAGATTTATAACTGACCGTTTGGTGATTGCTTCAGTTGAGAAAAATCTGTTAAAATATGGTATCAACAGCAGGAACAATTACCAAATCAATTGCTCAGACATTATTAAGTAAGATACAGAAAACAATACTCTGCAGAAACTCAGAGGAAATATCTTGGGATAGTTACCGGTATTGGAACACCTTCTATGTGCAGAATTGCTTTAAATATGAGAACTGCAAAGGTGTGCCTGAAAAGAAATGACCTCCCGTCTCTCGGGATTAAGCAACAGGCAATACCGCTCATCCCCTGCACCCGCAGAAAGGGAGTATGGAAACACCCCTGGCTCCCAACCTCCCCTGGCTGCAAAGAAGACGTCTCCCTCCTCTTCCCCTTCCAGATGAGCCCAGGACTGGCCCTGCCTGCCAGGGCTGAGCAGCTTTTGGAGCTGCCTGCGCGAGCAGCCGTGGGGTGCTGAGCTCGCTCGTGCTGCCGAGATGGGTCGTGCACGTCCGGGCCAGCCGGACCCCCCTCCTCCTCAGCCGGCCCCAGCCCAGGGTTGTCCTGTGTAAGCTGCCCTGCAGACACCTCTCTGCCTCTGTCGACAGGGGACTTCAACAAAGCCTGTAGTTCTGGTATCTGTCTACCAAGGGGAAAAACTGGGGGAGCGATGGCAGGAGCAAGGCCCCTTTTCCAGAGCGGAGCCGCGAGCAGTCGTCTCCCCCGACACGGCTGCTCTGAGATGGTTCGGCCATGCGTCAGCAGCAGCACCACGGTCACCCAGCAGCCCTCCGCCTGGCCCCGGGCACACACAGCGAGGACAGCACGATTCGGGCCTTGTGACCCTCTGGGGTCATGTCTTTGCAGCTGCCCCACTGCGGCGTTCCCTTAGGCGGGCTCGGGGAGGTGCCACAGACTGCCCCACACTTGTGCCGCGCTGTATGACCTTGCTCGCTATAGGGCCGCTTGTTGTACTGAGGCCAGGAGTTCTGCGTTTCGCTAACGGGCAAGCAGCAGCTACCACAGATAAACAGTGACCGTAGGTTATTTCGGGACACCAGTGAGAGATTTTCCAAGACCACTTGTCATGTTTGGGACATAGAGGATCTTAAAGACGGAGTCCATCTGCAAACAGGCAGTGGTTTAGGACGTCTCTGCCTTTGGTGATCCTCACTCCGAGAGCAGCAGGGGTGGACAGGGTGCGAGCGCCAAAAAGGTGGGCTGGCGAGGCTGACCCTGCAGCCCAGGGTGAGGAAACCCAACATGCTCTCATCTGCTCGCTGTCCTGGAGGTGGCAATAAACTATGGTGGGTCTAGGTAAAACAGAGCCACCCTGGCTTTTGTGTCTGCAAAAACTTCCACGAGTTCATTTTATGGTGCATCTAACAGGACTAAATTCATTAAGAGGGCTAAACAGCTACACTGAACAGAGGAAACAGTGCCCGCACACTACACCTGTTTGAATCGCGTGGTGACGACCACGTGAGACCGACTGCTGGTGGCATTCATGGCAGTCGTAGCCGTTGTTCTCACCTTACTCCCTTGTTCCTCTCGATCTGCGCGTAATTACGACAAGGCACCACCTTCAAACTGTCCACATAACAACCTTGCTGCTGGTCTTCTCTAATCCTGCGCCCACCAGGTTCCTGGTTTTAGACAGCAAGTCCATTACCTGGGGAGAGATATTTATAGTCAAAATTTCTCACTAAAATAAGAAAAAATATTGTTAGACTTCGTAAGGATAGAACAAAAATTAAGAGAGAGTACGGCTGAGCACGGGGTAGTTATTCTGGCTCTACCATGTTTAGAAACTCCTTCCCAGAGTGTTCCACTTTCCAGGTGAATTCCGCTCACGTTGAAAGCTTACATCTGCAGACTTAAGGTGCTTGCAAAATTCAGGATAAAGGCGGAATTTCCCTCTGCTTCTCCTATCGTCATTAGATGAGGAGTTTAAACAAGCTGATTCCATGAGCTGCGAAAACTAATGAAGTTTGTTTTCCTGAGCATTCATTTTTTTCCGATCTCTGCTGCCCGCTGCATCAAATTGGTCTGAAATTGGCCACATGGCTCAAAACCAATGAGGAGGAAGGTACAGGGCAAAGTAGTTCACAAACAAGTGGCAAATTGTATAAACCTGAGAAGAGAAGCTAAACGTTCAACCCTCTGAGACATATACCATCTCCCAAATCCCCGCCCGGCTTAAGAGAAACAGATTACCCATTTTCAGTTAGGAATGAGTCCTGTGTCTGCCAACATAAGGGACGAACAAGAAGAGGAGCATGGGGAAAGAAAGTAAAGAAAAATGCTGACTTTCTTCTTAACCCTTTTTTTCTTCAAAAAGGAGCAAAATACAGAAGGGAGAAAAATAATAAAAAATAAAGAAGCGCCGGGTGCATGGGGGATTTCTCCTCAAAACTTGCACACCGGGTTAAAATCATGACAGGTATTTAAAACAGTTAACAAAGTTAGTTACGCCTACTGGTTCTACCCCTTAATTAACTACTGGTTAATAGTTTTCTTCATCTTAAAGTTACAGTTCTCTTTTAATTCACCACGCATGCTCAGAGAGTAGGGGCCTTAATTGGGTTGGGGCTTTTCTAGCTGGGAGGTGTGTTCCTTAGCATTAGAATGAGATTATAATGAGACAGGTTAACTCTAGGGCACTATTTTGGCAGTCCATTCTATTTTTCTAAGATACGTCCTTGTGCTAATCGTTATTGCTAGTTAGCAGAGAGTCAGTGAAGACAGTCTTTATCTCTAATACGTCTAAGTGCCAGGCGCAGTTGTTACGAAGCATCTTCTTTACATTCTTCTAATTCTTCTTACTTGCTTTTAATACTTATTTTTCAAGAAGTCCTGTAACATTCTCCTCTTTTCTGTCCCCTAAGCAAATTCTTTGGCTTTTAAAAGTGGTTTGTTATGTTTCATCATTATTTTTAGTGTCCACACTTGTCCAATAAGTTCCTTGAGTTTACACCAAAGGGTAAGATTTACTATTGTTAATGTTGTCATAGCTATCAGTAACACCAATATCGGGTGGGTCATTATGTTTAAGATTTTGGTAGCTGACGGGGAATAACCCCTAAACACATCCCATCTGCATCATGATGGACAGTAATTAGAGTCTTTCTTCCACTTTCTTCAACTTGTTTTAACAACCTATTCAAATTTTCATGATGCAATAGTTCTTATTAGAGTGAGATTCATTCCAATAGGGGTGGGCTGTATATCCTGAACCAATGTATAATTAAACTGTAGCAATTGATAAGTAGTAACAGGAGCCGTGTAGGTAAAATCACATCCTGTAAGACTAACAAAGTTGCAAATGCAAATATTTGAATGGTTGCTCGTGTCCACCATTTGATCATCTACCTGTACAAAATCCCATTGACTTCTCCGACAAACACATCCAATACACCTGTAAATTATGATGGTTCTTGGGGTCTCGTTGGGATGCACCTCAAAGTGACAAACATTTTGTTCAGTGTCAAGACAAATATCTTGCCCTTTGATGGTGTTTCCTTCACAAATAAATCCTTGCTGGTCTCGTACAACACAGGCCTCGACATCAATAGTTTGCCACTTATTCCTGGTTTTCATAGCCCATACCCTATGTTCTAGGGGATGAAGTACAGTTCCGTGGTAATTTAATCCTAGCACAACAATCGGGTATATGTTATATACTAAAGCTTTAGATATTGTTAGTACAAAAGCTGTAGCTGTGTTGTTAGTAGGGTCAAAGGTAAAATTAACTAAATGCCACCACGATGGGAATCTCCTTTCAAATTCCGCTGCGTTATTCCAAATCACCTTTCGGATTTCTTTTGGTAGGATTCCGTCTTCACCTTCCCTAATGATTGCAGCTGCTATTGTCTGTAACCATAACTGAGCTTGGATACAACTGAGTGCTGTAGAAACATTAGTCTGAGCCACGTCTAATGCATTTATAATCAGTTCATTGTCCTTTTCATTAAGCTTTTCCCACTGTGGTAACACATTTGCTGTAAGCCATTGGCCGGTTCCTAAAGTTAGGAGGGAAGATCTTAAAGTGTTCTGTATTTTGTTCAGATCACTGGTCACCGTTGCGAGTTTGTTCCTTATTATCGCAGTATCTATACTATTTAAAACTCCCAGTCCTGTTCCTACTGCACCAATCGCATGTCTCCTTTTCCTCATTCGGGAAGGAAGGGTCCTTTTATGTAACCATGACGTCCACCCCATATGTAAGGGTCTTATGAATGACGAACAAGCTGGTTGAACAGTGCAAATATCGTTCTGTATTAATAATTCCACTCGTTTAAGAGACCATATTGGATTAGACATTACCTGTTGCTGACCGACATATTGAATTACGTATGGTCCTGTCGGATACACTTATGGTCCCATTTGCTCAGGCTCTGTGGGACTTGATTTAGTAGCCTGAGTCGAGGTGGTGTAGGCAGGGGGAGTGGTGGTTTCCTCTGGTGTCTGCAACCAAAATCTAAAAGTTAGAGCTTGGGCCCCCTCTTGAGTTGCCCCCAGACATACTATGGTCACCGTTTGAGTTATATTGAAGGGATACCAACAAACCTCCTTGCTTTCACATATCGTGCTGCCTGTTCTATTGGCAGAGTCCCAGACAGCACCGTTCTTGGCAGTAATTTGGGTCTGGAGAGGAGGCGGGTTACTTACATTAAGGAGTCTACAACCTATCTGGACCTCCTTTCCTTTCTCAAACATCCAGGTACAGACCGAATCTATCCTTTCCCATTCAGTTGGTCACAGTGTCATGTTATTATTATATATTACCACAGTTGCCAAATTCAACCCCTTTAAATCCTTTCCTGAGCTTCCCATACACCCAAAATAAGCGTCTGTCCAAGGCCACTCCCAACAGTGGTTACAGTTCAGCAGAGTCATAAGAATCCATATCATCGCTTTTGAATGCGAAGCTTCAATGCTCCCATAGGTGTTGATTCCCATCGTGGCTTAGGGGCTTTCTTCACTCTGGTGTGATGCACCCATGAGGTCTGCTCTTTAATCTTGATCGCTGTATGGGATGTCAGCAGCACCTGGAAGGGGCCTTCCCATTTCGGTTTCAGAGGTGAATCTGTAAAGGACTTCACATACACATAAATACCACGCTTAACATTATGCACCAGCCCATCAAGACCTCGGGCTCTGGTTCCTAAGACAAGTTTCTCTATCTCCCACTTACCTTTCTCTATTTCTCAACCTACGTCTTCAACTAATTTCTGATCTTCTTTGGAATACCTGGGTTCACAATCAATTTGTATTTTACCATCTGGGACCAATGACTGCACCTCTAATTCACCTTTCTCAGCTGCTCTTTTGGCTTCTCGGTCTGCCATAGCATTGCCCAATTCTTGAGCGGTATCTCCTTTCTGATGAGCCTTGCAATGCATGATAGCCGCTTTTTCAGGTTGCTGCACTGCTTCCAGGAGCCTAAGAATTTCTTCAGCGTGTTTTATATGTTTCCCTTGGGTGGATAGGAGTCCCCTTTCTTTCCATATAGCTCCATGGGCATGGACTACCCCAAAAGCGTATTTGGAGTCCGTCCAGATATTAATCTTTTTGTCTTTGGTTAGTTCCAACGCTCGGGTTAAAGCGATTATTTCTGCTTTTCGTGCCGAAGTATTTGGGGCAAGGGCTGCGGATTCTATTACCTGATTCACGGTGGTTATTGCATACCCTGCTCTGCGGACGCCTTGTCGAAGAAAGCTACTTCCATCTGTGTACCAGGAATCCTCAGCGTCTTTCAGTGGCTCCTCCTTTAGATCTGGTCAGCTGGAATAGACCGCTTCAATCGTTTCCAGGTAGTCATGTGATACCGGTTCTCCCATGGTTCCACTGAGGAAAGTTGCTGGATTGACAACGTTAGTAACAATTACTTCCACATCATCCTGTTCCACCACAACAGCCTGATATTTAAGGAATCTCTGTGGTGAGAGCCAATGCCTCCCTTTTACCTCTAATACTGTGGACACAGTATGAGATGTCAGCACTGTAATCTTTTGGCCCAATGTAAATTTACATGCTTCCTGAATATTTAGCACCAATGCTGCTACCGCCCTGAAGCAGCTAGGCCAACCTTTACTTACTTCATCAAGTTGTCTGGAGAAATACGCCACTGCTCTTCTATATGGTCCCAAGTTTTGGGCTAGGATTCCCATGGCTATTCCCTGTTTCTCATGGGAGAACAAGCAGAATGTCTTAGTAATATCTGGTAACCCCAAAGCAGGGGCTTCCATTAATTTCCTTTTCAGTTGCTGGAATGCTCTTACTGCTTCCCCATTCCAGGTGAGGTCTTTTGGATTACATTTCAACAGTTTATAGAGTGGTCTTACCAAGAGTCCGTAGTTATAGATCCATGGATGACACCATTCCATCATCCCTAAATACATACGGAGTTCTTTAGCCGTCTGTGGTTGAGGAGTTTGGCAGGTGGCCTCCATTCTTGCTGTTCCTAGGGTCCTTTGGCCTTCAGCCACTAACAACTCACATGGTCTTTTTATTTAGGGCTTAGCTGCAATTTTACTCCCTTGAAGCATGACTGACTTCACTGAAGTCAGACGTACCCTGGGGAAAAACAGATTCAAAGCAAGAGAATTATAGAAACCAACTCCACACCAGGAAGACTCGCCAACCTTGACAGAGGGGTTTGTACCTGCATCCCGATTCACTGGGTTGTCCACAATCCCAGTGGATCATGGAGCAGCAGAGAGGCAGAGGTTGTGCCAAGGCAGCACTCATAAGCCTTCCACAGCTAAACCACAGATATTCTGCATGCAAGCAACTGCAAGCCTAATGCAGCTGGCTTTACAGAACCATTTCCCAGGGCCTGCCTCTTCGCTAAGGGGTTTTCAAGGTGCTGTGCACCTCCTGACCGCGCTACTCATGCATTTCTAGCTGAGCTACAGCACTCAGGTACTTCTCTGACTCACGCTCCACCAAGGACGAGACAAAACGTTCCATTTGTACAAAATGCTGATTCTGCTGTATAAATCCCCACGTGCTCCTCACCGAGCCGCATGCACCCCTCTCCCAATGCCCTGCACAACCCCTGCAAGGGGCACAAAACTCAGTTCAGCAGAAACGCACCAGAGTGTCGCCGAAGCTGTGCGGAGGACCTCTCGCTGGCAGAGCTCCCTACTCCAGACACTCGCCTGTTCAAGGGCAAGACAAGGGACAAAGTATTGGACATCAGTGCTCTTGGGGGTTATGTCACCCTACTTCTACTTGTGGTGATGTTCACGTGTTGCTCTGCTGCCTCTTGAAACTTGAAGAGCAGCACTTTGCTGCCCTTCATGGGCGCCCGTTTACCTCTGCCACCCCAAAAATGAACACTAATTTGTACTAATAAATCACATTTTAAAGGCACCAGTGTACGTTGCAAAGCCTACCTCAGTGAGATTAAGCTCTTGTGTCACTTGGGTAGCATGGAAATCTGCCCTAGGCCAACATAACTTTTACCCTAAATATGGTTCATGTGAAGTAATTTCTCAGTCCCTCCAAAGGAACAGATTATTTCACAAGCATGGGGAGCCAGGCACCACAGGGCATTTCCTCTTTAGTTTTCTATATCCATACTGTTTGAGGAGAGGACAAAGTGTTAAACTAAATCTAAGCTGCAAATGGAAGATGAGAAAACAGCTATGCCCAAAGAGATCTTGCACCTCTGGCCTGGTGCAGAAACACCAGCTGGCTCAGAGCTATCCCCTAACCTGGCCTCTCCAACCAAGTCATGCGAAAAACAGTGCTCAGAGGTGGCAGGATGCTGATGGAAGGAGTCAGCCTGCCTGTCTTTGTCTGCCTGCAATGCTTCCTCCCTTCCGTGCCATGGACTAAATCCTCTGTATTAACAAGCCTCCCGGTAACAGCACTGACCCTTCACATCACTGCACTGAGAATCAGACTTGCCAGGGCCACGGCACTGATGTTCAAACCTCCAAGCAAATGCATGTGCGGCACGGAATAGGTGCCAGTGGACAGAGCAACCACAATAACAAGCATGAAGACACAGCCACACCAGTACTACTGCCCAGTACCACTGCCAGTACTACAGGCTCTGGAGTAAGGTGTCTGCCTGCAGACTGTATCTGCCCCTTTATTCCTAGACATGCTCTGTCAGGCAGATGTCTCACCGTCATCTGCAGCACACCACCCTCCCGCTCAGTTAAGGACATCTAGAGCTCAGTGGCTCTGCACCAGCCTGGCTCTCTGCCATGGGCACAGCACTCCCTCTCCCCTAGACTCGCAGCTGGATCGCAGGCAGGCAAGTATCCTCAGGGACAGCACGGCTGCAAGGCTTGGAAACACAGGGGATGAAAAAGCATCATCTTTGCTCCAGTCCAGAGCCAGGCAGGGAAGTGGCTGCCAGGTGGGAAAGAGAAAAGCTCTCTGGATCTACTCATGCCTCTAGGATTTTCCATAAGAATTAAACTCCTACCACTGAGATGGCTAAACATCTTATCAACACCCCTCCCTGACGCTCTCCTACTCTTCCACCTGCATCTTCCCTCACAACACTCAAGAAAGCGCAGGGAGGGAAAGCACAGCCTGCGAGTCCCTGCTGCAGTGCCTAGCAGCACCATGCAATGCCAAGATGTGACCAGCTGCAGACTGCCTGACCATAGCCTGGAGCAGACCTCACAGCAGGGGGTGGACTAGAACCAAAGTGCAAAAATAGTGATTACTTTAGACACCACGTTCAGCTGTGTCACTACTGCGTCCAACATGATATACATTAAGGTGACAGCAGTTTTCAAAGGTGGTGGTCCTCACTCTGATCAGGCTCACTTCGGGTCCTCCAAATAACAGGTCACTTTTAAACAGACCTTTGTATCTATAATTAGTGGAGCAAACCCATAATTATGCAGCAACGGACAGATACTAGAAACCGACACCTTGAGAGGCTGCCCCAGCACAGACAGTAGACTCTGTTAGCCCTGAAGCCAATAGACATTACGTCAAATATGCCAGCGCTGAAGGATAAAAACAGCCTGAAACACACAAGAGCCTCCAGCCTATGAGAGCATAATCTTCACCATGGGGAAAGAGTTTCCCCCAGTTCCAGATCCAGTGCAACCCCACCAAAACCAGGATGGGTTCTCAAAACCCACACCAGATGCCCTGGTCTGAATCCAGCCTGGCAGGTGCAGCTTCCCCTGAAGGCACCAACCTCTTGGCTCCTCCAGTCTCACCTTGTTCTCCTCAGGGGTGAAAAGGATGCGGAAAGTGGAACACATGCCAGGTGCTACCTTACGGTACACAACCTTGGGGCTGATCAACTTGAAATAAGGTGAGCTCTCCAAGACGACCTTCACCAGCCGAGGAACCTGCAGGAAAGACATGAAACTATGACTTTGCCAGTTGTGGAAACACGAGGAGAAGAGACCTAGCCATGCCCTGGTGACATCCTTCCTCAACCACCTTTCCAAAGCACTTTTACCTCTCGAGGTACATACACATAATACACAAGGGTGGACCTGAATCCCTTCAGCCGGGGAAATTAGCTCCAGGCCAGAGGCAGTAGGGCAATGCCCTGCTGTGAAGGAAGTGCCAAGCAGATAAGACACCAGCAGCATGGCGATATGATACCCGAATCAAGTCATCCGCATATTCAACAAGCCCATAGAACCTGCTTGCTTCTGCCTGTGCACATCCATGCCGTCACGCCTCTAGAGGGGGAATGTATTATCTGAAGGCAAAACAGGATGTGTTATACTGGGGCAAGGAAGAAATTCACTTCTAACCTACCGGGTTTGAGCGGGGCAGTCAAGCTGCGATGCTACAGAGTTGTGCAGGCAGACCAGCAAGAGAAGGAGACCACAGACATTGTGGCCTTACTGGGAATAAAAGCAAGCTGAGGAGCAAAAGGAGGAACATAGGAAAACAAAGGGACAACCCCACAAACAAGGAGATGGCTAAGAGAATTTAAAGGGGGCTGTAGAGAAGCAAGGAAGAAGCACGATACTCTACAAGGAAAGGTTGATGCAGAAGATCAGAGCAGTCAACTTACCCAATTAATGGCAAGCCAGACGACCCCCCAGCCTATGCCTATCAATTATGGGCTTCAAAGGCATTTTCTGCCCTGAGATACATGACCAGCACTGACTCACACTGTGGTTTCATTACTAAAAGCCAATCTCACCTCTCCGGAGGCTCTCACTGCCTGCTGATTGTAGCCAGGCAGCTGCCAGTGCAGGCAAGGCAGATTTCTGGGCATTCCTCCCCACACCCGGGAGTCCCTGCAGGCACCCTGCTGCAAGTTTCTGCCCTCTGGGATGCCACAAACACAGAGACTGCACACAGGCATTTTCTAGCACACGGGTATCAACCCCTGAGCACCAAATGTCGTCTCAGAAAGTCTAAAACAGGTGATTTTGACTGACAGGCAGCTTCACTGAGAAACAACGAACCCACACGAGGCTTGGCAAAAGTGGATATTCATTCTGCACCACCCACCCGAGCCTGATAACCCACGGCCGAGGCAGTCCTGAACTCTCCAAACGCCCTTTGCTCCCAGCAATCCCCTGGGGCAGTGAGTTCCCAGAGATAATTTCACACTGCAGACAAACATTTTGGTCACCAAGTCCCTTGGGAGAGGAGTGCACATGGCCAAGACCTTCACCAAAAGCCACCCAGAAGATGTGAGGGTGGCGAGGAGCAGCCTGAAGACAGAAAAGTAATTTTACAACACACAAGTAAGAGCAGTAAGTGTATGGCGAAGCGCTTCTGTATTTGAATGATTACAGAGCCTCTCTTTGGAATATACTTTGCTGTCAGCTGGATTTTGATGGAGCAGACAACCTCAGGCTACCATGCAGTATAAGTCAGTGTGATTCAGAGGAATCTGGGAAACTGGTGAGAAAACTTTGAGACACAGCACAATGTTGCTTTTCTCTAGGACATTCCCAAAAGCCAACAACATATGGATATGATTTAACCTCTCTTGGCATTATCATCTCTCTCTGCGTGTACTTGAAGTCTTACTAGTAAGCATTTGACGGAGGCTACACCAAAGCGAGATGTGGCTATTTCAGCAGGAGGGTGGAAAATGGCAAGCTCGCACCCTGGTGTCCTGCCCCAGCCTTCCCCCAGTATCGGGCTTTAGCACTGGTAGCTAAATTCCAGCAAAACCCACCAAGTTCACCAGAGGTTATTTGTGTTGGCTACTAAGCATATCAGGACTTCAATGTCTCACCGGGGAAAAATGTTTTACCTTTCCCCCAGCAGAAGGCAGAAGGAACTCCACCACCACCAGCAGTTTGAAAGGACAACAGGACCTAGTCACTGAGGCATTCAGATAAGCTGGAGGCGAGCCTGTCACAAGCACGCACCCTCTTCAAATGCCACATCAAACAGCAAGGAAAAGGCTACCTTTCGATGGGAGCTTTCACTCCTCTCTAGAAGCTGGATAATCCGGGGCCGCCTCATCTCCCCAGTGCTGGCCAGCCTCTGCTCCGTGGTGAGAGACATCTCCTTCAGGAAGGCCGAGGGAGTCAGCTGAAATGCAAAACACCAGCAAGAGCTACACAAATGCCTTTCTTCAGAAAGGCTTTTCTTGGTCAAGTGCCACTGATGAATAATTTGTGATCACAGCCACTTGGATAGTCCTGGAAGTCCCCAAGTTTCTGCTGAAATATTTAACACCAGGAAATTAATGATATAGAGCGGAATATACACGCTCTAACCAAGTGGCTCTGCCCCATTAGCTTCTCCTTCATGATTCGATGTGACATGTTTTGGGGATTACTTCTCTTTGGGCATTTGTTTTCTCTTTAGTTTTGCTGGATTGAGCCAGATTGAGCCTTTGAAGAGAGTGGGGAGGAGTTATCAGAAATCCCTGAACTCCATCCTTGCACAACGCTCACAACCAACACGTGTGTGGAGATGTCACACAGTCATGCCAGGACCTGGAAAATTCAGAAGGCTCAGCAGCACAAATACAGGCACAGTGGGGCCCTTCAGGGCCCGTGAGCTTGGCAAAAGCTGCACTCAAGAAAAAGTTAAGGTGAGCACTTTGCTATGGCCCTTAAGCATCCAGATCCCTTTGTGCATGTGTCCAACAGCTTCCCTCATCACAATAAAACTAAACTGCTCTCTGATGACGCTGTGCTGAAAAAGACAGGAAATTAAGAATAAACAGCCAATTTCTTGATGGATGTTAAGAAAAAAACCAGGAAGTTTCACCTAAAGGCACAGCTTCATGTCTATGCAGATCCTGTGGCTGGCACTATGCCACGTGCCAGTGCTCTTATTTCAAGGGACCCCACATCACTTGTGCTGAAGCAGCAGCACCAACCTCTCAGCTGGTCCGATACCAACCCATCGCCCTCCAAACTTAAAGGCTGGGGATACTCTGCAGATACTCTGCACTACAACACACCATACCCAGCTTTTCTTGTAGCAGCAGAGACTAGTGGCTCAGTCTTGCTTCCGTATACACAATAAATCCTCTTTCTTCTTCCTTCTGCAAAGATAAACCATCTCTCTCTGGACTAATTGGTTAGTTTGCCTTCCTATTACACTTTGCTGGAACAGTCAGACAGGAGATCTGTTCAAAGTGAGAATCAGGATGCTATTGAACAATTTTGTTCAGCTAAATCTTCTTGTCCTGTTCAGGCTTAAGTAGCAAGATCATATTTTGGGACTAGAAATCACCTGCTTAGCAATCATTACCATAGAAACAGCATCTCAAGGAAGCCAGGAAAGGAGAAGCACAATTTCCAGGACTAAGCTCTTGTCCCTCCAGCCCACTGCTAAGTGGCTGAGTGCTTTCTAAATCCAGTCTTGCTACCCAGGAAGCCTCACCCATCACCTTTATAGTCCACTCCCTGTGTATTTTATCACTTCGGTACTGTCATCCTGCAATTTATTACAAAAGCTCTACCACAGCCGAGATAGTTAATAGGAGCCTAGTGTTATACCTTCCTCTTCTTTCTTTTAATAAACTTTCAACCCTCAGCTGTCAGTGAGGTGGACCAAGCTCCCTTCCAAGGGTCTGCTGGAGATTCCACAGCTCCACATGCTATAATTCACAACTGTGGCTCCTGCCTTAAGTATTTACAGTACTGTTTTCCCTTTCCCAACTGCCTCTCCCAGCACCTGATCTCTGCTATCCTGGCTTTGCTACTTGCATCAGCTCTCCCTTTTTATTTACTCTTTTCCTGGCAGCTCGACCACATTTCATTCTGGTTCGCAATGCATCGCAGCTTCCATGCAGGCAGCAACTTTGGAGTGGAAAAGCAGAAACCAAAGGACTACGAATCGGTCTGCAGGTCAGGAGCAAGCGGCCATAGGCA